>NC_087472.1:83071915-83696915 GCF_036321535.1 Camelus dromedarius | reverse complement strand
AATTCTATCACTTATTCTTCATATGTGTTAGCTAGGATCCTTCTAGAAAGTAAAAAGTCAACTGGTCCGTTACCGTAAAGATAGGATAAATAAATGCTTGATTCTTTCCTTTTATTAACCAGTCTTCAGAATAATATTGGCTCCCAGGTATCCTGCAAAGGGACCAATGGGGTCTCTCTCTCTCTTTCCAGTATCATCATGAACCTATGAAATTGAACATACGGAACGTGTTTCAATCCATGGCAGTTACTCTTCTTGATGTTCACATTGTTCCGTCTTTCACTGGTGGCTCCTAAGCCTTTTTAACCAAGCCCATGTCAAACTTCGAAAATGTCCTTGCTTTCTAGTATAATATGTTCCAGGCTCACAGCTTGTGCTTTTCCTGCCCCAGATCTGGAATTAGCCAGTTCCCCAAAAAGCCCTGATTCTTTTCAGTGGAAAATGGTATTTTGAGGCTACAATTTGGGCACTAAGATTTCTAAAGGGACACGGTCCACCTGGAGTCAAGTCTGCGTTGTCCAGCCTCCCTTGCAGCTAGCTATGACCACATGACTAAGTGATGGTTGACACGCAGTCAGACCTCAGAGAGATTGTGGGTTTGGTCCCAGATCAGCACAACAAAGTAAAATGAGTCACACGAATCTTTTGCCTTCCCAGTGCATGTGAAAGTTATGTTTACACTAGACTGTAGTCCAGTAAGTGTGTGATAGCACTAGGTCTAAAAAACCAACAGACACACCTTAACTAAAAAATACTTTATTGCTAAAAAATGCAAACCATCAATGCTGAGTCTTCAGCAAGTCATTATCTTTTTTGCTGGTGGAGGATCTTGCCTCGATGTGGATGGCTGCTGACCGATCACGGTGGTGGTTGCTGAGGGTGGGGGTGGCTGTGGCCACTTCTTAAAATATGACCACAATAAAGTTTGCCCCATGGATGGACTCTTCCTTTCACTTGAACAAACATTCAGAGGCCACTGTAGGGTTATTAATAGGCCTTATTTCAAAATTATTGTGTCTCAGAGAATAGGGAGGCCTGAGGAAAGAGAGAGAGATGAGGGAAAGGCCAGCCAGTGGAGCAGTCAGAACACACGCATTTATTGAGTAAGTTCACCGTTATATATGGGCTTGGCTCGTGGCACCCCAAAACAAATTAAAATGGTAACATCAAAGATCACTTATCACAGATCACCATAACAAATATAATAATAATGAAAACATTTTGAGAATCACCAAAATGTGACACAGAGACACAAAGTGAGAAAATGCTGTTGGAAAAAAAATGCCTCGACACAGGGCTGCTACGAACCTTCCATTTGTAAAAAATGTAAGATCTGCAAAGTGCAAAAAAGTGAGGTCTGCCTGTGAATGGAGCTGTTGGAGATGACTTCTGGGAAAAATCTTAAAGGAAGAAGCTGTGCCTTTTTGGTCTCCTTCTCCTCCCTGCTATCTGGAATGTAGATAAAATGGCTGGCACTCCAGTAGCTTCACTGAACCATGAGGTGAAAGCAGTGCATTGAGAGAGGCAGAGCCAAGAGATGGTAGGTGAGCAGGGCACTGTTCATGTCTGGGCTTCCCTGATATGAATGAGATTTCAACTTCTATCTTATTTAAGCCACTATTGGTTTATCCATGTGTTGTTATCATTCACTTTTTTGGTTTTGGCCCTCAAATCCAAAGCTATTCCTAACTGGTCCTGCAGGGTGTTGATTAAATAAATCTGAGGATAGTAAAATATGTTAATCATCAAAAATAATAACAGAGAAGTGTACTTATTCACGTTGTAAGATGTCACAATATGTTCAGTTTAAAAAGCTACTGATAAAACACCTGTACGATCCCACTCCTGGGCTTGTATCCAGAAGGAAATCTACTTCAGGATGACACCTGCACCCCAATGTTCATAGCAGCACTATTTACAATAGCCAAAACATGGAAACAGCCTAAATGTCCATCAACAGGTGACTGGATAAAGAAGCGGTGGTATATTTATACAATGGAATACTACTCAGCCATAAAAACCGACAACATAATGCCATTTGCAGCAACATGGATGCTCCTGGAGAATGTCATTCTAAGTGAAGTAAGCCAGAAAGAGAAAGAAAAATACCATATGAGATCGCTCATATGTGGAATCTAAAAAACAAAAACAAAAACAAAGCATAAATAAAGGACAGAAATAGACTCACAGACAGAGAATACAGACTTGTGGTTACCAGGGGGGTGGAGGGTGGGAAGGGATAGACTGGGATTTCAAAATTGTAGAATAGACTACACTGTATAGCACAGGGAAATATACACAAAATGTTATGATAACTCACAGAGAAAAAAATGTGACAATGAGTGTGTATATGTCCATGAATAACTGAAAAATTGTGCTGAACACTGGAATTTGACACAACATTGTAAAATGATTATAAATCAATAAAAAATGTTAAAAAAAAAAAACAAAACACCTGTACGATATGAAAAGACAAGGAAACAGATATATGAACAGAAAAAGAAAGTTGAAAGGATAGTCACCAAAACCTTGCCTCCCACCCACCCGTGCGCTTGCAGTCCATATAATAAAAAATTTTTAATGTTTAAATTAAAGAATTTTTAAAGTTCATGCTCTAAATTGGATTCACTTATTTATTTACCAGGAAATTAACCAAGACCCCAGGCTCAGTGGCCTCATGGTGCTGCTTCTCTAGGGGACATTTGAGTCCGAGGCTCTCTAAATTGTCTCTTGTCCCTCCCCAGGGGGTGAGTCATCCAGAGCATGCGCAGTTCTGGAAACTTGTATTCCTTATTTCCGTGTGAGTGAAAAATACCTACCTCCCCAGATCAGAATTTGCCAGCTGGTGGGCCTGGGGATGGGCTGGTTTGGCTTGGTCTACACAATGTTTTACCAATGTCATGACTGGGGGAGTACACATAAAAATCCAGATTACTGGCTTCTCTTCTGAAAGGTCAGAAGACCCGGCAACCCAGAGTCCCCTCTCAGTGACAGCTGTCCCAAAGCCACACTGCACCCTCAGACAGGGCATTTGTGGTTCCCACAGCCCCAGCCGCTCTCTGGGGTAACCCCAAGTCAGGTCCCTGGGAGCCTTTGGCCCAAACTACTCCTTTACACGTGGCTCTGTGAAATGTAAATCCCTCTGCAGGCATTTCAGTGGGATTTCTTGGTTCACACTCCCTGAATGGTTTCCCTTCTGTAAAGATTTGGTGCAAAGGGTGCGTGATGCCTTTAAAATATGCCTCCAAATTCTTTGACCTTGTTCCCACAAAAGATGGAATCTAATCCAGCTCTTCTTGAAAACAGGCTGGCCTCATTTACTCAATTCTCACAAATAGAAGGTGGGGAGAGTGACAGCGTGACTTTTAGAGGAAGTCATCAAAGGAAAGACAGCTTGGAAGTGGTCCCCGCTTTTAAGGGATCCTTGGCCTTGGAACCCAGCCGCCATGCAGGGCCACACACAGAGTGTAGGTGCTCCAGCTGACAGCCTCTGCTGGAGTCCCAGCCAACAGCCAGCTTCAATCGCCAGACATGTGAGAGAAAGCAAGTGCCTCTAGAAGATTCCAGCCCCAGACTTTGAGCCACCCCAGCGGACACCAAGTGGAGGATAGGTGAGCTGTCCCCGAGGAGGCCTGCTCAAGTGCCAGATTCACGAGCAAAATAAATGTCATTGTTTGGAAGCAAGAAGTTTCTTTTTGACATCTTTATTGAAATATAATTCACATACCATAAACTTGACTCAATTCAATGGTTTCTGTACATTCACAGAGTCGCACAACCATCACCAGAATCCATTTTAGAATATTTTCATCACCTCCTAAAAAAATCTCATGCTCCTTCCACCTTCCCCCAGCCCCTGGCAACTACTAATCTGCTTTCTGTCTCTACGGATTTGCCTGTTCTGGACATTTCTTATAAATGGAATCGTATAATATGTGGCCTTGTGTTTCTGGCTTCTTTCACTCAGCATAATGTTTTCAAGGTTCATCCGTGTGCTAGCAGGTGTCAGTACTCCATTCCTTTTTATTGAAAAATAATATTCCTCTGTATGGCTAGACTACACTTTCACATTTATCCATTCATCGAATGATGGACATTTGGCTTCTATCCACTTTTTTGGCTCTTATGAATAAAGCTGCTGTGATAGTCACATACAAGATTTTCTGTGCATGTATGTTTTCGTATCTCTTGGGGACACACCTAGGAGTGGAACTGCTGGGGCATATGGAAAATTCTCTATTTAACATTTTAAAGTATTGCCAAACTGTTTTCTAAAGTGGCTGCATCATTTCACAGTCCCACCAGCAACGTACAAGGGTTCTAGATTCTCCACATCCTCACCAACACTTGTTATTATCTGTCTTTTGATTAAAACCATCCTAATGGATGTGAAGTGGTATCTCGTGTTTTTTTCTTCTTTTTTTTTTTTTTTTCCCTTTCTTTCTTTTTTTAATGGAGATACTGGGGATTAAACCCAGGACCTCATGCATGTTAAGCACACGCTCTGCCACTGAGCTTTTTCCCCCCACCCCCATTGTGGTTTTGATTTGCATTTCCCTGATGGCTAATGATCTTGAACATATTTTTGTGTACCTTTTGGCCATTTATATATCTTCTTTGGAGAAATGTCTATTCAAATCTTTTACATATTTTTAATTGGGTAATGTTTCCTTTTTTTTTTTTTTAATGGAGGTACTGGGGATTGAACCCAGGACCTCATGCATGCTAAGCACCTGCTCCACCATTGAGCTATTAACCTCTCCATTGGGTAACTTAATTTATCTTTTTACTATTGAGTTGTAAGTGTTCTTTATATATTCTGGATACGAGTCCATTAACAGATAAAAGTTTTACAAATATTTTCTCCCAGTCTGTGGGTATCATTCATAGCACAAAAGTCTTTAATCCTGAAAAAGCCCAATTTACTTTTTTTTGGTTGTTTGTGCTTTTGATGTCATATCTTAAAAAACATTGCCCAACCAAGAATTTCTCCTGTTTTCTCCTAAGAGTTTTATAGTTTTAGTGTTTACGTGTAGGTCATTGCTCCATTTTGAGTTCATTTTGGGGTACAGTGTGAGGTCCAACTTGACTCTTTCCAGTTTTTCTAGCATCATTTGCTAAAAAGACTGTCCTTTCCCCACTGAACAGTCCTGGCACCTCTGTCGGAAGTCAGTCGACCATCTACGTGAGGGTTTATTTCTGGGCTCGTTTCTATTTTATCCCATTGGTCTATACGTCTGCCCTTCCGCCAGCAGAAACCACAAAGTTTGGGAGTGACTTTTAGGTGGCCATCATAACCAGAACAGGGAGGTAACAGGGTGGGGAGTGGACAGAAAGGATCAACCACCCTCCTTTCCTTCCTTCTTTCTTCTTCCTCCTCCTTCTCCTCCTCTTCCCCTCCCTACCCCTGCCTCCTTCTGGTAACCATTTCTTCCTCCACTGCCCGTGCCCTCACCCAGAGGTAACAGCTATCCTGAATTAAGGATGTATCATTCTTCTTGTTTCTATATCTTTGCTAACTACTCAGAAACCCATCAAGAATACAACATGGTATTTTGCCTATTTATAAATGTTATATAAATGTGTCATGCCATACACATTGTTCTGTGATCTGCCTTCTATTTTGGTCAGTATATATATAAGTTTGTGACATGTGTCTTGGTTGGTGTCACTGGGGTCTAGTAGCTCGTGGGTGGACCATGAGCCAACATAGCGATCCACTCACCTGCTCAAACGTCTCCTCCCCAGACAAGCCTTCTCTGTCCTGAACGGTCATCTAAAGCTGACTTTTTCTTGCTTCCTTGTCCTCTGCTTTCTTTGAATAGAAACACACTGAGGATAAAAAGCAGTTTCCAGAATCAAATTGGGCCTCCGCTCTCTCTGGTCCTAGTCCTCTTTCATAGTACGAGGGGCAGAGGGAAAGTGGGTGCGTTTGGGTCAGCCAAGCAGAGAGGCCAAGCTGGGATAAGACAGGGAAGCCAGTCATTGGGGAGGAAGCAGGAAAAGTCAAGGAGAGCCTTTGGACCTCGATCAGGTCCAACACTTGAGAAAGGAGAGGAGAAGGAAGGAGGAAGGGGTAGGGAGACTGTCATACTGCAGTGTGGTTCCAGGAAAGCTTGAGCTAAAGTCACCCCTTGGAGGGGTCCCGCATCTTGCCAGAACGAGCGGCCCCAGTACTGCTGTGGCACCCAGTCACTGGCTGGGAACAGCCCCCGGGAAGTATGGCCTCGGCCTGAACGTGGTGGTAGATCCAGAGGAGAAAGACAGCTGGGCTCTCCCGTGATACAGGCTCCCCAGGCGGGGCAGGTCTGAGCAGTGTGCTCTCGTGACCTGCACAGCGACTCACTCCAGCAGCATAGTTCCGGCTGCCCGCCTGCACTGACTTAATGAGGACCTCCCCACTCAGACTGAGACTTGGCTATCAACCCTCCCATCTGGGGGAGGGGACGGTAAATGGCTTAAGTGGTAGAGGGCATGCTTAGCATGCACAAGGTCCTGGGTTCAATCCCCCATACCTCCTCTAAAACTAAATAAAGAAATAAACCCAATTACCTCCCTCTACCCACCCCCCCAAAAAAAAACCTCTCCCATTTGGCCAGGCAGAGGGCTCTGGGGAGGAGGGTGTGGTGGACTGAATGTTGGCATCCCCCCAAATTTCATACGTTTAAATCTTAATCCCCAATGTGCTGGTGTTTGGGAGGTGGGGCCTTGGGGAGGTGGTTAGGTCACGAGGGTGGAGCCCTCCTGAACGGCATTAGTGCCCTTATAAGAAGAGGCCAGAGAGCTGGTTCGCTGCTTTTCTGCCATGTGAGGATAGAAGGAGAAGTTGGCAATCTGCAACCCTGAAGAGGGCCCTCCCCAGAACCCAACCCAACCACGCAGATACTCTGATCTTGAACTCCTAGCCTCCAGGACTGTGAGAAAGAAATTTCTGTCGTTTATAAGCCCTCAGTTTATGCCATTCTGTTATAGCAGCTTGAACAGACTAAGAGAGGGGGTGACTTCAGTGTGAGGGGGAGAGACACCCCCTCCCCCAAACCAGACCCAAATCCAAACCCCAAACTCTGAACCTGGGCTTTGGGAGAGGACTTAGTGGGGAGGGGCTACAAAACCTTTTGGGCCTTCTGTTTTTGACAGAATCCTAAGACCTTTCAGAAGAGGGAGAAGAGTGACAAGGTAATAAATGTTTTAACCTGTCTTTATTTCATCTTTCTCTACAGAAGCAGTTATGAGAGGCATTGAAAAAAGTCTGAGATGAAAATTACAATTTTTTTTTCTTTTTTTCTCCCCTCAACTTATTGTTTTGAAAAATTTCAAACCTTATAGAAAAGTTGAAAGAACAGTTTAATATACCCTTTGCCGAGATTCATCACTTATTATTTTGCCATGCTGTTGTTATCTGTGTGTGTATACGCTTTTTGCTGAACCATTTGAAAATAAATTACAGACATCATGATAATTCACCCCTAAACAGCCCAGCATACATCTCCCAAGAATAAGAACACTTTCCTGCATAACCACAACACCATTATCACTCCTAAGAAAATTTAAAATACCCTCTAATTTATAGTCTTTATTTCAATTTCCCCATTGACTCTATATAGTGAGAGAAACCACATCAGTGGTTGCCTGGGATGAGGGGGATGTTGAAAGCAAAGAGGCACAGGGGAAATTTGGGGGGTGATGGAAATGTTAGGTTCTTGATTGGGGGTGGTGTTTACATGAGTGTAAAATTGTCAAAACTCATAGAACTGTACATTTAAAATAGGTGTCTTTTATTGTATGTAAATGATACCTCAATGAGATTGATTTTTAAAAATTTCCTCAGTAATCTCAAAAGTGTTTTATAGCTATTTTCCCCCTAATCTAGGATACTATCAAGGTTCATGCATTGGGTCGTGTATGTTTTGTCTCTTCAATCTTCTTGAGTCTAGAACATTCCCCCTGCTTTTGTTTTTCATGGCAGTGCTTAAAAAATAAAAATGAAAGTAAGCCAGTCCAGTTGTCTTGCAGAATGTCCCACATTCTGGATTTATCTGTTTCCTCATGATTGGATTTAAAAGATTCCATGTTTTGGACAAGAACACTGCAGAGGTGATGCTGTGTCCTTCTTATTCATCACAGAGAGGCATATGGTGCCAGTCTGTTCCTCTATTGGCGAGGCTGGCCTTGTACATTCCCTGAGTTGGCCATTTCTTCAATCAATGCCTGGTTCTTGATAGTGGAGAATGGTATTTAGAAACCAAGAACTTGGTGCTGGATGTGCTCATTGCTACTGGAGTATCAGTGTTTTTCTAGGTCCTTTTAGTCTGCAGCAGAGCTTGGAAATCTGCATTGTATTTGTTTAAATATTGAGTTGACAATTGAAATCCAACATCACAGGTTTCTTTCTCCCTTTTGCATTCTACATTCATATCTCCCTTCTGACACGGTTCCTAACACTACTGATATATTTATTGCTGGTTCCAGCTTACAATGCTTATAAAATACTTTCAACAAAGTACAATTTCAATACAAATATCACTACAGGAGATCTGCTGAGTGAAGTTCAAGGTATCTTTGTGGTGATTTTTGTCCTTAGAATACATTCCACTAAGGATGTACAATCTGTGTGCTGTGTCTAAAAGTGACTTAGCCTAATTCTTTTCTCTGTGTGGTAATGTAATCGATGAGATACAATGTTTCATTTGTTCCTGTTTATATTCAAATTCAGTATTTGCCCTTATTCAGCTATTTTCATTTTGGGGTTTTGAATATTTACACCGTTAAAAACTACATAATAGGCATACACACAGTCTTGCCCCATCCCTGCCTCTCTGGGTTTTTGCCATAGCTTCTCTCTCTGCCAGTTTTCCCATTGAACAGGTCACCACCAGACGGTAGAGATAAGGAAACCGAATCTAATCTGCAGTAACTTGCAAATTGTGTGTGAAGAGATAGGATCATCTCAGGGTTTTGTTGTGTGTGTGTGTGTGTGTGTGTGTGTGTGTGTGTGTGTGTTTTAAGAATTTATTTATTTATTTATTTATAAAACACAACTTTTTAAAAAGAGGAATCTAAGCATTTATCTAGTGCCTACTACCTGTTGCGCACCGTGCTTGGTGCTTTTCTCATCCTCATAGCAACTCTGAAAGACAGGTTTTGACGCCCATTTAAAAACCACAGCAACAACAACAACAAAGACCTCTTTTATTGTAGAAAAGTTCATATATACCCAGAAGTAGAGAGGAGTCTAGTGCAAATAAATCCCCTGTACCCATCACTCCTTCCCCTTCTTCCTGGTGATTACGAGGCAGAAATCGCCGATATCCTATCATTTCATCCATAAATTTAAAAGATAAGGACTCCCCCCCCCCCAAATACTCTGTTCCTATTTCCCCTGGTTTTCACAAATACTTTGTTTTTTTGCTTATCTGTCCAAATCATACTCTAAGATCCATATTTTGCAATTTTGGGTGTTTCTAAGTCTCTTTGAGGCCATAGGTTCCCCGCTCCATCTATTTTTCTCCACTTACCATTTATTTGAAGAAACCGAATCACGTGCCTTATAGAACCCTTATAGTTCGGCTTTTGCTGAATGCATATCCATAGTGTCCTAACATGCTCTCCTGTCCCCTGTGTTTCCTGTAAGTTGTAAATAGTTCTAAACCTGCACTGTCCAGTATGGTAGCCACTTGCCACAAAGCTACTGAGCACTTAAAATGTGGCCAGTCCAAACTGTAAAGGGCTGTAAGTGTATACATCAGATTTCTTTCAAAGTTTTAGTGGAAAAAAACCCAAGTAAAATATTTCATTAATAATGATTTTTCTATTGATTGCATGTTGAAATGGTAATAATACTTTGGATATACTGAGTTAACATATAAAAATTAGTTCCATGGTTTCTTTTCACTTTTTAAAATGTAGCCACTAGAATATTCTAAATTGCATGTGTGACGTTGTGTTTCTATTGGGCAGCGCAGTTCTGGAGGCTCGTCAGTTTTGGGTTCCATTTTTTGACAAGACTCCTTCATAGGAGGTGAAGCGTTTGCCTACCAGGAGCCTCAGAATGCCTGCTTGTTCTTTTTTGTGTTTTCTATTTTTGGTAATGTTGGCATTCGTGAATGGTCATTGCCTAGACCCACTATTTCATTAACGGTTGTGAAATGGTAACATTCTATCATTTCTTCTTGTATTGGCTGGAATACTGTTGTAAAGCAAAACGTTTCCTTTCATATAAGAAAGGCAGGGAAATAGTTCATTTTCCCCCTTTATTTGCCAGTTTTCAAATGATGAGGTTTTCCCTGACATCCCTCCAAAGAGATCAATGGGTTTGCTGTTTTATATACCATTATAAACTCATAGATTTGAACGTATTTCATGTTTCCAGTAGTCCCTCCTTATCAGTGGGGGATATGCTCTAAGATCCCCCCAGTGGACAGTACCAAACCCTATATCCAGGGACTGTGATACAGTGACAGTTGATCTAATAACCCCGTCAGCTATTAAATGACTAACGGGCAGGGAGCATATACAACGTGGATATGCTGGACAAAGGGATGATTCACGTCCTGGGCAGGACTGAGCAGGACTGAGCGAGATTTCATCATGCTACTCAGAACAGCACACAATTTATAACTTATGAATTGCTTCTGGAATTTTCCAATTTTTTTCAGACCAACGTTGACCCTGGGTAACTGAAACCTTAGAAAGCGAAACTGCAGGTAAGGGCAGGGACTACCCTATATTCATTGCAGTTATCTCATTGATGCTAAAAGTGGCCCAAATTTATCCAGTAGGGGCCCCTCCACGTTGGCTGTTAAGTCTTTCTGATCCAGCCCCATCAGCTTACTGTGTACATCCACACACCCTGTCAACCTTTACTGGAATCAACCATTTCTCAAAGAAGCCTCAATTCTCTTGGTAGGAAAAGGTATTTAGAAACCAGAGTCTGGGAGCTAGTGGTGTTCATTTCTATTAGTCATTGTTTCTAGGCATTTTCAGTGGACAGAGCTAGACTTTTTTTTTTTTTTTAATAAAATTCATCATGAGCTCAGTGATACTTCTAAATCAAGACCAAGACTACACAACTTTGCATCTCCTTTCTCCCATGCTGAAAATCCCAGTTGTCTACAATTGCAAATACTTTTTGCTTTCTCTCACAACACAAACAGGAGATAGGACTTGTGAAAACACTCTCACATGTTGCTACACTTTCTAGTCCTTAGGGTGAGGGATTATATAATCACTTTATTGTGTTTTAGTCACTTGAAATAGTTCTCTTCTGTGTGGTTAGTCTACCAACTCGATAGTTAGGTTTGCTTCATCTACTTCTTGATTTGCCGTTTCTTTCGGTTCATACTCATGTAAACTCTAAAGTCAAATTAGTATTTGAAAAACATTCAGAGAATTGAAGCTTCCATCCCGTTCCCACGCAGCTTGGTCTTCTTTCCCCAGAGGTACTCATTTTTTCAAAGATGTCTATATTTTCATTTTTTTTTTAAAAAATAAAACACCTATGTGTATATGAGTAATTCCCCCATCCCCTTCTTAAATGGTAGGAAATGTGCATACTTTTCTTCACTTTGTTTCCTCATTTAATGACATACCCTGAAGGACACTAAGGCAATTTTTAGAGCTGGTCCTCAGCTCCTCGTACACTTGCATAGTCGCCACCGCGCGGATGTACCGCTGTTACGTTAAACAGGGCCTGCCCGATGGAGATTTGGGTGTTTTCAGTCTTTCGCTGTTACCCTATTGGGCCAGTACGAAAGAGGCACACGCCCAAGTGCACACAGATAGTAAGCACGTGAAGATTAGATTTGACAGGAGTAACAGGAAAACTCAAAATACCAGTGGTTTCAACAGAATTGTTTATTTTTCTCAATACATCGGAGCAGGGCAGGGCGGGGCATGGTAGCTCTGTCCCACTAGGTCCTCAGGGACCCAGGCTCCTCCAAACGCGCGGAGTACTTGACTTCCACGCTTCAGGGTCCAGGGTGGCTGTTGTGGCTATAGCTGTCACAGCCACATCGCAGCCAGGATGGAGGACAGGACAGAGGGCATGCCCTTGACCTTTAGAGACACCTTCATAAGTTGAATGAACCATACTTGCCTCCAATGTGGTGAGCAGGATGAGTGACTCTATAACCTGGCATCCCCCTGTAGTCAGCGCGTTCTCATTCACTCACCACGGAGAGCTCCTCTACACCCAGGGGGATGTGGTCTCCACCTGGGCTCCCTCTATCCTCATGGGGGGTTAGCGGGTGCTTATACACCCATGGTACCTCGTCTTTACCCACAGGGAGTTCCCTGACAGCCTAACCTTTATAGGTCATGGTCAGCTCATCTGTACCCTGGGTCAGTTCTTTAGTTCTTTTTGGTCCATGTTTTCAAACACCCTGATGGATCTTACAGTAAGTGGTCTAACCTGCCGATAGCTCCTCCAACTGTATGAACCACAACCTTAAATGTCTCCTACACCAAGCTCATTATTTCCCCTGTTCCCCTTAAACCTGTGTCTCCCACCTGTTTTCTTGGCTTAATTAATACAATGACCTTCATTCAGGACAGAACCTTGGTTGGCCTCGGGGCCCTCCCTTTACCTCCAGCTCAAATGCAAATACAAAGAGCCAAGTGCCCTGGAGTTATTCTTTGCTTTAATTTGGACTCTCGGGAGCCCCTTGTTGGCTACAGTAGCTCAGGCTCACCGGTGCTGTTCTGCTTAAATCATTTCTGCAGGTCTGTTTTACTGGTCTTGCAATTTGCTTTTTCTTGATCCATTCCCATCTGCCGCTTGAGATGACTTCCTGAGAAACAAAAATTCAGCCAACTATTAACACTGGTTTGAATCCTGGAGTGGGGAAGGGGAGGAGGAAGGGTTGGCTTGGGATGATAAGAACCTCTATTTCTGAAATGCTTGGATTTTTTTAAACAATAAAAAGCATTTTTTTTTTTAATAATCAAAAAAATAAATCAAGCACATTTGTTGGCTCCCTTTTGCCTTCAGGGTGCACCCCAAACTTCATTTGGTACTCCAAGTCTTTGCCAATATTGGGCTCTCTCTCTCTCATTCCACATCTGTCAGTGCTGGATTTTCCTGTTCCCACCTGCCAGGCCATAGTCTGCAGGCCCTCTCCCTCCACGTACTTCAAGACCCCACTCAAGTACATCATCTCTTCAGCCTCTTCTCTGATCCCAGAGGACCCTTCCGTCTGCTCTGCCTAAGGGTTCTCAGGGTTCAATGCAAGACTGAAAAGCACTAAGGACATTCTGAGCTCAAATGGATTTGATACAAGGAATCAGATGCTTATAAAATCTTTGGGAGGGCTGGAGAAATGTGAGTCAGGGAGGACACTGGAACCACTGGGTTTAAGAATAATCTGCTGAGACTGTCATCCAGGAAACAGAAAGCTGCCACCACAATCATTACTGCTTCTCATTGCCACAAAGCGGGAGAGCCAGTGTTGGAAGGCTGGTCTAGTCACTCCAATTGGCCAATATGCCCCTGATCTTTCTTATCAGCAGCCAGTAGAGCAGGAAGATGCCTCTACCTCACTCTGCCTTCCAAACCGAACAACCAGTCAGAATCCTAGCTGCAAGGGAGTCCAGGATTCTAGCCTCTGCAATGCAGGAAGGAATGAAAAGGATGTAGGATGGAAATTGAATGCCAAGTGACAGTACCCAGCAGGGACACTGCTGCAAGAAGTAAGAGCAGTGGAGGAGCAAAGGGGTCAAAGCCACAAGCCTCAACTATTGGGCCAAGCAGATCTGACTTTGAAGCTAAAAGGTAACAGAAACACATGAGGTCTAGAGGGAGAAGTGACACAACAAAAGCCCTGATTCTAGAAAAGGTACTCCTAAAGATAGAGGCATCCAAATACATGTCCAGAAATTGAGCTTTCAGGATAGGATTTGACATTGTATTCTGAGTGTAACTCCCCTGAAATCCTCCAGTCTGCTTCGCTTTATAGACACTATAAATTGCCCTAACGTTATCTCTAGAGGACTGACCATCAACACCACTTTAGAAAAACTTGTGACAACACTAATGTTTTAGGAACACATAGGACACAAGGTACTTCAATTTTCTCCTTTCCTCAACAGGTTTATTGCCTTTTAAGAAAATTTTTGTAAAATATAAATACAAAGGCAGAGAATTTACTTACAAAGTTAAAACACAGATTTCAAACATAAACACACAATTCAGAAAATTTTAGTTTTATGTACAATTTCAAGCAACCTCAACATATTATGTTAGTTTTCAATATTTTACAGGGTACAGAAAAAAATAGCTCAAAGTCTTCTTTAAATAAGAGCATAAAATGTTTAAACATATAAACAATCCGGTTTGATGCGTGAAAACTACTTTCACAGCTTTTAAATTAGGATATAAAAGTTTCATACAATTAGTTGTTGTGTGTGGATACGGTTTGAGTTTATATTAGACACTACTGGATCACATCCAATAGCATTGACCTGGCCCGAGCAGGTACTCTGTAAACAAAACATAAAGTTACAATATCGCCAAGTGCCTTCACCAAACTCCCCCCAAACCAACCACACGGTTCTGCCTATGTTACGGCCTCTGTCATCGGAGCTTTGTATGAAATTAAGTCAAAGCGTGGAGCTCCTTTTCCTCATTTGTTTTTCCTTAAAAAAAGAAAAGAAAGAAATGTTCCAAGTAAAAACAAACATATCCCAAAGCATGTGTGCATTGAAAAGTAAAGAAACGTTGTAACAACTTCGTAAAAACTGACTTAAAAGTTTAAAAAGAAAAAAACATGTTTCTAAGTCCTTCCGACTGGAGTCATTTCTCTTATATAAAGAAGAGATATTTTCATATGTAATAGTGTCCTTTCTTTACAGAAATAGTCGTATTATGACACATATGCACAAGGATTAACACTATGACACACTGTACACCGTGGGCCCGGCGAGCTCACCAGTAGTCGTCCGAGCCCATGTCGCTGGGGTGGAGCCACTCCATGGATGAGCCCAGCAGAGTCTGGAGCTCGTTAGTGAACTCCACCAGATCTAAGAGCTCCTTGCTTTCAGGGTTAAAGGCTTCCAGGTCTTTGGAGCAAGAGAATAAGAGACTTGCTGACACCTGCCGGTAAAACTCCGCCTCCGCGATGGTGACGATTTCCACATTCGGGAAATTGCAGCGGAATATGCGGGAGGACATTTTCAGTTTCTTTAGCACGTCTGAAAGCAAAAGCCAGTTTCGAGGCCTGCACAGAGAGGAAGGACAGTGGTTCAAGTTCATGGCAAAATTAAAAGCGCTCCTAACTGGTAACTACCAGTCCCCAGCTTAAACAAGAGACTGTTACTTCTGCTTTGATAATGGCGCCACTCCCCCTGCCCCCCTGCCATTTCTCACCGTACCCAGGAGAGATCTACTTCTGTGGGGGACTCTTTGACTCATCAGGATGTGCTAAGTGACCATCTAGGGAGGATCAACCGACTTAGACAAGAGCGGGAGCGGCACCCCTCCCCCAGGCTGCTTCAGTGCCGCGGGTGCCAATGGAGATGGACGAGTGAAGACTTGTTCAGTCGGTTCTGGCCACAACTCAGGCCACCCCTCTTCCAAGGGACTGCCCTGCTGTCATCACTGGGGAAAACCTGTCTGCTGCCGACCTGAGAGAGGTCACAACCCCTAGGACCCTCGGAGAGAAAGCACTGGAAACACTCAAGGGCAGCTGGCTTTCCTTTCCTTGCCCACCCCTCAATGCTGTGGGGAGTGATGCTTTTGAGAAAGAAGGTAGTACGTCCATTCCATGCACCCTACCCAACTCGGCAATCTCAGGTCTTCAGAGACCGTCCCTGCAAAGGGAGACACACGCTCATAGCCTCAGAGCCCAAGGAGAATGCCGCTCAGTAAGCACTGGGGTCAACACACAGAACACAGTCTCCTGACATGTCCACTCCAAGGGACTGGTCACAGGCGTACGGTGGCCCGACCATGGGGGCAAGACCGGATCTACCAAATGTGATGACACAGCTGCCATATAGCGCTTTTCCTAATCTCACACGAGAAGAGGGTGTCTATCAGTGTTGTCCTCAAGTGCCCTGGAAGGCTCTATGGTGGCCTTCTGGGGAGGATCCCTTCCCTAAGAGTTTAGTGACTGAAACTGTGCAATTCCAGGCACTGACTTCCACGTCCTTGGGGCCCTGGGGGTGTGTTCCGATGAGGGCAGTTATGCCGTACTGGGAGCCCGCCTCCACCCCCAACCCACACCCACCTTTCCTGCAATACGTGATGTGGGCGGACACCTGCTGAGGAATTCACCCACCCACCGACCCATCCTCATCTGCTAACTCCCATCACCCCAAGAGCTGCTTGGCTGGCTCTCAACTACACGACAGCCATACTCACCCCTGAGCGACGGACACTTGGACATTGTAACATGGTAAGAGGGGGCTTTCTGAGAATTCAAATTCAAACACGTCGCTGTAGGCCTCATCGTCGTCATCCTGGTCCTCCGGGCCTGGGGGGTTGGCTAAAACATCATATCCGCTTTCATCATCTGGTTCTAATGGAGGGTAGACGAGAGAGAGGACTCAGTAAACCATAGCACGATTTCAGCTGTTATCAAAAAAGGACCCTTGAACAATTCTTTCCCAACTGAGCCCTGCTTACAGCACCCCTCGGCCACCTCCACGGCTACCCCTCCCCCTGCCAGAGATAAAGGTTCTGTAACTCATTCACGTGCCACTGAACTAAAAACAACGTTGCTCACCACACACAGAGCTGCCGTAGAAGTCCCAAAAGCCATTGGGGTCATCATCACTGCGACCCTGCAGGTCATTTAAATAATCTGGAGAGAGAGAGAGAAAGAAACAAGATAACACCTGCTGGCGAGAACCAAATGTTGGCGGAGTTCGGGGACATCTCACGTTGGGGCTGGCACGGGGCTTCCCTGACAGCTCCCTCTGCACATTTCTCCAAGTGTCTCGTGAAAACCCGCCGACCTGTTGGCCCGGCAGCCCGAGGGACAGCCGCCCTCGCTGCCCCAGCCCTCGAAACAAAAGCTAGCCTGGCAAGCTAAGAATTTTTCAGCCCTCAGAGGCAAAACTCCAGTTTGGACCTCTTCTTGGAGACCAACTTTACACTGCTCTTCCCAGTATGTGTAACGCAGAGTAAACAAGGCGGGGCTGGGTGAAATGGTGGAAAGTCACCATCTAGACGCTTGAGTAAGTGCACATTTCTTGAACTTCGTCTTACCTGTTAAGAACTTCTCCATAAGTTCGCTGTGGGTCATTTTCATGATGGTTCTACCTGAGTACGTAGCCAAAGTGGGGTCAGCACCATAGGAGAGCAGCAAACGGACGATTTCCAAGTGATCGTTCTCGACGGCATCATGGAGAGGCCTAGGGGAGGCGCGGGGAAGGTCAGACTTGTGGACACGATGCTTGCCTCCGACGGCAGAAGGCAAAATCGGGCGTATGTATGTGCCCAGCCTGGTAGGCGTGATACTTCATCAAGGTGTGCGGATGGTCGGGGAAACTGAGGCACGGAGACTGGCCCACAGTCGGGAGACAAATTACTGTTTTCTATACTTAACCCTTTATAGGGCAGGTGAAGGGACTATTTCAGGCCTAATTCTCAAATGCAGCTGTATCTTTAACCCAGGGCCTAAGGAGGAACTCATGCCATGATGAAAATCTTTTCAATGAACTTAATTAGTGGCAGACTGTAAGAAGAAAGCTTACAGAGTGAAAAAAAATCCCAGCATCATGGAAGCCAATTGTTTTTAAAAGAGACACTAGCGGTAAAGTGGAACTTCTCCTGAAAGCAACTTGGAGATTAAGGATCAACCCTCTGGCCCAGAAGCAGTCACCAGAGCGAATTCTCAGGGGGGTACAGAATCCTCCCACCCGTGACCTCTGGGGTCGAGATCGCTGCCCACAGTCCCATCCTGAGAGAATGGAAACCACGAAACACCAAATACATTTCAGTTTTGCTAATTTTATGACTGTCAGGAAAGCCCTAGTGCCCGGCCCCCCTGGTAGCATCCAAGGCATACAACCAGGAAGATGCCGGGACTGACTCAGCCCTGGGCCTCTGACCAATAAACTGAGGTTAAGGACAGGGTGGAACCAGACCCGGGAATGTGGGTGTGTGCGACAGGCCCTACCAAGCCAGTGGCTGCTGGCCCTGTCTGTACTCCTGGGACTTCCCACTCACGTATTTTAAATACTGTGATTTAACGGATGCGGATGAAGAGTCCAGGTTCTTAAAAGACAACACCTCCGCGCCTCTGGGGTTTCCTGCACACCCTGAGGACCACTGCCTATGCCCCAGCAGGCCCAGACTGACAGTGAGACCGGTCACTGACCTGGTTCCATCCTGGGCGCTGCAGTTGACATCGGCGCCATATTCCAGGAGGTGACGGACAATGTTGAGCCACCCCCGGGCACAAGCCTCATGCAGGGCACAGTAACCCGCGTTGTCACGATGGTTCACGTCACAGATCTTGTTCTCCAGGCAGTACAAGACCACTTCCTGTGGGGAGAGGAGACGGGATGCCATGAGACCACCAAGCAGTGAACTCTGTAAAGGGGACCTTGCCAGAGCTTGGCAGTGCCCACTTTGAAAGGCATACATCCTTGGGTCCAAGAGCCCCACTATGGCAGGGGCAGGCGGTGGGCGTCTTGGTGAGGGGCAAGAGTGAAGAAGGGCTTGGTGATGCAGACAGCATCTTCTAGGGCCCTGCTGCCCCGGTGGCCTGGTCCTGGACAAGTTACCCGTAACTTCTCTCCAGGCCTCCATAGGGCGGCTGAGAAGACACATTCAGAGAGCAATGGAAGCCCTCAGCCCAGGGGCTCGCCTGGCTAGTACAGAGGCATCCCGGCTGCTAACATCTTAGATGACACGTTGCCAAGTGCAGAGCAGTCTCACTTGATGAGCCCATTCGGGAGGTGTCAGGGATGACAACACAAGTTTAGGTACGAGTATGGATGATGGATGCTTACAGAGAGATTAAATCAGCCGGAGAACATTCCTCAACTTAGAATAGGGATGCCCAGGTTAGCCAGGTCCTCGGGACCCCGTCAAGACCCCGAATCTGAGCCTGGCCTGCAAATGCTCCTGTTTGTTGTTAAGTTGCGTTAAAGAGAGGCTCTCTTTCTCCATCCTTAAGAAGGACATGAAATGCTTTGAACAACCTCGCCCTCTGTTTTACCTCACTCCACCCCACTCGGGCCAGAATCAATCCTATATTTTCATATTTACTGAAGTTAATGACAGGGATCTGATATAGCATATACCGCAACCTACACATTTCCAGACCCAAATAAAACAAGTCTAGCCTTCCTCCTCCTCAGAAGGTGTTCCGTGTGTCAACAGTTTGCATTAAAATCACTGTTATTAATCTTGCTTCTTTGGCGTGTTAAAATATTAATACAAACTGCTCCCAGTAAGCAGAGCAGTAATTTATTCGATGTTTTATTACCTTGATTAAGAAAGTTTTCAAACACAAAGAACAGCATTTGCCGCCAGAAAACACATTATACTGTTTTCCTCCGAGTCACGCCCAGCAGAGAGCTGTCAGGTTCTGAGCACTGGGGGTAGGCAGAGTCTGCAGGTGGCCTAACACGTGGTCCACTCGGTAAGGGGGGACAGGATGGGGTCAGGCTTCCTTGTGACAACTCTTAAGTAACTCATCTCTTAAACCTAAAGTGGGATTCATTCCAGCCACCTGTAGACATAAAATGGGCTCTGTCAAACCTTTTATGGCCTTTGGAAGACATGCCAATCAAAGGTGACCACTCATTTGGGAGCGACCTAGAACATCACTTGTGCTCACCTTGGGAACCTAACATGGCGTGCTGGTAGACCTGGCCATCTTCAGCTCCCTTCCAAAACAAGAGGACGGAGAGAGAAGGCACATCTACAAATGCATTTCTTCGTTCAGATCCTAACCTGCCAGAAAGCCCACAATCCTCTGGGCTCCCAGGCCACCTGCCCCAAGCCCTGGTATCCAGGATACCGCATGAAGCTGCTGCTCTTTTAGTGGGCCCTCAGTGGCCAGACTCGAGTGGATGGCGGCAAGCTAACGAGTTGTCTGCCCCAGCCAGGGAGAGGTCCCGTCACGTGGCTGGGGGATCAGGCCTGACCGCCACCAACTGCTGTGCATGGATCAATTTATCCAGGCCCGCGGCCTGCCTGATGTTCTATCAACTCAGGGTTTATTTGCTCTGGCAATTAGGGCCTTCACCTGGAAACCCTTATCGCTACGAGGGCTGATTTGAGGGTACCAGAAATGAAAGGACACCCAAGCTGATGGGTAAGTCAACCCTCTTCTCCTGCAAGATGGCAGCAAAGGCGGGAGGAGCCCAGCGGCCAGGTCAGACTTTCTGTCACAGGCTGTCCTAACTCAGCCATGTTACCGCTACCTACATGGTGCTTCACAGTGCTGCTCCTTCCCCTGGATGAGTGTGTCCTCTGTCATCCCACAGGAACCCAGGAGATATCAGGAAGGAAGGTAATACTGTTCACACTCAACACTGGGGGAAATTGAAGCCCAGAGAGGTGAAGCCCCAAGTTCAATTAACACGAAGTACTAGACCTCTACCTCAGGTCTTTTGGTACGCGGTCAGCTGGGAAGATTCAAAAGGCCCAAGAGGGACTCAGCTTGAGGGATACAACCTAGCTGCGTGAGCATCCTGCTGGCCCTGTCTGTTGGGGTCAAGTGGCTAGCTACACTCTCCTAGCCAGGAGGACGATGGCCTCTAAACGGACGGCAACCTCTGTCACCAAGTTAGAGAGAATGGTTAAGAGGCCGGGCAAGTCTGTCTACCCAACCCATTTCTTGGTTTATTTTCTCCGCTAGAAATGGGAGTGTTTGAAGGGCAGCCCACCCGTTCCCAAACAAAATCAAACTGTTTTTGTTGGACAATTCTCTGTTAAGCGGCTATAAGCCGAATGCCATTAACCGCAAAATGTAACCATAAAGGCCATAAACCCGACATTGTTAATTAATTAAATGCCTCATTAACTTTTTTTAAAACATGATTTATTCAATTCATAGAAAATTTAACCATCACCACTAAACGCACAAGCATGTGGTTGCACATTGGCATTTTAGCCCAAGAAACAGAAGCCTTTTTACCAGGAGGGAAAGCTTTGAGGTCTCTGGCCATGCAAGTGATCTGTTTAACGCAGATCTGAAGCCAGAGTGTGTTTCTTAACTTCAAGAACCACATTAACATGACGTAGAGCTCAGACAGCCTTTTTCCTGTACATGGTATCTTTGTGTTTAGCTAAGCAGAGAATGGCAAAGACAAAAGTTCAGGAAAACCCTCCCAAACTGTGCGTTCAAACCACACCTTTATCGGGTTAAGCAAACTGTCCTTCAATTTGAAACAATTTAAACTGCCACATTTCCTGACTGGGCCATCATCCCAACATTTAAAATTCTGCCTGACTAAATCCCAGAAAGTTGGATACAAAGTTGAAAGTGTTCATCTGGTATTCAAAACATCCAGCATCAAAACTGGTCATCTGTGCAATTTACATTTGAAGACTAAAAAGCTGTCTGACCATAAACATTCCCCAGGTTTCCGGTGCTGTCAGAGGCCAGGTAGCCTAAAAAAAAAGTATGGATCAACTGCCCCTGGGTCCAAGCCTCAGACCCACCAAACCCAAATGGAAACTTTCTTAGAGGACCAACGAGGCTCTCGAGGTCTCTGGTCCCAAAGGGAGACTGGTAGAAATGATGCTGACTTCAAAGGTGGGGCTAGGAGCCCTGCCCTCCACAGCGGGTGCAGCAGGCTGCCCTCCTGCCCTCCCCTGCTCTCATCTCCCACGTTTGCTGGAAGCAGGAGTCTATTTTCTCAACCACGACGTGTCATGAGCTGATGCTTGGCATGTGGGGTCTAGCTCGGTGCCATGTGCAACATCTATCCTGTCCTCCTAGGTGCTGCTGCTCTCAGCTCTTGGGAAACCAGCTGGGTGCCCCTCGGATTTCATCTTCAAGTAACTGCGCTAACTACCAGAAAGTTCTCTCCAGCTAATCGAGAGGTCTCCAAGAGACATGTTGATAGAAACAACAAATGTGCAAACAGCACACTCAAACAACAACCAAAAACAACCCCCCAAACTAGGCAAAGGACCAGTGCTTCCAACTTCCCACCCATGCAATCGTGCTTGGAGGGTGAGCTCACGGCGGGGGCAGTCACACCTCAAAGGGCTCAAGGCACAGGGGACAGGGGCACAGAGCTGGCCGAGGTGTGGGAACCAGAGCTCTGGGTTAGCATGGATCCTGCCACACCAGTGCTCATCCACACCTCCACACTTAGCCTGCTGAGCTGCATTTTACTGTCACCATTCAACTCCCAGAGGGCTGATGCCAGCATAAAAAAAATGCCTTTGCCCTGTGGGCTATTACATCACAATTTCAACTGACAAGTGCGGTGGGGGAGCTGCGCAGGGCAGAGGGAGTAATCTATCTCACAGAGGTTTTGAACTGTAAGGAGAGCAATTCTGATGCAAGCCTGCCTCTGCGAGTGAGGTGGGGGAGGGGTGGGCTTTGCAGCCAGATGGCCAGATTGCTACCTGCAAAAGTATCATTTAAACCCTCCTAGGCTGTTTCCTCATCTGAAAGTGGGCTAACACTAGTTATTACCACATGAAGATGTTAAAAGGGTGAAAGGAGTTACTACGGATCACACGGTCTTAGAAAGATATAAGCTATCTTTCTATCTATATTGCTCTGGCAAGATGGGCTATTGTTGTCATTGGCCAGGCTGGGTCAGGATATGGTGGTGTGGACAGTGAGTTCTGAACAAGGCTCAATCCCCTCGCCCCTCCCTCCGCATCAGCCCTTGGTTCCTCTGCCCACTCAGGTCTGCCCCACCCCCACGCTGCACAGACCTTTCCCGGCTGCTGTCCCACAGGGGCACCACTCTGCCCCAAACAGCGCAGAGCAACCCAAAACAGAGCTAGTAACTTCTCTCCCCGTTGCTAATCAGAATCCAAAAGGGCTCATTAAAATTCCCGCAGTCGCCAAGCCCTGGGTTATCTCAGATTTTATATCAGAGATAAGTGAGCGAGACTGGAGGATGCCGAAGCAGCCTACCTGCCTGAACACGAACTGAACATCAGAGGCCTTTCTTTTCACACCGCGACTGAACAAGCCACCAAAGAGCCGGCAGTGGAGTGGGGCTAACGCAAACATCCTGCTGGAACACCCAGCCCGGCCCCTCATGTTGCGGGGGCTGGGCTGAGCACCGCCCCCCGCCCCCGGCTCCAGCCCCAGCCAGCCCCAGCCAGCGTGCCCTCACCCTCAACCTCAAGGAGCAGCAGCCGGTGGATCCTGAATCCAGGGCCCCCACAGGGATGCTCACCTCGTAGCCTAGCCGGGCAGCACGCTGCAGGAGGGTCTCGCCAGCATTCTTATTGACAATAAGTCTCCGCGCTTCGGGTGGCATCGGGCGCGACTGGGTGGTCTCTGGAGGGGAGCTTGAGCGTGGCAGCTGCGAGGACTGGGAAGCTGGGAGCAACTGTTGCAAACGGTCGAAGGGCTTCTGGTCCTGCTTGGCTGGTGACAGATCATAGTCGGAACTGGGCTCGGGCCGCTTTCTGAATCTCCGGACGGTCACCTATCACATAACCAGGCAGTGCACACATTTTCAGGCCGTCTTTCCTCCACCCGCCTCTTCCCCTCCTCCCCGAGTCACAAACCTGAGCGGAGGAAAGCACTTTTTCCTTTGCTTTTCTTTGGGGAGGAAGGGGTTGCATTCTCACTAGTTGGAAACTTCACCACCACCCAGGAGCCAGGTCCCCGAGGACGGGGTAGTGCCTTTGGCGCGGGGTAGGGGAGCGGGGGGGAGAAGAGTTCAGGAAAAGGAAAGCTTTGTCCCCAGAAGCAGAGGAGCAGGCAGGCAGGATGTGCTTGCACAGGCCCAGGGGGGAGAGCAAGGAGCAAGAGTTACCTTGCCATCCGCATTCTCCACGTAGTAGTCCCCTGTCAGCGACAAGCCCCGCCTGGGCTCCTGAGGGATCAAATGCTTGGTTTTACACAGTCGCTTCCCGGATGGTTTCTCGCTGTTGTCGGTGTATTTCTGCAGCAAGGAGGTAGCCTGGCAATCCTCTTCTTCGTCTCTGCACAGCACATCTGTCTTCTGGCTTTCTTTAATTTTCTGCTGTTTGGCAGGCAGCCTTGAGGCTGGCGTGCAGCTTGGCTGAGCCTGCTTTTTGCCGCTTGCATTGGTGGATGAAAGGCTCTTCATGGGCGGAGAGCCGGAGAACACAGGCAAGCCTAAATCCAGAGGGGAGGGGGTGGGAGGGCGGGAGGCAGGGGGAGAAGAAGCAGGCGTTACACAGTTGTAGCCAGTGCGGAAAGAAAAGCCCATTGTTAGCACTGATCACTGGAGCGGCTTCAGTTTTTAAAGATATACCAATTATGTTTTCAAAGCATTAATATTTTAATTATCCCACATTCAACTGGCAAATAGGTTAACCCACGGAATGCCAAATGGCAAGTTGCTTCAAAGGGCCGGGACAAGAGGGCAGAAGCCAGCCCTTCCCTCTCAACCAGCCCCACTTCTAAGGGTCTGGGTTCCGGGGACTGGGCGACCGGGAACAGCCTGAGGCTGTCACCCCAGACTTTCCTTCCTGCCTAGCCACGGGCGGGCTGGGTGGGGAACAGCCCAGAAGTCAAGCTCCCTCCTCAAAGTACACATTCCAGAAGGAAGTGTGGAGGCCAGAAGGACCTCATGAGAGAGAACTCCCTGCCTGCCACGTGCTAGGTGGCCCTTAGGTCCCCTCCGGGCCCTTTCTCACAGACCCAGTCAGGGAGTGGCCCCCGCGTACCTTGTTCATTGTCACTGGATTTGAGGGACTCCTCCGACCAGCTTCTGTTGCCTTTGGCCTCGGTCCTTTTCCTGCCAGCTTTCTCTTCAGAGATGTTATTGCCCTGGGCTGTGACCTCAGGCTGCACGGCCTGGGTCACTTCCTTCCTGCCCTGGCGGCCAGGTTTGCTCTCTGCTGCAGACACCTGCTGCTCCCACCGTTCTCTAAGGTGCAGCAAGTGGCGTTGTTTTTTGGGATGGAGCCCTGTTAATTCAATGCACACCTTCAGGTTGGTCAGCTCACTATAATGTGGGTCTTCTAAGTGGTTAGAGGAACTGTTTGTCATTTCCCTCTCAGGCCAGTCATCTAATGGAGAAATAACTACAAATTAATCAAAAAGCCCCCTGGGGGGGGGGGAACAAACTGTCTTACACATCACTAATGGGGGTGGGGGAGGGGAGGGTGTGGTCACTGTCTCGGCTGGAGCTGGTCACCCAGTCTTGGGAAAGGGCCTATTTCTCTTTGGCCATCTTTGGGCTGGAGCTCCTGCACCTGGCTTGGGGGGCGGGGAGGTGTGAGCGGCTTCCCCCGGGGCTCCAGGGCAAGACTGGAACCCTCTACTGCTCCACCCCAGGACTTCCCCCACCGTGCCCTGCGGCCCCGAAGCCACCCCGAGCTCACCTTTGGAGACCCGCCTCCGCTTGGCTTTCAGCAGAGGGTCCTCCGGCAGCTCTTCCACAGTGGTCTCGGTGTGGCTGCTGTCACCTGAGACCTTGCGCTTTCTGTCCAGCCGGAGTGTGGGGCTGGGTGGCATGTCTGGGGCCGTCTGGTCGGCGGGGGGCTCGCTCCCAGGCGGCCTGTCCACGAAGTACTTCTCCACGGGGAGGTCTTTGTCCTCGGGGGCTTCGAAGGGGTCATGTTTGTTTCCAGCACTATACTCGCCTGGGAGGGGAGACAACCCGGAAAGGAAGGAACATAGGTCACGAAGAGCAGGCAGGGCTAGGGGAGCAGGCAGGACCCCCCCACAGGCCCAAGGTAATCTGCTCCCAACGGACCCTCCTTGGGAGACCAGGGGCCTCACACGTTGGAAGCATAGAACCCTCAGAAAGACAGTGACCCAAAGGAAGGGAAGCTGGAGAGTGAGGCGTGACGCACACTCACGGCTTCCCTTTTGCCATCTCATAGTTGGGGCAGGAGAGAAGCAAGACGAGGCATCAACATCATCTGTCTGGATGGATGTATGAGAGAACTCCCCGCCTGCCACCTCCCAGCGGGTCAACTTTGATGGCACTCACGCCCCCTTCCCACAGGGGACGGGTGACCCTGAAGCAAGAGTCAACCAAGCTAAGGCTGAACTCAAAATCTCTATGGAAACAGTTGCTGAGGTCACTGTTTTGAAATAAAAGGAATCTGATGTAATAGAAACCAAATATCCCCCAAATGTTCTCTACCCGACGGACAGCACCAACGTTCACTTGGGTCAGTCAGTGGGGGAGAGGGTGAAATGAGAGTCGGGAAAGAATGGTGGGAGGCAGGGAAGCTGGGAGAACAAGGGAAGACGAGTCTGGCAAAGCCAAAGGCAAGATTTCCTGGTGTGCACACAAGGGTCCAGAGCAATGTCAATCAAACTCAACCCAATGGCTACCAGTCCCTCTGTCCTCTTCCCACACCTGTGGGGGAGGAAGCATTTATCACTGCTCCTACTTCCTGTCTAGGAAAAAGGCCCTGGGTGATACCACGCACACCCACGGGGATGCTGGTCAACCCACCTGGCACTCCTCCGTGCGTGCCTTCCTCCACACGCAAGCATCTAAAGACGTTCTAAAGACAAGACACAGCCCCCTTCGTCAGGTGCTAACTGCTCTCACTCCAGCTCTACCTGTGCTGTGTCTGCTCCCTCCACTCAACCCAGCATCGGCTTGGGGCTTTTCCTCCAATCATCCCAGCCTAAAATCACTCTCCCCTTTGGCTTTAGCCTAAGAAATAGCTTGACTGCTTTGCTGGTTGCATATATTTCTAACACACAATGACTCTGTAATGATCACTGTGATGTTAAGGTGTTCCCCTAAGAAGATCCTGCCCATCACCGGAGGGTATGAGTTTGGTATTTCGGTAACACCGGAGCTTAGCCCCCCACAGCCATTTTGCTAGATGAAAACATGAACACGCCCCTCACATGCTGCTCCCATCCTTCCTCCTCTCCCTAGTCAACTTCAAACACCACTCCCACTTGCGCCCAGCCCGCTGGCCGCCTGATCAGCCTTCTCTTGAGGGGCATTCCCAGTACTGAGTAGCAGTCAGTTGTGGGGAGGAAGGAGCTTCACCCTGGCCTTGGCTAGCCTGTGCTCTCAATGGTGGAAAGAACCCAGCCACCTCTTCTCCAAGGGCATCCTAAGGCGGGACAGATCCCCATCTACCCTTGCCAACGAATGATGGAGTCACCGCAACCACACGGGTCTTCTGTCATGGCAGCGGGAGAAACCCCACAGCTTGCCCGAACCCCTGGCCTGTGCTTCCCAGCGATGCAGCCCAGACCACCACAAGCCCAACGAAGAGGGGGAACTCTCACTCCGGCTGCTCTGTGACCCTCTTAACTGCTCTGGCAGTAACAGCGCCACTTTACAACTCGGCCTCCTTCAGTTGTAAAGTGGGAATGTTACTACAAACCGCCTCCCGGAGGTGGGCTTCATAAACACGGGCGGGCTCAGCACAGGGACCAGCTGGAGAAATCACTTTAACCAAATGACAATAAGCCTTTCAGACCAGCTTGAATTTTTGCCCCAAACACCATTTGACTTCTCCAGTGCAATCAGCCTTCCCTGAAAGCCCCGTCCTTGGGAGGGGACCAGCGTAGAAATGTAAGGGCTATCTTAAGAACCCCCATGTCCCATTTTAAAGTTAATTTTAAAATGTGTTCTCCCTCCTCCACTTTAGGTAGCAAAGATGGTTCCATTCCAACCTGGTGATTTGAAAGCAGTGGTGACTGGGTGATGTCAGCAATGCCTTCCAGGGTCCCCATTAGGGCACAGATTAACCAGCATGTGGCCCCACCCAGAATGAGCTGCCACCTCTGCCCACATCTGATGTCTTCAACCACATTAAGAATCTGTCAACCCCCAGTGTTTCTGATTCCACTTCCAGAGATTACATATTAACCCTGTATCTGTTTACAGTTTCAAACCATCTAAAGAGGCATCTTACTCTGGGAGAAGGTTTTCTACCTAAGTTTTCACCCTCACTGCAAACTTCCTACCTAACAGTGAAACTAGTTTATATCTCACCCACCGCACCTTATGCCACAAAAGGCTGGCATCTCTTGCCCATGGAAAACCACCTAGACGACTTGAGATGACTTTATTTCTCAGGTGTTGGCAGGCAATGACTGACTGGGGAACCTCTTCCCTCTGCTCCTAAGAGCAGAAGCACCCCTACAGGACAGACTCTTCCAGCTGTCTCCTCCTGGCTTCCCATGTGCTGAAAGCTGCCTGGGTGTGGAAGGCGCCTCTTCACCAGCCGAGACTGAGAGTGTGCTGCACATGGGCCCAACATTCTCGATAGCCCCCCTCCTGCCTTGTCCCCAGGGACTCCCACGGTGTGATGTCTGTGGTTCCTCATCCTGAACTATTATCAGGAACGCTCCATGGCTGAAGTTGGGGCTCAATGAAATCACCCATAGTTTAGTTGCTTTGTTCCACGTAATGGAAGAGGACCTCGTCTGAAACTAGGTCTGTCCACCCTTTCCCCAACCCCCGAGCCTTTCAGGGCAAAGATTCCCCTCAGTAAAGGCCCCTCAAGACCTCATGTGACTTTACGCAGGCTGGTCATAACCCTGAAGAGCACCCACCCTGACTGCCCAAGATACACACAGCCACCAGCCACGGGGGAGAGGCTCCGCGTCACTTGGAGCTTCTCAGTGACTCTGTTCTAACCACGACCCACCGGATTACCCTTGAGGGCAAAGGAGATGGGGAGATAAATAGATACACGGGGATTCTAACCATCAGGCTTCGCCATCGCCACTACTTTTGGCCCTTCTAAAAGCAGGAAAGCCATGTGCTCTTGGTCACCCTGTCTAAGCAGATGTGAACGTGGCTGTTGTTTGAGGTTTAACACTTGCTCCCTGCAGCATGGTCATATGACTCACAGCATATATATCCCGTAATTTATTATGGTTGCGCCATAGCCTCACCTTCAGAAGCATCACCATGGCAACATTTACAAGTCACCGTGGCAACAAAGCACCCTCACCACTGTTGAGCCATGCCCATGATTAGGTGAGGCCTAAACAAGGTGGGAGGGTTTTTAGATGTTGGAAGGTTCCCCAGGATCAAAACTCCCTTCTCTGCAGGTTAATCATAGCACCTCCAGTAAAGGCTAACCTTGTTAAAACTTACGCCCTCTACAGAAGCAGCCCAGGGAATTTCTGTCCCAAGTTAAAAGTCATTTACAAACATCCAGGTGGCTCAGCTGGAAGAGAAGTTTTCTGAAGCCCCTTGACTGAGGTTTCTTCCAGGTCCTGGTGGGCACTGCCACCAAGCAGGTCCTAGGTCTGTCCCAGCCAACTGGTTGGCGAGGGAGACGGTCACTCTAAGTTTGAGAAGTAAGGTACCAATGTCTCCTTGTCCCTCCCCATCTTCAAATGCCCCCAAAGGATCCTAGTAATGAACTCCCAAGTTCGAGGAGCCTCCTAACACGCTTGTTGAACTTCTAAAATAAAAATTTAACTCAGTCACCCCTATGATCATAAAGAATAAGTAAAAATCCAGACCACTGTGTTTTCAAAGTTAATTCACTTTTCTTAAGCAAGTCCCTCAACAAGATGCACCCACATCAGGGCCACTGAAGCCATGCAAGCAGCACCCACCACCTTAGAAGCTCCTGGTGTCTCCAGGGGTAGAGGGCTGCCTCAGAAGTGGGGAGGCATCTTGAAGGTGTCCTGTACTCTCTAATGTGACCCCTGCCCACCCCAACTCCTCACCCCAGCTCCCACAAGCTCACAGCTTGGGTCTCAGCCACACTGACATCCATGAGAAGGACCTGAGCCCATGTGGGCTCATAACATGATGGCCCAAGGACAAGGAGGCCTGTTAATTTCCAGCTGAATGGACTGAACAACCGCCACACCCTGATCAGGAGGTGGCAGTAAGGACAATGGTTCCTTTAAGTTACCCTTCTTGACCAACTACAAACCACAAGTCCCCAAAACACTGGGGATGGTGACCCACCTCCTTGATGGCCCTGATCTTTCAAAAGGAGCCCCTCACCTTCCCCAACCCTTCTCCTGCCCTTCCTCGGGGGCCAATAATGGCTCGCTGGGCCATGTCCCGTGTGCTCTGGGAACAGACCCACGAGTCTGAGCTTGGAGGGACACAAGGAAGAGGAGCACTGGGGGAGGGCTTTCTGAATCATCTGGGGCTCAGGCCCTGCTCCCCATCAGCCACACTGATTTCTCATCTCAAGATTCAGCAGGAAAGTTGGGAAGGACACAAACTTCCCTGGGAAGAAGGCCGAGGTGAGGCCACTGAGATGTGAAGGGCAGCGGCCACCCTGGGTCTGGCCAGGTCACAGGACAAAGGGCAGGAAGACGGAGACCGGCTCCCTTCCCACCCTCCTCCTCCCATCATCCACCCGGAACAAAGAGGGACTCTCCTTCACAGGCGGATCTTCATCCTCAGAGAAGTGCCTTCCCAGGAACCTGGCCTTTCCCACTCCTACCAAGCCTCTGAGAAGCTTTCCCAAGAGCTGGTGTTATGAAGCAACTCAGGAAGGGGAGGGCTGTGTGTCACTCGTGAACGTCAGCAAGGAGAAAGGCTTTCTTGCTGCCTTTTTAACTTAAGAGCAGTCTGGACCCCTCACTTTCCCATTCCAATCCCTTGATGGGGAAGAGTTCCGAAACGTTTACTTCAGGCCCATCAAGGGTCCCCGCTCCTCGGGTAAGGGTGCCACTGACTGGCCACAGAAACCCCCTCCGGCAGGAGCAACGTAGAACCAAGCCGTCCCAGCGGGGTTCACCCAGAACCCGGGCCACAGGCCTCTGTCTGACGCCGAAGATGAGCTGGAGGTGAGGAGGGGTCCTGTGCTCTAAGCAGTGAGAAGCATGCTATCCCTGACCACGAATTTTCCTGGACTCCATGCACCTATGACCCAAGTGTCCTGGGGGTACACCAAACCTACAACGTCCAAGGGCATAGAGCTCTTACGCGCACCCACCGTCCCTGACTGTCCTGTGTCAGGAGGATTTCGCGCCCACCCTCTCCTTGACGTTCACCTAGATGCCTTAATTCACCATCACCGACGAGGTTTCTGGGGTCCGCAGCGGGCCACAAGTACGCACGTTTAAGGAAGCAGGAGCAAGACCTTCCCCGACACATCTCATTAGCCCGAGATGTCTTGAGAACAAATCCCAAAGTCGACCACAGCAGGGGAGCAGCTGTGGAGGGGACCATGGAGGGGACTGCGAGGAAAGCACTTCACATTTTGCCTCCAAAACCTAATACACCCTCTGTGTAGTGGGAAGAACGGCCTCGTTTATCCCACGCTCTAGGAGTATGTTGTCAACTCCTAATGATGGCAGACAAACCCACCACAGAAAATAATTATGACTATCTTCCTGGTGCCTTCATCAGCCCTCAGCCCATTTTAACAAAACGTCTGCCTTCGGAGGGAGAATACGAGTACTCTCCATTCCGGACCATAGGAGACTGACTGGCACCACGGAGGGCCTGGTTCCAGCTGGACAGATCGTTCCACAGCTACCAAAAATCCACCTCCGTGCCTGCTACGAACAGAACACAGACATGCTACACTTGAGGTCCTGCACTGTCTTTCCTCTGCTCTATTGGATTAGACTGCTACACTAACTACAGGACCAGCATTTCTCTGGAAAAGGAGATGTTCCCCAAGAAATCATCTTTCATAGGTGCCTCATTCCTGGATGCCACAACGGTCAAAAGGACAATCAGCCCTGCACTCTGTGGCTGGCAAAGATGACAAGAGTGGCCTGCTTCTCCGAGCAGCCACCACCCGGATGCCAGGTGGTTGAAAGCTTCCTCACGTCCGTCCCTCAGCTCCGGGAGCGTTGCCCCGTTCCAAGCGACGCGGGAGCTCGCGCGAGCCACCTGGGTTCACTTACATCTCTCACTGTCGTTCTGGTCGGCAATGGCCTCCTCCAGGGCGACCGACTTTGGCTTTTTGTCCTGACTTCCTTTCAGCCTTTCCCAGTCGGCGGGGCTGAATTTGCACACCTCGGAGTCTTTGGTTGCGGGGTGGCCGCCTTCTCGCTCTTTCATCTCCAACTCTGAGAAGCGCATCATTGCACGCTAGAAAGAGAACGGAGACGGAAAAAAAAAAACACACACCTTACCATCAAAGCTATTTCACTAGCCTTACCTTAAAGGAAAGTATTCTCAGAGAAAAGTTTGCCCAAAACCAACCACAATTTATGATACAACTGAGATATTTTAAAACTTAACGATAAAAAATGTGAGTGTCTATATGTAAGTAGTCACACACTCTTTATTCATAAAGCCATAACGTATATAGAGATATACACGGTGTGTATGTACAACCGTACATACACTGTGGCAGAGAGACAGACATTCTCTTTTGAAGGTAAATAAACAAAACAAAAACACAACGCAAAGAAAGCAAAACAAAAACACAACAGAAAAGAAAACAAATGCACAATGAATAAAGACGACCATGGCCCACAAACTTCCCTTTGTATATTTGGAAATGAAATTTAACTCAAAAGGTTTATGGAAGATTCTAGTAATAAAAATTTGAAGAACTGACCTCACAGTAAGCAGCGGGTAGACATAAAATACTGTCCTCTTGTAATCCTTCCATCTATGTAATTAAAATGGGCACTCAATGGATCATTTAGATAACTTCATCCATTTTTATAAGCATAAACCAATTTTTTTCTTAACATTGCAAAACAATTTGGCTTTATTTATCTTTTAATTAAAAGTAAAATATCTTAAGGAAATTCCTATACAACATCTATCATTCACTAGCAAGTTAAATACATACTCTATCCCTTTAAGCGAGTTTTTTTTTTTTGGTGGAAAAAAAAAATCGCATGAATCCCAGACATGCGGCTGCTACACACCTCCACCAAGTATCAACGTAAGGCATTCTAAGCAGCGCTTTTAGGTATATTTGTTAACGTACAGTAATGGCAGAGAAATCAAAGCAATTGATAGGTAAATGTCATGCAGTCTTTAGACATCCTTCGCAATAATTAAAACTTCCATTATCAGCATTTGAGTGGAGTTTACTTTAAAAAATCTACAGAATAACTTGAAATATCCACTCACATCCCCTTACTGGACACATTTCATACATTTAAATTACCATTAGCTTCATTAACCAAAACCTGCCCAGTGTCCTGCCCTACCATACCCCCCCAAAGTCCTCTTCACACATTTAAAAAAAAAAAAAAAACTGACAACTGGTCAAGTTCCTGAAATTCGGGTCGGGGGGCTCACCTGCAAAGCCCGCTGCTCCCGGCTGAGCTGACTGGAATCTGCGTACAGTTCGGTAGTGACGCACTTGAACCGGTCACCCACGTAACCAGCGGAGTTGGCGATTCTCTTTGCCAGCTTAGATGGCTTTGGCTTCAGAACTTTGCCATCGTTTGACTCTGACTCGTCAGCTCCCTCTTTGGTATAGGTGGGGGTGACGTCCACACTCGGGGGAGCACTGCCCACACAAAATGGTTTGGGATCCTCTTGGGTTTTCCCAAAAGTGACAGCAGGACCATCGCTCCCCAGGGTTGGCTCCAGGAACGGAGTGGAGACTGGAATTGCCAGGTTCTCCTTGTTGGTTCCCGCTGGAACATTCTCCTTGCTTAAGCTGAAGACTGACTGGCTCGGAGCCTGTTTGAAGGTATAGGCTTCGTGGAAGTCACTGATGCGTCCCAACTCCTCTCTCAGGGCGATGAAATCCCGGTGCGGCTGCAGGGCTGGGTCGGTCGGGGGTTTGGTGGGCTCAGCGCTCTGGCCGACACTCTCAGTTGCGAAGCCGGGTTTGGACACGTTAGGGTCGGTTTTCGTATCTGGCTCCTCTCGGAGAAGGTCTACATAGACAAGCTTGTCGCTCTTGACGACAGTTTTCCCTTGATTCCAGCTGGGGCTGGGCTTTAGGTTCTTGTCCGCTGGGACTTCCGGATGCAACTTGGTGCTGCTAGCCTCCAGCACCTCGGAAAACCGGTTCCGGAGGGTTGGGTCCTCGTAGCGGGCCCTCTCGTGGGACCGGGATCTCCTCTCCGGTTTCTCCTCTTTAGCGATCTCTATGGGCGTGTGAGGTATCAACATGGGGTGCACCATGCCCAACCCCAGCGCGTCCTGGTAGGTCACGAACTCCGGCCGGCCCGTGGGCAGCCCGTAGGGCAGTCCAGGCTTTGGGGCAAGGTGCCCAGGAAAGAGACTGCCATTGGGCAACAACACTGGGTGAGGGTAGACAGGGCCTTTGCCGTGTAAGGAGAGGGGACTTATAGCAATGCCCTCGGGCGCTGGGTAAGGGAGGTAACTCCTGGGGTAGGGGATCGGTGGGGACCTGAACGCCTCGTTTGGAGACAGAAATATTGAGCTTGGCGGGAGGCCATTCTCATTTGCTTTGAAGCTCGGCTCCGGGTTGCTGGCTTTGGCGCCCTTGCTGCTGGTGCTGCCGCTGTGCTTGGCAGGCGTGGTCGGGGGCTGGCCCACGTGCTGGATGACGGACGGCGTGGTGTCCACGGAGCTCCTGCTGGTCTTGCTGCCATCTGCGTTGGCATTTGGGGCCGGCGACGCGGAGGCCGGACGGCCGGCGCTAGACACCGACCCTGAAACGTTAGTGACCACGGCATCTGCGGCGCCCATGCGGGGACACGAAGAGCTGCGCTGCTGCGGGAGGGCCCAGTCCAAGGCCTTGTTTTTCAGGGGCAGGCCTTTGCCGTTGTTCTCTTCGTTGGGACTCGGCCCGGGCACCACCCAGGACGAGGGAGCCGTGCTAATGATCTCAGATCTATAGATAGCACAGCCATTTCCTGGAGGAGATAGAGTTTCTTTCGGAATCTCACTTCCGGAGAGCACTAAGCCACTTCCAGCTCTGCTGTGCACCAGGACTGTGGGGGCCATCTTTTTCACGTGCTCAGCTTTGGAAGCATCTACACCCACCACTTTCGAAGACAAATCTAGCGGCTTATCGGTGACGTCTTTGGTAACCGTCTGCTTCTCTAACAGAGGAGGTGAGCTGCCATCTTTTCTGTCTTGACCCGCTGCTTTCCGGGTGTGCCCAGGAACTGGCTGGGCACTTTCGGCTCCTTCGGGAGCTTTCGGATACTTGCCGCTGCAGAGCCTGGCTGCGGGGAACTCGCTGCTGACCGTCATGTATGGCTTCGACAGGGTGACGGAGGGCGAGGTGGAGACCCTGGCGTAGTGCTTGTGGAATTCGGAGTAGGTGTCCGCAGCAGGCTGGGAGGGAAGGTGGACGCGGGGTGAAGGCCTAGGCGAGGGGGGCAACAGGAGAGCCGTGTCCCCCGGCAGGCCGCTGGTGACCGCCTTGGCAGAGGGCACCCTAGGCTGCTTACTGTTCTGGATGTGGGGATATGCATGGGAGTCAACCGGGTTCCCAGGGCTGACGCCCATCTTCCAGGGCAGGCTTTTGTCTGTGCAGTGGACCAGAGGTGGGATGGCTGGGGAGGCCGAAGGTGTCGAGAGCCTCATGGGCGAAGCCAGGGACGACGGGATGTGGGGACTGACGTAGTGAGGCGGCGGCAGGTAGAGAAATCGCTCCCCATTGGTGCAGACCGGAGAATACAGCGGCTGGGCCAAGCTGTAGGACTGCTGAGGTAGCAAAGCCTTGTACATGTTCAGGGAATACTTATTTGGCGAGTCAAGGAAAGGGTAGATGGCTGGCGTGGCACCTTCCATGTAAGGATTGACCCAGGGCAGCCGCAGGTAACTAGCACCATTGATGTTGAGAGGGCTCTGTTTGTCACTGGCAGGCCTGTCCAAGCCCAGTGTTTCTGCCGTGGGGACAGCACTTTTTTGTATCCCGGGTGGCGTTTTATATATAGCACTGAAGCCATTTGGGGGTTTTCCAGAGACAGCGGAGGCCTCCACTGTCTCAGGCGTATTCGGTTTGAACTGCATCTCTGGATTTCTTTCAGAAAACCCCAGACCACCTAGAGTGGTCGTGGCAGCCTCCCGACCTTTCTCTGAGCCCAGTCCACACAAGCTAGAATAGACGATGTTTCCAGGGACACGCAACCCCTCCCGGATCAGGCCGGTGCGGTCCATGCTCAGTGCGGCCAGGCCATCGATCCGATGGGCCGCAGTCGCGTCCACCTTCACAGAAGAAGAACATGGGTGTTACGGAGGACACGCCTTCAAAGTAGCCCATCCCAAAGAGACACCACAGACTAGGCTCAACGTGACTGACATCAGCCCCAACGTCTGAGTAGAAAGGGTTAAAAAAGGATTCACAAGCTCTGTGGCCCCCTCCCTCTTTATCCAGAACCCTCTGCTGCCTGCCTTCTCACCTTTGTTCAACTAGTATCCTCAAAGCACAGAAAACGTTGATCCCTTTAGACTTGAGGCCCCTGCTTTCATTCAGTCATCTATTAACTCTGGAAAATCCACCTTCACAGCAAAAATTCTTGGCTACAACTGAGGTGGCACCAACTGCACTGTTCTCAGCACCACCCTCGTGGGGTACCCGGGGTGAGGCGGGTGGAGGCGGGGCGATGTGCACTGTGCTTTTCGGGGTGTAGAGAGGCATTATTTAACATAACAAAAAACAATCTTCAGGGGCTCAGCAAGGAACGGAGGACTTGAGCTGTCTCATTCCTACATCAATAAAGAGGCCATGGGTCAAACTGTAGTTGCGTCTTTTGACTTCTCCTCCCTGGTGTCTCAAGACAGCTCTCATTTGATATTTTACTGGGAAGGTAAACCCTAAGGGTCTATTGGAGGCTGGAAATTTATCCGGCTAGGAGCACTGATATGGCACGTAGCTTATCGAAGAAAAGGCAGCAAGTATCGCACCAGTCGCTAGAGGACGCAGACAGAAATGGCGAGCCAGGAGGAAACTAGGGGAGGCCTCATCCTGGAGCCTAGGCTTTCTACTCAGCCCTGCCTTGAAACACCGCCCCCGGCCCCTCAAAGGCCCTTTAATGGTATGCAGATGAATGTACGATTGATTACAGATCACTGATATTCAGATAGCACATCAACAGAAGCCATTAATCTCTTACCACGTTGTGGTTCAAGGGATTTTCTTCCCTTAGTTCCAGTCTGGCCTTTGAAGCGTCACCATCATTTACGGGAATTTTCCTATTTAAAAGGACACACCAACTTCACGAAAGCATTCTTCACTTAATCCATCTTTCATAGACTGCCCCAGAACAGACCAGTTTCTATTCCCATTTTTCCAATTGCCCTTAAAAAAAAAAATTCCTCCCCCATGGCCCATATTAAAAGTTGTCCCCAAATGGTGATCCTAGTGGACTGGGAAAAACGAAGCAAAGGCAGGGCAATGGGGATGTGGAATCACAAATGTCCCTGAGTTGGGTGGGCAAGACAGAAAATCAGGCACAAACACCTGTCCCTCACAATCTTCTCTCTAGAGAAGCTGAGCAGGCTAGTCTGGGCTCAGCTGTCCAAGCCAACCCTTATAAGCTCTACCTAAGAACAGACATTAAGCAGTACAATGGCCAAAGCCAGGGGGAGGACCTCACGGCTAAAGTCTATGGGCTGGCCACATCAATCACTTCTGTGTTACCCAAGAGGACAGGCTTTCAAAACTTTCCCCCAAAGTTAAAGACCATGTCCTATGAAACTGGTTTCCATGGTGATAATGAAGCCATATTTGACTGCCTTTATCAAAATGCTGGGGGATACACACTAGTATCATACGCATGTCAGCTGCTCCAGGCTCCAGAGGAAGCCGCACATCTGTGCCAGGCTGCTGCGGCTGCCCTGGGACTTGTTATCAGAGAGCATCGATAAAGAAAGTGCTTGGTGCCAACTTCCAAATCCCCAGGATAAAATTGCTGACAAGCGGCGGAGGAAAGTTTCATCATTACCCCAAAGAGCAGCTTCAATTATCTACTGCTTAGCTACTTCTACCCCACACTCCAAAATTACTGATTAGGAAGCATAACAGAGCTGTCGGGTGACTGAAACCAGGAGCCAATGGCCTCGCCGAACAGGCGGCAGAGGACAGGGAGAAACCCTGGGCTTAAACGAAGTGAAGGGTGGCGATCTCCTCATTTATTACTGAGCAAACTATTTGTTTTAAAAGCACATCGAATGCCGATCCACCTGGGCCCACACTTCTGACATTTAGAGTTAAAGCAGCATATAGACTGGGATTAATTCTCCTTCATAAATATGAAATAATAAATTAAGGACGAAAGTGCACTGAAAGGCCGCTTTAGGGGCTAATCTCTTAAAGGGCGGCAATGCTTCGCTGAGCCGGGTTGCCTGTTAAAACTGTAAATCAAGGGCCGCCAGCTAGGCGGGAGAGCTCTCTCCCCCACCCCCTTTGGGCTCACTCTGGCTGTGAGGTGAGGGGGCCCTGCTCAGGAGCAGGGCGGGGGCGGGGGACGCGTGGGGGCGGGGAGGACCCGCTCTCTCTCCAGGCCACAGCCGGACAGGCGCATTCACCTGTCTTCGCTGATCCCACACATGCGGACCCTCTCGCTGTTCATCCAGCTGTGAACGTTCCCATACAGGGGGGTTGCTGAAAGCATGTCGTCTTCTTGGATGGCAGCTTCTCTTCAAGCGTCTAGTCTGTTTAAAAAAAAAAAAAATCCCAGGCGGTTGAATAAAGAAGAGCCAAACAGGGAAGGAGAGAAAGTCTTTCTAGGCAATTCGTACAGAATGTAGACTCGGGAAGGCAGATCCTGCTCGATGTTCTACAGATGTCCCGGAGCACAGGAACACACCTGACCCAGAGGAGGGGTGGGGGATGTAACTTCCCTGGCAGGAGGTGCTGGAGACAGGGAGAGGGTTCAAGCACCATGGGCCACACCAGCCAAGGTACCGTACCTATTGACCCCACCTGCCATCCTCCCTTCCCCATCCCCAGCCTTTGGCAAACACACTTGGATTGGAAGCAAGCGGAAGGTGCCAGATCCCAGGGAATCCCACACTGATTCTTCATGGGGCTGAAAGGATGGGGATGGGGGGGTGGGGATATGGCATAAAAGGCACAACAGTCCGGTGTGGTGGCCCAAACTGCAATTCATTTTCAGGGCTGGATTCCCAGGGCTGTGGTGTGTCCAACTTCCAGAGCAAGGGTTAAACAGAGTCAGTGGGCTGGTGAGCCACCCCACCCAAGCCCTAGATTAGATTAAGCCCCCAACCGGGGTGGTTTTGCCTGGGTGGTTTGGCCTGGGAGCTGCAGGGGGAGGCGGCTGAGTAATTCAATGACGCCCGCTCGCTGGGGACAAGAAATCATTAGCGAGCGCAGAAGTCTTAGCAGCCCAGGCTGCCGGGCTGCGAGCCACTGGCACGCGGGGAGCAGGCAAAAGCCACCCCTTTTCTCCCCAACGAGAGGGGGGTGGGGAAGGCTGCCAAGGCAGAGGGAAGAGCACCTCTCCCCGCTTGCCCTCCTTACCTTCTTTGCCCCCCACCCCCACCCACATCACATTCTAGTTTGCTGCATGAGTGAAGGGTCAGGACAAGCTGCATTTTATTAACAGGATTATCACGGCGCGTGATTTATCCTCGTGCAGGATTTTAATTGCTCTTTGGAGGTTGAGCCGTTTCTTTTGACTGCGCTTCAGCCCATATCCTGCTGTTAAATGCTGGGTTAATAAGTAGGGGAGCCTTTAATGCCTGGGACCGATGGCCCTCAGCAATTCCCCCGCTCACCCGACTCCCTTGTCCCGGGGCCCCTGACCACGGCTTCTTTACACAGGGACCCAAACCCGAGTGTGAAATCACTGGTGTGCAGATCAGATCATCGGGGGAACTTTTCTTTCTCCTCCCTCACACACCCACCCACACAGTTTCCGAAAGCCCAAATGTTCCCTAAGTCGACACATTTCCTTTGTTAGCAGGAAAAAATATGCAAATGCTTGCTTTTACACTTTAGTGCATGGAGATGACTGCCAGGTCGGTTGGGTGGGAGCCACCAGGTCCGGGGACTCTGGGGACTCTTTTTGCGAGAGCGACTCGGAGTGGGGGTGGGGGAGCACCCGAGACCCGAATCCCAAGGCCAGGCTATCTTTCCACATTTCTTTGTCCTAACTCAGGCTTTTGTCCACCAGCATCCCCCATCGGCCCCTATACATAGAACACCGTCTGTTAATCAAGAGCCACGCGCGCAGACACACCGCGCACAGTTCGAGCTCAACAATGAAGCTGGGGGAGAGGCAGAGGCAGAAACCTCCCAGCTGGGTCAGGTCTGCTGGACTTCTGAAGAAGCTGTTTCACTAGGAAGCGTCCCTGTCTTCAGACACACGGGCATTTCCAGTGGGCTGGCCAGAGCGCCCTGAAAAGACGGACTCGGGTGTCGAGGGAGGTTCTGCTGGGGCCTGGGGGCCGTTCTTCCCTGTCCCGAATACACAGATCAAGCTGGGGGAAGGACACCACTGGCCCAGGGCTGACCACAAGGCACATTTAACAGTGTCCCCTCTCTAACCGCTGCCACCCCTTCTAACAAAAGGAAGACACTCAGGGAGGCCTCATCTAGAAGGGCGAGCAACATTCCTGGGCCCAAGTGTCCTGGGCATGGGTGCAGAGCTAGGACTGCACCAGGCCATCCCCTCTCAGGGGGGAAATTAGGACATGATGAAATATGGACATTACGCCAGAAGCCAAGGGTCACTCCATCAAACCTCTAAGACAGGGATAAGGGGAGACAAGATGTGTGTGCCCATGAAGCCCCAATCTTCTGATGCCCCAATCTTCAAATCTTAAAACAAGCTGCCTCCTACACGCCTCCTTTAGTTGTCAGTTTGGGACAAGGACCTCTGAGCACCTGACTAAGGAAATAGGAAGGCTGCTGCTTCATTCACCCTACTGAACCTCCCTCTCCCACAAAGGGCTTTTTTTAAGAAAGGGCGGCCTGAACTTAGCTGATAGGTGAATGCAGTTTAGAGACGCTTGGGAGCACAGGGTGCTTTGAAAGCCTCTCCCCCCTTTCCAGGGCTGGCCCAGTGGGGTTTTCAATATTAATGTCGCACAGATAAATGACACCCAGTGCCAGAATGAAGTATTCTTACATGCACAGGGTCAGATGGAGGGTTGAGGCCCAGAGTGTGGTCCAGTGTCATGGGGGTGGGGGCAAGGGACCGGGCTAGCCAGGAAGAAGCAAGGGGAGGAGGGGCAAGGCACAGTGTCGGACGATGATCCTGCTGACTTACACCTACACCTACACCTACACCTACACACACACACACACACACACACACACTTATAATCTTTAGCTGCCCCATGAACTTTTTGTGAACTGTTTAAAAGTGGAGGTCTGTTGAACAAACAGCGGCGCCACTGCCAGCCATAATTTCATTGCAACAAGCTAAAGACTTTTAACTCTTCAAGCTCCTGGTCAAAGATGGAGCTGACTAGAAAGGGCCAATGAGCAAGGGCCCTGGCTGGTGGGAGGCCATCCTCCAGAGTGACAGCCCAAATCAGCAGGAACACCCTCATCCCGCACAAAGGCCAGACTGCTCACACCCCGCCACCACTGAAGAATGGGGACCCCTCCCTCCATCTATCTGGGATATAGAATGAACTAAGGGGGTCTTGGGGGTAAGTAAGGGACACAGAGACTGAGAGGCAGAGACCCAGCCATGCTCACTTCGCTCCACTTCTAGAAGCTGCTGTTGAAATAGTTGGAATCTTTTTTTTTTTTAAACCTCTGAGGGAAAGTTCTTCAAAAGTGACTCTCTGACCCTTGGCTGTGGGTCACGGTGAGGAGGGCAAATGATGTGATTTAGATGACAAACAGAGCGGGCGCTTTGCTGCTATATAAGAGGCTGCCCTTATTTCTCAACCATCCCCCCCTCCTTTTCTTCCACACGCAGGCTATGCTTCTGGAAGTGCCAAGAAGTGTGAAGTCAGTCATGAAAAGCACTTTACAAGCACCAACCTGTTTCCAGGGTGAGCTGCTAAGCTACACCTTGGCTCTGGGTTTTAACCCTTTTCCCCAGTAGTGGAGAGAAGGGGGCAAGGATGTGGGACAGGGATGAACAGGGAAGATGGCTGAGAGACAAGTGTCAGCCGAGGAGACGGAGTGTCTGAAGAACAGAGAGGAACTGTAGTGGCTGCCCTCTGAACACCCAGTTCCGGAGAGAGACTCAGCTTGCAAAATGCCAACACCCCGAGTGGTCTCCAGCTTCCAGTCTGGCCGTAACTGCAAGCACAGGAGAGCTTGGGTCTCCCTTGACAGACCTGGGCAGTCATCTGCTCTGGAAGCCAAGAGTTATGATTAGCATCCGAGCTTGGCCTGGACACTGGGGAGAAGAGCCTGATTGGCAGAAAGAGGTCAGAGGGATCAAGATTAGGAGCTGTCACCTCAACCTTGGCATCCCTGAGAGGGGGCCCTTTGGCCCTCTGTGAAAAGACACAAGGGGGGCACACGGGCCCCCGAGCTGTACCCACCACCACTGCTCTGTCGATTCCTGCCATGAGGACACCATCGTGGACCAAGGAAAGGGAGGACGTTTGTCTTTTTTCTTTCAAGGAGATGTCCCTGGGCAGACAAGGAACAGCAGGTTGAAAAGGAAGGCGCAGTGGCTGTGAGAGGCTGGCGGGAGTGGAGCAAGGGGAGGTAGCACCAGGCCACTCTTGGCACTCCTCCTTCTCTCCACCCCGGCTCTTCCTGGCACCAGGCCACTTTCCGCTGCCTCCACCCTGGAGGCGGCCGATCGGTTCAAGTCTGCACATCGCGCTTGTCAAGCGGCACCAACAAAATGGAAAGCATCGCCACTGAACCATCCCAACTTCACACAACGCACAAATCTGATCCGTGCTCCTTCCTAGAGCCTCGCTCGCTAGGCACTCCTTGCCCCATCAGGCAGTTATCTAGCTAGTGGCCAAGAAGCTCCCGAATGCCGGGCGGACATCAGGGATCCTGGCCATTGTGCCACGTACTGGGGTCCTCTGTAGGCTGGCGACCTCCCTCACTGCACAGCTGGCTCTCCTTGGAGAACATGCGAGAACGTGGTCACCCCAGCCTCCCAGCTCCCACCCTCACCCACAGCATGTCTCTGGGCAGGTGGCCGAATCCTTTCAACTTTGGTCTCTTCATCTATAAATATTTGGCAATGTGTTTCCAGAGGATTAAACCGCACTATGGACTTGAGCTCTGCCTGGCAATAGCTGGTGCAGGCCACGTTTAACCCCTTTAAACCGCATCTGACTCCACCAAGTCTACTGTGTAACAAACAGACCCCAGAATCTGCTGCATAGTTTCTTTGTGGCAACAGGAAGGTTGAGGCAAGGACACAGAGGGGGCCAGGGAGGGGTGAACTTTGGCAGTGTGTCTTTCATGGAAGCCCAAAGCTCACTAAGCAGAGACCCTTTCTAAGGTGGCTCCAAGCACAGACTGAGTTGCCCACCAGCACTTCTCTACTGGTGTCAAGGAAGAGAGTGGTGAAGAAGTTCCTAGTTTTGGATGGGGGTGCTGCATGGGGGTAGGAGATGAGAAAAAAGCAGTCTAGAATGTGCAGCATTGGGGCAGGTCCTCCTGGGATGCTTTCCCTAGTGTGTGCAGCAGTGGGGAGAGGGGGACCCCCAAGGCTGCCCCCAGGTCTGGACAGGGCCACAGGCTTCCTGGGGTATGGCTGAGGGAGGTAACTAGATGGGTGCTGAAATGGGTTGTGGGGTTTGGAGGAGCGATCCAGCCTGCCCAGGCACTGTCTCTTGGCACACTCCAAGTCACAGCCATAACCTCTGGGGGCATCCCCACCCATGTTCCAAGTTTTGCTGCAGAGCTGCAGTGGGGTGGGGGTGGAGGGGTAAGAGAAGCAGACGAGAAACGGGAAACTCGAGGGCAGCCAGAACCTTTCCTGCCTCCGGCCTCCTCCCAGTTAGCCTGGATGGAGCAGAGCTACTCAGGTCAGGAGTGAACTTGGCCCCACAGCGGCAGTAGGCGGTGGCGAGTGGGGGAGGGGCACCCCTCCCCCGCCTCAGCCCTGAGCCTGATCAAAACAAAGGGATTTTTCTCTCCCACCACGTACACCCGTGCAGCGCCTAGCCCCTCCTCGCCCTCCTCGCGGGGGTCGCGCCCCCGCACACACCCGCGCGCCCTCGCTCCCGCCCGACCTTCCAGGAACTCCAGCTCTCTCCGCCATCCTCCGACCCTAGTTCACCCTTCCCGCGCCGCTCTTCTGTGCTCCCCCTTCCCAAGCGCCGGCCATTGAATCTCTAGCAAAAAAACAACTTCCAGGTGGGCGCACGGAGAACCTGGGATATGCAGCCGAGCCCACCCAGGGAATAGGCACTTGCAGACCCCTCCCAGCCATTGTCCTGGGCTCCTTTCGGCGGGACTCGACTTGGTGCTGCTCTCTGTGACCCTCGCCCTCCCCGTAAAGATGCAAGCCAAGTGTAGCCAACTGTAAAACGGGGGGGAGGGGACTCGGGGAAAGGGAGAGCAGCAGCAAGGATGACCCGGAGAGCCGCTGCCCAACCCGGGCTGCCCGCCAGGCACCCCCTTTCCCACAGGCAGAGCCACGGCCCGAGGTCAGCTCATGGACCAACCCCAGACACTTCTTCTCCCCTGACTCCATGCCTGAGCTTTTATTCCCTTCACGGTTATGCCACACACAACCACATGTGTATCCAAGAGGGGGCCTCATTTGGAAGCTGGTGTCCCTCAACAGGAGGCAGCCCAGGCCAGGAAACCTAGGTTGAGTGCAATTAATGACCCTTACTCCTCTCCTCCCTACCCACCCCCAGCAACACCCCCTCCGGTCTGGTCCCTGCAGGGCTGGGTTCCCACTTGGAGTCTACACAACCTGGGGGCAAATCCAGAATAAACGGTCCATATACCACAACTTTAGAGGGGGTGTCACTGCACTGCAGTTTCCATCTGGGCTCTGGAAATAACGCGCATTCACTGCACCCCCCCACCCCTGGCCAGGAACAAGCTATACCATAAGGCTATTAACAACAGCTATCATTAGTACACACAGGAAGCACAAAGGAACTTTTTACGAATAAAAGATGCATAAGACACAGGGTCCTGAGATCTGCACCCGGGTTCCTGGCTGATTGTGTGCCGCCTCGGAGTCCTGGGAAGACTGGAGATGAGGGTCAGGGGAGGACAGGGGCGCCCACTTTCTTTACAAGGAACAATAGGAACCCCATGTCTGCTACTCAGTCTTGGAACTCAGAACACCCCAAACAAAGCTGTGGGAAAATTGCGGTAGAGATGGGGGCCCATGAATTTTTGTAGCTGTTCAGAGCTTAATTACTCCTCCTTGATCCGTGGGACTAGACACGACACCGCCAAGGTTAAAATGCCCCGAACAGCGCCGAGCAGATGTGAGCGAGCTGGCAGACGCGCAAATGAGGCCTGCCTCGGAGCACGATAACAAGTGACTAATACATTGCATATCGTTGAAAGAAAATTATTTTTCTCTAATTTGCATTTGCTTGGGGGAAAAAAAAAAGCCAACCAGAGTCCCTCCTCACAAGCAGGAGTCTAATCCTGGAAATACAGCCCGGCTGCTTTAAGAGAGCTGGAAGGAGGGAAAGACTGCCAGTGTTTTGGCAGTTGCAGGCTTGTTTATCTTTCCGCCTTTCCTCCAAGGCGAAACTCGTTTTGCAAGCAACATTCCTACAGAAAATGGCACACGTCATAAAAAGAGACCAATTTATAGAACTGGCACCGAAGTTCATGTATCATTCCAGAAGCATCTCCCAGCTCCCCACTAGGGAACCCAACTAGATGCAGAAGTCCACATTAAAACTCAGAGAGGGTAGACCTGGGGGCGGTTCAGGGAGATGAACTGCAGATATCCTGCAGACTGTCCGCCCAAGGGCCAGAGTCACACAGAAGAACAGGCTATAGAATTAAGTCAGCTCTAAAGGATCCTCTAAAGCCCCGGGGCCAGGGCTGCAAAAGCTTCAAACTTGAGATTGGGGGTGAGCTGCTTTTTTTTTTTTTTTTACACCCAGCTTGCCCCAGGATAGCCCAGGGGCAGGCCCATCTTCCTGGACATCCCAAGCCCTGGCCAGGCATGCATCTCCAGGGCCGGCCAAGCGGGGGATTGCCGCCACCCACCAACTGTTCTCCCTCCCACCCTGGCGCCTCCCTGCAGTGCCTGGCAGAGGACCAGGAACTCAGAGAAGGCCTGTGGCTGTGGGCATCTAGTTGATTAAGTCACCGAGTGGGTGGTGCTGTGGGCAGACCTCAAGACAGCACCGTTGGTCCTGCAGCTGAAGGCAAGTGCGCTCTTGGAAACGGGAAGGCGAAGGGAGGTGGGTAACCAAAAGTCGACCTGCACCCCTCCCCTCCCAACACCTCCCCCCCACTTCGGGTCCTGAACCTACACACTTGTGTTTCCAATCCAGGAAACAGGGCAGAGTGCGTAGAACACAGCGCCCGCCTGTCTTTCGAACTTGTCTGAATAACAGGGCCATTTCAGAGGAAGAACAACGGCCTTCAGAGCGTCTGCAATTTCCAGAAAGCCTTCAGTTAATAATACATTCTTTCCAACAAGCTTGCTTTAGGGCTGAAAGTTATTTTCCCAAATCTTAACAACCCAGTCGCAAGCCGCTGGGGCTCCAGGTCCACAGATCCCAGCCAAACCCCTCCAGACAGTTGACACTCATGACCCCGCAGGCCTTCTCCTGCCTCCTCCCCCTGCCCCCCACTTCCCCAGCCTAACAAGTTCCCCAAACCACAACACACAAACCGGGGCGCGTCCACCCCAAGCCCGAGAGCCATAAAGACATGTGCTGGGGGGATCGGGGTCGGGGTGTGGGGCTGCTAAGAGCTTTCTTGAGTCTGAGGACGCCCTGGTGAGGACACCCTGGCCAGAGAGTGGCGGCCACCTCTGCAGTTCTCCGCGGGCCTGCATAGTGCGCGCTTTGTGTGAGTGCCGAGGAGGCACAGCGCTGCTCGCGCACCAACAGCTGTCACATTATTTGCACTCGCTGTAAACAGCCTTCACATTCCCCCCTTACCACATAGTTAAAGCCAGACTAACAATCCACAGTTAGAGATCAAACCAACAACAGCAGCATTGTGTCTGCCTTCGCACCAAGCCCAGCAGCTGGCAGGTTTCTCCGGAACAAGGGACCCCCCCCCCCAGCCCCTCCAGGCCCCAGCCAAGGCTAGCCAAGGCAGCAGCGCGTTTGTCGCCGCTGATTGTTAAAGAACACAGCCACTTCGCACAGACAGAGAGTTCGGGGTGGTTCGTCGGCCCTCTCCCAGAGATTCCTCCTCCTAGTAGTAGCTCAAGGCAGGCCCCCCCCCCGCCCATTTCCTCAACTGTGAATAAAGGGTGTTCAGACTCCCAGGGTTGGTTTCTCGGCAAAGCGTGGGCCAGCCTGTCCAGGTCATGCCAGGGGTCCTGGAGCTCCCTCTGCCCTGTCCCCAAGGCCACGCAGCTTGGGAGCTTGGCCCAACGCCTAGTGTGTTCCAGAAAATTGTCCACCTCCCTGAATCCTAACTGGTCGCCCCACTGATCAAAATGTCTCCTTTATGATTTTTGGTTAAGTCGAACATTTCCATAATCGTCATTATTAGCGCAAATTACACGCCTAATCGGTCCTTAAATAGATTTTAATTAAATAATCATACAAGGCTCATTTTATGACTTAAGAAAGGCATTACTTTTCGTTATAAAGTTTCCACCAGGATACAGAATAACGACAGCAGACAAATACTTAATTCTTTGAAAAAGTACCAACAGCCAATGGGCAGAGCATCGTGAAAGCAGACCCCTGTTTCACACCTTCTGGAATCGAAGTGGAGGCTGGACAGACCACAGCTGCACAACTTTCCTCCTGAGAAGGGAGAGGGGGTTTCTACTTCCAAAGCATTATTTCTGTCTTCTCTTTGGGGCCAGGGGAGAGAAACCCCAAATGCTCCTTTCCATTGCCTGTCTGAAGACATTTCTCCAGCCAGAAGTCTCTTCTAGAGACCACTCCTCCCCACCCCCATCTGTTTTCCACCTCTTAGTCTGCTAAGAGCCATGGTGCAAAGCAGGCAGGCTGTGCTTGTTAAATGCTGTGTAAAATGCTGTTAATAAAATAATAAATACAAAGGATGGAGGCTGCTGGTTCCATGGGTGTTTTGACTGGAAATGCCTTGGCACTTGTCATGTGTTTATGGGAGGGCAGACAACTCTAGGATTTACATAGTTTGGACATTTCTGTACTTCATTTATTCTTTCCTAAATGACGTAGGCCTAGAGCTATTTCAAGTTTGCATTTGTACAGAACTGTTAAATGCCTAAGAGTTTCTCCAATTAGACCAAGTTTTAAATCAGACCCAAGGCTGGAACGTACTCTCTGACTCGCCCTACTCCACCCCTCAGCCTCTGTTGCTGGAGAAAACAAACAGACCCTCAACAACAATTCGGTCCTTGCTCTCCCCACCTTCGCTCCCCCACCCCGTGGGGCACCTAGGGCAAAGGTTAAGGTGTCTTCAGATTACAGTCAGGGCCCTGGCGACACACACACTGGAAAGCACTGCAGTTAGGCGCATCCTGGCCATCCTCTAACCTCTAAAATAGTGAGCTAAGATGGGGGGGAAAACTGCTGGCCTGGTAAAACCCACTGTTCACAAAACAATGTCAGCAAAGGCTGGAAGGCATTCTTTAGAGAGGGACCAGGGATTCGTGCCTACTGAAGCTCTTTCAGCACAAAGGCTTTTAGGGGAAGAAGGGAAAAAGAGGGAGGGGGGAGAGGAGAGAAAGGGAGGGCTCCTGTTTCAGAGCCGGCATCCCCAGAGAGTCAAGAACCAAGTGTAGCTTCAATCAAATGCTGACTTCCCCTCTGGGAGTCGAGTAGGAAACCTGATCACAGTAGCTTACTACCGGCCTGGATCCATACAGGTCTGGTTTTCTTCTCCTGCTAGTAATTTCTTTAAATACATATCGATATAAAAGAAGCAATCCCTGGCAGACTTTATTGAAAACCACACTGAGACCTCATAACATCCGGACTTAATCCCTATCAAACAAACCACAGCACCTCTGGCCTCTGCAGCAGGCCAGACCCTCTCACCTCTTCCCACCAGGTCTCTCCCCTCTAGCCGCGGCTGTTCCCTCCCACACCCCACCCCCACCCCAAGAATGATGGGAGGACTTGCCAAAGAGCACCTAAATACTGGTTCTGGAATCAATTCCTAACCATATAAATGATCCCACTTAGGGGGAGGGAAAAAAATCCAAGACCTTTCATATGGAATCCTTTAAAACCCAGAATGCAAAGAACTGTAACAAAGGGAAAGAACCCACGGAGGCAGACCCAGAGGAATACACTCAGAGGGGAACTTCACCTGCAGGTTGGTCCCCAGACACTGGCCTAAGCAGGTCTCAGGGGGTCTCAGAGGGCCTCAGGGGCGGCAGGCAACGAAGAGCAACCGATAGGAACCTGACCAGTCATTCAAAGCAATTACTAATCCTCGGGGCCTACTATGTGCCAAGTCTTCTTCTTTGATCCTAAAGGTGGATAATTATTCCCAGTCTTACAAATGAAGAAACTTACTGAGGCTCAGAGGCCATAAATAACTTGCCCCCAAGGTCACACAGCTAGTAAAAATGGGCCACGGTCAAACTCAGTCCTGGAGTTGCGGAGAGGAGCCAATTATTGGTCTAATTGTGCCATTTGAAATCCCCAAGAAGTTCGGAAGGCTTCCTGAGCCCCTGTATTCATATACAGGGTGAAAGAATAGCGCTTAACACCCATGTAACTCAGTCCACGGGGAGCCTGGAACCCAGTTTCTCCTACACCCAGTAAACTCTTGGTCCATATGTAGTATTTCGCAATTTCCCCCGACATCCTACAAATCTCCCAACACTGGAACACCCTGGTGTGAGGCCAGGGATCCCAATAAGGCTGCATTTCCCCTCCTCCAGGAGCCCAGAACACGCAGGGGTAGGTGGGTGCTACTCTTAGGTCTCTGCAGAAAGTGCTGACTCCTGCTACTAGAACTAGGCTTCCCATTCTAGTTTTGCCACATAAAGCAGTAAGTCAAATTATCTAGACAGAGCAAAAGCCCTTTGGAAAGAGTGCCTACACCTACCTTTCCTAGGATTTTAACCAAAAACCTAGGGACCAAAGTGGGCTGGGAATGGGAATTGAGAGGGAAGTGGCTTGCAAGATGCCAGACACCGGGGGGGGGGGGGGGGGCGTGAAAAGCCAAGTCCCAAGAGAAGCTGGGAGCTGGGGTATCTCTCCTTTCCCCAACTTCTTGTCCCAGCAGAGCTGGGTCATCGCCCAACATCCCCTCCTCACCCCATCTCCAATTTCCTGGTCTGCCCCAGGCTTTCAGATGCTCTGGGAACTATCCACACCTGAAGCCACAGGCTCCACACCCGAAGGCCGTCTCCAGCTCGGCTCAGAGGAAAAGGGGAACCGGCAGACGCTCTGCCGCCCCTGCGGGCTTCCTGGTCCCGGGCGGGTGGCCCGTCCAGAGGCCGAAGCTCCGAATGTGCGAAATGGCTCCAGGAGCGCCTGGGGCGGGCAAGGGCCTCGGCAGCGGGAGGGATCGAGGCGATGGCGGCGCCGGGTCCTCACCCCGCTAGCCAGCCGAACACGCCCCGGCGGCCCGGCCGCCCCTGGCTCCCGGCCAGTGGCTTTCTCTTTTTTAAACTTTCCGGCCTTGGCGATCACCGCCGATCGGAGCAGGGTTTCCCGCCCCCACCCCCAGCTCGGGGCAGGCCCTTCCAACCTCCGGGGAGGTGACCCCCGCCCCCGGGCACCGCTAGTCGTTGGCCCCAGGAGACCCCCCCCCCCGCCACTTGGGCCACCTGGAGAGAGCCGCTTCCCGAAGCGATCAGCGTCCGGCCGAATCTGGGACTGCTGCGCCCGCAACCTCCAACGGTCCGGGCCTGCCCGCGGCGCGCATGCAGTAACGCCCCCTGCTCGCGCTCCCTCGGAAAGGCCAGACGCTAGGGGAGGGGGAGGGGAGGGAAGGGTTATAGGCTGCTTTTTTTTTTTAATTTAACTCTTCAGATGCAAGTTTTGGGTGTCCTTGTTATGATTGCAAGCGCTAGGGTAGAACAATAGAAATGGGGGGTGCCGGAAATGGTGCAGGAAGACCCCTATAACCCTATAAACCTCTCCTCCCCTTCCCAGTTACTATTAGCATTAAAAGACCCCAGCGCCTTCAATGCAATAGTGCCTGTTTATAACTTTTTCCCGCTGGGTCCCCATACCTTAAACGAGCCCCCTCCTCCCGTTTCGAAATCACCAGGGCAAAGATCGCTCCCAAATTTGTGACCTCCCAAAGCTCTTGCACCTTACCTGCTCTACCCCAGGCACCCTGACCTGACTCACCCCCCCATACTCCCAGTAGTTCCTCTGGTTTGCACCTAGACAATAAATTTAGTTTAATTTAGCTTCCGGTCTTTAATTTTAGCAGGTCTCCTTTTTGCATGCAAATCAATATGGCAATTACCATCTAAAAGCTCGCCCAGCCCCGGGTCAATGTAAATTGATCATTGTCCGCCTTCCACAAAATAACACCGGGAGTCTGTGGTGCATAATGAGATTATACTGGAAACTGTCTTTTAGATCACAAATTATATTTTATGCTGTCAGGATCTTCTCCTAGCGGACTTCCCTGCTAGTCTAATCACGGGGTACCAAGCCCCTGGGTGCTGAGGGGTGATGGTTGGCCGGGGAAACATGGCTCTAAAAAATAACCAAGGGTTGACACCCCCATTTCCGAGACCCTCGACTGGCGGCAAGCGGAGATGAGCTTGCGCTGGGAAAGGGGGCCTTCTACAGAAACGTCGCGGAAAAGCATCGTTCATTAATTTTCATCCATCGGAAGGTCAGCTATCACTTTCCGAGGAACACATTGGGGGCAAACAGTGAGAGCCGTCGGGCCGGGCTGGAGGTTGGTGGACGTCCGGGGCCAAGTGCTCCAGACGCAGGAGGCCTGGCCACCCCGGGGGCGGCCTGAGGAGGCCTTCCACTCCTGCCTCTGCTGCTTCTCAACCCGGCCGCGGCCACCTAAGCCCCGGTGGCGCAGCCAGACTTGCAAACCAGACGGAATCCTGCGGGCCGTACACACAAGCAAAGCAGCCGGGGCCGGCCTCGGTCTCCCCTCCCCAGACTGGGAGAGGCCCCGCCGGCCGAACCGTGTGAGCAGGCGGTGAGGCCTCCAAGCCCGGAGAAGGTCCTTTCTCGCCGACAGCACGGCTCTCCCGCCCCCTCCGCGGCCCCCAGGGCACGGGTGTGACCCTGGAGCCTAACAAAGAGCCTTCAGAGCTCCTTTCGGCCTCCGGCTGGCGGGGGAGGGGTGGGGCCCGCGGGGGGAGGGAGGAGGAGCGGCGGCCCAAGTGGACCCGCGAGGTCCCCCGCCCCGCTGCGCCTGGCTGCGCCGGCCGGGCCCGGCGCCCTCGAGGAAACCACCAAGGTGGCATTGTCAGGGCCGCCGGGCGCTCCAGAGGACCGTCCTGGCTGTCCTGGGATTTGGGCGGCCGGCGAGCCTCCCGCCCAGCCCCGCGGTCCTGCCCCGCCCCGCCCGACCCGGCGCGGGCTCCACCCGAGTGCGGTCTTCCCAATAAAAGCTGGAATTCCCGGCTGGGCTCAGACAAAGAGGGACCGCGGCAAATCGACGCCGCGGGCAAACCAAACCCTAGCCTAGTTTACGTGCGCGTCTGGGGTCACAGAGGCGCCTGCTAATCCACCCTACGCAGGCCGTCCCTGCATGGTCTCCTCCAGGAAAAGATTAAAAAAAGAAGGAAAGACTATCTCCCCTTCATTCCACCGAGAGGCCGAACTTCGCACTTCTTTCGGTTCAGTTCTTATCAGTGCACTAGGCCCTGCAGCACCTTAGCAAGCAGGACTTAGAGCAGCGCAACATCTCTTCCTCCTGACCCAGAGTGGAAAGCTACTCCTCCTTCCTCCACCATCCATCCTGTCAAGGTCAAGAGCTCAAAATCTTTTAAACATCCTCCTACCTGCTCAATACATGTCCTCGTCCTCGTTCTAGACGGGAAGAAACTATCACCAGCAGTAATCCTAGTAACTGAGGGCCCTCCACCCTTAGCTAGGTCCCTTTGCCCTCAGTTTCCCTCTAGCCAAAGACACATGATTTCCCTGTGAATGAGTGTGCGAATGTGGTTGTGTGGCCCACGCTTCCGTGCCCCTGTCGGTCTCACTGGGCAGGAAAGTCTCCATCAGGCATTGAGGAGTTTTTGTCATTCAGCCTGTGTGTCTAAGCATGGATGTATGCATATGAATGCTTTTTGTGTTTCCAAGTGACCCTCTTCACACCTTTTAATGGGCTTTTGTCTCTGGAACGAACTTACAGAAATTCTGCCCCAGTTTCCAGCTCAACAAAGTCTGGGATTTTCTCCTAGAATATGGCTCTAGGTCTCAGTATTTGCATATCCATGTTTACATTCCTCTCGGCCAATTCTTTATCTCTTCTGTATCTCTTGTTCCATGTGGGCATCAGAGCCAAAGTGTCTTGATTTGTCTCAGCACATGTCATTCAGGCGTACATCTTAATCTGTGCACTCCTGTCTAACACGTACACCTCCCTACGATTTACACTCTTGCTTTGCCTATAACACTGGCTCATTCCCAGGCCAGACCAATATGGGTTTGCAGCTTAAATGGAACTAGAGGATCACCCTGAGACTACAAACCCTAAAAGGAAGAGGACTGGGAAGGAGAGGAGTGTTACTAAGGATTTATTTATATATGGGGTAACCCACCCACCAATTTCAACCTCTGTAAAGAGCTAGACCAATGTCTGCAGAGCTGTGCTAAATTTTTAGACCAATTCAATGTTGGCCCCCATGTATGTGTATACAAATGATCGATCCTGTACACATCACTATCCAACTCCTGTTTGGAGACGTCTCCCTGCACATATCTGATTCGAACTCTCCACAAGTTCATGGTTAAAAGTGTGTCTATTTACACAGACAACTCAAGGACCCCTTTTCTCTCTCTGATTCATACCTATACACATTGGTCTGGCATTTCAGACTCGGGTCTTTGGTCTGCAGCAGTCTTGGTCAGAGGCCCCACCCGACTAAAGCTTTGAGCAGACCTTCCTATACTGGATCGCTCGCAGGAATTCTGAGAACATTGAGGTCTACCTCTGCATCTCCCAAACTCAGTTCCTTAAGTGAGGGTGCCCAGTGTATATGTTCACACCTCCCCCATTTAGAAGTACCAGGTCAAATTAGATCACCCACCAGCCACGTTAGGTTTGTCGAAGAATCGAGCTCAATGCACCAGGATGCGAGTGTGCAGACACAGAAGAGAAAGGAAAACCCTAGGCTCAGACTCCCACCCCCACCTCCACCCGGGGGGGCTACTTTGCCTCCAGGAATTTTTACTAGGCCCCTGCCCTCCCCCTCCCCTTACCCTCTCCCCATCGCCTTTAAAGGGTTAAGAGAAACCTTCGCAGCCTTCCCTCAACCCTGGTCTCGGGGCCCGCAGGCTTGCTCGCTCACTCGCGGCTCACGGGAGTCTGCCGCCGCCTCCGCGGCCCGCCCCCCCCCCCCCGTCCTTCAGCCGGGAGGGAGCCTGCATGCCTGTCTAGACCGATCTATCACAGGCACACCAACAACACCCGCGAGAGCGCGGAGACCCTGCCCAGGTTCCCCTGCCCGCACGGTTCCCGGCGGACGGAACCCTGGAGCGTGACCGCGCCTGCGGGGCGGGGGTGGGGGTGGGAGCCTACGGGCGCTGGCCGCCCCGAGCGCACGGCAGGTCCTCCCCGGCCCCGGCCCCCAGCGCTCCCGTCAGCCCGGCTGCCGGGGCACAGTCACAGCTCTGCGCGCTGGGCAGTCCTATTTTTATCTTGTCTAATCCCAAACTGGGCGGGGAGCACAGGCATCGTGCTTAGAGAACAAGAGATAGGCGAGGGAGGCGGGGAGGAGCAGCCAGGCAGCGACGCGAGCGGGAGCGAGTTAAAGACACAGTCGAGGCGACCGAGAGCAGGAAGAAAGAGCGGGCTGCGCGGGCCTCGAGGCGCCGCACGCAACGCGACTCCCGGCGAAGTTACACTCGCCTCCCCGCCGCCCCTCGCCGCCGGTCCCTCCCCACTTCCCAGCGGCGCTCTCCGCAGCCCAGACCGCGGGGCCCGTTCTGTGTGGGAGGCAGAGACCCGGCCGGCCCTGCAAAGGGCTGGAGAGAATCGCTAATGAGCTGTGCGGCCCATTGATCCGGAGAACACTTCCTAATTAACTCTCAGTCACCTACTGGTGACAGCGCCTCAAAGGACAGCGCAGAGGCCGTCCGAGCCCCAGCCCTGACCTGCCCGCCGAGCGCCTGGTGCCCGAACCCCGCGCGCTCCCCTTGCTACCCCAGGCAATCCCGGTGAGTGGCGGCGTAAACCCGTACACTTCAGGCCAGCCTCGGATTAAACCCGGACGGCATATTAATCACCGCCATCTCCCCGCCTTCCTCCACGCGGTGAAATCATGCCCCAAATAAACACGAGAACCCACACTGCAAAGCCCAGACCAGATAGCAGGTCGGGGGTGGAGAGGGAAGGGTCCAGAAACAGACGTATTCTCCAAGTGTCCACGTACAGGAGTCTCGGAGGCTGACAATTAAAATGCCTTCCACACAAGCAATTCTGTTGGCAAAACCGAATCCAACACCTCGTAAGGATTGATTTCGGCCCGCGGTGTCCGTTTCCAGTGCCACAGGAAGTGTCAGATGGCTAGAAATACCCAAGTCTGTCTGCGTTCACCACCCACCACCTTCTGGGGTGGGACATTTCCTCCTCGTTTTTATTCCCAGGCCATTTTAAGGATTTTTCTCCAAGAGGCTATCCCTAGAACCAAATACCACTACCCCTCCTCTGGCCTTCTCTCAAAAAAAGAAAAAAAAAAAAACAGCTAAAACCCTGAACTGTCTAGTCTAGACACCGGAGGCTGTAAGAATACCTATTTGAAGCGCGCTGGTTTCTTTTTAAGGTTTGTTTTTAAATACACATAACCCTCCCCCTTCCTTCGCTCTTCCATTGCCCCAACCCCCACCCTTCAGGCGCCGGCGGCGCGCGCCCTCGCGCGCGGGCACTCACAGCCTCTAGCTGGAGATCGCAGACTTTCTGGAAAAGATTCATTAACAGCAAATTAAGCCTCGCCCGTCCTCGGCCTACACGCGGCCAGACTCAGCCGTCTCAGAGACCCGGGGACGTGCCCACTCGAGAGTGCAGGCGGCGGGAAGCCCGCCGGGACCACGCGTGTCTCGAGCAGCCCTACTCCGCACACACAGGGCTTGCTTGGTAAACAGTAGGGGCAAGTCGCCGCCGCCCCGAGCCCCAGAGTTGGCGGAAGCTCTGCAGCGCAGCCGCCCACCCGCTCCGAGCGCGGGTCCCGCAGCGCGGCGGCGCCTCGCCCTCCGCGACACGGCCGAGGATCGCGCCGGGGTGCGCAAGTTCCTCTTCGCCCTCAGCCTCTGCGCCGCACGCCCCCCGAGTGGGACCAACTTCCTCCGGCCGCAGACTCGCACACGCCCAACAGGGCTTCCCACCAGGCTCCCCGCTGCCCAGTGCAGGACCCAGGTCTCGCCCCCCCCCCGCCCCTACTCGCCCTCCCCCTCCGCCGCCCCCGCACGATCTACCCCCACCCCTGGGGGTTCACAACTCAAAACCAATTCCGCGATGTAGCGGGGAGGGTGGGGGTGGGCAGGGGTCGTGGATTAAAATTTTAAAAGAACATTTACAAAACAAAGCGTCTGACCTGGCGGGCGGGCGGACGAGCCGAGTTGGAACCCCTCGCTCTGCTTGATTTCCTAGTAGTTTTTTTTTTTTAATCCACGTGATTCGCGCTTTGGGGCAAGCCAAAAAAAAAAAAAAAAAAACCCGGGACTCCCCTCCCGAGTTGCGCGGTGGCGGCAGGTCGAGCTCGGCTCGGCCCAGGGCGCCCGCCACACACACCCTCGCGCACGCACACACCGTCGTTCCACTAGCAGGAACCAGCGGCCCCCGGAGAGGCGAGACGAGGCGGCGGCGGCGGCTGGGGGTTTTTACAGTTCTTTCCCGAGTCGAAAAAGAAAGCAGACGGGAACCCGCCGCCCTCCCCTTCCTGCTCGCGAGCTAACGCCGAGCCGAGCTTCCCAGCTTCCAGCCCAGCGCCCCCCCCCCCCGCGCCCGACTCGCGGCGCTCAGAGACGACCGCGCTCCCGCGCACACAGGAACACACTAGCTGCAAACTTCCACTCCGCGAACTCCCCGCTCTCCTCCCAGCCCCCCAGGGAGGCGGCAGGCCCCCCCCGCCGCGCCCCTCCCTCCCCGGAGCCCACGCGGGGCCGCTTAGGTTGGCTGCATTTTTAATAACTTATAGCTATGAAATAAAAACGAAAGCGAGCAAAGCCGCCAAAGGGAAGCGCGAGGCGCAAGCTTCACGGGGTACGCGAGAGAGTCGGAGGAGCCACCCGCCGCGGGCGGGGGCCTCGAGGGAGGGGGCGGACTGCAGCCCGCGGCGCTCCCGCCCGCCAGCCCGCACGGCCTCCCCAGGGAAAGGTGGTCCGGGCACTGACCTGAAATCACCGGCCGAGGAGTAAGCAGGGAGCCTGCAATCCGGCGCTTTGAAGTTTTTCCCCGGAGCAGAGTCGAGGCGGCGAGGAGAAGCGAGGGGCGGCGGGGTGGGTCGGGAGAGGTGTGCGGGGTTGGAGGAAAGTGGGGTGGCGACGTTGGCGACAGGAGAAGGAGCCGGGCGGGGAAGCGCGGCGAGCAGCAAAGTTTGCCGTCCCCGGCTGCCCGCAGCCCGCTCGCGGCGCCGCGCTCGCTCGCCTCCCTCGCCGTCTGCTGCCAGCCGGCTGCCCTCGGGGTCGGCCCCGCCGAGGGGTGGGCTCTGGGCCGGGTGGGGGCGGGGCGGGGCGGGGCGGGCTCAAAGCCTCCGGGCAGGTGGCGACAGCCCCGCGCGATCCTCCGGGCTCCGGCGGCTGGGCCGGGCTCGGCCGGGCTCAGCAGCTCCCGCGCCGCCGCTGCTGCCGCCCGCGCTCGGGCAGGAGCCCCAGCGCCATGTTGACGGATCGCCGCGAGCGCCCGCTCGGGCTGGGTGTGTGAGTGTGTGTGTGTGTGTATGTGTGTGTGTGTGCGTGCGTGTGTGTGTGTGTGAGTGTGTTGGCCAAGTCGTCCCTGCGCGGCGACAGCGCGGCTTGGGCTCCCCGCCCGGCGGCTCGCGGGCTCCCCCTCCGCCGCCGCCCGCCTCGCTCCCGCTCTCGGTCGCGGTCTGGGCTCCGGCGCGTCTCCCCCGCAGCCGCCGAGCTCGGCCCGCGTTCAGCGAGGAGCGTAGCTTTGCCTCACCTTGCCGCTGGGAGCCCGGGCTCCGTCTGCCGCCGCACGCCGCGATCCCAACGCGTCCCCCCTCCCAGGTTCCCTCCTCTTCCTCCTCCCCCTCCCTCCGCCCTCCCGCCCGCCCTCCCTCCCTCCCAGCAGCCGCCTCCCCTCCCCCCGTAGGCGCAGCGCTCGGGCGACAGCCGCCCGCCCGCCGCCGCCTCCAGCTCTCGCAAGTTTGAGCTCCCCCAGCCTCCGCTCACCCTCCGCTGCGGAGCCTCGGCGGTGGGGGTTCGGAGGGGTGATTCCCCAGGAAAGGTTTGCACGAGTTTCCCCAGCTGTCACCGATTCCCGGCGCGTTTCGCCTCTCTGGGTCCGAACCCCGGACCACTTGCCCCCCTCGCCCCTTGCCCTCCCCTCCCCCGCTCGGACCGAGTTGGCTGCGCACACCCGTCCCCGGGCGCGCGTCCTGGGCGAGCCAGAGATCGACTCCGGAGGCGGCGGCGGCGCGAGCGGCCCACTGATCCCGAGCCGAGGGGATGGGGGGCGGCGGGGGTGGCTCTCCCAGCCGCTCGCCGAGACTCCCCTCGCTACCCAGAAGGCCAGTGGAGGACCGCAATTACCATAAAGCGCCTCGCACTCCGCTCAGCCAAAGCTGTCAAACCCCAGCGGCAGTCGCCGCTGCCTCCTCTCACCACCAGCGCTTCGCTCTCCCGGTTGCGCGTCCCCTCCGAGACACAGCAGAGCCTGGCGAGTGCAAGTTGGAGCCCACCCCCACCCCGGGTCTCCCCTTCCTCCCGGAGGAACCCTGTCCCATTTTGGTGTCAAGAGCTACCCGAAAACACCACCCTGGGCAACAGTGGCCATTCCGCCCGAACTCCGCGCCCGAGTTCCCCGGACGTTTCAATTGTGTGGGAATTGTTTGGAGAGGCGGGGGATGGAGGAGACAGCCCGTGGGGCGCAAGGAGGCGGGGGTGGGGGTGGTAGGGGAGCGGAGATGGGCCAGAATTTCTCCCCAGTCGAGGGCATTTCATAGTCTGCATCTCAGATGGTTGGAGGGTCTGTCCTGGCCCCTCGCCCCGGCCTCGGGAGATTATCTCCCGCGTTTTATTTTCCTTGGCAGGGAGCAACTTTTGGCTTACACCGTTCGCCCCATAAATTTCCACTCGGTAACGTCTTGCTGATCGCTGCTCGGCGGCGGCGTACAGCCTGCGCCCGCAGCAGTTCAATTCAATTGACACGTATTGAGCTTCTCCAGCGCACCCGGCGCGGCGCTGGGCGCGGAGGGGGGGGGGGAGGGCGGGGGCGGGCGGGCGGGCGGGAGGGGGAAGCGGAGAGGCGAGGTTCCGGCCTCCCCGGAGCGCAGGGCCTCTAGGGCGAGCCGAGAAACCCCAGTTCGTGAAGCGGGCGGGAAGGGGTGGGAGTGGGGGAGTGGTGTTCCGGCCTAACCGCACCCAGACCGCGGGCCCGAACATCGCGGCAAAAGGTGACCCCAAGTCGGTTGCCGGATGGGGTCTTTTTATGCTGACGGTGGGGGAGTCTCTTTCTGCCTAAGGACAAGATGGTGCAGGCTCGATGAGAACATCAATCCGAAATGGAGGTAGCTTGTAAATCCACACGGAAAGTTTTAAAATATCCTGGAGTGTCTCCATGCCAAAAATAATCAAAAGCATCTCAAGTTGATAACTAAGTCAAGGTCAAGGCCAAAATCAGCTCTAGCTAGCAGATCCCTTTTAAAAAATTAGACTTAATACTGACTGCGGGACTGGTGTTAAGTGCGACTTTATTTATTCTTTTTTAGTTCTCAGTACATAGTTGTAAAAACAGCCCTTTTCAAAGCAGAAGTGAAACATCTCTACCGTTTGAAACCCGAAACTTCGGGCAGAATTCAATCTTCATGCTCCAGAGCTGCTTATAACAACTGATGCAAAAGACAGGCGGGCAAGTGCCCCTGCCAGCAGTCCCCTGCCCTGCTGAGCCGCCACCGCTTCCAGGACCCGCGCCTGCATAATGGAATGTACGCCTTTTTCTTCCCAGTCTTTCTGGAGGTGGATGTCTCTGAAAGCTAACCCACACATTTTTTTAATCTCCGGTAACAAGCAGAAAGACACCTGGACTATTATGCTGTAAAGCTATTTTTTATAAAGACATTTTAGGGCCAGACATTAAAAGTTATTAGACTGAACGCATGCGAGTTACAAACACAGCTGGAGAAAAGGCCTCTGGTTGTGTGTTGTAGCAACATTTCTTTTTGAAGCGATTCCTTTTATTCAAAACAAGTCTAAAATAACCGGGAAGGCTGAAGTTGGGTATTTGTGGGGAAACTCTCTGAACGCGGTTCCAGGCAAGGAGGCCGCTGTGCCACCGTGGGCCGCGCGGGAGAGCTGGCCTGGGCGGGTGCGGAGCCGTGCCAGGCTCTTCCGGCTCAGTTAGGCCGCCACAGAGACCCTGGCCCCATGCCCGGCCACCTTCTCTCTCCTTCCCTTACGTCCCCAACTCTCCCCCAAGGCACAGGCTTTTCCCGGAGTTAAGAGTCGCATGTAACCGTCCAGAACTTTTGGAAAATCCAGGAACCAAGTGAAAGCATGGAGCCCGCTGCCTCTCCGAGTCCTGTGGCCTCCCGGGGCTGCTGACAAAGGGGCCTGTTTGTCTAACTTTAAAAGTCCTAGAGTTAAAATGAATTGGGGAGGGGGATGGCGCTGTAAATGTGAAGGGGCCTACAGGAGGGCTGACTGTGGGAGAAATTTGATGCTGGAGACAAACAGACCAGTAAATTCGCCTTTGACGTAATTTGCAGCATTCACACCCCACCCCCACCCCCACCCCCGTTTTTTAAGGAGTCTTGCCTCCGAGATATCCTCCTCTCGTGCAGGCTGGTGGGATTAAAGGGTTTCTCCACCATCTCCGAGGGATACATTTTCCAACTCTGGGATTTTTAAAATATCTTATTAAGGGAGTCCTCAGAGACATGAATGTGTGTGAATGGGGGAGGGGTTCATGACTCCCTGGGAATTAAAATGTGAGATCTTTCCCGAGGTGCTTTAAAGCAGAGGAGGGGTGGTGAGTTTACACCTATTGGCCTGGTTAGTTGGAATTGTTCCAAGGAGGAGAAGCAGAAAGCTCACGAATGGCATTCCGATCTTGTGTCCCCACTCGGGAAGGGGCTCCGGGAGCTGAGGACACCACAGAGCCTGCAGCGTGTGCGGGCCTTCTCCTGCTCCCTCCTCCCCTGCCCTCCCACGAGTCCCTCAGGAGCTGACCTGGGGGTCAGGCTGTTACACTCGGCCCTCAGCAAGGGGAGGATTTCAATGAAAGCAGAGGAGGAGGCAGCAGAGAGAGCCAGTGAGTGAACTCAAGGGAGGGGAGGCCGCACAGGCGGCGGAGGAAAGGAATAAAGAAATAGGCACAGAAAGCAAGGTCGTTCCAGCAGAGATGCAGGGCTACCCCTCTCCCACCTGCCTCTTGTCCCCTCGGAAGGGTCACCCGGTTATAAGCTATGGCCCTAGGGTACGCTTCCGCTGTGGACTCTACCCAGCCTCTGCAATTGGACAGGCAGGTTAACGCTTCAGGGAGCAGGCCTGGAGCCTGATCCCCCTTTTCTGGCCAGGCTGACTGTATAAGGCCTGCCAGGCCCTCTTCCACACCTTCAACCTCCACCTAGGCCTAGGGGAATTGTCATGCATCCTGGGGTTAGGTTCTTACCCAGTGTTTGGGGGATCCTGGGACCCCAACATCGTGTGTGGGGTTCATTTGTAACATATGTGCGGGGACTAAATCACAAAGCTCTGTAGGCCCTCGATGGCCCTCTTCAGAGGATGTTCTCACGTCTATGATGCTGGTTATTGGAATAGGTGCGATATGGGTGATTACAGATAATGCATTTTCACTTGGCATAGTGTGAGCTAGCCCGTTAATGTTAACTATTTTGAAACACACACAAATAACCACACTAATAGTCTTCCCTGGTCACTTTGTAAAAGAACTCTGGGCTTACCCAGTGACGCTTAGAAGATCCACTGGCCCATCCCCCAAGCACAAGGCATCCTTGCCTCAGGGATTTCAGTTATCTGGAAACATCTAAAGGTAGCTAGCTGCCTCCCCTGGCCAGAGTCTGCTAGACTTAGGGATTGTCAGGTTGAAGATGGCTGCTCTTTCTGCCTAGTCTTTGAAGGGTTTGGGGGCATTTGCGGGAGGAGGGTCTAGAAGGCAGGTCCAGCGTCTGGGCTGGATTTCAAGCTCTGACCAGGCACCCGTGGATGAACTGCCCTTTACACCAAGGGGCTTGCTGCTTAGATGGGTGTCAGTCGAATGAGCATAAATACTGGTGCCTTGGGGAGGCCGGGTCTTGCTCTCCACCTGGCTCCGGTTTAAGAGCCCTCGAAGCTGCGGCACTGGGTCGGATGCTCCTGTAGATAAACTCGGATGCCGAGTCCCATCCTGGGTGCTTATTTAGCGAGGTCCCTTCAGCTCGTAATTTACCCGGCCAGGGGCAGTGAGTGGGAACCGCAGGGAGAGGGCGCGGAGAACACCAACTCCTCGCCCGCCGACCCAGCAGGCCGGCCTTCCGCCCCAGCCATTTTGTATACAGCTTCCCTCCTCCGAGGCCGCGGGACCCCTGCAGACAAGCACCACCCCGAGCCCCTTGGCAGAGACTGGAGGGATCTGGAAGGATCCACCAGCCCCTAGCTCGGGGCAGGAAGGGAGTACGGCCCAGCGGATGGAAATGCGGTGCTGATCTGTCCCTAAATACCTCTGAGGCCCCCACGAAGTCGGGCGCAGAGGTGAGAGGCGCGAGGTGGTCGCCTCTGGAAGGTCAGCCAGGAGCAAAGCTTGGGGCTAGCGCAGGGCTGGGGATTCCAAACAGCCTAATCCGTGGCACTCTCTCCCATCCCCTCCTCCGGGTCCACTCTGCTCTGCCTTGATGCTCCCCCACATCCCGGCGCCTCCAGCACGTTAGCAGTGGAGCAGCCCCCAGCCAGGGGTGTGGATTGGGGGGTGGGGGTGGGGGACGCAGGGTGGTTTGTGTTGGGAGGGCTGACAGAACCTTCTGTGTGCGGCGAAGGAAGGAGGCTAATGCATAATGCACAGCGCCTGGAAGCCCGGCCATTAGCGGCCTGTCGGTGACACAGACAAACGACTGAGAGGGAGGAGATCCAGCTCGCTCTAGAGTTTAAATATACCAGCGTGGAGGGGAAACGCCATGATTTAAAAGTGTGTGTTTGCAGACACTCGCATATATTTTAATGATTTCCAGCAGGCCATGCGTCCCAGCTTTGCATCCCCCTCCCCAAAAGGGGGATGTGTATAGAGGGGAAGGGGGGCATGAAGGCAGAGTGTGAGGCCTCGACCCGAGACCCACCGCTAGCTTTTGAGCGATGAAATGTGCAGCAGGGAGAAAGCCAGGCCTAGGGAAGCCACACGACCCAAGGCCATCCCCAGATTTTTTTTTTTTAATCTGGCCATCAGGCTTCCACTCGGAACTGGACCTTCTACGTTGTACTAGAAAGGCCTGGGGGAAGGAATAAACCCTGCTACCTTGGCTTTCCCCAGGCGCCCACATTTCTGAATCTTCCCTTTCCACTGACAATCCAGAGACCTCATTCCTCCCCGTTTAACACACCAGTGTTTTTTAGCAATTAAGGCGAGAAGGGGGTGGGGATAAAGATAAGCCAATTTTTTTTCCGCCATGCAAGTGTGAAAGATAAGATAACGCTAAGCTGAGGCAAAGCGGCTGCTTACAACCTCCCCTCAGCGATTTTGATCGGTCACTTCTTATCTCGGAAAAATGCTCCTTTGGAAAACTGCATCAAAAAAAAAAAAAAAAGAAAAAGAAAAAGGCTGAAGGAAAGCATTTTCATTTGGAAGTGACATTTAAAACCCACCTCCTCTACACCAGCACCCCCCTCTCCATCCACAGGGCTCCCCAGGAAAAGTCGCACCTCTACTACGGGGTTTCAGGCTTTCTCGTGGGGGACAGGATTACCTAGTGTAATTAGGCTGAATAAAACCAGGGATGCGTGATGAGGATGTATCCTGCATCCAACCCCAAGCTCGCAGCCGGGTTTTCCTTCTCTGAGTTACTGATCGGCGTTTGTGTTTCACCATCGCGCTCGTGTGTTGAAACTAAACAGGTAAGTTATATTTGGGACGGTCATATAACTATGTCAACACGAAGTGGTTGTTAATGCGAAATACTAAGAAACTCTGCTGATTTTTACAGGCCCCTGTAAAGGAAGGAAAAGGCGTCATGTGGCCCGGAACCCGAGAACTCTCGGCCGAACCGGACTCTCGGGGAGTCTTATAAAATCCTTTTCTCCGCACAAAAATCTCACGAAGGGGTTTCCGGAGACTTTGTATTTGTTGAGGGAGGTTTCGGTATTGAACTCCAGGCCCTCAGGGCGGCCTGTGAATTCCCCCCCGCCCAGGCGCTGGCCCCAGATCGCAAACATCAAGACAGGCGCCCCAGGCCGAGTTGATGAGCCTCTGCGCCCACCTCCGGCTTAGAGCTCCCCAGCTCCCACCTCTTCACCCCCCATCCCGGGTTCGCACCTCGGCGCTGGGTGCACACTGAGTCTGCTCCCTCTGGGCGAGCCTGCACGACCTAAAGCCCGGGGCCAGCCGCGGCCGGATAGTCCCCGGGGAGCCGAAACCGCCGAGCGGGGAAACCCCTCCTCTCGCCCTTCCCCGAAAAGCCTGGCCGCGGCGTAGGCGCCGAGCAAGCGGGCATCCGCTGACAGCCGGGCCTCACGTAAGGCCCACACGCGTCCCATTAGTCAGCCTGAGTTCCCCTCGGGCGAGCCGTCTGGCGCTGCCCCAAGGCCGGGCGCGGGCGGGGAGGGGGTGCGGGGCCGCGGCGAGCTGGGAGCGGGGCGGGGGCACGGGCTCTGCGGGGCCCGGCCAAGCTCGGTTCCGCGTTCCTGGGCCCGCGGGTAAGCTGAGCCGGCGGGGCAGGCCGCTCCCAGGCTGGCGCCGAGGCGCCGAGCTGCGCTTCACGTGCCCGCCATATCAGCGGCAGCGGCGGCGGCGGCGAGGAGCGGGGGCAGGGAGGCGCGCCGCAGCTCCCGCGGGGTCTCCGGCCCCCGCCTCCCCCGCCCCGCGGGGGTGCTGGGTCGGGACCACCCCGCAGCCCCCATCCCCGCGCCAGGCGAGAGCGGCGCTGCCAGACGCCGAGAGGCTCCTAGGGCGCCGCTCCGAAAGCTACGCGGCGGCGGCAGCAACCAGGGGAGGGTGCTCCTCGCAGCCGCCCCGGGAACTTCCCAGCCGCCCCGCCGCCGCCGCCGCCGCCGCCGCTGCAGTAACCGGGACCGGAAGCCCTTGCGCCGCCCGGAGCGGCCTCCTCAGGCCCCCAGGGCTGTTCCAGACGGGGGCTGGCCGCGCGTCACCCTGGATCCCTCCCGGCCCCAGGCGGCCGCCCTAGCCCTGGGGCATCCCCATTTAAGACCGGAGGACCCTTCTCGCGGTCCAGTGAGACCTCCCTCTATTACCGCCATCAGCGCGACTCCCCCCGCAGCTGGGACGGGAGGGGAGCGGAGCCGCCACTCCGGCCGGGCAGGAACACCTGCTCCCGGGCCCTGCAGCTGGGCGCGTGGTGCCGGGAGAGGCTGCCTACTGTTGTGTGCAGAGATCGCAGAGGAGAAAATGGGGCTCCGAAGCTCAGGGCCAAGCGCAGCAGCGCCTCGGCCGCCCCCATCTCCCACCGTTTCTGTGCGATCAAGCTCGAAGCTTGGGGACTCGAGTCCCTCTGAGGGTCGAAGGTCCGCCACCCCTGGGATCCAGCTTCTGGCCTTAAGAGGTCGTTCGCGAGACAAATGGGGCAAAACCTGTTTTGGGAGCCTTCCCAGTGTCCGCCCCCGCTCTCCAAACCAGACACACTCATCGCCCCTCGGCCCCTACTCTAGCCTCCGGCGAGGGACGTGAGTAGGTCATGGCGGCACTGGTACCAGGTTCGGACTTTGCCACTCCGTGTGGGGAGGGCCGATGGACCCTCCCCATCTCTGTGCCCCGAGGAGATCGAGCGGCCGAGATGACCCGCGCTGCTTGTCCTGCCTCACCACCCCCTCTTGCCTCCCCCGTCCCGCCCTCCCCGGCGCTCCTGGCCCAGGGCCCGGCCGGGGAAGGCGTTGTTTTGCCAGCGGGAGCCGAGCGAGTGCGCAGAGAAAAGCCTCCCTGCTCTAATGAGAGTGCACACAGCGCTGCAGCGAGGAGGATGATTACCCGGCGGGCGGGGGGGCGCGGGCCCGGGCCGCGGGCGGCGTGTGCGGCGGCCCCGCGGGCCCGGAGTCCCCGCCTGTCTGGCTGCTAATCGCACGCTTTCTGCTGTTACGGAGGCAGGCGGGAGCCGGCGGCCGAGCCCAGCGCCGGCGACTCGGCGGGTGACACGGAAACATGGCGCAGCGCCCCTCCCCCGCCCGCCCTCCCCGCGCTCCCGCCTCCCGCCTCGCACTTCCTCCCGCCCGCGCGGCTTTTGCAGTTCTAATGCTCTGCTGTCGGCCCGGCACCATTAAGCTAGCAGCCGCTTCTCGGCCGCCCCGCGCGTCTCTTTCCCCTTTGTTTTCGGGGTCTATAGAAATCGTTTGCTTTTGTCCCGAGTTCTCGTTAAACCAAACTTGTGGTGGCAACGGAAGGCGATGCGGGCGGGGAGGGGCCCGGGGATTTTTGGCAGCAGCCGACCAGAGCGTGGTGGAAACTTCTCTCGCTGGGTTCCCCGCCACCCCGCCTTCCCCCCTTCCCCCTCCCCTCACACACACAGGCCAGTCGGCCTGCGGACGCTTCCCCCTTCTCCCCCGAGAGGCCTCAGCGCTCCAGGAAGGAGGTCTGGGCTAGAGGGACTGTGACCAGGGGAAAAGAGCCTAGGGTGCATGTCTTTGGGCCCCGAGTTTTTGGCACTCTGTGACCTCGCTCTTTGAAGCCCTGACTTGCCTCTCTCTCGCTTTGGTCATTGGGGCTTTGTATCAGCCGGTGGAGAAGGAAGGGGAGGGAAGAGAAGAAAGTGGTTCACGTGTGTGGTTTTTATATTAAGGGTTTGTTGGAATCTCTCACCTCCAACTGTACAGCCGCTTTTATAGGATCTCGGGTGAGAAGGGGGAACGTGGGCCCCACAGGGGAAAGGGTCAGAAACCTAGGCCTGGGAGCTGGATCGTACTCTACTGGTCGGCTCAGCTACACTCGGTCCGCACGCGGGGTGGGGCGACCCTGCAGAGTGGAGGACGGACGGGAGGGCCCGGTCCCTTGATCCAGGAGACGCCAAATCTCCCTCCCTCCCCCCGCCCGCCGCCCCCGCGAGAGCGCAGGTCCCCCTGGCGCGCTCCCCAGCCCAGAGCGCACGCCGTGGCTCCGCACCGGAGCTGCTCAGGCGGCAATTTTTTAAGCCTGCAATTAAGCGAGGCGTCGCCGTGTCCTCTGCTAGTGTCGATCCTGTCAGTCGCACATGGCCTTGGTGCTCCGGTCCGAGGCCCCGCGATTAGTCACAGGCTCGCTTCGCTCCTTCCCTAATCCGCCTCTGCAGGCAGCCTGGGGACGCGGCCGACTTGGCGGCGCTGGCAGGGAGCCACTGCGCGCGGGGCGGGACGCCCGGCCAGTACCAGCCCCGCTGCGCCCGAGCCAGCGCGGGCCCCGGGGTGCGGGCTTGGGACTCCCTCCCCCCTTCACAGCCCCCAGGCTGGGGCGGCGGCGCCCCTCCTCCTCTCGCCCCACTCCCGGGCCTGCGAGATCTATTTGTGTGGTGTCATTTGCATAAAAATAGGACAAGTGTTTCAGTGCGTTCGAACGCGGGAGGCGAAATCCTTATTGATGTGTCTGTGTGGAGCCCTCGGTTGTCGGAGCGGTTTGATTTAGGGTGTTTGTGTTGCCTTCTGCGAGAAATGAGAGGAAATCCTGCGCAACGCCTTCGGCGGCCCGGGCCCCCCAGAGCATCCCCTCTGCACGGCCCGTAACCGTCCACCGCCTGGACCCTGGCGCGCCAAGTCCACAGCGAGCAGGTTGAGGGCCAAGCAGGCGACCCATTATGACTCATAAAACCGGGCGGCCTAATCACCAGCTGCCAACCCGTTTACGTGTGGCGCTTCCCAATGCTCCCTTCGCCTGGCCCGGGCCTCCAGCAGGTTTGCCCCGGACACGGCTAGAGCCGCTCAGTGGGGGCTAATCAAGTGGCCGCTCGTTCCCGTCGGCGGCGCGGCTTCCCTTCCCGGGCGACCCCCGCTCTCCCGGCCTTTGCGCTGCTAGCCAGCAACTCCTCAGCTTGGACAAATAGCTGGGAGGGCGCCGGCCGCGCGGAGCCAGTAAATCAATCATTAACTCCCCGGCGAGGCCTGGCCAGGGGAGGAAGCGGCGGCCAGAGCCGAGTCCGCGGGGCGAGGCCCCCACCCTGTGTTGGGAGCCGTCCACGCGCCAGCAGACAAGGTGCGTGAAAGTGGGTCCCCCCAGGGCCTCCCAACCCCCTCCAAGAGCCTCCGCCTGCAGGGCCTTGCAAGCCCGCACCTCGCCTCGCTGGGCAGGTCGGGTTACTGTGCGGCCCCCGGGCGGGCTGGAACATTAACAAGCCGCCCCGGGCCTTGCGGCCTGCTCTCCCCAGGAGAGCCTGCCGCGCTTGGTCAGGCTCCTCGGATCCGGTCGGGCTCTTCCAGACACCGGCTTGCCAAACCAAACCGATCGCCCCCGTGTCGACCAGGTTTCCCTGCGGCGCCCTCCCCCACGGAGCCCACCGTGGGGCGGCACACAGTGGGTTAAAAGCTCCGGTTCGCCCTGGCTCTTCGGCGGCGCTGAGGAAACGCTGATCAAAGTGCTCACGGGGAAGGAAACACACATGCACACTCGGGCCTGGGTCGAAGAAGGCCGACTGGAGAGACGGCTCGGGAGCCGCCTGCCTCGACCCGCTTCCCACACTCCCGGGGACGCGGTGGCAGCCCGCGCGATTCTTTCCGCGGAGCTCGGCGCGGCGGGGCCGGGAGGACGGCGGGGAGGGGGAGGAACGAGGGGGCGGGAGGCGAGCCCGGGCTGCGCGCCAAGAGGCCCGGAGCCGCAGATTAGTCACCGCTCGGCTGGGTGCTCACGGGTGCGCCGGGGAACCGGGAGGGCAGGCGTCGGCCCCGCTCCGCCAGGCTCCCGGGGCCTCGGCGCCGCGGCGCGGGTGTCCCCGCCCCCACCCCCGCGCGCGCCCGGCGCGGCTGGAGGGACTCTCGGAGGCTCGCGCTGCCGAGATCCACTTGTCAGTTCAAGGGCAGGACAGAAACTCTGCAAGCAGAGTCTTGCGAACAGGAAATTTCTCATTGACAAGGTGCTGCCCCTCCCCCACGCCCGGCTTCAAAACAAAACAAAAACCCGGCGCGAGCGGCCAACGCACCCAGCCTGGGCCCGCCGTGGCCTGCGCCCCTCCGCCGCTTCGGCGACCCCCACTGCGTGGCCCCGGCCCGGGGAGTGGAGAGCTCGCCGAGCCCCGGGCCCCGAGCGCAGGCGGCCGCCGACAAACAGGCCCGGCGGGCAGGTTGGACTCGGGCCCCGCCGAGGGCGCCGGGCTGCCACCCTCCGGGGCCCGGGCAGGGTCGGGCGGGGGCGCGGAGCCCGGGAGGCTCTGCGCCTTCTCGGGTTATGAACCCGGCGGAGCGGCCGTGCAGAGCTGGAGGCCACCGGGTCAGCGGCTCCCGGGAGGCGTGGGGGGCGGGGAGGCCGCGCGGCGCCGCCGACTCGGTGAATCCCTCTGCGGGGACCCGGGAGGGCAGCGAGCTCGGCCTGGCAAAGTTCCTGTGGAAACTCCATGTTTAGAAACTCCAGCGGCGTTGCGGGAGGTGATGGAGAGGAGGGCGCGCGGGGGCGGCCGGCACCCGCCTCCCTCTCCGGGGGAGGGGGCCCCGCGCGCCCCCCAGCCCGAGGCGAAGTCTGGAGGGCGGGGACGGCCGGGTCCCTGGGTCTATTCTTTTGTGTCTGTCCCTCTCTTTCCTCCACACTCTAAAGGAGATGTCTAAACCCGTTTCGTTTATTGAATTCAGCCAGAAGAGGAAGGCTGCCTTTTTAGGGACCCGATATTCAGAGTAATTTCGTATTTGACACATGTAAATACTTAGTACTCTCAGGTAAGGTCAAATTATTTATCATCTTAATTTATATTTCAATAGGCCTACAATTTAGAGGCGCGAAATGCCTCCTTATGAATCATTATGGTCTATTAGGGGAAGTAATGTATAAACAGCACTATTTGGGAGGGAATCACTTATGTTGACATTTAAATGGCTCTTCAATAGTTAAAAAAAAAGAGAGAGAGAGACATTCGAGTGCCTTTGATTAAATATACAATTTACACGACCATCAGCAAAGCCATCAGGAATATAAATTCTTCTTGGGGTTTTTATTTATTTATTTCCGATTTTTTAAAAGCCTTCCAGGGCGTGCATGTCATTTAATTCCTATGGGAAAATCCACAAATTTCAGGCAAAATATCATTCTCCTCTCCCCCAGCTAATGGCTTATCAGAAACCCAGGGAATCACTGGAAATGTGGGCAAACTCCACCAGCAGGCGCCCCAGTGGGATATTGGTAGGTCTTTGTACCTCAGTAACAGCATCAACCACCCTATAACAATATTGCAACGTATTTATGAAACATCGTAGCTTCCCTGCTGAAGTGGAACCTTCCTGAAGGCCTGTGTCCATCCATCCAACCCGCCACTCCCACAGCACTCAGCACAGGGCCTCATACCATTTTAAGTCATCCTCCTACACCTGCTAAAATATCACAGGCAGAGGCTCTTCCTGGCTGCCTCCCTTCCCCACCCCCATGCACTCTTTATTGAATTACCTTGTTGTATTCATTCCCTTGAAGCATCTCCCATCTTTAGAATGCCCTTCCTTGACCCCACATCTCCTTCCCCGGCTCCCTATTTATCTGTTCCCCTGCACAGCTGTACTTCTCAAAAGAGGTGTCTACATCCATGTGGTATTTCCATTTCCTTACCTTGTGTGCACTCAAAAAATCAGCTCGTTTTGAAGTTATTCTGAGATATTGGGATAAATGCAGCTTTGTTTGCAACAGTATAAGATTAGAAACAACCTAAATGCCCAGCAATGACATTGATGGTTCATGCATACCACAGAATACTCTGTAGCTATTTAAAAAAAATAAAAAAGATCTGCTCTGTAGTATCAATAGGGATGACCCCTAAGGTCTATTGTTAGAGGAAAAACATAATGTGCAGAAAGGGTATGTATAGTATGTTGCAATTTGAGTATATTACAGTTTGTACAAAAAGCAACAGGATACAGACAGATATTTGTAGATAGGTGCATTAAACATCTTCACCTCTGCTGGGGAGCACCCCCCCACCACTGTCTTCATTTTCAGAAATGGGAACACACCACACAAGCTGTTCCCTACCTCACCTAAGACACTTATCACTACATCTTACAGATCATTTTCTCTTAGAGATGAGCCTTGTCTGTGCCAAGGCTCGTGGAATTTCACTGTATAGATACATCATTTATCACTCTTCGACCACCACCCTCCCTGGCGATTCTGCAGAAAGTGTTCAAGTTCACTGGTCACTTCCTTGTTGCTTTGGGGCAGGGGGTATGTGGTTCAGGACTTCCTTGGCCTTGGAAACACTCAACACCCCTGACCACTCCCCGCTTGAACTGCTCTTGGCTTCCCAGATGCCACACACACCCGGTTTTCATTCTACCTCTGAGTCTCTTTCAGTCTTTTTCTGGACTCTTCTCTATGCTCTATTTCTCTATGCTCTATGCCTTGGGCCTGGAGCCTCCCTTCCCCCTCCCCAGTCTCATCCAGGCCCCTGTCTTTAAATACCACCTCCTTGCTGATGACCCTTCAATTTGTTTTTCCAGTTCCAGACCCCCGTATCAAACGGCAGCCCTGATATCTCAATTGGGCAATCTACAACCCGCTTACTGCTAACAATAGCTAACATTTGCAGTGCTGGCAACACTCTTCCAAACGCTTTATAGAAATGAACTATTAATCCTTACAACTACCCTCTGAAACAGGTAGAATTATTATGCACATTTTACAGATGAGGACACTAAGACAGAGAGGTCACAGAACGTTCCCAAAGCGACTTGGAACATGGTAGAGTTAAGATTCAAACCTAGGCCGAAAAAACAAAATCAATTAATCTACAAATATTTGGGAGTATTTACTAAATGCCAAGCCCTGCAACAGGTCCTGGAGTTAGTGTGGTAAGCAGGACAAATTATCCCTTAAAAAGGGACGAGCTCTTCCCCTGGAACTTGCCATTTGTCCCAACTGCCTTCCCTATCAGAGAAAATGTCTCAGCCACTTAAGTGCTTAAAGCAGAATCCTGGAGATGGGAGGGAAGGATCCTTCTTGACCTGTCTCCTTCCTCAAGTCCACTGGCAAGACTCAGATTCTACTTCGAGATGTTCTATCCAGTAAGCCCACTTCTTCCCATTCTCCCAAGTCCACCTTGACCAGGGTAGCATCTCCTTGCCTGGATTAGCATACAGGATTATTATTCCCACTGGTCTCCAGGCTGCCACTCTCACCTCCCTCCATCCCATCCTCCACATGGCAGCTACAAAGGTCTTTTGGGGGGAAAAAAAACCAAACATGTCACATGTCACTACCCGACTAGTTCCCACTGCACTTGGAAGAAAACCTAAACTCCTTAACAAGGCTTACAATCCCTGTCACCTCATGGCTTGCCACTGTCCACCCTACTCACCGAGGGCCTGTAGTTAGCTCCTTCATAGGCTCTGAGTCTTCCTCCCTGGGCTGTCATCTCCCCAACAAGACTGTACACTCCATAAGGACAAGGCGCACCATGACTGTGGACTAAGTTTGTGTCAATATCCAGCAACAAATGTGTATAAATGTAATGTTCTCATAAGTTTGCAGCACATTCATGGCATAGTGCCTGGCAAAAATAGATGCTTAAAAAATACTCGATAAAGAGTAAATGAATCATGGAATGCTTAATACATTTTTGCTAACTGTAATCAATATTCTATATTGTGGCCAGAGAAGAAACCAAGTTCAAGAGAGCAAGACAATTGTGGGTGTGTGCTTCAGGAAAAGCACGGTGCCGGGGTTTGCAGGGAGTGGCTCTGTAGTTCTGGTGAGAACTGAGACCCAAGAAATTAGGAGAGTAAAGCATGAGGCCAGAGGAGTCATTATTGCCTGGAGAGGCCCATGGGCTGCTGCAAAAGTACAGGTTTTTGTCAAAGGAGCCAGGGTTCCTGCGTGTGCACGCTGGGGGCAGGCCTTGGTCGTCCTATCCTTGCTAAATGCCATAGACTATCAGCCCCAGGAGATGAGAGAGGGACCTCCTAGTCAAGACAGAGCAAAACAGAGCCCAAACCAGAACCTCCTTAGAGTACTTTGCCTGTTGGCCACCTCTTGGTCCTTACTTGGTGGCAAGAGATCGAGACCATCTTTCTTCTCGAGATCCTCAGAAACCAGAAGAGTGGGTTCTGGTCACAGGTGACCTCGGGCAGTTGGAGTTCTTCTCTCAATTCTACGCCATTCAACTTTGAACCGTAACTGTCATTACAATGCATTTGATGGCAAAGCAAGTCTTTTTTAAGGATGAATAATTCCTCCGTGATAAAAATAGCTACTGTTTATTGAGGGCCTTCGCTCTTTCCAGTTACTTTATTAGGTACATTTCCAAGTTACCTCACGTAAGCCCCCAAAATAACCCTCTGGGCGGGATATTATGATTCATATTTTACAGCTGAGGAAACTGAAACTCACAATTGCCCTCGCAAAATATATAGCTAATCTGGCCGACTTTGGTGACAGGGATTCGATCTGACTCCAAAGCTGAGCTCTCTCCAGTGGAGTATATTGTCTCCCACACATACACGCTGTTCCCCCAAACCTTAAACTACGTCTGGGATCAAATCCTACATAGCTTCTCCAATCATGTCCTTCTGAGGTCGTCTTGACAACTTGCCAACTGCAGTAAATATCAGAAAAGGAGTCTGTTTCTTTCTGGGATCAGCAGGTCTCGGCTGATCTGTTGTGTTCACCATGGGAACCTAAGAATTTATCATCTGAATGAAAAGTTGCCTTCCTCCCAGGTAAGCTTTGAAAAAGTATGGGACCAAGTTCAAGGGAAGGACTTCCTCCTCAGAACAAGTAGATTCTCTAGCTCTGTTTAAAAAGTTTCTCCACTTCCACCAATGCTAAATTGGGGCTCAGGGTTTGGGGAGATTATAAGCCACCTTGCCCTTTCATACTTTTGGGCAAGGGTTTTCCCGGCTTTGGGCTTTGATAAAGATTATTCTGCTCTTGCCACAGGGAGAGCTGAAGCAGGGAAGAGATATATCAGAAGAACCCACTACCCAGCCCTTCGGAAGCTCTTGAGCTTGGGGACGAGGAGGGTCACTAGCCTTTTTCAGCTCTTTGGAGAACAATAGCTAGGATTTATTAAGGGCTCACTATCCGCCAGGCACAGTTCTAAACATCTTATGTGCATTCATGATGTCATTTCATATAGAAAACTACCCTATAATAAAGGTACTATTATTATCCCCATTTCACAGATGAGGAAACTGAGGCTTGGAGGATCATTAACTTGCCTGCCTGCCTGGACACTCATTGCCCAATTCCTAGAGCCTCAACTTTGATCCATGCAAGTCTTCCGACTTTCCAGGCACCTGTGGTCAACGTCATTACTCTGCCAATTCCACAGGCTCGTCACGATTGGGTGCTTTATTCGGATCTAAAGGAAATGGCCTTCACTCCATCCTGGCATGCCAGCGATGTCCCCTGAGGACATGACAGCAGTGCATTTGTCCCGAAGTTCCCTCTAAGATGCCTCCTGTGTTCTGTGGCTTTCCCAGATACAGCCCATTCTGGGCGAGCGGAAGCTCCGGGTTGATCCCCGTGACCGAGTGTGGTCATCCCTGGCCTGCTCTCTTTGACAAAGCACGCTGGTCAGGGGGTGGATGCCCTTGCCGGTTCAATACCAGTGGCTGCGCCGGGACCTTCCTGACCTGATGGCTGGCACAGGGAGCGTGGAGGAGGGAAGATCAATCTCCAAGATAATTTAGGTTCTGTCTTTCTTCAAACCAGCCTCTGTCCTCTGCTCTAGGTCTGGCGGCTATGATTAATGCGCCACTGAGTATTTCCTCTCTTCAGCTTCTCCCTGGCTTTGGGGTTTATTTTACAGCCGTTGCCAGAGTTTCTCCTCAGCAGAGAGTAAATACTCAGAGATTGGAGCCCAGCCCTTGGTGTTACTCAGACAGCGTCCCGGGCGGCAGGTGGCACCGGGCCATTCCTGGAGTAGGTGATGCTGCTGCTCAGGATTCAGCACTCACCCACCACCTCCACCAATGGAAGCCTAATCTTTTTAATTATTCTGAAAATACCAAAACTAAGGATTGCAGGGAAGGCAATTAATAGGATTCATACGGTCTCGTCCTCATTTGTAATTATATATTATTATTTTTCTCCCTACTCTGTTCCAATAATGACTTAAGGCTGCTTCCAAAGATACACAAAGCCCAGCAAAGATAAATAGAAGGAGTGGGACATGAATTATAATGTCATGCCCGCTCACAACCTCTGTGCCCCATTCCACATAATAGAACTGAATTCATAACGCCTGTCAAAAATGAGGTAATTCTGCTCTTTTGGTGACAACACTAGGCTCTTTGTAAAGCAAGGGGTTGGTACACAGTAATGAAAGGACCGGGGAGGGCACAAGAGATCCCATTTCTCATGCTGGCTCCCTCAGATATGACCTTGGACAAGTCACTCATCCTCTCTGGACTTTGGGTTCTGAAATTCTCAAATGTCTCTGCCCATCTCTGAGGCCCCTCCTCCCTCCCTCCCTCCCACACCCATCATCACCATCACTCAGGCAGAAGCCGGCACTGCCCATCTGGCATGAGGCCCCCTAGGAATTACTATTAGAGAGATGGGTTCTCAGGAAGCTTGCTCATTCGTGCGCGCTCTCTCTCTCTCTCTCTCACACACACACACACATACACAGAAAAATCTTCCCAGACACTGAAACAATGCAACTTGAATTGTCTCTTCCCCTAAGGCAAGGACTCCCAATCTTTAGCTAAAGAGAGACTTCCAGGAGCTGGGGTAGCATGGAGAACATCCTTCTGGGAGGCAGGGACTCACGACCCTCCAGACCTCTCTCTCCCTCCCTCAGGGGTGAGCTACTTTCCTTCCTCCTCTTGCAGTTCAAGACCTCAGAACCTGGCCTGACTCGCTAGATGCAGTCGCAGCTGGCCTTCACTCCCTCCTAACCACATCTTCCACTTTGTTTATCCCTTGCAGCACCTGACACGATGCTTTGCATATTATTTGCATAAAACACCCAGTGTACTCCCCTCCCCCACCCAAAGTCACCATCACCCCTCTACTGCCTCTATGAGGGCTCCTCCAAGTTTTTCTTGAAGGATTCTGCAGGCCAGAAGAGCTCCCGAGGCTCAGCTCTCATCATTTGCCTCAAGTGGGAGGCGGCTGGGAAGACCGTTTTTTAAAAATACAAGCCCACCTGGAAAGCACACACACAGTAGGATTCCATTTACATCAAGTTTTAAAGTGGCCAAAACCAATCTAAGGTGTCAGAAGTCAGTGTAGGGGCGACCATGGAGGAAGGGGGACAAAGAGGAGGGGCATACCCCCTGGGAGGGGGCACAACAGGGGCTTCTGGGGGGGCTGGGCACACTCTGCATCTCCATCTGGATGCTGGCCACATGGTGTGCTCAGCTTGTAAAGATTCATCAAACTGTACACTTAGGATTTATACACTTTTCTGTCCGTGTGCCACACTTCAGTAGAATGTTAACAAAATTAAAAATATATATAAATAAACAAACTGGAGAAGAAAAAGGCTTATAATTGCACACGGGCTCTGGGCAAGAGACCTGGCAGCAGGAGAAGGGAACACGCTGGGTGGAGTGGGGGTGGGAGGGGAGGGCAGTGAGGATGCTCTAGAGACAGCCAGGAAGCGTGGCTTAAAATCACAGGAACAGAAGCAAACTTTCTGCTCCATGATAGAGGCAAGTCATTGAGAGGGATGCACCAGGCAGCTGTGCCACATTCAGGGTGAGGACTCCCAGTGTGGCTTCACAGCTGCCCTGCCCATGGCCCAGGACTCCAGAGAGAGAGAGCAGAAAGCCGGTGGCGTTAGCTGATGGCCAAGCCCCCTGATCCTGCCTTTTCTCCCATCTTCCTCTCCTCTGCAGGCACTTCCTTCCACGCCAGCCAAACTGGACTTTTCACTCTCCCCTGAACAGGCAGAGCCTTCCCCCATCACTGCCCATGAATGTTTCCCTCCAGGAACTCCTTTCCCCCTTCTTTCCTCTAACCCTGCTCCTTCTCCCTGGTTCCCGCCAGCCACCTGGTCATGACACCCAGTTCCACAGAAAATGCAGTCCAGGGACCTGTGAGTCACCTCTGACCTCTCCGACCATCTCGCCCCTTCAACTTGACCCATCTCCAAATCCCGTTTTCTTTCCTCTGCACAGCTGTCCAAGTATCCATTCTCTTTGCATCCAGCACCTGCCCAGCACATTCTCTTGCCTAAGCCCTGACAATGACCTCCTGACAGGTCCCCGTCATCAGCTCCTGCCCCTCTGCCATCCATTTCCGGCACAGCAGCCAACAGTGATGACCATCCCCACAAATATTGACCACTGCTGGATACCAGATGCCCTTGCCGGGCACTCAGCACACCCTGGGGAGCAAAATGGATGCCTGTCCTTGAGGTGCTTATATTCCAGCAAGAGAGAGATGGATGATAAACAATAAAGGTAATAGGTCATAAAATTACCTTGGATGGTAGACAATGATACGCACCATGGAAAGAAAGGCGGGAGCAGGTAAGGACCGGAGGACAGGGGGTGGGGAGAAGGTTGTAAGATTCAGGGGTGGTTAGGGGAGCCCTCTTTGAGAAGGTGAGATGTGAGTGAAGACTCCAAGAAGGTGAGAGAGTAAGCTAAGAGGATTTCTGGAGGAAGAGGGTTGCAGGCAGAGGCATAGCCACTGCAAAGGCCCTGTGGTGGGAGAGCGAGCGCCTGCAGTGTATAAGGAAGAATCAGGATTCCCATGTGGCCAGAGTGTAAAGCAGGAAGATGGATCAGACAGGTAACAGAGACCAGTTCCTGGAGCCAAAGCAATGATACTCCCACAGCTTTCACTATTGAGATGAAGATGAAAACCCTCAGCCAGCCCACCAGGCCCTGTCCTTCAGACCTTGGCTCTTGGCTTGTTTCCAGCGCCTTCCCATACCTGGGCCATCCCAGGAGCCTGCTGAGATCCGTCTTCCCTCCACCCACTTTGCCTAGTCATTCAGAGCTCTATCCAAACAGCATTTCCTCTAAGACACGTTCCCCGAACCAGGTTAGTCTCCCAGCTTCACCCTCTCAAACCGCCTGGCCCTTCCCTGCACCACAGGCCTCACCAGTTCATTGCAATCCATCATTAAGTCTATAATTAGTTCATTTAGTTCAGCGCATCTCCTACAGGTGTTTACTCTGTGCCAAGCACTGTCCTGGGTGCCAGGGCACCGAGGAGAACAGGACTGACAAGGTCCCTGTCCTGAGGGAGTCAGACCATAAACACAGAGCAAATAGAGAGGATAACTTCAGATGATGACACGCGCTACCAAGATGAACTGGGGCAGTGCGGCTGCGGGGGGCGAGGATGGCAAGGAAAGTCTCATCTCTGGCATGACTTCTGAGCTGAGAGGAGGCCAGCTGTATGGAGATGGGGGAAAGAGAGCTCCAGGCAGCCGAAGGGCAAGTGCGCAGGTCCTGACGTATGACTGCCCTCGAACTATTTGAGCAAGAGGACGGCTGGTGTAGCTGGAGCTAGAAGGGCAGTCCCACGAGACCCAAGACCCTCCGTGGCTCCATCTTCTGTGCTTGCTCCCAGCTGCCGCTCACAGCGTTTGTTGAATGAAGGAGTGGATATTTCACTTTTGCCCCTCCTTCATTCCCACTTTGTCCAAGAACTCTGCCCAGCCCCCTCCAGAACTCCAAGAACACTTCCTCCCCTAAACCAAAACCTTGGAACCTTCGCTTGAGATCCTTGGATGGTCAGCTTGGGGCTCGGCACCCCCTTGAAGTGGTGCAAAAATGGGGGCCTTGGTACCTGTGTCCATTCTTCTAGGGGCATGTGCATCAAGTCCAGAGAGAACTGAATCTCAAAAACATTTATGAAACAGTGACCTAAACCCCTGGCTTTCAAGATACAGTAACTGAGGTCTAGAGGATGGACTGTGTATCCCAGGCTCCCCATCAGGCCACGAGATCCATTCCATCTTGCTGCAAGAAGCCAGGGTGGGCTCTCTCGTTGGTACTTGCAGCCTCACAGCCTCATGTGTGGTGGCTTGCCACGGGGTCCTTCAGGATGGTTTCCTTGCTTGAATCTGTAACGCACCCTAACTCTCTTGCGACGGGTCGCTGTCCTCTCTCCTCTGATTATGCATTCCTGGAGGGCAGGACAGGCGTGTTGGATTTTTAAAACGTTACTTGACCTTACTCTTTCCCTCTGTGTCCACACACTTCCGACTGAGGGACTTGAGCACTGGCTGCTCAGTAAGCTCGTTTCTCCCACCCCTGAAGGACCACGGCAGCCGCCACTCGGGGCATTCACTGGCTTGTGGTCAGGCCTGTGGCCAAATATTCTTAGCAGCCTTCAGCTGACCATCCCGAGCATCTCAACTCTCCTGTCACCAGGGCTTAGATCCTTCACCGCCAGGGCTGAGATGCTCTCTGTTTCCAAGCAGACAACTCAAGAGCCTAGAGTAAAGGGAAGTGTGCTCGTTTTAAAGGCCTGCAGCCTAGCGTCACACTTAGCCAGCTGCTGTCCGCTGCCGCCCGGGCCAGACTGTTGGGAGCACGCGTTGTGACTTAGCAGACCTGCTCGGCGCGGCAGGAACGCTCAGCCACAGCAGGGCGGTGAGCACGGCTGACCTCTTTCCCGGGCCCCAGGGCAGCTCTGAGGCCGGGGACATCTCAGACCCTGGCTGACCTTCCTTTCTATGGGTCAAAGGCATCCACTGCGAGTCAAGCAACAACTTAAAAAAAAAAAAAAAAAAAAAAGGTCCTGGGGATCAAAATCCCGATTTTGGCCCTTTCCTGAAATCCCTGGGTGAATTCCCCTTCAGGATGAATCTGTTTCTCCCACTCCGGAGGGGACGTCACATTTGGCCTGCCACCAAGCTGTACGTGCAGTGGTGGGGGTGGGGATAAGGGTTGAGAGAGGGCCTTGGGGACCGTCCAGCAGGGCACTGTGGGTGGGGAGGGTGGTGTAGAGTCAGTAAGGGAGCTCTAGTCAGTTACGCATGTTTGGGGGTGAAGGTTTCCGCACACTCGCCATCTGCCCACAATGGTGTTTGGAGGCAGGACACATCCGAGAGCCCTGCAGAGCTGCAGCCCTGGCAGTGGGTGGTGGCTTTGTCAGCCTCTTCTGTTGGGCTGCCACCACCGCCATGTCCCTGCACTGCCAGCCCATCAGAGCCGCATGTAATATGTCCCTTGACCTCCCCGGACTCCACGCCTTTTCTTCTGGTTTCCTTCCAACACTTTCTCATTTCCCTCGGGGTGGCTGGACCTGCAGCTGTGTCTTACTTTCCTCTGTCCATTAGGCTCTGGAAGTGCAGGGACATAGCCTGGGAGGAGATGTGGGCTGGAGCGCAGGTCAGCTCCCTGGTAGGGGTGTGTGTGGAAAGGGGTTCCCTCTCCCTCCCAGCATCACTGTTCCACCAATCCACAGTCAGGTTCAATGTCAAAACCCTGCGTCTTTGAAGGTGCCACGCGGTGAGGAAAGGCAGTTGTGGAATGGATCCGAGGAAGGGGCAGGGGTCTCGGGAGGGGGGACGAATAAGCACCAAAGCTGTGATAGGAGGAACCTTCCGAACCGCCCCCCCATTGCGCTATTTTGGGATTTGAGGACTAGGGGGGAAGTGTTGAGCCAGGGGATTAAGGGGACCACTCTGAAATCAATTCTATTCTATAAACGCTTATTAAAGACCCTCTATGGATAAGTCAGGTGTTATGGGAACTACACTGCCCTGAGAAAGACACCCCGGGGAACCTCGGGGGAAGTGCCAGGCCAGAAGGAAGATGAAGGGGTTTGTGTAGGGGGTGGGCCGTGGGGGCGATAAAGGCAGGTGGGGCCCACCTGGCTTGTCCTGTTCTGGGAGGCTGCCCACATAGTCCGCTCAAAGCCGGGTGAGCCGGTGGCACACGCAGGTGAGGTCCCGGCCGCCTGCTGTGCACCCAGCAGGGATGTGCTGGGGCAGCAGCCTTGGGGGAGGTGTGTGTTTGCTGGAGACAGTGAGTCTGGAGGGTTTAAGGGAGCCTAGAGTTGGCGTTTTTCCTCACTAACCTCACAAAACGGGCAGGTAATAAAAGAGCAGAAATAGTAATACCAGCAGCTGGCACGTCTGAGCATTTGCTACGGGCGGGCGCTGCATGGGCTTCTGTCCTAGATTACAGATGGCCGAGATTTCTTCGTAGCTCCTCCCACCAAAGGGGTGTGTTCTGGACTGAAATGTGTCCCCCCCCCCCCAGATCTCTGTTTTGGAGTCCTGACTCCTCCTGGTTCAGAATGTGACTGTATTTGGAGTTAGGGTCTTTGAAGAGGTAATTAAGTTAAAAAGTGGTCATCAAAACTGAGGTCACATAGATGGGCCCTAATCCAATCTGATTGGGGTCCTGATAAACCAAGGAAATACAGACACAGACACACACAGAGTGCAGACCATGTGAGGACACAGACAGAAGGTGGCCATCTACAAGTCTCCTCAGGTGCAGGCTCCATTCCCTCCCCTAGAAGCTGGGCTGGCCCGGTGACTTGCTCTGACTGACGGAACGCGGCAGAAGCGATAACTGTGTGACTTCTGAGACAAGGCTTTAAGAGACCTCGCGGCAACCTCCTTCACCCTCTCAGGCAGTTCTGAAAATGCCACATAAGGAAGCCAGTCTTGTGTATTAGAGGATTTAAGGTGACAGGGTAGAGAGCCACCGTTCACCCTAGCTGGGAGCTGGCACTAACTACCAGACTGTGCGTGAGGCCATCTTAGGCCTCCTCTGAGGTGAGTGACTTGCATGAATGAGCCCTGCCAACCCACCCAACAAATCATTGTCATTTTATTATTATTACTATTATTGTTCTTTGGGAGGAGGTAATTAGGTTTATTTATTTATTTTAATGGAGATACTGGGAATTGAACCCAGGACCTCATACATGCTAAGAACATACTCTACCACTAAGCTCTACCTTCCCCCCTGAAATTGTCATTGTTTTAAGCCATGATGTTTCAGAGTGTTTTGTTACACAGCAATGGCAAACTAATGTATCTCATTGAAACATACTGTCGAAAGGTTACCATCCAAAAGTTTTAGAAGAAAGTTTATGTTTTCCTGACTATTGGGCAAAGCCCTCTATTAAATGGGAAAAACCTTTACCTAGAACTATTTCATCCTTCAGCTACCTCTGGCTTGACCCTGCACTATGTCTGCGCCTGCTGTTTCCAATTCTGGGGCACAGCATGGGGTACCTCTCAGGAGGTAAAGGGGGCAGGGAGTGCTCTCCCTGAATCATCAAGGGAGAGGAAGACCACCATTTCTTTACCCACCGACAAGCAGCTGCCCAGGCCAGTCAAATCCCCGGAGGTCTCAAGTCCTCAGATATCATTTAATCAGACACCTTCTGGATACACAGCAGTAGAATCACTATGGAGATAGCCACCATTAATTTAGCTTCTACTAAGTACTAGGTGCATAGTCAATGCATTCTCTTATTTAATCTTTGTGGAAGGATGGTCAAAACAAGTCACTAATCACAATTATTACCCTCTTGTGGCTGAGGAAACAGAGTCAGAGAGGTTAAGTAGCTCTACTCAGGTCACAAAGCTAGTGGGCCTGGACTTGCAAACTGATGGTCTTTCCTCTCCTCCAAGGCTAGATACTTAAGAAGAATGGGGATTTTTCCCTGAGTGAAGAGAAAGATGAGGAGCTGGTCTATGAGGAGGAGCCAGGCCAGGTTTGTAAGGGAGAACCAGGGTGGAGCCACCAGGAGATGCCTCCGGGAGCAGGTGAGGCAGTCAGAAGCCGGAGGAGCTGCGAGGCCTTGGAGAGGTGGGGATGGGCTGGGGGTGGGAAGCCCTTCCACGGTCCTTACATGGGGGCAGGAAAGGGCCTACAGAACCCACCCCTGCAGCAGGCTTTGCCCCTCCACCACCCTTCCTCCTGGCTCCTGCTGGCTTCTCCTCCGGGTTGACTCCAGCCTGGGCAACTCCCCAGGCGCCCCTCCCTTCTTCCCTCCCTCCTGCTTATGCAAATCTCTAACCAGAGAAGACCGACTTGATTAAGGGCTGACTGTGTGCTTATCTGCACACCCTCATTTCATCCTCATGGCCACCCCCACTTTACAGATGGGGAAACCGAGGCACGGAGCTGTGAGAGGGTCAGCAGCCCGCAGTGTGGCCGAGCCTCGTTACTCCGTGCAGGAGTCCTCTTTTGGCCTCCCCAGTCCTCCAGGACCTGCCGGGCCATGGATCCCCGAGGTGCTTACACACGTGCATTATTCACTTGGGCACGTGGTGTGTATTCATCAGTTTGCTCCCCTTGGCCGGCATCACGGAGGCAAGTAGACCATTTCTCGCCCGCAGTGCGGTGTCGGGCACATAGATGGAGCTGAGCAATGTGAACTCTGGTGGCTAAACTGTGGCATGTCTGCGCAGACTCCTCCCTCTCCCCCCCCCCTGCTCTGAACAACACAGTTGCCTGATGTGAGGCTGATGGGGGAAGTGAGGGAGCCCCAGAAGGAAAGGCAGGACGACCAGAAAGAGCATCTTCCTCAGACTGCCCAACACAGGCCCCAGCGCCTTTTTCCAGAATAAGAGTGTGAGCCTGAGGGGTCAATGGACCCCTACCTCAGAGAGACCTCAACCACCTTCCCAAAGGACAGCTCATCTCAGCAGGCACGTAACAGCAACTCCCTCTCTTGTCCTGCCTTCCCAGGGTGCCCGTTGGGCAAATCCTACCCACTCAGGCACCAGCTGGAACCCAGCCTCTCTTTTAACGCTGCTTTATCCAGAGGCACCCTTGAAAGCTGCTCCGGAAGGCAAGCCATCACCCACTTTCCCCTGGGAGCCCGGGAGCTGGCCCCAGTGGGCTCCTTTTGACCTCAGCTCCCCGACTCTCTCCCGACCTGGGGTGAAGAAAGCAAGGGCAGAGGCGGACCACACCCACAAGAGCCACTCTTTATTGGCCTTCAGTTCAGCTATCACTCGGCTCACCATCCCTACACACATGGGCCTCCTGAGGGCCCCACACCAAGGTGTCTGTCCTGGTGACATCGTGCCTTCAGCCAGTGTTCCCATTTGGAGCCCAAGAAGGTTCCAGTTGAGCCCAAGCACATGCAGGGCTGATATGGGGTCTCCGGGATGCATGAGAGACCTTGTGTACCCAACAACCCCCATCGGGGAGTCAGACAGCTCCCCTCTGCCACCCTGTACTAACTATCCAAAGGGACTGAAAATGACTAGGAACTGAGAAAGACTGTCCCTTCACCCCATCCTTGCAGCCCAGTAGACATGAACAGTTGCAGCTGGAAACGTGGCACCTGGCACTGACTTTGCCCTCAGAGCTCCTGGGCCTAAACTAGAAGAGGATGAATTCGCGTTCATCCGGTGCTTCAAAGTCATCATCTCACTTAATCCTCACAGTGACCCCATGAGATACCGTGGCAGTTTGAAACACATCTGTGGGTTATTTGACACTCTTCCCACCAAGAGCTGAGGGTGATGCTCCCACTCCTAGAAATCTGGATGGGCTTGTGACTGCTTTGTACGCAACAGAAAAAGGGCCATGCAGCTTCCTCCTGGCTCTCTTGGGGCACCCATTCTGGGACAAGATAAAAAGATGTCAATGGCCACGCTGGGGGGGTGTCACAGGTAGATGCCCCAATTGATGGCCCGGGTGACCTCCCAAACAATGGCCAGCAGCAACTGAGAGCCAGGTGAGCGCGCATCTTGGACATCCTTCAGACAGCTGCAGCCCCGTGGATATCTGACTGCAGCCTGGAACAGCGCCACCCAGCTGAGCCCTTCCCAGAATTCCTGACCCACAGAACTGTGACCAAAATACAACAGTTTTAGGGGCGAAATAATTTGTTGATAAATGACCAACAAGGTCTGAAGTAATGTGTTGCACCAAAACCAGATCCAGAGTGTGGTTCCCACTTCACAGAGGAGGAAACTGAGGCTCAGGGGGTTGAGTGACTTGTCCGTGGTCACACCCCTGGTAAATGTAAGAGCTGAGATTCCAACACTGTCTCTCTAGGTCCACAACATTATATCACAGACTTCCTGACCGTGCCCCCCAAGACATTTGTTCACTGCCTAGAAGACAACATTCTTTCCAGAACCAACTAGTTTCCAAACCTGGCTGTGGGTCAGCGTCAGCTGTGGTAAGGGTTAAAGACAGAGACTTCTAGGCCCCACCCCAGGCCTACTGAGTCAGGCCAGGAACCTGCATCCTACGCTGACACCCCAGGTGACACTGAGGCAGTCGGTGAGTGAACCAACCAATGGGCCCCGCTGCTCTCAGCCTGTTTATTATAGACAATTCGAGGGGACCGGCAAGCTCTTCTTCAAAATGTACTGTGTCAGGAAGTCACTCACCATATTTGCTCATCTGGTTAAATTGAGACTTTCTTTTTTTCAAAATTGTCAGTGGAGGTACTGGGGATTGAACTGAGGACTCTACCACTGAGCTATTACCCTCCCCCACCAAATGGAGATGTTCTTGATCCTAACATCTGAGAAGTCTTTTCCAGCCCCACACAACTAAGACACAGAACCTAACGGTCGTGTGTCCGATCAATAAGCCATCGTGGGCAGCTGGTAGGTGAGAACACCTCGCTGTGCAATGTGGCCCCTGCTTTTCAAGAACTTACAACTGAGCTGAGGAGATAAGATGTAACTTTGCAACCAAATGATAAGTTTTGTGGCTGTGACGAAAGCACAAAGGCAAATGGGAGGATTCAACTTCAGCGTAGTCTGGGAGGGCTCTGTGGAGGAGGTGTGCCTGGAGCCGGGTGTCAGAGTGAGCAAGATCACTGCAGGTGGAGGGCCGGGGAGCTGAGGCTCCCTCAGTGGGCAGGGGGGCGTGGGTGGGCAGCGAGAAGCCTGGGGCTGCCTGGCAGGTACGCTTGTGGCGCATGGAAACCAGTGTAGAGCAGGACCAGACTGGTGGTGGTCTGGGCGGGGGGGGGGGGGGGGAGGGGGTTGGGAGGCTTGAGGTTTGAAGCTCGATCCAGATTTTTATTCTCTCGGTTTCCAAAAGCTACTGTCATTAAAGATCAAGGGACTACATTTCAGCTTTTCCTGAAAAGTACAAGAAAACCACGTGCTTTCATTTCCCATGGCATCAGCTAACATTTTCCCCACAGTGGTTTTACAGGAGACACTCAGGATGGTCTTCAAGGGAGAAAAATACTTTGTTTCTGCCCTTTAGGAGCTTGAAATCTCATAGGGTCCACCAGAAGCCCAAAAGTCCAGGTGCTAGCAAGGGGAATTCTCCTACTGAGCTGTGGGGGTATAAACTGGCACGACCACTTTGGAAAACCTTTTGGCGCTATCTATTAAAGCCGAACACAGGCCCAGTGACTCAGCTCCTGGGTACACATACACCCAGCAGACATGTGTCCATCTATTCATCAGAAGGCATGTACACAAGTGGTCATAGTGGCATTGTTCGTAACAGCCCCAAGTGCCCATCAACCATAGAATAGTAGAGAAATAAAATGTGGTGTATTCACACAATGGAATACGCCACAGCAGAGAGGATGAGTGAACCACACGGCACACAATACAGATGGATCTTATAAGCATAATATAGAACAAAAGGAGGCAGACACGCAAAAAGTTCATACTGTAGGTTCCGTGTCTCTAAAGGACCAAATCAGGCAACGCTAATCATTCTATGAGAAGTTAGGTTAGGAGTTATCTCTGGGGCAATGGTACTTGGAAGGGGGCCCGAGGGGATTTCTGTGATGCTGGCGATGTTCTGTTTCCTGATCCGGGTACTGGTAATATGGGTGTGTTCATCAAGCCCCACACTAATGATATGCGTGCTTTTCTGTACAGCTATTCTGTGTCAATAAAAAGTAAATCCTCCTCATCATCTAACGGGGAACGAAGGCGGAAGGCAGAGAAGGGCTGCTAGGATAGAGTTGCCAAGAGATTTACGCTGAGAGTGACAAAGACATGAAGCCGGGGGAGGCTCAGACATGGATAAGTTCAAGGTGGACCCAGTTAAATCCAGCAAAGTTGTCAGTGAAAGCAGAGACCAAGTTGCAGTTTCAGGAATGCCAGCGCACACCCTGTAATGGTGGCTGGTCCAAGAGGCGATTACATCCAGCTGGTCCCCCTTCCCGATCTAGGCTAGGATCAGTTACAGAAGATGGATCACCTCACACACCTTCGGAGACAGGAGGCAGAATTCACCCAAATAAAAAATGGCCTGAATCCTCTTGGGGCCCCACCATCCAACGTCAGCCCCAATGCTCCATTCTCTCTGCTTACAAGATGTAAATCTTGATGCAGCCACCTTGAATTTTTATACAGTGGATTCCTTTGATTAGAATCACTTGGGGCAAAGGCGATTAGACTCCATTAGCTGTCAGAATCAACTGAACAATGAGCTCTCCTTCCTAAAGGGAAGGGCCAGGTTCCAGTAGTTGGTTTGCTGCAGAGCCATGGAGGAATTCATTGAAGGGTGGCCCAATTTTAAACATCATCACTTTTTGAAGAGACATTAGGCATCCTTCCCACATTATTCAAAGACGGCACGAGAAAGGCAGGGCAGGGCTGGCGGGAAAGGAGCTGTAAGAGCATGTCCTAGGCAGACATTGAGACCAGTTGATGAATGTTTAGTCTAGTAGAGTTAGGCCCAGTGGGTCTAAGACACTTCCTGGGTCTTACTTCAGATTTGTGTCACTCCAAGACATGCTCAGAGGCCAGCAAGGACACCTGCTAGGTCTAGGGTCTCCTCTGGTCTTTCCCATCTGTGCCCCATCCCTGCAGAGGAAGCCCAGGCAGGAAGACAGGTCTCCATCATGGCCTTCTTCTCTCTCAGCATTGGGCTGGCCTGTGGTCCATCTTCTGGGTTTTCCTGAGGGGGGCACCCATGATCCAGAAGCCTCTGGTCCCATCATAATCTACCTTGGGGATGCTAATGTGTAATTATTGCATGGATTTATTTAATCTAAGACAGAAGATGCCAGCAAAGGCAGTTATATCATTCGCATGTTTGTATATATAAGTGTCATAGCTAGAGATACATAGTTTGGGTTTGAACCATCTGTTTCAGATTGCACTACTGCTCCCAAGTCCTCACCCCACCCTGTATCCATGCCCTTTGCCATGTGACTTTACAATTCATCCCTCTAGAGGTGAAGTGGACCTCCCCATCCCTGCGATGTCAGGCCACAAATGTCCTTTGGCCAATAGAATGTAAGCTGAGGTAACAAGCTCTGAGTCTAGGACTTGAGTCATTGCATTCCTACTCTGCAGCCTCTCACACTTCTGCCATTGCCATGAGAACATGTCCCAGGTAGCCCACTTGTCCCTGGGGGATGAGAGACCCATAGAGCTGACTAGACACAACCCATACTTGGAGTCAAGCCGAGTTGGGTACAGTTGAGATCAGCTAACCACGAGTGATCCACAGACATGGATGTGAGAAATAAATGCTTACTGATGTCAACTGCTAAGTGTGGGGGTAGTAGTTTGTTATACAGCATCATCATGGCAAGTGCTGACTGATACACTACCTAAACACTTTATTCCATCAATGCATAATCTACCATCTAAAAGAACATCCCATCTCTCTCCCCTTACCCTTCTTAATTCTTCATAGACTTATCACAACCTGAAATGTTATATATATGTGTGTGTTTTGCTCATGTACTTATTCTCTTTCTCCAGTAAAACAAAATTGTATGATGGCCAAGATACTGTTTTGCTCCCTGCTATAAACGCCCAAAACCTTGGTAGGTGCACAGTGGGTGTTAAATAATTGTGTGAAATGGATGGATAGTTCTTTTTGTCTTCAGTTAATATGCCTTGTCTAATTTATGTTGCTCTGTGCAGCACAACGACTTGGTGATAGGCAAAGGTGAAGAAGAAGAAAACATTCTGTGGAGAAAAATCTGCCAATAGGAGACCTCTGTTTATTGCCCCTGATGCAGGATGAGGGTTTCTTCCTCAAGGAGCCACTCCCGGTGATCAGGGCCCTCGGAAACCACTGCAGACCTCCAGAACTGTGACAAGTTGGCAGGTGGTTTGGCCAGTGCCATCCAATGTAACTGCGATACAGCTAAATTTCTGTCACCCGTCTCAGGGGCTATCCTCAACCTGAGGAGGTTTGTGTGTGTCAGTTCAAATGGCGGGGGGGGGGGTGGCACTTCAAAGGGACTGATGTGGCTTCCAAGAGCCATCAGAACGTTTGACTCTCTGGCGTTGTGCCAGCATCACATGTTAATTAAATTATATGGCAGAAACACCAGTGTCAGAGACTCACATTAGGTGCAGTATTTTATAGCACAGAGCAAAGTATACCTTTAAACAAATGTCTTTATCTTTCCTGTGCCCTCTCTTGCTTCTGGCTCTTAAGAGATCCACCATTCAGCACTGCCCACGTGAAGAGATCCCAGACAACTTTGTCTGAGGGTTGGTCCATAGGACCCGCTCGGGTTTGTCGGGGGTGGGGGGGGTCCCTGGGATCACATCCACTTGCTCTATCTGACCCTCAACTCAGGCCTGAAACAGGCTTTTGTGAGCCTGGAACTCCCTGAGGGAGGATGTATTCTTCCTGGCTTTGTCCCAAAAGTCAATGCTAGCTCTTTCTTGGAAGATGGTTCTATCAGCAGGGCAGCAACTAGCCAGGCTAGAAAATGGGGAGGAAAAAAAAAAAAAAGACTTTCCCTCCAAATGTCTTTTTAATAAGCACGGCTAGAAGCTCGCTGTGAGTGTGAAAACTGGCCCTGGGAAGCCCCCGGCTCCGAGCAGAGCTGAGCGCGGGCAATTCTCTCAGCCGGACGGGGAAGGATGAAGCCACATTCCCGGGTTTCCTCGGGCCTCTCTCGCGGTTACCAATGAAAACTCGCAGGCTGTGAACTCGGGGCCAGATGACTCACGTGCAATCACCAAAGCAAAGTTGATACCAGATGTGTCTGTCTCGTCTCCCCAATATCTATTAAGCACCTTCTATACACCAGGCATGATTTTATGTGCTTTATCTCCCTCAACTAACTTAATTCTCCCAGCGTTATGAAATCTGCTGTATCCCTTTCCATTTTATAGACGGGCACAGTGAGGTGCCCAGAGTAACTGCCTAAGGCCACGCAGCTAGTCAAGGTCTGCAAGGAACCAGGGCAGTCTGGCTGCACCCTCCCTACCAGCTATCATGTAGTCTTGGCTCCCACGAGCCAGGCGCACTGATAAGGTGGCGGGGGCCATGGGGAGAGGACCCTGTCCAAGCAATGTCTCCACGAGGGCCAAATACTCCTAAGTAACATTTTGAGATAAAGTTAAATTAATTCAGCTCTTTGAAGGGGTTTTGAATTCTTTCCAAGGGTAGGCGCGTTGAATAATAAATATTGCACTTTTGAAAATTTACCATCGTATATGGGTGTTCATTGTATTGTTTTGATTTTTCTGCGGGTTTAGGATTTTTTTCAAAATAAAATTAAAAAAAATTTTTTTAAGAATTACCCTTAATAGACTATCTTGGGAAGGGTAAGTAAGAAACCGGGAGTGGTGACTGCCCCGTAGAGAGGCAAACTGGGTGACTGAGGAACAGGACCAGGAGAGGCGCACCTTTGATAGCCTTAGAATTCTGTGGCACAGGCAGGTGTTCCTGTAACATCTGCCGCTAATGTGACATCGTCTGGATGGAATCTCGGGAAATAAAGCACAAAATTCTGGGTTCCCAAGTCCCAATCCAGCAGGTGGGCCGCTCAGAGTGTCGGGGAATCTTTGGTTATCCAGCTGTAAGTGGAAAGTGGGCAGAAACACACCATCCGCTCTTTGGCTTGAAAAATATGTGCTTCTGGAGGAAAAGCAAGGTGTGGGGGGTGCTCCTTCTCCAGCTTTAGGTCGTGTGAGCACAGGGAGGCTTTCTGCCACGTCGGGCTTATGTCTCTCAGGGAGACGGTAAATTCTCCAAGGAGGCGATGGGGTCTGGTAGCCTGGGGTCTCCCCTGGCCACCCCCAACAGCTGCAAGCACTGCACTCAACAGACAAGGGGGCTCTATGGAATGCTTGCTGAATGACTGAGCCGTGCTCACTTTGGGTCACGGGCCACGTGGCCCTATGCTCTCCCCATGACATGTGTGGGTACATCCTGGGACCTGGATGTCACACTTACCACGACTGAGCTGTACTTCCCAGCCTTGATACACGGAGAACGTGATGATACTTTTACGACGCACAAGGGTAAATGGTGACCAAATGTTCACCAAGGCCCAACTGGGCTGCTCAAGGCCTGAAGCTACCAGTCAGGGGACCTCCCTCCACCGGCCCCTCCCCCACCATGGCCAGACCACCAGGCCACCCCCACTCCTGGCAGGCTCTGGGGTGAGGGCTGCAGGGGCTGTTCGCTGGCTCTGGAACTGGCCACCTAAATGGGGAGAGGGCAGGCTGATGGGGCTGCTAAGGGGCAGCAGGGCTTCCCGGGGTCCGGGCTGGGTTTGAGGGTGTGCCCCGGTCTGGGGGGCGACGCGGGCCTGAGTGGTGGGCTGGACGGGCAGGCTGCCAGCTCCAGCTGGCCCACAGCCAGGAAGTCTGACTGAACTTGGGCCAGCCCTGTTGGCCCACAGACTCTGTAAGCTGAACTGCTCTGGCGCTCCTTGGCCTTTGTTTTCGCTTCCCCACCGCTCTCCCTTAGTGTTTAGGAATGTGCTTTGAAGGTTCCAGCGTGTTTCGCCTCTGCTTAGGGAAACCAAGAGCAGAGGCTGGGCTGAGGCCAGATGGCTGCAGGGAGGGCACCTGTGATCACACTGCGAGTGCCCCCAAGGGGCAGGTGGAATCCGGGGGGCAGAGAGCGGACTGGGGGGGTGCTTAAGCCAGCCCCCTTTCTCTGCTGGGAGACCGTTTCCAGCGTAAACCTTGGAGAGTCTCGGGTTTGTTTTGTTAAGGGAGGCAGTATTCCCTCACCAGCTCTCCCAGAGAGCCTACATTTGTCCGGGAGCTTCTGGGGGATAAGCTACACTCTTGTGTTTGTCCAGAACAAGAGAGACAACTGCAAGGCGGGCTCGAGCTGGAAAATTTGCCTCCTCGATTTGTAGGAGACCCACTTTCCCGGGCTGCCTTGGGAAACACAGTCAGGCCCTCCAACAAAAGCCACGGGAAGGACCCTGGTCCAGATGGCCCTCTCTCACCACCTCTGCCCCCAGGAGAGGGGTCTTATATCCAGGCTGCCCTCCTGTCAACCTCGCGGTGGGCTGAGTTTAAAAGTGGAGCCGCGAGCGGTGGGCTCCCTTCTTCCCTTCCCAGCCCCCTTGCCCACTGTCCTTCATGGCCTGTCACCCCCTACTCACCTGCTCGGTCCTTTGAGGGTTCAGAGTGTGGTGGCCTCGGAGGCCCAACACAGTGCTTTCTACACAGCAATTGCTTAATAAATGCCAAATGACAAAAATACCAGTCCTCGTCCATGACCAAGAGCACCCTGGGTCTCTCTCTAACCAGAAGTCATTCTCCACCTCTGATTCCATTTCCCAAAGCTGGGAGCTCTGGGTTCTGGTCTTAGTTTTGCCACTGATGTGTCACCTTGAGCTGGTGTCGTCACCCTCTGAACTGATTTCCTCAGCTGGACTGAATGGGGGCTTGATCAAAGCCCTGCCAGCTGAGGTCTGCACACACATTCCTGTGCGCCCAGCTGTCACTTTAAGCCCTGGTGGGGCCATTTCTAAACCACGCGGGCCCAGGTCTTACTGGGGTCCCTGGCCTTCGGTTGAGGATGCTTCCTCCGCTTTTCCACGGTCCGTTTATCTTCACAACACACACCTGGTCCTTGGGCTCCTGACACGTCTGCTCCTTTCTGTCCTCACAGCCATTTATACAGCTCGAGCTCCCGCGTGCGACGGGGCCGTGGCACATGAGCAATAACTCCCATGCCACAAGGGCACCTGAGTCATTTTTCTGCAGCTAGCATTGTCTGTTTGGAGCTCCAGAAGACCTCCTTCCTGCCTGGTGGTGACACAGGCCCTGTTTAGTTATGTGTGGGCTCTGGGCTTTTTTTTTTCCCCTTCCTAATTTCCATTTCTCCTTGATTTCAGCACCACGAGAGCTAAAGGTGCATTCAGAGGCTCTGCTGAGGATAAACAGAAAGTGTGATCAGAGGGATCCCTTCCTGTCTCTCTCAGAAGATTCACTTGTCTCTGCCCAGGTAATGACCACCCTCCCCACCCCCACCCCACCCCCACCACCCCCCAGCTTCCCCTCAACCTCCATATATTTAATGCACATGGCCCTGGATAGAGTTTAATTAGGCACCAATGCACCCAGGGGCTAGGACCAAGGACCCCTCTTGGGCTGAGCAAATGGGACCCAGCCCCGGCGCAGGAGCCTGCAGCCAGCCTCCCCTGGCTGGTTAGTGATGGGCTTCCAGCAGGTAGAGGAGGCTGTCCGTTCTCAGCTAATGATCGCCTTAGGCGCCAAGTGATGGAAAATCCAGGCGGGCTGGCGAGCTGCAGGGCGCAGCCAGGGACAATTGTATGGACCAGTTTAACAGGGCTGGGGGAGGGATGGCAGAAGGAATGCTCTGTGTGTGCATGTGTGTGTGTTTCCTGGTCTCTTTTCTCTCCCTGCTGCCTTTCCCTCATTCTTGCTCTCGCTTTCGGTTTTCTGTTCTGTTTCTAGCCCACACGAGTTGAAATTAGAAAGGTCTTTGCATTCATTTATTTGTTTTAATAAAGACAGCATTTTTAAGCGGATATTTGCAGCAATTGAGTGCTAAACTAAACACCAAGCCAACTAAATGTGTTAGGGGGAAATGAAAAGTCAGTTTACAAGAAACATGTAATTAACACGTTCTCTGACTTTCCCTAAGCCTTTGTCTGGCTGAGGACAAGACAGAGGAACCATAATCAACTTTAATAAAATGAAAGATGGTATCGAGGCAAAAGGGGAATAAAAAAGTTTGGAGTAGGAAACAATGTTCAAGAGGGGATTCTTGAGTTAATAATAAATATGTTAAAAAAGAATCTTTTGTTGCCTTATTTTTAGTCAACAGCCATTTTCTCCTAACTACAAAGGCTCCAGAAGGCTCTAGTTTGTACGGTACCTGTTAACAGCAACTGAAGCCGAGACCTGGAGGGGGGCGGGGGAAGGTAGTACAAGGAACCAGCAGGAGACGCATGGGGGTTTCCGGAGGCTGATCTGCCCAGGCTAATGGAAATTACTATTGCACAACACCAGAGTCTTCACGTGGCCTGACTTCCAATAAACTGTTCCCCTCCTCACCCCTTGGAGAAAGTGAAATAAGACATTAGACTTTCAATAATCTCATATGGTGATGATCAATCAAAACCCAGAGGAGAAGGCCAATTTATAGAAATTGTATCTGCTTCACTGGGCGGCTGGAACCAGGGAGCTGATAAGAACACTGTGTTCGCCTTTGATGTGTGAAGTTGCCCCCAAATGATAAATGCCAAAAAAACCATTACCTGTACACATGGGGGCTTTTCAAAGGGAGAGGGGTCTCCGGAGAGGCCTGCAGATCACGGTAGGGACTGCCTGCCGAAAGGCGAAGCACATGTATAGGCCACATAAGAACGATTTATTTTTATTGTCTTTTGGCTATTTTAAGTTGGCGTTTCCATCTTTCTTGTTTGTATTATCTCCAATGAAGTTTATTTGCCGAATTAACTTTTAATAGATCCTCTACTTTGTTCTTCAAAGTTGGCTTCTAGGGCTTGGGCCTTTTTAGCAGGGACCCCTCTCGCCTTTGTGACCAGCTCTCATCCCCCTCACCCCATCCCAATCCTGGAGGTGAAGGGCTCAGCCTCTGTTAACTCCTTGCCTGCTGGTGTCTTTTCTCTGTAGCTACTAATCACCTCCTTTTGATCATTGCCAAGTTCTCAGGTTGAAGGAAGGAGAAAGGACCTCTTGACCATTCTGGCTGGCTTTCCACATGAGCCTGAAAATGTCGACAAATTTGAAACATCTGCCGGGCTGCTTTGGTCTGATTGCTAAAATATGCCGACCTCAAGCCCCCTCCCCCCCGCCCCTTTTAATCTGTTTCATATTCACAAATTAAGCATTTAGTCTGGGTAATAAATCAGGGCGGTTTACGAGGCTCACACGAGACAAACAAGCGAGTAGGGCGCAACACAAGCCCCTGGAAGCGGCGTGCGCGGAGCTGCCAGGAGTCGGGAGCTCCACGCGCTCGAACGCAGAAAGCAGCCCTGGCGCGCCCTGACACGCCGCCAGCACCCACACTCTGGCCGGTCCCCGAGCTGGCGGAGCGGAGGGGTGCAGGGGAGCAGCTCCAGCCGGGGCCCATACCCCACCAACCTTCCGCGCGAACCCGCGGCGCCAGGCCCACCCCAGCTCTGGGTAACTCGGCGCCCCCGCCCCGCCAGGGAGGGGCCGCTGGCAAAGGCGACAGCCTCAACCGGCACACACCCTGTGGTGGGCCCATTAAGCCTCTCCCAGCCGGGAAGACTGGATGCCCCCTCCCCCACCTCTTCCATCCGGCAGAGCTCGGCCTTAAAGATCCCAGGCCCACACTCTGAAGCAATACGAAAGATCCCCCTGCACATCCACGTGTAACCTCCACTAAGCCTGGGCGCTGGGCATCGCACCGCCTCCCACTCCCCCATCTCTCTGCGTTGCCTCCTCCCAGGTTTCGGTCCCAGCAGCCACAAAGCTACTTTCAGATTCAGAAGGGGAGGGGGGCCGAGGGGAAGGCTCTCCTTTAGAGTGAATCAAGGCTTAAGAGAGGCAAGGGGAGGGGAGCAAGGCACAAATAGGGCCCAGGGTCCCGCTGCAGAGATCCTCGTCCAGGGTTTAGCGACCACTCAAACTCAGGGGGCTTCAACCTGTGCGTTTCCCGCCCTCCCCTGTGCATTAGTGAGAAGCGGACCTGGACTGGGGGTCTCCTGCCAGTCCCAGCCTAGGACCTTGGGAGACCCTGAAGGGGAGAGTGGCTCCAGGTCACCTCGTCCAAGCCTCTGTCGCCGTGCCATGCTCAAGTTCCCTATCGACTGGCGTTCTCGACGCTATCGTGGGACGCGGCGGCAGAGAGGCGGAGGGCGGGAAATCGGGAAGCCGGAACCTGCAGCCCACCCTGGACCAGGGGGAGGAGGCACAGGAACAATTCTCCATCTCACAACACAGTACACACATCGCCCTTCCTCTCTTCTAGCACACATTCCGACTGCGAAAGCCATTACCGCCGGCGCGCGAGAGACTTTTTAAATATTTACAGCCCGCTCTCCGCACGGTAGCCTGATCCATCTTGTGGGCGCGGAGGCGGGGCGCAGGGCTCCGCTCCGGGGGAGGTGCGGAGCCAGGGCTGGGGGCGCCAGCCGCCTCCCCCCGTGGCCCCTGGGTCCTCCCGGAGCTCCCCACCTAGTCTCCCCCACCAGGTGGGGAGGGGGCCGGAGACTGCGCGCAGCGCTCCCGGGGCCGTGCCGGGGCCTGAACAGGCGGGGGGCAGCGTCCGGGAGGAGGGAGGGCCAGGAGGCTGATTTAAAGGTTCTCACCGGGAAGCGAGCGAGGCACAGACCTGAGAGCCGCCGCGCGGTGAAATCCGAGGAGCTCTCTTGGCGAGGAGGGGCTGTCAGAGGCCATTTATCTCTCGCCAGAGTGGAGGCTCGGCTCCCACACCGCCCGCGAGTAACAATGGCAGCGATCAGCAGCTCTGCACGCGCTTCAGTGCATGAATGGATTGCGGAAGATGCCTGCGCTCCTCTCCGCTCAGGCGGCTCTCGGAGCGCCCCCTCCCCGCCCGCCGCCCCCGCCCCGCCGGCCTCCTCCGGCCCCAGAGCGCGCGGTGCGCCTCGGGGTTCGCAAGTCCGGCCCCGCGGCGCGGTCACTCTCACCCCGACCCCTTGCCGCCCTTCCCCCTGCCGCCGTTCCCAGGGCCCTGGCACCTTGCCACCGAGTGTCATTAGGGGCTGAAACTTGACACAAGCCTTCCCGACGCAGACACCCCCGCCAGCCCCTCCCTCCTTCGCTCCCCTCGCGGCAAGTTTACTTTCAAGGAGTTGGACGGCGTTTCCGCCTCAAAGGCAGGCAATGTGCGGGCCCAGGGGGAGAGGTGGTTTCTGAAGGGTGTCTTCACCTGCCCCGCGGCCTAGGGTGTTCGCAGGCCCCTGGCTGGCCCCAGCCCGAGCGCCCAAGGCCGGCGTCCCCTTCCCCCACCTTTGTAGCGGCTAATCCACTCAGAGTCCCTGCGATCAGCATATGCACACGCACTCCCGGCACCCCCACCCGGACCCACACGTCCAGCCAACTTTCGGGTCAGCTGCACAACCATGTACTCAAATTCTCAGAGGCTTACAGTCTCAGTTCGGAGAGTTCGCAGAACGCCACAGAGAGCGCGAAGTCGACCGCAGGAGTGGCCCCCTTTAACTCTGCCAAGTAGATCTCATAAACGTCCCCCTCCAGGAGCAGCTTAGGGCTGGGAGCAACGAGGAGCGCAGTGAGAGATACACCGAGCCCTCTTGGGTTTGCTTTGGTGGAGCTAAACCCCCAGAACCAGAACCTCGGGTGTTTCAGTCCCTTAGGTCACCAAGCCCGGGATACGGCAGCCTGCGGCGGGGGCGCTAGGGGTGGGCATTCGCAGTGATCCGAAGGTAGTGCCAAGAAGCCCGCGAGAAGAAGCCGAGCTGAGCCCGGATTGAGGGAAGGCGGCCACACACCTGCGCAAAGAGCGAGGTAGCGTAAAAGCTGAGACGCACTCCAGAGGCAGAGCCCGACCGGCCGACCCAGGAGACTGGCGAGGGCAGGCGAGAAGCTGGCAGAGAGACAAAGCGGGAGGAGAGAGAGCCAGGGAGGCTCAGCCGCAGACCCGGAAACGCAGGCAGCAGCAGACGCCCGAGCCCCGACGCGGAGGCGTGCGCAGCCAGGCCCTGCCTGGCATCCCCTGGTTTGCGCGCCCAGGGACGCCGACGCGCACTCCCAGCGGGGCCTACTGCCAGGAGGTGGGGAGGTCTCTGTTGGGCCTGGGCCGGCTCGGCGAGTCAACTTGGGCCTTCTCAGCAGATGGTGGGGTCCATGGAGTGGGATTAACTGATAGGGACCCCTTTCGTCTCTGCCCATTCTTGAGCCCGGGACAAAGGTATCAGTTTGAGAAGCTCGGCATTTTCTCAGGGCAAGAGCACAGCCCTCGGAAAACTCGTGTCTCCATCTTAGGGGCTTCTGGCAACTGTTTATCTTACTTAGAGGCGCTGGAAGGCCGCCACCCTCGACCGAATTGACATTCCAGCTTCCCGATCCCAAGACCCTTACGGCAAAGCCCATGCCCTGACTTTCCAACAATCAGGAATCAAGACTGGACTTCCTGCAAGGAGGAACCGTGTCATGTGAGAAGAGGCCCCCAGCCTCAAGTTCTCCGCAGCTCCCTCCAACCGCCTGCACTCTGGGCCCAGCAGATTCCCCTCTCCACACTGGGCCAGCAACGTCCCCTACTCACTGATCCCCCCATTCCCCACCCACCCTGGCTCCGCAGCCCCGGAGCGCACCTCTCCTCCCTCGGATGAAGCCGAGAGCTTTCCCGCGGCTGCTGGCTTTGCGGCACTCTCGCTGTACCCACCCCCACCCCACCCCCTACACACACACGGTTCTCGCCCTTCCTGTCTCCCTGCTGGGCGTCCTGGAAACCTGACTGTCTAGCCTGAGCGCAGAGCCAGGCAGAGCTGGGAGCCTAGGACACCAGGCGGAGGTGGCCAAGGAAGAGGAGGAGAGGGCCCATAATGGAGGAGGGGGCGCATGCCTGAGAGAAAAAGAAGCCAGGCCGGAGCCACAGCCTGCAGGAGAGGGGGAGGATAAAGGGAACGCCAACACTAATCCCTCAGCCTGCCTATGTGGGGCCTGACAGTTTACAAAAGCCTTTTCCCTGAATATTATCTCATTTGCACCAGCTTCACCACCGGGCTGTGAGGGAGGTAGAGCAGATAGCGTTACCCCCACTGGCAGAGGAGGGAGATGGGGCCCAGAGAGGTTAAGAGGGGTCTGTACCAAGGTGGCAGAGCTAAGAGTGGTGGAGGAGGCCGCAGGCCTGGGGCTTCCTGCTCTCAAGTTCACTTTCCTGTTCAATAGCTCTGTGAGTGTGTGTGTGTGTGTGAGAGAGAGAGAGAGAGTGTGTGTGTGTGTGTGTATGTCTGGGTGAATATCTGTGTGGAGGGGAAAGGGGGCGGATGGCCGGACAGGAATGAACAGTCCAGTTAGGGAAGTCCAGGAAGGAAGGACACAGCCCCACACCTCTTCCTCTACCCAGGTCTCACCCAACAGCGCCCCCCCTTTTCAAAGTAGCCTGCAAGCCGGCCCCCAGCCCGCCTGCCCAGGGGCGAGCTAGCAGGGCCTGGCCGTGCCTTCAGCAGTGGCCATGTCAGAGGTCTTGTATCTTCGGGAGGCGCCGCTCTGCTTGTCTGCTCAGCTCTCCTCTCTGCCTGTCATCCCCGCCCCCAGCCTCGGCTGCAGGATGCCTTGCGTCCAACTGTGGTTTCCGGGCAATAAAACAACTATTAAAGTCTCAGGCACGGCTGGTGATTTGCATCACATCCTCTCGTGCATGGATTCAATATTTAATACACAATATTGAATACGGATATTAAAAATCAATAGCTGAGGACCCCTGGGGAGGCGGCGCAGTGCGATCCTGCTTCGGGAACACAACCAGCTCCTCTAAAAAGACAGGAACGGCAAGTTCAGCCAAGCTGAGCCCAGCGCCAGGGGAAGTGAGGAGTAGAGGATGCTTCTCAGCTTCCTGAGCTGCTTAAGTGCACCATTCCTCAGTCAAGCCAAAGGAAGGCCAAAGGAACAATGTGCCCCCAGGCTGTACTAGCCGGGGAGTGGGGTGGGGTAGGATGCCTTTCCAAGCCAGCTACCAGGTGGACGGAGCCGCCCTCTTTGTTGTCCTTTGCACTTAGGTTTGGTTCAGGTCTGAGTCCTGCAGGAAAGCACGCAACACTTCCCACCATGACGGCTCCTTCCCAGGCCCTCACGACATCCATCACCATAGGCCCCATGGGGAGGTTTTGGCATAAGCTTTCAGAGAAATGGAATGGGAATTCCAATGGCTCAGAATATTCTTTGCACAGTAAAAGAAAGGTGAATGCCTGGTACTAAGGTGGGAGTCACAGGGTCTTCTGAGGCACCATCAGCCTTCAAGACAGAAACCCTTGACCATGTGACTGACCCAAGGGCCTGGTGATGGCTGGGTGGTGACAGGGAAGGGGACGATGATAAGAGGGATGCTGGGACATGGAAGCACTCCTGCTCCAGAACGAGAATCCAGATTGTCTGTTAAACAACCAGGAGAAGAGTGAGCTCCCTGGACGAATAATTATCTTTTCAGGCCTGAAGAGGAACACAAATTACTGTCTTCTTTATCAAAACACAGAAATACACTTTCCCCTACACAGAAACAAGGTTCTCACAGTCTGATAGGGAAGGGGTGAAGAAGAATAAACATCGCTGAGAGGATTCCTTTTTTTTTTTTTCCCCCATTTCAGAGAGAGAAGAGAAACTCACAGTTGGAGACACACTTAGGTTACCAGCTGGAAAGGCCTGGAGGTTTTTAGATGCCAAAGAACTAGGTGAACTTGACCTACTGAAGTGCCATCCTAGGCACTAACTTACAATATTCGTTATATAGATTCCCTTTTTATCATAGCTTAAACCAATATGGATTGAGTTGGAAATCTTGCTCTGGTTATAAATAGGCCACCTCAGGAAAACCCCAAAGTGGCAATTTGGGTAAAAGTTAGGAGGGAAGGAAAGAGATGTTAGAAAATGACAGTTAATGAGCCAGTGGCCTCACCTCTTTGTTCCCTAACAGTTGTCAGAGAAACCATCAAAGGGAAGGAACAGGCGTCCTTCTCAGAACCGTCACAGGAAAAGCTGACACTCTGGCTGCTATAGATCCCTTCGGCGGTGGCGGCGGTGGTGGCTCGCAGACCCAGCCCCCTGGGAGTTTGCCTGTGTGTATTCATGCGTTTCCGGGCTGGGGGTGCAGCCACTTTTACAACATCAGGCCCCAGGCCTGTGAAACGCACTAGCAAAAGTTCTACTCAGCATCACCAGCAACATCTCCTTGAGTCCTTCGTCACTACCAGATTCCCTCACTTCTTCCCAACTCAGCCATCGGGCCAGGCTGTGGGCCTCCTCCAGACCCATGCAGACCTGACAGTTTACAGACCCCACAGTTTGCACCTAGCAGGCACATGTGACTAGGGTATGAGACAGCTGGCCAAGGGAGAAGGGAGGCTCTGCTGGGGGGACCCAAGGGCCCAGGAGGGCCTCCTGGCACAAGCTTAGAGCTGACTGGGCTTGGAGGGGGTGCACCACCAGAAACCACGGACACCTCCTCCCTTGGACCCACCTGGTACTTCAGACCAAGAGGGAAAGTGGCCTTGTCCGGTATTGTTGGGCTAGGCCCAAGGTGCAGACCTCTGTGGCATGAAGAACCCACACATCAAGTCCCAGACTTGGAGAGGGTTTGGGGGCAGAAGGGGGAGGTATCATCGGGCCTCCCACCACCCCACCTTTCTGAACGTTTTCCTGGAACCAACTGAAGCAGCTAGTGGAGGCATTCCCGAAGCCCCTCAGGGGCTGTCACTACCTCCTGATGCAAGACAGTGAGGACGATGGCTCTCTGCTAATAGTTTCCCCTGGATGGTATTTGCACTGAAACAAGTGGCTTCAGATTCTGGCACCTCACGGTTTGGGTAAGTTTACTTCCCTCCCACGCCCCACAGGAACATATCCCCGAACTGCTGGAGTGAACACCGAGCTTGAGGCCAGGGTCAGTGGAGGGATGGTCCCCACCACCACCAAGTTGCCGGCCGAGATAACAGCTGTGGGAGGGGGAGGGGAGCCGCAAGCAACCACGACTGAACGGTTGCGATCTAGAAAATTCAACAAGAGGCCGCCGCGGTGGCGGCGGCGGCGGCTCCAATTAGCTGAGCCAACTGGGAAGGCAGAGAGCGAGGCGGCGGCCCCGCCGATCCCGCCCGGGGCGAGCAGGCGGGCGGGGGCGCCGGGTCTCGGAGCTGCCCGGGCGGCCCTCGCCCGGCCCCTCCCGCGGACTCTCGGAGCGCGCCTGGTGTTTACACACTGTCCTTCCGACACGGGATCAAGTTTCAGGCCGCGCTAGAGGCGCCGGGGCCCGGCCACAGGCCCGGGAGAGGGGAAGAACTGGAGCGGGATCTAAGGCAGCGCTGCGCGGACAAGAAGGCCTGGCGCGAGTGGGCACAGCTAGTGCAGCGGTCCCCCCCGGGGGTGGGGTGAGGGGAAGTCCATCGGTCAGGGTGGGCAGGGGCAGGTGGGGCTACGGGGAGCTCTCCGGAGGCAGAAGCATCTCCAAGTAGCAGGAGTGGTGTGCTTTGCTCATTCTGGCCGGAGAACTTACCCTAGGAGCGTGGAAGGACTGCCCAGAACCCTGGCGCAAAGACCGCACTGAGCGCCCCTTGTGAGCCCTTCACTCCTTCCTCCAAGTCCCTTTGATACACTACCCAATTCAGGCCATTGTTGGGGAGGAGGGGGGCACGGTTTGTGGGCTGGAAGAGGAACGCGCGATCGGAGACCTAGAGCTTCCCCGTGCGCCCTGGCCCCGGGGCTGCCGAGGCCTCGGGCCGAGTGCCGGAGGGCTCGCCGCTCCGCGCCTCCTCTGAGCTGGCAGCGCGCGGGTGCCCCACGCTGTCAGGCGGCGGCGGGTGAGCTTCCAGCAGCACAGGCACACTGTAAACAGCTGCGTGCGCGCCCTCCCCGCCCGGGCTGAGAACCTCACCCAAACACCATGTCGCCTTCTCCCCGGCTCCCGGCAGAGGCGGGGGGGGGGGAGGCGAGGCTTTTGTAGCGTAGCCTGGGGAAAGAGGGCCCCCACCCCACCCCCAGGCCACCGGGGCCCGGGAGCAAGCGTTCTGAACCTGCAGGGGTGCGGGGTGCTGCGGGGAGGGGAAGGAGTCAGCGCCTGCCCCCTCCCCACTGAATGTCTGCTTTGTTCCGGAAAACAAGGGAAGCATTAGGCTGCTGCCCCCGGGGAAACACAAAACTTCTTTTTGAATCTCGGGAAGGGCGGTTGACTGCGCTACGGGGCTCCCGAGACAGACCGAGGAGGGGAAAAGCTGAGAGGGCGGGCGGAGACAGGGAGACTCCGGAGGGAGGACGACGACGGGGGGGGGGGGAGGGGGGGAAGCCGCTCAGGGTAACCGGGAGGGAGACCCGGGAACCCGACTCGGCGCGAAGGTGCCGCGCGAGTTCCAGCGAGCAGCCGGCCCGGCCAAGTGGCGCCGGCCCAGCCGGCGGCCGTGCCAGCTTCCTGCCCTGCCCAGGACCGCGGAGCAGTCGGGGACGCCGCCGCAGGCTGGCCCGGAATCGCAGGACAGCGGGGGAGGGGGCAGAAAGCTACAAGTAAACCCATACTAGAACTTTCTGCACCCCACCTCCCAGAGTGGGCCCGGACCCCGGGCCTGTGGGGCGTCGGCTCCAGGCTTTCAGTCTTGGAGGAGGGAGGGGGCAAAGGCCCAGGGAGCTCCCTCGCGCGGGAGGTGGACAGTCTGAGGTGTCTTTGGTCTCACTTGATGACCGCTAATCCGATCGGCTCTCAGGCCCGCTGTGCAGTTGCGAGGGGGCGGGTCACTTCTGCCCTGGCCGGTGCGAGCGGGTGAGGGGACCAGCGAAAGCAGACCTGGAGCTCGCCTGCTCTCCAGCTCCCTGTCCTCCCACTATCGCCACCCTCACTTCAGCCTTCCCGCACCTAAGGAAGGGGAGGGCACCCAGGCTCTGCCCCACCCCCCGCGGGGCGCTCCCCTCCGCCTCGTAAGCTCAGACTGAGAGCGAGGGTTTTCCCCCTTTCCCCTGGGCTCGCTGGGTTTCCAACTTCCTCTAAACCTCCCTCCTCGCTCCGAAAAGCCCCGAGGAGAGGAGCCGAGAGGAAGCACGCCGCTAGTGTGCGAAATGAAGACCATGTGTGGGGACGGCGGCATCAGAGTGCAGCCGCTGCGGGGTGGGGGGTGGCGAAGGCCCCCACGCGGCCCGAGGCTCTGGGAGGCAGCAGCCAGCGCCTCTGCTCGGCGTTGGGGACGCGGAGCTGCAGCGAGGAACAGCGAAGAGGCTGGGCTGGCCTCGTGGCGGGCGGCCGGGAGGGGGTGCGGGGGCTGCCGCGCCATGGGGGGCGGGGGGCGGGGACGCAGCCCCGGCTTCCTGGGCCGCAGCTGCGACCGAGGGCGCAAGAGCAGATCGTGCTCGGAGGCGGCGGAGGCGGCGACGGCGGCGGCGGCTCGGGCCCGCGGCGCTCGCAGCTGAGAATCAACAAAGGGAGGCGGCGGGCGAGCGGGGGAGGGGCACCGCCGAGCGTTCGCTGGCTGCTGTGGAATAATAAAAAATAATTAATAATGATAATAAGAGAAAAATCCCCGGGCTTTCATGGCTCTGGGTTTCCGTGTGGCTGCAGCGAGAAGCGCGCTGTCCTTGAGGCGGCCTCTCTCGCCTGGTCTGCCCGCCCCTCCCCCTCCCTCGCCCCCTCCCCTCCTCGGGAACCGGGAAGAGAAAGGTCTGCAGCTGACAAATATTATCCATTCTCCCCATCGATCGCGGAGTGTACAGATGTGAGCGCTTGATGTGCCCGCGGAGCGGCGGATCCTCCCTGCTCGCTCGCTCTCGCCCAAGCTCCGCTCGCCGCCCCCCTCCTCCCCCTTTGTTCTCCTCCCCTTTCCCTCTCTTTAAATAGATTTCAGGGCGCTGCCTGTTGGAGAGCAGCTGGCGATCTCTCCCGAGAGAGGGAGCGAGCGCAGCCCGAGGTGCCCTGTCACCAGCCTCCCCTCCCCCTCCTCGCCTTCCTAGTGCGCGCCCACCCCCCACCTCTCCCCAGTTTCCAAAACAGAAAACACTGGGAACACCCACATCCACCGCACCGCGAGTCTCGGAGCCTTTGGACCCCTCGCGCAGTCCCCGTGTCGGTGTCTGTGTGAGAGGGAGGGAGGGAGCGCAGGGAGGGGGCCCGGGGACGTGCCGGAAGAGCCGAGGGTCGGGATCTTTCCCCGGCAGCAGCAGGGACGCAGCCCCGGTCACGCTGAGAGGGGACAGTTTATCCATTAGGGAAAGTCGGCGGAGACAGCCCTTTTATTCCTCTTTTGCAGATAGCAGATTAAGCCAGCAGCGTCCGGCCTCAAAGGGGCCGGCGGCTCGGCTAAGGGTTAACCCGTCGTCCGGTAATCGCGGGCACACACACACTCACAAGCGCGCGCGCGGCGCGCCCTCCCCGCCCGACCGAGCGCCCGCCACAGCCCGCAGTGCGCCCGGGGCTAGAGGCGGGGGGGACTCGAGGGGGAGGGGCGGGGCGGGCTTAACCAGGCCGCTCGACTGAGCCGAGGCCACCTCGCCGTCTGTCACTTAAATGATTGTCCTCCGCGCCTCTCGGTGCGGTCAGTACGGGCTGTTAACAGGCAGTTGCAATCAGTTTCCGAAAGGTCAGCCAAGGTCCTCCGGCTCTCGCAGACGGAAGGCATTACGAAACCGCTTTTGTATCTGCAGGCACTTTAGAAAAAGGCGAGGAGGGGCGCACCGCAACACCGCGGTGCTGCGAACCCCAGGAGAGGGGCAGGAGCCATGGGGCGGGGGAGCTAGTCCCCCCCAACCCACCCCCGCGGCCTGGACCCGGCGGCGGGGAAACCACACGGCGAGTGACCCAGGCCCTCCCGGTTTCGATGGGGAAGCAGGAAGGAAGGGGGGGGGAAGCAGGCAGCAAGGGAAGGAGGAATGGGAGGAAGTGGGAGAGGCGTCCTGTCTCCCCTCCTCGCTCGGCCAGCAGCCCACACCGGGACACGGCGGCCTTAGGTGCCGCAAGACCTCGCTCGGACTCTCAGGTTCTCCTGTCTCCAGGAAGTGGGGCGGGGGCTGGTTGGGAGAAAAAGAGAGACCCTCGCAGAGCAAGCGAGTCCCTGCGCGGTGTCTGAAGATGCTGCTGCTGCCGCCGCTAGAAGTCGTCCATCAGCAACCAGTCCAACCTGCCAGTGATAATGTGCGATCAACACCAAATCACCCCCGCCAGGCGCGATCCATCATCGCTGCGCGCCGCGGGCCCGCGTGAGGCTGACTCGGGGCTGGGGCGGGGGGGTGGTGAGGAGCAGGAGGCTGTCGCCCAGCGCACTGGGACTCTCGGCGCACCTAGTTGCCCCTCCCGGAGGCCTGCACCCCAGCGTTCAGAACTCTCCAAGTTCCCCAGCCGCAAAGCGCAGACCCCGTGGCTGCGAGTTCCTGGCGCAGGTCACTTAGGAGACCGCACGCCCTACTGTCCGAGTCACACCCTACAAAGCCGTCCCTTCCTCGGAGCTGCCCTGCCCGTCCCCTCCCCCTCCTTCGAGAAAGCCTGGCTGGCGGGAAATTAATATTTAATATCGTGAAATTGATTAAAGGGCTGAAAGCCGGCGATGGGGTGGGGGGAAGGGTAGGGGCGTAATTAAAGATCTGAGAGTCGTGGCCGCTCCTGGTCTGCTCCAGCCGCACGCGGCCTTTGTGAGGCCGAGGCAGAGCGGCGCTGGGCTGAGCCCGGCGGTCCGGGGCGGTGGCCCATGCTGCCCAGGATCCGGCCGGCGCCCGAGTGAGGAGGGCAGGGGCTGCACTGCGGGGACGGACTGTCCTGGAGTGGCGAGTTAACCTCAGCGCACCTGGGGCTGCGCGGAGAGCCGCGCTTCCCTTGCCTGCCTGTTATCAGGGGCTCATCTCGGCCTCAGGAGCCTCAGGGTCGGGTGTTGCAGCTTTTCGCTACTAGTTCGGCGCAGAAGCCACTTCCCCGCCCGGGAGGGCCCTGGAGGGAGCATCCTCCATGCCATTCCTGGGTCTCCAGTGCAGCCTCACATTGGGTCCCTCTCCGAACCTGCCGCCCCAACCCTTGACCGAGGTCTTCTGGGCCTCCCACGCAGCCTTTCGGGAGCAGGGAGTCAGCTCCATCCAGTTCTGTAACTGGGGGATCCTGAGGCTGAGGCTGCCCGGAGCTCCCACTGGTTCTCTTTAGTCCGGACCCCACCCCGGGCCGCTCACACTCGGGGCAGCTTAACTCGTTCAGCTGCACTGCAGATGGGGCCTGCCGCTTGAGGCGGCGGTCTCCAAGGAGTCGTCACGGAACCAGCTCGACTGGCCGCCTGTCCTACCGTTTATGGTTACTGTGCCTCCCGGGAGGGCCATGGGAGTGGACATGGCTGGAGGTGGGTGCGCCGGGGCCACCTGAGCTGGGCGTTACTTGAGGAATTCGGTGGGGCCAAGATCAGCGGTAATCCACTGGTGCAGGCTACAGGATGGTTGGCTCAGTGGCAGGATGATTCACCCCCCGCCCCATTTGTGCAGGCCTGGCTCCAAAGGGCCACTTCGAGGTTTTTCTTGCAGACGATTTATTTTTTGGTGAAGCAGTCTTGTCTGAAGAGTACCAACAAGTGTGCAGGGGGAAGGAAACACATACAAACACAACAAACAGGATCCTTGGCCCTAATCAGCTGGGGGCCTGGGAGGGCCCGCCAGGCTCCAGGCCCGCTAGAAGAAAGGTCAGGACCAGGGAGGATTAGGCCCAGTCTTGGGTTTATTGCTGTACTTGAACAAAGCACCGGGGGCTGCCTAAACTGGGGCAAGAGAGAGGTAATTAATAGAGGGGCTGCAGAAGTAAAGGAAGGCTGGTGTGGCTGCTGCCTGGGTGGGTGGAGGAAGTGTTCTCCATGAGAATAACCAGCCGGGGCAAACGTTATGCAGAACGACTTTATTTCACCAAAACAAAACCAAAAAGTTCACATTCAGCCTCTCACGCTGAGCTGATAAGCAACATGCAAACTTGGGATGGAACCTTGAACCAGTGGGAGGTGTCAGCCCGCAGTTTACAAAGGCAATGGGAAGCTTTTCCGGGTACTTCTCCGTTCCTACCATTGTGATTCTACCTGCATCTGCTACTCCCTAGGGTGGCCCTTCTGACCTCCCAACCTGAGCCCGAGGCGAGATCACTCAGAATGCACCGCATTCATCAATGCCATTTCTGGTAAATTGGACCTCAGGTTTTGGACTGTCCTAGGAGGAAGGCAGCCTACGCAGTGCGCATACCGATGTCAGAGCAAATGTGATGGGCGGCACACATTCTGTAGCCTTTACTGGATAATATTATGGATTTCCCAATCAGATATACCCGACTTTCCAAGACATTCTTGATTTCATGAGATCTGGGCCCTGTATCTTAATCGGCCCGATCTGCTACTTGCGGTCACTGATATTGTGGGATTGTGCACCAAAGGTGTCCCATGGCTTACTGGCCGAGCTACCAGGGTGGGAGGAAATGGCGTGGGTGTAAGGCCTGCACCCAGTGGTACGCACTGCTCCTCTGTCCACCGTGTCTGCTGAGGCAGCCATCCTCCTCGTAGTCCCCACCTCAGCTAGGGCCTGTCCCTACCTCCTCCTAACAGGAGTCTGGGGGAGTAGGGTGATAAAGCATCCCTTTAGGGCCTGTCCAGGTAGGGCGCAGTGCAGGGAGCCTGTCTGGGGAAGGGGCAGGACTGGGTCCTCGGGGGTCCCCGTAGGCCAAGGAGGGGCGGTCTCCCCGATGGGGTCCCTAGGCCGGGAGCACTGGCTCCCGGGGGGCTGCGCCCGCCTCTCCCCGGGCGCGGGCTGCACGCCGGCCGCCATCTTAGCGCGGGCGGCGCTGCCCCCGGCGGTGGGACCGCAGAGCCGCAGGCCCGGCCGAGGTGGCCGCGCGGGCGTTCCCCGGGCGCTGCGTCCGCTCCCTCCCGAGGCCCCTCTGCGCAGCGGGTCACGCCTGACCCCTGCCCCCGGGCGGCCGCTCCCGGTTAAAGCGCGGCCTGTAGTCACCCCTGGCCGCCACGCCAGAGCGGATTTTAATCCCGGTTCCCGGAGTCCTGCAACCGTCCACGCGTTATCACCTCTCCCGCACCCAGCGGCCCCGCCGCTCATCCCGGGACTTGGGCTGCTGTCATCCCGGGGGGCGAGGCCTGCAGCACAGTCCCCGCCGTTCAGGGGGTCTGTAAGTCGCTTTCGGGGCAAGAGGATTTGAAAGTTACCTCTCTTTAAGGGATCTTGATTGCAGAAGACTGTCACTCTGCTTGTCCACTTTTTGGGATGCATTTATGAAGAGCTTGCTAAGGGCAAGGCACTGGGTTAGGTCCTATGGGAATTCAAAAGTACAAAAGTGAATTTTTTAAAAAGGCACCCTGGCCCTCAATTTACAATCTAGGTAGGGAGGCAGGCTTGTAAATGACTAACACAAATAAAAGGCAATGTGAAATGAATGTAAACAAAGGGCATGAATCCTGCAGTAAATGGTCTGAGGAAGGGCCAATTAATTATTTTTAAAATAACCTTTACTTCTAAAAATGTAGAATCAGTTCGAGGAGGGAAGAGGAGGGGAGGATAAATACTTGCTAACACTGGATGGTTCCAGGGAATAACAGTCATCACTTCTGAAACGTTGATGTTTAGGAAAAATGGTGAAAGTTTATTTAAACTAAGCAAAATACCAAGATTCAGAAACCTTGGATTCATTTCTCAGGTCCTGACATAAGCTGGGTGGTAGAGATGCAATTTTCCATCCAAACACAATACCACCCCCTTCCCGCCACCCCGCCCCCCGCCCCGTTTGAAATCAGTAAAACTCCCACCATAATTCATAAAAAGAAAAGTTTTAGAAAATAAAACGAAGTGGAAGATTAGAAAAACTTCTCAAAAGGCTTCAGACTTAAAGAAAATGGGGATTAAAAAAACCAACACACAAAACAAAAAAGGCCAGCCTATTTGCAGATGGTCTCCAAGCTGTGAACATGCAGAACACTGTCCCAAGATGATTTGTACAGGGGTTGAAGAGTGTGGGAAAATGAGTCACAGGTCAGAGAAAATGAAGCAAATAAAAAAATGAGGCAATTATTAACTCTAGGAAAAAAATTGCACAAGAAAGGAAATGCAATCACTGAAGCTCATTTGCCTCTGCAATAAACATATATATGTGGTCACAAAGTAAACACTGGATATGAATTTAATAAGAAATTATGATGTAGCTCTATTGTGAGAGTGGAGGAGGGGAAGCATGATGCAGAGAACTGAAATCTTCCTGTTCCATACTAGGAGGTCAACAGATGATATTATTATCATGGATTATCTAAGAGAAGGCTACATCTATACATCTACGTATTACTTAGAAATATGGTACCTACCAGAAGAAACAGGCAGAAAAAGAAGGGAGGTACCCACAGGGGACTGCTTTTTGTACCAAGCCTTTACATGCTATTTGGCTTCATAAACTTTGGGCAATCATTCCTTTGTGAAAAATACAAATTAGGTTTTGTTTTTTTTTTAAATTAAAAACACACATATGTAGAAGACTGAAACTCTGAGAACCCTCAAACAGTCACAATGATGTAACTAACATCCTTTGAAACTATCTTCCTTCAACATACCCTGCTCAAATTACCCAAAATGGGCAAAGAAACAGGGAGAGAGGTGAATGGAACTGGAGCTCCTGGCCCGTACATTCCTCGTTATGAGGGAAGAGCAAGTCATCTAAATTTTCCATTCTCAGGAAAGATGCCATTTATGGCTTTACTGTGAAAATATCTTCCCAAGTATTAATGGAATTCTAAATACCAATACTGTCCACTATAGAAACAAACGAGAGTAAGCTTTACAGGGTTAATTTAGAAGGCTTCCGAAGGATTCCTCTCTGAGCCTAAGGCCGACACCAGAAAAAAATCCCTCTTTAGAGTTAACTTTGATTAGGAATTGCTCTCTCCGGATGATCCTCCACTTTTAAATGCAAATTGTCTTCGTCTGTTACCCGTTGGTGTGAATTTTAGTTCACAGGTAACCTGTCAGGATGTCCAACTCCATTGCACCACCTGTTAGGGTCTTACACTCAGACACCCACACCCAGTACATAAAGGCCTGCAGTCAGCAACATCCCTGAAAGGCTTCCCACTCAAAACCAAAGAAAACAGCCCCACCCCGCACCTGCCAAAAAAATCCCACTTTGTTGGCTCAACAAGACACATAGGTTGGGTGGCTGTCTTTTTTTTTTTTTTTTTTTTTAACACCTAATAAAGTGTAGGAGGGACCCAGTAATTCAGTAATTTATGAACACTGGACCCTACAGAGGAGAGGTGACAAACAAAGAGTGAGTAAATGGGCCTACTGCTCCAACTTGCTAGGTCAACGCTGGCCTGGTGTGCAGCTTAGGCTGGCCCACTCTGCTCCCAAGATGCCCTTTTGACCCCCGTCCTGCCTTGTATCACCATCTCTTTTCTTCTTGATCAGAGAGAAAATCTGTTTCTCCTCTGCCCTGAAAATAGAACTGCCACTAGCCTACCTGGTGACTTGGTAAGCATTGGAGAAAGGTGCCTCTGGGCCTGAATCCCAGTCCTCACTCCCTGTCTTGGCTAGGGACCTTTGTGCAGTACACAAACTACACAACCTGATGTGGCGGCCCGGCTCCAGAAGCCTGCTTATTTCGGGAGTTGCCCTGAATGTTGCTCAGTTCTGACCTGTGAGGTTCCTGCTGCCTCTGGGTTTCTTTGGTTTCCTGCATAGCAGACCTGGTTTTCTGCCCTGCAGACCCAGATCACCTGAAGAGAGGCTGGGGTGAATAAGATACACCCTGGGAAGTTGGGGGTGAGGTCAGCAAACGGGCATGTAGGTCAGAGTTCACCCAGGAGTTCTCCACTAACTCTGGGACTTCCATTTTCATTGAGATCTAAAAACATGAACCTCTTGCCCCAAAGCCTTGCTGAAAATAAAATCTTCATGAGCAAAAAAAGAAAGCAGGCCAGAGGGTAACGTGCCTTTTGGAATTTCAAAAGCGGGGAAATGATTAGATTTCAGATTTAGGGAAGGTGCGTCACATTAAGGGAGCCAGAGAAAATAATAACTGCCAATTCCGAAGCAAAACAAAATCATGTTTTTCCACTGCGTTTCTATCTCTGTCTCCCTAGTCAAGCCACAATGAAATAGCAGATCAAATAGCAGATCAAAGGCAGAGGCAAATACAATTATGTTGCCTGTGAAACCCCTAGCATGAAATTAGAAGTCAAACTCTCCATTCAGGGGTTAGAGACAAGGATAATGGGAACCCGGGGCCCTAGAGATGTACCCAGCCCCTTTCAGTCACAACACTATCCATGCTGGATATTTAGAACCACACCTGGGGGTAGGGGACAAACATTAAGTATTAGAGTAATTTAGTATTAGACTCATGTATTATTTTTTCCACACTTACTTTTAGCAAGTGCACTGACTACATTTCCAGCTCTGCACCACAGAAAGATATCTGGATGTTGAAGGGGAAAAAAAAGCGATTTGCAAGCAAATAGTGAAAATAATGTTGCCTGAAGTGATGAAGGGTTACCGCAGATCCACCCAAGACAGCGGGTGAAGGATGATGGCGGCCAGATTCCCAGTCCCATCCTTTACCTGCCTCCCCTTTCATTGCTGAATGGCCTAAAACCTGGCTGATCCCACCAACCAATTCTCCCTCAGTCCTTCCCACACTTCACAAGCTCACGGGGAGAGCCGTCCTTTGATATCGTCGATTTTTCATAAAATCCATATTGGCTTTATGGCTCTATTTCTTTTACCCTGGCCTAATTTTAGCTCTCTGTCTCCCCCTTAACCACCCCCCCCCCACCAATATAATTTATGTGGCCTCTTGAGGGTACAAAGTCCTATTATAACGTAGACTATTCTGTTTGGAGCCAGTGCTAATTAAGCTTAGCTCTCAAGAGTGCCTGGCATGGCTTGCTTTCTTTTTTATTTTCCCAGTGGCCGTAAGTTCTTTGAGACCCCCTCCCACTGAGGGCTAGGGTCTGTGTCCCCTCCCCTTGAATCTGGGTGGGCCTGTGACTCACTCGCTATAGGTAGTAGAATACAGAAGAAATGAGGCCACCTGATTTCTGAGGGTGGATTCTAAGAGGTGGTGCTGGCATACTTGTTCTTGGAGCCCGGAGCTGCCGCTATGTTCTGTCACTTCAAGTCCTACTACCCTTAAGCCACCATACTGTGGGGAAGCTCAAGCCACACCGGGAGCCCTGTGCTTGTGCTGTGGGACACAGCCAAGGTCCCAGCCAGCAGCCTCCAGATGTTCCCAGCCCCTTGCTGCTGGGTTTTTCCACCAAATTCTGGACCCACCAAATCCACGAGCAGCATTCAACTGCTTCTGCACTAGCTCCCTTGCCGCTGACAAGCTCTGACCCTCACTTTCGTGATAGTAAGTAGGGGAGATGAGTTTTATGACATGTTGCTAAATCCATAGGAGAAGGTGAGCTGGATTGAAACCAGCAGCATGGTGGGCGGGGCATTTTCCATCACCGCCCAAATCCTCCACCTTGGATGACACAACGTCTTGTTCTTTATGGAATCCCTGGAGGACAGACAGTGTGACCTGTCTCCTTCTCAAATCTGACCTCACATTTCCCCTAAAGGAGCCGGTTGAAAGGCCCCCATTTGTTGTTCCCTCCTGACCTAGACTGGCTGTATGAGGGAGCCAGTTCACTGGGCAGGAGAGAGGGACCACCAGGTGTTTCCACCAGGCTAGCTTTGCTCTCCCATCTCTCCTCCACTCTTCTCACATTTTCCTTGCCTCTTCTTGGAATGGGGTGCTATGGAATACAAAAAGAATGTCAGCTTACTTCATTTTCTTCCCAATTCCTCCACAAATCCCAGTCTTCTCATTCCCTGACCCCCAACTACCCATTTGTGTCACAGTCCGGACACATGCGTTTCCATTCACAATACTCAGTCACATTTGCTCGGCCACACCCACAGAGTTGCCCAGCAGTGTCCTTGGTCTCTCCCTCCCCTCTTCCCTCTCTTCCTCCTTCCCTGAGACAGGTACTCACGGGCCCTGGCTGCCCAGGATGCCCACTGGCCCTAACTCACAGCATGCCCTCCTGGGGAAGTGCTGAGTTCAGGGGAGACCTGGGGAGGAGCTGTGAGACATCTGGAATGTGGAAGACTGAGGGGGAGGAGATGGGGGGCTGGGTCCTAACCCCCAACCCCGTCCCCAACACACACATCCAGTAGGCAGGGCAGCCAAGAGCAGGAGAAAGAACAAGCCACCTCTTATGTGGAGAAAAATAGGCCAAATTGTCTGAGGGGTCAGAGGTGGGGATATTGGGGTCCTGCGCCTCCAATTCATAGGGCTACTGGAACACACCTTAGAAACAAGTCTCTCTGTTGACCCACATCCCAGGCCAGTGAGATTTGGGCCCAGCTAGGGCCTTGCACGAAACTTCCTTCCTACGCTTCAAACACTATCAGCCCAAACCCTCACTCTTTCAAGAGCAAGGGCGTGACATTTATGAAAATCTTATTATTACCTTCCTGGTGCTTTACAGGCAATTACTTCACTGACTCTTTCCCCAAGCTGGCTTGTATTCTCATGCCCATTTCCCAGATAACAAAAATGAGGCTCAGAAAGGTTACATAATCACAGATAAGAAAACCGAGGCTCTGAAAGGTTACATAATACATAACCGCTGTAACCTAAAGGTTACAGAGCTCCCACCTTAAGCCCTGATGTGTCTCGCTCCTAAGCTTTCCACACTTGTGATCTCACAAACACTTTTGATCACGTTGTTTGTGCCAACCTGTGCCAGGCTTGCAAAGATTCATGACAGCCTCTGCTCATGGGGAGTTTGTAGTCTAGTAGGGGAGACAGAAGCAGTGCAATATGCCAGGATAGGGGCTCTGAATGCATGTGGGATGGTCCAAGTACCGTGGAGCTCTTCTGAACATCCTGATCATCATTGCCTTTCCATCTCAATCCTACTTTCTCAGCGCCCCCTGGTTTCTTCTCACAAGGCCACTCTTCTTATCATCCCTTAGGCACTAGCTGCTGGCTTCCCGTCCATGTCCATGCCTGTTTCTTTTCTCCTATCAATGGAGTCTTACACACCTGGCAGGGATCCTGGCACCCTATCTACCTGGAGAGGCTGCCTTGGTTGGGGAGATGTCCTTGGCCTATGGGGTCCCTCTGGGAGGAGCTAGACCCTGACTGCAGCCCCAGGCTTCCTCGGTTGGGACATGGGCACAGGGGCCTGGACACTGGGCAGACTGGTAGGCCCTAGCCAGGCTTTTATTGAAGCCTGTTAAAGGGCTTTGGGCTTCCTCTGATGAAAGGCGCTTAAGTGCATCTGGTTTTGATTACAGGGGAGGAGAAAGCCAGGCGGTCTCTCGGGGGTTGGACCAGTCATCTGGCTCTGCCTTCCTCCGGGCAGAGCAGGCTGCTGGTGAGGCCAGGAGGCCAGGTGTGGGGGGCAGGCAGGAAGCAGAGCCAGTACAAAACCCTCCAACTCTCCAAGGCTCCTGACCCCTGCCCCTGGCTCTGCCAGGCGGGACTCCCAGAAACAGCATGGTGGCTCAGAGATGCCAGGCTCCTTTGAGAAAGTCAAGTTCATCCCTGGCCAAAAGTATTCAAGTATTTCCACCCCCTCATCTCTAAAATATCCTCCTAAGAACCCCTGACTCTCCAACAACCTTTCCGGCTGCTCTTCTCTCTCAGACGATGTTAAAATAGGCTTCTGCCTCAAGGGTTTCCGCAAGTGATGAAAACTAAGGAAATGCAGACTTTTAAAAGTTAAAAAAAAAACCCTTAATATTTTCTTTCTCCTTTTCAACTTGCCAGGTATCATTACCTATAAAACAGACATCATTAAGGATTCCAGGGCACTGTAACTGACAACTATGCTGAATTAAAGGAAGAGATTGGTATTAAAATAAGATGGCTGTCCTGGACCCTCACCAGGCAGCCCCAGCCGCTCTATGCCCCGCACCTGTCCCTGCGCGGGACTCCACGTGGGGACAAAAAGCTCTTGGGGGATAGGATGGGTTAAACACAGTACGCGCGGTTCTAGAAACGAAAATGCATTTTCTTATTCCCGCTCTGATTTAATCCTGCTGCGTGTTATTATTGTCAAGTCTCTTCGCACCACCGTTTCTAAAAAGAAAACCCGTGGGTCTGCGCGGCCATGCGCCGCCTGCTCGGCTTTTATTGTACACGCAGCCTGGTCTGTCTGCGTGGATCCAGCACGTCGTGACCGCCTCGCAGGCGCGCACGGACACCCTCGGACTGGCATTTTGATAAGAGCTGGGCGCATTGTCTTGGCGGCAACACACACACACACACACACACACACACACACACACACACACACAATAAAGGGCTACAGACCCCTGGCTAACCCTCCTCGCAACCCATAATTAGGGGTGACCTTTGCGAAAAGCAATTAAAATATGGTAATGATCGATACGTTCGTCCCTTTCCAAAAAGTAAAATACACAGGTGTTAGCTTCGGGAGGCTCCACCTGGCCCGGCCAGGAGGCTTCCTCCAGCTTATGAATGAACTCTTTCTCCCGGGAAGCCTCGATTCCCCGCTACCTACGCGAGCGCTAGCTTCCCCTCCTCTTCCCCTCCCCTCCCCCACCAGTGCTCAGGCAGCCAGGAGCTTGCTGGCGGCGGCGGGGCTTTGTCATCGGAACGTACACACAGACACGCACACGCGCGCACCCGGCCACCACGGGACCGCGGCGGCCGCTGCGCCGTGTCCTTCCTCGCCGCGTTCCCCTCCCTGCTTCTTCTTTTTAAGAGCTGCTCCAAACCCTTTCTTCCGTCTTTTATGTGTGCGGTCTTTTTAATAGAGGAGCTCGGGAAGCATTTTAGGGGGGCCTCCCGCGGGGCGCAGGACGGCAGGACTTGGGACGCGCGCGGAGAGGACGCGTGGGCAGCTGGGCTTTGTTCCGCCCCTCGCCGGGGTCCCGAGGGCCGAAAAGTCTGTGCCGCGCTGGGGCCCACCGGCGAATCGGAGGGCTAACACCAGCACCTCCCCACCCCCACCAAAACTGGAACGTGAAATTCCCTCCAGAGAGTTCACTCCGGACTTGCTCCGGGTAGGGCGCATCGCCCTGGGGAGGGTCTCCTGGTCCACAAGTGGCTCTCCCCATACAGACAAATGTGCAATGTCATTATGGTGGCTCCTGTTGCTCGAGACCCCAGAGGTGCTTCTCTGGCGCGCGCACACCCCATCTCTACATTGCGCGGAGGACGAGGGTGTGCCCGGCGGATGGGGCTCCTAGGGGGACTGCCTGGAGGAGACGTCGCGTCAGGCCCTCCCGTACCTCCTGGCTGCCTTCCGGGACTGCGAACACAGAGCCAGGGCGGCCCCTCGCCTTTCATTACCGGGCCTACGAAAGCAGCAGCCCAGGCAAATATGTAGCTATTAAAATTAATCGCCCTGCGTTGTCAGCTGAACATAATGCAAATTATTTATGGGCTGTCTGCGCAATATTTATCATCGTGCAGGCTCCAGGCGCTTCGTGCCTCCCGGCCTCCCCCGCCCGCCCCGGCCCGCGCAGGGCGAAGCTGCGCGCAGGCTGCGGCGGCCAGAGGGCTCTGGGCACCCAAATGGGGTTCCGAGGGCGAGGCCGCTCACCAGTCTGCCTTCCAGGCAGAGAGCCTCACTTTGGTTTCTGACACTCATTCCACATTTGTTGGAGGCCTACTATGTGCAAAATTAGGAGGTCCGCGAAATTAGGGGGAGTGAATAAAAACCCCAACAATTTGGAGAAATCGGAACCAAACATAAGCTCAGGCCGGAGAGGCGATGCAGGCGGAGGCTCCTCGGCTGCCCAAGTGAATTTTCTGTGGCCCAAGTCTGCCCTCCAACTCGGGAAACCCATGATTGCGAAAGCCGGAATCGCACTCAGAGAAACCGAGAGCATCGGAGGTGCCCGACAGATTCGAGTATAACGCTGTCGACTGGAACAGGAATTCGGTGTCCTTCGAGCCTCAAAACTTGTTTGCAGATCGCAGATAACAGATTAACTGCTAATTGTCGAAATCGGCCAACCATTTAGTTTATCACTGCTGGGGGACCCTTGGTATTCGCTGCACTTTTTATATGTAAAAACAGCCTTGGTACCTCCTAAACGGCTTTTGTGTGGCTTTTGTTTCTCTTTCAAATACGGTGTTTTAAAAAACAGCAGCAACACGCCACCCCACCCCCTCTCCAACCAAGCCCGCTCGTTTAAAAAAAAAAAAAAAAAAAAAAAAAAAAAAAAAAAACAGAAGGAGAAATAATCTATAGGACAATCCCCCCCCTACTGGTCGGCGCTGGCGTTAGGGTTTTTTAAGCAGATCGAGTCGCCCTGGGCTGCAGAGGTAAACAGGCTTTCTGCACCGTTGCTAAATGAATCACGAGGGGAAGAACGAGGACTGCGGGGGCGGGGGGAGGCCTCGGGATCCGGGCTGGGTGCCAGGGAGGGGAGGGCGCAGCACGAGGGGCAGTGGGGTGGAGGCGAGTAGACCCTGCCCCGAGGCCTCCAGGGCCAGGGAGGGGAGAGAAAGGTCGGTGGGCAGCCCAGCCTGAGGCCCCCGCTTGCAATCTGCGAGGTAGAGTGAATGCGCAGCCTGGGCCTCTATCCTCTGCGCGCCTGGGCGCCACCTGGGGCCGGTCACGCTGCGTGAGTCCATCTGCGGGGAAGGAGGTCAGGTCACCTGCGCCCCCTCCCACACACAGTTTTAGCAGCTCTGGGCCTTCAGGACGCAGAGGCAGGCCTAGGTCTTTCTTCTGATGTTCATCTTAAGCAAATTATTGCCTTTCATCAGTGTCTCCACCCTAAACGCCAACGTCACCTCGCACTTAGCTCTTCAAGCCGGAGTCAGGGCCTACTTCCGGGGTCCTGGGGGGTAGCGTGCCTCTCTATAGCATATGCTCTCCAGACTAACAGAAGGGGACAGAGCCAGAAAGCTCCTTGGAATTTATATTCTTCATCCGGTTTTCTTCTCTTTAAAATGTGATTTGACCCAATTTAGAGGCCCTTTTTTCTTTCCCTTTAACCCCGACTTTAGACAGGGATTTTTCTTAGAACATTCCAAAGATTCTCCCATTACCTCAGAAACTTAATTTGAAGTGATGTAAAAGAAAAGGAGGTTCAAAACGTTCAGTTCCTTTTGGATTCCCTTTATCTGTGTATTCCTGCATGGATTTGAGGAAGGGCTGGTTTTTGCTTTGTTTTGCTTTTTAATCAGCAGATCACTGTGTTTTCTAGGGTAACAGAGATTGAACATTAGTCACAGTGACGGGGAGGGGGTCATGCCCCGTTTACCAAGTGCTTTAAGACTTTGGTCCTCAGGATCCCACCTGAGAGGGGCAGGGTAGGTGTTATTGTTCTCATTTACAGATGGGGAGACGGACCCCTCCTCACAAGTTTCAGGAATCGAGTCTTACTCGTTGAACTGGGGCCAGAAGCCAGCTCCTGCCTGCATCCACCCTGCTCCACATCAATGTCATTTAGTAAATGCTGCATCCTTTTCTGAGATGTGTCTACTGGGACCCCAGCCACCCTCCGGGCTGAAACAGCCCCGACCTCCCACATTTTAGGCAGCTCTTTCCACAGCCTGCAAACCGCACAGATCGTCTCTTACAACCGTCTGTTTACTCACTTCCCTCCACCGGGTCAATTCCGACTCCAGGCCCGGGAGGACAATTTTAAAGTGTTTCTGCAGACAGACCCTCTGGCCGCGCCGGAAGTGTTTTATGGACCTGTGAGCCGAGTTAATCCCAGGAGGGGCGGCAGGATTAGTCCCTGGTGTGGGTGGGGGATTCCTGTATTAAGGTTTAATCCCCATGGGAGGATGGAGGTGGGGGTCGGGTGGCTTCGGCAATGTGTGTCCCCGGCAATGTGTGTCCCCCTCCGCATGCATTAAACTCCGAGATCTGGGCCGAGGCGGGTGGAAATTGAGGCATGTGGACCCCCAAAAGCCTCGATCCTCGGCAGGCAGGGTGTAAGGGGGTGGAGGGCGCCTGGTGTAGACGCACCCCGGGAGACCAGTGTGGACATCGAGGCCGAGTGGAGAGCGCAGTTGTGTTTTTATCTGCAGGTTTTATTCTTCCAGCCCTGTGGAAAGGAGTAGAGCCGCAACCCGGGGAGGGAGCCGGAAAGAAACACTTAATCACCGGCGTCTCGCTGCTCGTCACGCGAAGATGGCAGCGGCTCCCCTGGGTTTCAAGGTTCCGGGAAAGGCGTGTGTTCTGCCTAGAGGCGCGCGGGCTGCTGTGCTCCCTCCCTTGTCTGGGCGGCCGGCCGGGCTCTCGGAGCCTCTCTCAACGCCCGTAAGTACGGCTAGGCCAGCCGGCGGTCAGGCCAGCGGGGCCCATGGGTCTTCGCGAGCTAAAAGTAAAGGCTCGAGGAGGTGAGGTGGTGAGCTGATCGTCCGGCGTCACCTCGAACCACAACACCCCCCCCCCCCCGACCCCAAGCCACACACAGCCACATTCTGGCTCGGGCACGCAGGGCGTCAAGCTGCGGCCAATCCAAGACATGCAGGGTAGACTCCTACTAGCGGTGGCCCGAGACTGGGCCAGCTTTCGCGGAGAGGGGATTTATCGCCATCCCCATCCACGCATAGGCCCCACTGTCTGGGCGTCCCCTTTGACTCCCGGGCCATCATGAAACACAGAAGGCGCAGGTACCCGCCAGGCGCCACTACTTCCCAGGGGGAGTTGGGGATCCCCAGGCCTGGCTGCGTGCCCCAGGGGTGCCAGCGTGTGCACCGACGCTGGGGAGGAGCAGGGCAGCGCGGCCCCTCCACCCCGACTCTTCTCGGGCACAGCACAAAACTGCCACGGGCTTCCGAAGCGCCAGAGCGGGCAGGAGGAAGGCGGAGGCCCGGGAGGCGTGCTGCGCGCGCCCGGAAAGAGGGACGAGTGCTTGAGGGAGTCAGGGTGAGTGTGAGCAGCCCGGAACCAGCCGTCCCAATGGGGGCTTGCCTAGCTGGCCTATCCAGCCCCCCGGGCCGTGAGGCTCCGTGCCCAGAGCTGGCGGCTCAGGCGGAGGGGAGCCCGGAGCTGCGGAAGGCACTGCCGGGCGTCCGGCCAACTCCGCGGGAAGGAGCCCGGAGGCGCGCCCGGAGCCCTGGGACCGGTGTGACCCAGCCGCCTCCGCAGGCGGTAGCTTAGCTCCGCCTTCCGGGACCACTGACTCTCGGCGATAAGGAGTTCCTCAGCAATCGGCTGTCCCCAGCCCCCAGTCACCTCCGGCAGACGTGACCGCCGGATGCTATGTGGCGAGGTGGGGCGAGGGGCCTTTGCACTGCCTTCCCTGGTCCCTTCTCCGTCGCGGAGCCACAGTAACGTGCTTCTGTACGATGCTGCGGAATTTTCCTTTGCAAAACAAGGGCCAAATGTTGGGCTTCCACGTCTCTTCCCATAACTCTTTGGAAGGTGGGAGAGGGGTCCAACAAGGCCCCCCCCAACAGTCTTCACTACACAACACTGGAGAGGTCCTACCTCCCTTTGTGGGGGGCAATTCTAGCCTTAGCCCAAACTGTGAGGCAAAGCCACTTAACAGTTCTGGGCCTCAGTGACCTCATCTGTAAAATGATGTCAATAATAGTGTCTAACTCACGGGGTTGTTTTAAGGATGATATGAGTTAATATATAAAGTGCCTGCAACTCGGCCTGGCATGCAGTGCTACAATGTTTGTTGTCAGAATTTGGTACTTTCTTACCAGGGGGTTTGGGTGGGGTGGAAAGGGCACTACTCCCCACAAAAACGTTAAGGAGGCAAAATGGGCTCAAACTGTCTCAACTAGACTTTCCCTTAAAGGCCTGCGTGTGTGGTGGGGGGATGGAAGGGGGAACTGTGCTTTAATGGTGCTCATTTAGACTGGATTAATGGGAAGCTTCTGCCAGGGCTCAGGCACCATTACCCAACCTCTCCCTGAGGCCTTGGGCGAACAGCACTGGTTTAGAGAACGTCCAGCAGACTTCCAGGCCACCCTTTCTGACGGCTCTAGGCCACCTCCTATAAATCAGTTCTTGGAGACGCTGGGCAAAAGCCACATCCTCTGGGGGTGTAAGCCAGAGTTTACCACTGGTCCAGGGCCAGCATGAGGCAGGCCCCGGTCGCTGGGCTGCTGCTGGGCCTCATTTTAGGGACACACAAATGCACCACTATTTATGTAAATAGAGTCAGATCTATAATTTCAAAAAGCTTCCCATTTCCTTTCAAATGGGGTCTCCTGCGCCATGGGGAGGAGTAGGGGCAAAGAAGAGCCTCGAGGAGGCCTGGGCGCCACTCACTCTCCTCCTGGTCTCTCCTAGGTCACTCATAATTCATTAGGTGGGACAGCCTTTTCCTTTTCAAAGACAACGCAAATGGCCTTTCCCTTACGTGGCTGCCGCGTTCGCCTAATCACTGAAATGTGCTGGCGGTGCGCTCTCGCTCTCACAGCTGATCTTTATCGGAACTGTGCGTGCCAGGCGGCCAGCCCCGGGAAAGACAAAGACGCAGGCGCCTCCGGGTTTGCTCCCGAGGCCTCCGGGTCACCTCCGGGGCTTCCCCTTCACAGCCTCCGGCTCCCAAGCCGCTGCCGGCCAGCTACCGGAACAAACCCGCAGCCCTAAGTCACAACTCCAGTTCTCGAGCGCCACCCGGAGAGTTCACATTTCCCCTCCTCCGAGGACGCGTGGTGAGTGAGAGAGTCTGAGGGCGGCGGCAGCAGACGTTTGGGTCCCGGGGCGCGCGAGGAGGTAGGGTGGGGGACGGGACTCCCTGCACCCAGCTGCACGTCAGCAGGAAAAGAAAAAGGCAAGAGAAAAAATGTGGGCTTATAAAAGCCAAAACCATCCACTATGAAGTGCAAACAACCCCAGGCAAGAGTCTGCAAGGAGCAAGCAACCCCCAAATAGAAACTACAAGTAAAAATACATCCCCGTTTAGAGTTATAGTAAAAGTCCTCGAAGGTGGGGTGCAAAGGAGACCGCGCCTTCTTAGGACACACACAGGCGGTGCCAAGATACATCGTGCTCAGCCCGGCACCTCCTGCACACACATTTAATACCAGGCAGAGAGCGGGGTTTCATCTACAAATCAACCAGTAATCACAGTATTTATAACTGAGTCAACGTGTACTTGATTTAAAAAAAAAAGATTGATCTTGCTTGAAAGATACATGGACAACCCGTATTTAGATGGGCTAAGTTCCCGCAGCTGTCTGCCCACATTTGTCTGGTCTCTCTAAGAATCCACGTTTTCTAGCCCGGGAAGGGGCAGGCGGCCCTCGTGGCTCCTCCTTCGGCGGTTTCCTGGCTAGGCGCCCATCCTCCCCAAGCACCGGGAACGGAGGCGGCCGCATTAATACTCGCGGGCAGCCGTCTCTGACCTATACTGTCATTTTTTCCATCGGTCAGAATCGGGCTGGGGGTGGGGAGGGGAGTGTTCTCCGAGGGGCTCTGCACGGATCATTGGGTTTTCCCCGGCGAACTTAACACGGAGGCAAAAGGGGCAGATGGAAACCAGGCCTCGGCTGGCCGGGCGCGCGTAAGCGCCGCACTCGGCAGCTCGACGCAAAGCCAGGGCTGGATTTTCGCGGCCCGGGCCCGGCGGCCTCCCCGCGCCGGCGCGATCCTCTCTCCCTCGGGCTGAGCAAACGTGCTCGCCTAATTCCGCCCTGGAGACAGCAGCTGTGCGGCGAGGGGGTGGGGTGGGGAGGATAACCCGCAACTTTTCCAACAGAAAGTGTATGCGCACAGGAGAGGTGAAGGCCCACCCGATTCTGTGCACGTACCGACACAGCATCTAATCAGTGTCACTGCCAGGAATACGCTTCCGCGGCGGGCGACACCCCGGCCCCCGCCAACCTGCAGGAGGGAGGGGGGATGCAAATGGCGTCTCGCGTCGTCCCAGACTCAGCACAGCTCCCGCTGCCGCGACTCCGAGCAGACGTCGCAGCGGGCCAAGCGCCGCCACTCTGGGGATGTGAACACGCAGGCGGCCCGCACCCCCTCTCCTGTGACCTGGTCGCGGGAAAAGGAACTAGCACCACTCCCCGTTCCGAGGCCATTCCCCGGCCCCCACCTCCATTAGAAGAGTCCTTCCCCGATGGGGGGGCGGGGCGGGAAACTTTGAGAGGCGACTGTTCCTCGCCTTCCCCGCGTGTCGTCGGAGAACAGGGGTGGGTTTCCTGTCCGAGGCCTGACCACACTCCCCCACTTTTCCCGTTCCAGGATCTGAACCTCGTGGTCTACGGAGTTGAGGGGACACTTTGGGCCACTCTGGGGTGGGGGTCACAGAAATAAGGCGTCTTCAAGGGCTCTGGCGGATGGCTACGTTAGTGTCCTTTCCCTCCCACAAGGGAGTAGCGTTCACCACTTTGGGGAAGCCTGAGCCGCCTCAACTCCGGCCACGAGGCCATCTCTGTCTTCAGGGTGGGGCCGATGGTCTCTCTACAGAACCCTCCCCCGCTCTGCGGCCCCCACAAGGCTTCCACGGCCCCGGGGATCCCACAGAGATGGCCCGTGCCTTCCGTTGCCCGCTCTTCTGGGGGAGGGGGAGGCGTGTGTGTCGTGTGCACCACGACTCCGGCCCGCGCCCTCAGCGGAGCCACCTAGGCATCCCTCTCCGCCCGGAGTCGCCCTGCGGGATGCAGCCTTCGTCACGCGTAATGGGGCACCCCTGGGACGCAGGCGGGGATGGCGGTTCCGGTTGTTCCGGGATTTGCATGCAAGAAGAAAACAAGGCCGGCGACTACAAGAGCGGCGCCTCCATTCTCGGGGTTCGGACGCCCGCGCAGTCTCCGCGTGGGTCTCGCTATCGCCACTTTTGCCCGGGGGGCCCGCTTCCGTACCCCCACGCCATCCCCCCAGCAATCCCTCGTCCCGCCCGTGCCGCACCACGCGGAGCTCCGAGCACCCTGGCTCCCACCCCAGTCCCTCCATAACTCGCACGCCTCCCTCGCCCCGGGCTCGGGGTGCCACTCGCCCTCAGCGCCCTGAGTACGGCGGTTCCACCCTCGGCTGCGAAAGCCGCCGCCCCGTGCCACCCCCGCCCGGCCCGGCCCTTGTCCCAGCCCGGCTCCCCCGCCAGCTGCGCCGCCACCGCCGCACGTGACCCGCCCCCGTCGCGGCTTCCGCTGAGCTGCCTGTTCCGGAGCACAAACAATTTCTGCTCTGACGCGGGGTCTCTCGGGCCCGGGCGTCCTCTCCTCCCTGCCTCCCCCCCTTCCGGGTACGAGAACTCAAAACAACTCGCTGACCTTCGGGCCCACCAGCTCCGGCTTCCACCGACTCCGGCATTCCGTTCAAACCCAGCAGCGGCAGCTTCTAAGATTTCACTCCGAGCTGGGCTGGGGGGATGGGGTGATTTCTCCGGGAGGGGGTGTCTCAGATCGAAAGAGCCACTTTACGCTCCTTCCTCTCCTCCGAAGTGAGTTTTTAGACTATCCGGAGGCCCCGGGGAAAGCACTCCCTCCCATCCCCACCCCAACACACACACACAGGCCGCCTTGACTAGTGCCTGACCCGATTTCCAGGGTCACGGCCCAGCGGCAGAGGGCCTGGCCAGCGTCGGAAATACCACCAAGCGGTGGAGTGCGGCATGTATCAGAGCTGGGGTGGGGTGGAGAAATTGCAATAAATAATAAGAGTAGGCCCCGCTTCCGCGCTGCGCGGAACAAGCCCCCGAACTTTACAGATCAGAAAACTGAGACGTAGAGAAAGGTCAGTTAAGTGACTCTATCAGAGTCACCCAGCTAGTTAAATGACTTAGGAATTTGAACCCAGGTCTCCCAGAGTCCAAGGTGATTAAATGTAATGTTAGTGCTCACCTTGGATCAAAAGCACAGACCCAGCTATGAAACTTGAAACTTAATGTTCGCTTGAGGGCAAGATAGTTTCCATGTTGTATTGTGACTGGCACATGGTAGGCCCTCAATAAATATTGCTAAAATGAACGGGTATCTGACGATTGACAGAATCACTGATGGCAAGTGATCTTAGAGGAAACAGCTCCAACCACTGTTCCTTCTAAGAGGACCGTTTTACCTTAATAAAATCTCTAGCTGGTTTTTTTTTTTTTTTTTTGACTGTTTGCAGATAACAGGAAACTCTTATTCAAAAATATGTTAACTCCCACCCCTATCCCCCAGCCAATCAGCCAGGCAGCATTTGAACTTGCTGGGGCACATACCCAAAGCAGCTTTTACCTGGTCTCAGCCGTTTTCCCCTGACCCGCTTCCTTCTCCGTAAGCTTCTGCTCAGGGTCAGGCAGCCTGGAACTGCATTTGAAGTGATTCTGAACGTAGAACAGGAAAGGAGTGTACACTCACCAAACGTAGCTCATTGGCTTCCCTTCTCCAGGAGGGTGGTGGTGGCATGGGGAGGGGGGGGAGCATGACTTGCAGCTCAGTAGTTATTTTTTAATTCACAGACCACATCAGGAACACCACGATCTGTGCATGTGTGCATTTGTTCCAGAGTCACAGCCCTCACCAGCTGTGAGGTCACGTCTCTTGGAAGGCAGTCATCTACCTTAACCAAGCGCTCTGAGACGCTCGTCAGTGGGACCACATCTGTCATTTGGAGAGCTGCTGCTGGTGCTCTGTGCTGTCCTGCTCCTTCTGGTGGCCTGAGAGAGGATGCGATTTTTTAAAATTCATATATTCAGGTAATCCAATAGAATGTACTTTTATAGCGTGTTGTCATCTCTCCCTCCCCCCAACCCTGGTTTGCTAAACCCAACCAGTTGTCCCTTGTATGTCACTAATTGGGCAACCTGAAATGGGGACAAATTTCACTTCAGATTACCTGAAAGTAAACTTTTTTTCCTTTCCAATTTGATTCCTCCAACATCTGTTGAATGCCTCTGTGGTGTAAGTCCCTATATTAGGCAGAACATGGAGGAAGAAAACGGCTAGTCTCTGTTTCTGATTATCGGTATAGTCTGCCCTCCCTCCCTCTCTCCACCCCCTTCGTTTCCTCCCTCCCTTCTTTGTCCTTCTCTCTTTCTGACAGTTGTCTATTTTGGCTCATGTTCCTAGGATTATTAACTAAGAAGAGAAAACGTTATTTTATAACAACCCAATCTTGATGATAAGGGTAAGGTTTCAGCCGCCTCTTTTACAGTCTGGTCTGGAGTGACCAGCAGGACCCTGTGACCTCAGCTTGTGGCCAGCCTGGGTTGGAAGCATCAAATGATTTCCAAGGAGGCCACAGGCCTAAGTCCCACGTGGCCGGATCGTAGCTAAGCACGGTCTTGCCGAAACTCACTTACCCCTCGTGCTGGGGGAACGGGTGACAAGTGATGCTGAACCAGAGGTTCAGGATGCTAATTTGATTTATTATCTGTGTACAGCCTGGGGAGGAGAAAAGGCTCATAAAAGTGTTCTAGGCTGGTCATTCTGAATGTGAGCATTTATTTATCTGCAAAGCTGCCGAATGTCCCTGCAGGAAGTCGCGGGCGCAGCAACCCCTGACTGCACAGACAAAAGTCCCCCCTTTACACAGGGCTGCTTTTATTGTTTCCAACAGCTTTGTGCTTTCCCTGGGGGAAAAGGAGAGTCACAGAGCGAGTTTTCTTCCTCTTTTCTCACGCTGCAGAGGAAGTGATGTTGTGGAAACAGTGGCATTAACTTGGCCTGCAAACCAGAGTTGGGAAAAGCTCAGAGCAGGGCGGCATTCCTATGGCTTTCCTCTTCTAGGTCCCCCAAAACCCAGCCTGGGTCTAGTCTGAGAGTGGGGATGGTGGGCACTCACAGGTGGCACAAAGCAAGAGAAGTCATACTTGGGAATCATTCCCTGGGTACAAGGGGCTCCCTGGGGATGGACACTCCCGACCAATTAGGAGTAAAGCCCCCAAAAGACTTCTGGAGCACTTTCCCTCATCCATTTATTGGGCCACATTTAGGGATTACCCCCTTTGTGCCAGGCACCATGCTACTCCTGGGTATTCAGTGGTAAGCAACAGAGATGTGGTCCCTGCCCTCATGGAGCTTACCTTCTACTTCACTTGGCACCTAAAAGGTACAAGATGTGGTCCCAACCATCAAATCCTGTAGGTCCTACCTCCTTAACATCTCTCCTGGGCTCTTCCTCATCCAACGGTCTTAATTCAGACCCTTGAGGATTCCTCATGGAACAATGGAACCCACCCTCCCCAGTCTCACCTCCTCCATCTGACTGTGCCACCCACGGCTTTAAATCCTTCAAGCAGCAAGAAAGGGAGGGTCAAGGGAAGATAAGAACACCCTCTTCCAGCTGAGTCAGCCTCCTTTATAAAGATTTCTCAGAACTCCCACCCAGTGATTTCTACTTACGAGTCACTGGCCACCTCTTGCTGTACGGGAGGCTGAGGAATGTTACCTTTCAGCTGGAGTTCATTGCTGCCTCTAGTTACTAAGGAAGCAGGGGATGGCTGTGGGGGTGAGCAGCCAGCCACCTGTGCTCATAGACTCACAGAGCACGTGACGGACAGTATGAAAGCACTTAGTAGATGGTAGGAGACGATTCAAGAGGGACCATTGGGGTTCATCCCGTTCTCTGGGAACTGCCCTCCATCTCCTCCACGGGGTTGGGATGCCAGCAGCTTGTAGGTGCAGGTGGAGCCTGCCCCTAGCTGAGCCAGTTCTGGCTCCCCCACCTCTGCCCCCTGGGGAATGGGGGATCAGGAGAGAGAAAGCTGGTCAGTCAGGGCAGGGCTGGCTGCATGGCTTCCTACCAGTGCAATCACATGGCCCTATGCTCAGAAGGGCCCCACACTTGGGGTTCGACGCTCTGCAGTCACCACCTTGCCATTCTGAATCATATTATTTCAAATTTGTGTTTGGTAGGTGATGTCTGATGGGACAGTGGAGCATGAGACTGGGATCCTCAGCTGGCGCCCAGCCCCACCTCCCACCCTCTCCTGGCTTATCGCCCCCAGATAGGTTCTCAGAGGCCGGCTCCCCACCTCCTGGTGGCCCCCTGCCCGGCCTGGCCTCCTGCATACCACCCTGGCCTGGGGACTGCATGAGGTGGCGCGGGCCCGGTGGGCCCAGTGGCTAACTTTGGGAAGGTCAGGGCTGGGGTCCGGTGAGCCTTATGGCATCTTAGAGCAGAGCGAAGGGACAGTCTTCCCTGCCCGGGCTGGCAGGGCCTTGAGCACATTTGGCCGGCCACTTGGCAGGGGCCTCTCACCCACCGAGGACCCAGCCACCAAGTGTGTCCGAGCGTGGAGGTGAGGTGGAGTCTGCCCCTAACTGAGCCGGTTCTGTTTCTTTTTCTCCCCCGGAAATGGAGGATTGGGCCATCCCTTGGAGGCCACCGTCTGACTTGGGTTGAGGCAGTGGATATGTGGGGAGGAGAGAATGACTTCCCCGCCTCTGGCTGAAGCTCTGCCTTTTAATTTTGTTCTGGGCCCCGCAAATTATGTAGTCAGCCCTGCCTGACCGTGGGGTTATTGTATGCTTCCCTTTCCATGCCAGGCCAGGGAAAGCCAGTGTGCAGAAAGGCAGAGAATATCAAAGAAATGCGGTAAATAACAGAGCGCCTTCAGAAACATGGGGCCCCAGAGAGGGCAAAGATGGGTTCCTGAAGGGGGTCCGGTGCCCGGGTCCTGCCCCCTGGGGGCCTGGCTGTACTTTTGCTCCTGAGTTCTCCTTATCAATTCCCTTCTGTTCCTTGTGCTACTATGAATGGATTTCCCTGATTACCAACCAGAAGTGCTCCAACCAAGACAAAGAACAAAACAAAACAAGTAAAAGCTTGGTTTGCAGTTCGTAGTACTGGGTTTCAGTCCCAACTTTGCCATTTAACCAGCCATGTGATATTGCTCAAGTTAGTTATTCTCTCTGAGCCTTCGTTTTTTCGACCTTCAGAAAAAAAATGGCTGGACCTAATAGTACCAATGTTGTAGGTTGCTATGAGGATTATCTGTCTGCACCCCTTCTTGTTAATAGAAGGACTTAAGACCCAAAGGCATGCAGGGAATTTTGAGTGAAATGACTTCCTTCTCTGACTGTTTTTTCAGTACTTAAATACTGCATATTTGAATCTGGTTAACTTAAGTGGTTAGAATGGGGTCAAGCAAGATGGATGTCATAGGTTTGAGCACTAGACAGGTTTGCTTGGCGTATTTCCATGACTAAAGACTAAAGCCATTAGGTAGATATTCCAGTTATCTCTTGCTGCACAATGAACAGCCCCAAAATGTAGTGGTTTAAAATAACAACCGTATTACCGTATCTCATTATCTTGTGGGCCAGGAATTGGGACGGGACTAGAATAGGTGATTCTTTTGCTCCATGTGGGGTCAGCTAGGGGCTCTCAGTGGTACTCTGGTGGTGGATGTGCTGGTCTGGAGGGTCCAAGTTGGCTTCACGCACAAGTGTGGTGCTTTGTGGGGATGGCTGGAAGGCTGGGCTCACCCTAGACTGTAGAACGTGGTTCCTATCTGTGGCCTCTCCAACGTACTGGCCTTAGGATAGTAGTCCTTTTTCCTTGGTGGCCCAAGTTCCAAAAGACCATGGTGGGATCTAGAAAGCCTCTTCTTCTTTCTTCTTCTTTTCCCTTAAGGAAGGCACTGGGGCTGGAACCCAGAACCTCATGCACACCAAGCATGCGCTCTGCCACTGAACTATACTCCCCACCCCCTAGAAAGCCTCTTCTGACCTAGCCTTGGATATCATGCAGTATCACTTGTGCCAATTCATCTAATTTCAAGAGAGTCAGGAGCTCACCCAGATTCAGAAGCAGGGGATTACACGAAGGCATGAGTACCAGGACGCGTGGGTCATGAGGAACATCTTTGGAGACTAGCTATCACAGTGGACCAACCACTCATATGTTTGTTCTCTTATTCCTGGGGAGCAGAGTGTGAGTATGTGGATGGAAGATCTCAGATCCATCCCTATTCATTATCAGAAGGGTTCCAGGAAATCCTGAGCAGGGGCCAGGAGATGAAAAGGCTCTTGGGAACATCAGTCTCTGCAGAGAACTAATTCCGTAGGCTTTGGATGTTAAACCTGCTTCAAAACCAGACTCTTGGGCTCTTGAACTTACAAAATAATCTCAGATTCTTGGGGAGGAGTTACTATAATTGTCTCCATTTCCTATATGCGGAAATAATTAAATTGCCAAAGAATCACAGCTAGAAAATGGTACAGCTGGAATTTGAACCCAGATATATCTAGTGCCAAAGCAGTAGGTCATTTTACAGTTTACAGTTGGAGTAGCTTTCCCAGGGTCACCCAGAGAAACCAGAAATACAATTCAACACACATTCATGGTAGAAATGCTTAGCGAACTTAGAAGAGAATGGATATTCCTTCATCTGACAAAGATTATGTACAAACAAAACTTATAACAAACATTGTATTTAATGGTAAAATATTGAAAGCTTCCCCCCCTGAGAACAGGAACTAGACAGAGTGCCTGCTATCACTCTTTCTATTCATTATTATTCTGGTGGTCATAGCCAGTGCAATAAAGCAAGAAAAAGAAAAAAAAGAAAAAGAAAAAGCATCCAGATTGGAAAGGAAGAAATAAAACTGTCATTATTCACAGGTGACACAGTTGTGCACATAGAAAATCCAAAAGAACCTACAATCCAGCTATTAGAATTAATAAGGGAATTCAGCAAGGTCATTGAATTTAATGTAGGGCTCCAATGAGGATTCAATGAGAAGTTTATATCAGATACTAAACCCTTATCTATTTAATCCTCACATTCATCTCTCTTTGGCCTGTGGCCCTGGTGACACTTCCTCCTTGACATTCCCTTTACCCTGGCTTCCTTGACACAATCTTCCTTTGTGTCTTGTCCTTCTCTTCTGGTATCTGCTCCTACAATGTCAGCTGTGCTCAGAGTTCTGTCCACAAGCAGTGCTGTGACAAGCACAACTCCATCATGTTCTATGTGGATGGCACCCCCCTAGTTGTCCAACACTCTTATCATTTCTTCCCTGGACTTTCCCACTGACCTAGTTCTTGGTTCTCTCGCCTCCAATTTTTCCCTCCATTTTTTTTTATTGTGGCAAAATACACATAGCATACAACTGACTGGCTTAACCATTGTAAGTGTACAGTTCAATGGTGTTAAGTATTCATGTTTTGAATCCATCACTACCATCCTCCTGCCTCGGTCTTGCTCCCTTTGCTTCCATCTGTCACACAGGCCCCTAGGTGACCTTCCTAAAATGCAAACTTGATCTTGCCATCTTTCCCCTCTTTAAATTCTTTCCAGACCTTGAGATACCTTGGTTAAGTTCAACATCCTCTGCCTGGTATAATAGCCCTCCGTGATCATGGCTTTTGCTTCCATGCCTGTTTTAATTTAATTTAATTCCCTCCCAGAGCTGAGTCTGAGCCAAGGATTTTGAGGCATAAGAGAGGTATTCCCAGGAAGCACAGCAAGGGAGTGAGAATCAAGACAGGGAAGGGAGGAAGGCCACCAAAGTATATGTTAGTGAGCAGGTTACCGTTGTGGGCAACTGGGGCTTAGTCCTGCTGGCTCAGTCCAACTGGGATCCTGTGTAGCACACCCCTCAGAACTGCCCCAGTGAGAGGTGAGGAAGCCGGAGTATTTATCCACCAACTCCCACCCTGTGGGGTGCTGGTCAACCAGCTTTCTGGGAGAACAGAGGATGTCCCAATTTGTAGTGTTTGCCAATGGCCATGATGTAAATATTCCCACTGTAGCTGATTCTAAGCTACCAATGGTTTCACAACTGGCTTGCAAATTTTCTGAATATGTAAGAATCAGGCTCTCCAGCACTAGTACCACTGCTCCAGCACACCCCTGCTCTCATTCCACGTTAGCTGAGGGTTATTTCTGGGAAGCTAAGCACTTAGGATCTGCCCGCACATATGGTGGCCAGCTGAGCATGCTTCAGAGGCCAGAGAACACCCTCTGATGGAGTTTCAGCAAGTCCTCATTGTATCTGGGAAGTCTTCTCAGGTGCCTTCCGGGGTGGGTGGAGGGACATGCGTGAAGCACCAGCAGAGCTTGCTGTACGGTCTTTGCGGGGCTCTTGCCCCCTGCTTGGAAGGCCTGCTCCTTCTTAGGCCCCCCTGGTGAGCTTCTGCTCATCCTTCAGTGCTCAGCTATGGTGTCACTACCTCCATGAAGCCCTCCCTGCCTTCCCACAAACTGTCCTTGTCCGAAAGCATGCCCTTGGCTTGTTGATCGCTACCTGCCATTCCCCTCACTGCACTGCAAGGTGCCAAGGCCAGTTGTCTATTACTTTCTGTAACCACAGTGGTTAGCCCAGTGCCCAGTACAAACTTAGCTACTTAACAGATAACCCGCCCCTACCCCACCCTGGCACATAGTAATGGTTGAGTCAAATGATCACTCTCCCCGTCCCCTGTTAAAATATCCACTGTTCAATCAATCAGTTGGTCTCGCTACAGCTTTATTGTTTATTCCCATCCGTTTCCAAAGAGGACTTTAGGCAACAAGCAGGTGCTTCCTTTCCCGCGAAGGTGTGAGCGACCATATTTTCTGAAGCAATGATCAGGACACGTGATCTGACACATGTTCCAACACATGGTCTGACAATGGGACAGAATATTTTAAATCACCACCGTCTCGGAAAATCTGGACCGCGTGGCTTGGTGTAGAAAAGAGCCAGGAGCCACGGCCTCGTAACGCACACCCGGAGCAGGCAGGAGTTCTGTTTTAAAGACCTCTGTGATTTGAGGAGCGGCATGTGAAGATAGCTGAAGAGAGAAGTTGATTTCTGTGGCACTTTAGCTGGAGTGCTCACAGGGAGCAGGGGAAAATTTGTGGCAGAAACAAGCTCTCATTAAGACCATATGCTGTATTTCTAATCGATGGCTCTTAGAAGTAATTCCCCGACATTTCATTCATTTTTACTGCCTCCCCTTCAGGGGCAGGAAGAACAGCGTTGTTAGCCGGCGTTTATAGATGAGGGTATTTAGAAACAGAGAGGTTCAATGGCTCAGCCCCAGTCACAGAGTGAATCAGAGACACCGCCAGCCTCGAATCCAGAATTCCGACTTGAGCTTCTGTGCCAAGATCCCTCGGGGCACATTTCCTCTCTAATTTGCATAAATCATCAACATTTTTTTCCAAGCTTGTGCTGAGAAAGCCCCTTTTCAAACAGCGGAAACTCCCTTTGCCTTCTGTCGCCTTAGTTTTATTTTATGAACCAAATTCTTTTACTTCAACACGTAGACTTGCTGTTTTCCCTTCCGTTGAGCCCTTTTCAAAAGAGGTCGTGACCTTTGCTTATAGATGCAATGGAAATGGGTGAGCCTAAAGGAGGTTGAACCAGATGATCTGGGGACCGTCGAAAGCGTAATTTCAACTAATGTCCAAAATCCCATGCGGTTGATTATCAGTGTTGGATCCTGGCAGGTTATCAGGAAAATAAGAATGGATAAATGGCGCTACCAGTGTTTGGACCCTGTTGGGTGTAAAACGTGCCTCCAACCCTGGGAGCAGTTTCCTAGGATTAGAAATAAGAAACCGTGGGAGCATATAGCTCAAGTGGTAGAGCACATGCTTAGCATGCACGAGGTCCTGGGTTCAATCCCCAGTACCTCCCTTTAAAAATAAATAAACCTAATTACCTCCCCCACACCTCCAAAAGAAAACTTAAAAAATAAATAAGAAACGAGAAACTGGACATACCAGGGCCATGCCAGTTTGGAGAAATTTCAATTTGGAAATACATAGGGAGTCATACCTGAGATTGAAGGTATGTGAACTTGGGCTTTTAATCACCAGCATAATTACATAATTACTCACAATCCTTTCACGTATTTAAGAAATTCTTAGCTCATGACCTCATCTGTCTGATGGTCCTTAGGTGACTCCAGTATTGAGGTTTCTGGGCATGAACCGCACTTCCTGGAATCCCCAGGTCAGCACTTGGCGCATTGCTGACAGTCACGAAATAGTAATAATCCTCTTGGAAGTAAAAACATATGCAGTGTGTTTGGAAAAATCTTCTCCTTCCTGTCAAGTACGTTAGATAATCAAAATAATTTATGGCTCATCTGTTTAACCATTAGAAGGAAAAGGAGTTATATCTGTTGGAAATATTTGGTAAAATAAAGTTCGGCATAGAGGAAAAGCTTTTTGTCTACATGGCATCGTAATTTACTTGTTACTTATCACATTAGTCAGCTGTTGCTGCAATCATGCCGTGTAACAAAAGTTTTAAGTACACCCAGACTCAGTGGCTTAAAATCTTTATTTCCTGCTCATAGGTGGGTGGCAGGGCTGGGGTTCTGCTAATCTGAGTTGAGCTCGGCTGCACTCTGTAGCTTGGGTCCAGGCCTGCTCCACGAGTCTCCTCAGCCTCCTTGGCCCAGCAGCTCTGGGGCATCCTCATCTTGTGGCAGATCACCGGAGAGCAAAAGGCGGGCCAAACAACGCAGGCACGTTTAAAGCCTTTGCTGGTGTTATATCTGCTCATATTCCACTGGGTAAAACAAGACACAGGGTCAAGCCCAAGGTCAGTGGGGCAGAGGAGCACCACACCCAAGATGGAGAGGGAGGGGAGGAAATATTTACTGAACAATATTCCAGTCTCTCACAATTATCATCCCTAAAAGCCTGTGTTCTGGACTGAATTGTGTCCCCTCCAAAACTCATATGTTACCACCTAACCCCCTGAATACCTCAGAATGTGACTGCATTGGGAAATGTAGCCTTTAAAGAGGTGATTAAGTTAAAATGAGGCCATTAAAGTGGCCCTAATCCAAGCTGACTGGCGTCCTCATAAGAGAAGGAAATTTAGAGACACAGAGGAAAGGCCATGTGAGGACACAGTGAGAAGGCGGCCGTCTGCAAGCCAAGGAGAGAGGCCTCAGGAGGAACCAAACCTGCCAACACCTTGATCTTGGGCTACCAGCCTCCAGAACTGTGAGACAATAAATCTGTGCTATTTAAGCCACCCGTCTGTGGCGTTCTGTTAGGTCGGCCTGCACTGACTGACACAGCCTTGCGGGTGACTCAAGGTTGTGTCTTACTCATTGTGTTGCCCCCCCGACAGTACTTAGCACATTACCGTGCATACAAATTTATGTCTATTTGATGAGTGAATGAAATCTTTTCTCAGTTTCAAAATCAATAATTATTTATTTTATCAGCCAGGCGCAGGGCAGCAAGTGTTAGAAACCCATTTAAAGTTTTTTCAGCAAAAAGGAAATCTTTTGGGGTCAGATGACCAGGGTACATTCTAACATCTACAGACTGATTCCAGGAATTAGGGCCTTGGGTATTGGCACAGGGAACTATGTACCTGCCAGACCCTCTCTCTACTCTCTTGCTGAGGCTCTTGGCCTTGTTCTTGCAGGGAAAATGGCTACCAAGAGAATGACAGCTTATATTTTCCAAAAATGGTGACAATAATATCTCCCATCCCAGCCGCTCATCTCACAATATGCCTTTGACATTCCTCCCATTGAGCAGTGGGGGGTCTATGTCTTCTGCCGCTGGATCTGGGTAGGCCTGTGATTACAGTGGAAGTGGCACTGTGTGACTTCCAAGGCTAGGTCATAAAGGACGATATGGCTTCTGCCTTGTTCACTGAAACATTGCCTTTGGGATCCTGAGCTGCCATGGCAGAAGTCTGCGGCTGCCATGCTGTCAGGAAGTCCAAGCTACATGGAAAGGCCACAGGCAAGTATTCTGGCCAAGAGCCCCAGCCGAAGTTTCAGCTAACAGCCAGCACCAACCGCCACATATGAGGGACCCTGACCTCCATTGAGTCCTCCCTGTTGAGGCCCCAGATGTTGGGGAGCAGAGACAAGTCCTCCCCACTATGCCCTATCAGAATTCCTGACCCACAGAGTCTGTGAGCGTGATAACATGGTTGTTTTATGCTGCTACACTTTGACATAGTTTGTTCCACACGATAGTAGGCGGAATCGAGAGCCCAGAATTACATTCTTAGAGCTATACCACACCCCACCCCACCCCACCCCCGCCACTTCCTCTTAAGAAAATTCTGGGAAAGGTCTCCAGTTGGCCAGGCTCGGGTCACATGGCTACCCCTTGCACCAACTACTCCGTCCAGGAGGAAGTAGAGCAGCTCTAGCCTAGTTTCTGTGTTAATTCCTAGGCAGTAGGCAGGGATGTCATTACTGCCACACACCAGGGGCCCATGGCTGGAGTGATTCACCAGAGGCAGTATGAGCGATGGTATCAGAAGAAGGGGTATGAGAATGTGTTCTGGGCAGAGTAAAATAAGAGCTCCATTCTATCACCTTTACTTTGTTTGGTAACCTTTGTTGTTGTTGTTGTTGTTGTTGTTGTTGTTGTTGGAGGTTTAAGATCATCTCCTTTAAAAGAAGACAGACAACCGGGCTCTATTACCTACACACTGTGCAACTTTAAGCAAGTGACTTTGCCACCCTGAGCCTAAAAAGGTTATTTTTTATACTTCTCTGGCAAGTTGTTAAGAGCTTGTTAGAAATGCTTTTCATTTTGGTCAAAACTTACAATGAGTCAGTCATCACTTGGAAGCAGGGACTTCAGTGTTCTGCTGAAGTGTCCACATTGCTGCTCTCTTCCCTTTTCCACCCCCAAATACACACACGTACACACCAGTCACATATGATGTGCACACCCACACAGTAAACCTGTATTTTTCATGTATTCCAAAAATAACCAAAGTTTTCTTCTTTCCTGAAAGCCAGTAATATTTTTGCAGCCTAGAAATATTCCTAGGGTTAATATTCTCTATCAGGGATTGGCAAATTTTTTTCTGTAAAGGGCCAGAGAAGAAAACTTTTCACCTTTGTGGGCCAGATGGTTTCTGCTGGTGACTACTCATCTCTGCCCTTGCAGCCAAAGCAGCCACAGACAACATATAAGTGAATGAGTGGGGCTGGGTTCCAATAAAACTTTATTTACAAAAACAGGTGGCTAGCTAGATTTGGTGCACAGGCTGTAGTTTGCTATAGAATCTATAGCAACATTGTCCAATAGAACTATAATGCATCCACATATGTAGCTGCAGATGGAGGAGATGTCTCCCCAGTATCAATTCCCAGCCTGCAGTAGCACCGTCTCCCCTGTTGCAGGAGAAGGTACCCAGACAGAGCATCAAAGATATTTGGAGGCTGGACAAAGGAAGCTGTTAGAGTACAGTAAACTGTCTCCCGTAGCTGCCTATGGACTTAGGCAGGCCAAGGAGATAGGAATGGGGCATCGATAGTGTCTGCCTTGGGGGAAAAACCTGAGGAAGAAGCCTGTGCCTCTGAAGGTAGAACAGCGAAAAGGGGGTTGGGGGCAGGGAGTACTGGAGATACTACAGTGTTGCTGGATCAAGGCTTCCCTGAAGGTCTAATGCTGGACTTCTAAGGTTATGTGAACCAGTACATCCCCCAATCGGTATGTAAACCAGTTTCCACAGGGGTTTCTCTGTCTTGTAACGAAGAGCGATTTTTACTGCTCTAGGAATTAAACAGGTTCATTATCTCAGCAATTCTTTGGATGCTGAATAGTCTTACTATGAGAATTGAGGTTGACAGAGGTGCGGAGATTCTCACGTAAGTGTTTCTTGCCCCTCTATATTTGATAGGAAATGTCTCTCCCACTCCTGCCCCTCAAACAACAAAATGAACCCAACTAATTTTTTTTTAAAACCCCACATCAATAGTAAAATAAGACTTAAAGTACACCCTGGGGAGTTTGGGTAGCATCTATTTCTGAATTGCACACAGTGGTCTGGTCATTGGAAGGCCCAGTCTGTTGGCTGAAGCAAACTGTAAAAGGAAACCACACCATCATTGAAGATGTGGTGTGTAGACACACACACACAGGAATATTATATAGCCATAAAGAAGAAGGAAATCTTGCCATTTGTGACAACATGGATGGACCTTGAGGGCATTGTGCTAAGTAAGATAAGTAAGATAGAGAAAGACAAATACTGTATGATCTCACTTATATGATTAAAAACCAAAACAAAACAATTCATAAATTCAGAGAAGAGACTCGGTGTTGCCAGAGGCAGGGGGTGGGCAGTGGGCGAAATGGGTGAAGGGAGTCAAAAGGTACAAACTTCCAGTTATAGAATAAATGTCCTGGGGATGTCATGTACAGCATGGTGACTATAGTTCATAATACTGCATTGCAGTATCTGCAAGTTGCTGAAAGAATAGATCTTAAAAGTTCTCATCCGAAGAAAGAGTATTTTGTAACTATGTATGGTAACTGATGTTAAATATTGCACTGATCATTTTGCAATATGTACAAATAGGGAATCATCATGTTGTATGCCTGAGACGAATATAATATTGTGTGTGAATTATATCTCATTGAAAAAAGACAGAAAGAAACCACATCGTCAGTCCAAAAGAGCCCAGGGCAGGTATGGTAGATTGTTGGCTCCCTCAACACCCATTTCAACTCCCCTCTGGCTGACAGTCCTTTAGAGCCAAGCTCTACATCCAATAACCCACCTTCCCGGACGTCTGTGCAGGAGAGGTGGCCAGGTGACTCCATTATAGCCAGTGGGACACAGTCAGAAGTCAGCTGGCATCGCCTCAGAGATGCTTTCTCTTTTTGGAGGAGTGAGGGCCTGGGGCTGGAGATGCGGCCGCAGTTGCCAAGGACTGAGGAGAGGGAGACACACAGGCCCTGGCTCCTCTTTGGCCTTTGTGGGCCACCCTTCCAAAGCTGGGCTGTGTTACCTTGACTTCTTACCGCCTGAGACAAATCAGCGCCTTTGCCATGAAGCCACCACAGTTGTTGAGTTTGTATTATGGGCAGCTGAGTGCAGTCCTGTGTGATTCAGAATTAGGTAAACCTCTTTATTTCACCAGGATGTTCCTTTACAACCTTCCTAAGGATCATGGGCACATGGGTGACCTCAGAATTCCTAAACTTTGGCCAGGGCTACAGATCCAAAGCAGGACAGATGAAAGAGGGTCGAGTAGAGCTAATGGCCGTGGGAGGACCTCTCCAAGCTTCTTTTTTAAAATCTTCAAGGAATCCAGGGAAGAGCATTCAGGGTTGGCTACTGAATCAGGAACCAGTTCGTGCCCCTCATTGGTATAGACTGTTGGCGAGTAAAAGTGGCCAGATCCCAAATCCAATTCATGGAGGGAGACGGGTTCCCCCACCCCAACAAAGGCGATGTTTGGGACACTAGCTGGGTGCCCTCCAATTCGACTCAATTCCGATGCTAGTTACCCAGAGATAGCGTCCGATCCTACAGGTTAAGGACTCAGTCACACAAGCCTGCCCTTCCCCCGTCCCCATTCAGATGCCAGTCGCAAGTCCAGCTTGTCGCCTGTACTTCTGATCTGCTGGCTATATATCAGAGGTTCCCACAACCTCCTCCCTGGGTTCCATTACTTTGCTAGAGCAGCTCACAGAACTCAGAAAAACATTTTACTCACTAGATCACTGGTTTGTTATAAAAGGACATAACTCAGGAAGCCAGATGGAAGAAATGCAGAGGGCAAGGCGTGCAGAAAGGGCGCGGAGCCCCCATCCCTCTCTCTGGGCTCACCTCACCACTCTCCCCACATCTCCACGTGTTCACCAACCCGGAAGCTCTTCGAACCTCATCTTTCTGGGTGTTTCTGGAGGCTTCATTACACAGGCAGGGTTGTTTAAATCACCGGCTGTCTGCGATTCATTCAACCTCCCGCCCTCTCCCCTCCCAGGAGGTCAGGGGGTGGGAATGAAAGTTCCAACCCTCTACTCCAATGGTTGGTTCCTCTGGTGGGCAGCCCCCATCCTTAGGTGCCGGCCAAAAGTCACCTCATTAACATCACAAAGACACCTTTATCACCCTCAGCATTTAACAAATACCAAGAATTTCAGGAGGTCTGCACCAGAGACAAAGACCAAATCTCCATTTCTTATTAAAAATCGCACTATCACAGCAAATCTCCCTTGGGCTCTACCGGAGGAGAATGAGCCACTGGAGGCTAAGCGGTAACCCCAAGTATCTCGATGGAGAACATCTCTTATTTCTCTAGGACCTGAGTGCTCCCCAAACCCCTGTCCCTCATGAAAAAGGCCTTTGGTCTTAGCTGCAATGCTTTCAGGCACCCCATCATTCTCACCACTTCTCCTTGCCGGGAGTTTATGGCATTAAAAAAAGCAACCATCACGACAATTTCCTTTTCTTCTGGCCTTTCCAGAAAGAAACCTAAAGTGCTAGTATTATTTTCCACTTTTAATCACGGCTTGACAGAGATGGAAAGTTAAGTCATGAAATTGCTTTTGTGTTTTGTACTTCTTTTCACTATTTTGGAAAAAAAAAAAAAGAACTAGTTCAATGGATAAAATGTAGGTTTACACCAAACCCCAAACATCACGAGCGTTAATGGCAACCATGTGTTATTCTGGAGCGTACGCGCCTACTTTATTGGAGGAAGAAAAAAAATGCGGCGCTGCTCAGCTGGGATACCGTGAGCCCCACAGTTCCAAAGGCATGTTTGGGGACAGAGAGCGGTTTCAAGTATCTCAAAGTAAAAAAGATATATTTTGGAAAAACAAAAAACAACTTAAGAGGTAGGTGACAATAGGCATACTTGCAGCAAGACTGCCTTCCCCAAACTCTTGAGTCATAAAACTTCTGTCTCAGAAACAGAAGGCTGGGGATGCCTAGAGGCACATCTGGTTCATCCCACCACCTTCTGCCCAGATTGTCCACAAAACCACTAGGCCAGCCTGTGGCCCCCTGAGCAGAGGCCAAGACAATGCCAACAGCTGGGGCTGAAGCTTGGCCCCCAAGTGCCCCCCACCGAGAGCAGAGCTGGGAGGGGGCTCTCCACTCAGCATGGATCCTGCCTGTTCTCTCCTGTTGCCTGAAGCCTCAGGTGGGCTGGGATGGGAGAGGCATGAACTTAGTAGAGACCGACTTGGTTCTGGGAGCCATGACTTGATGCCACTGAATCATGATTTCCTCCTGGAAGGTCTGGTGCAGCCTTAGTCTTTGCGTGCGAATTTAGCGTCTGCTCAGGGGCTAGAATCAGAGCTGTGGTTGGAAGCACCCAGCTCCGAATTGTCAAGCTGGTAGGAATTTTTGCTTGGTCACAAAGTCTAGTGTGCCGAGACTAATGCTCTTTATTTTCCATTTTTTTTTTTTTTTGCAACCTCTAAGTTTTTATTAACATGAGTTGTTAAGAACAAGCACCCAAACTAGTGTGGGGGTGAGGGTGGGAGAAGCAGGGAGGATAGGGCAAGGGGAAGAAATTCTGCTCGATTGGTCATAAAACTCCAGAATTAACTAGAGTTACCTTGGCTCTCAAGCTCTCGTTTCCACTGATGGTGGAAACCGTCAGCGTGCCAAGTCAGCCCAGCTCGGCACTTAAAGGTCGTCCTTTTCAGGGCAAACGGCAGTTCTCCCTCATCCTCACCTCCTCCTTCTCTTCTCCTAGGGGTAAGCAAGGGCTGACCCCTGGGCCTGGCCTAAGGAAGGGGCCCACACGCCACCACTGGTACTTCCCACCACTGGTACTCGCTGACTTCTGCCCATCGGGTTATCCATCTCCGGCTGCATAGCAAACCGCTCCAAAACTTAAAACGAACACAATATTTATTTTTCCCATAAAAGCTGCAATTTGAGCAGGGCTTGGCAGGGACAGCTATCTCTGCTGCATTTGGCATTAGCTGGGGTGGCTCGAAGGCTGGGCATTGGTACCTACATGTGGCCCCAGCCTGTGGTCTGGGCTTCCTCACAGTGTGGCAGCTGGGTTCTAAGAGTGAGGGAAGAGAAGAGAGGGGAAGGGTATGCCAATTTGCTTTTCATGACCTGGTCCTTAGAAATCCTGTGGTATTGCTTGGTCACATTCCATTTGTCAAAGTGGTCACAGAGGCCTGCTGCACTTTAAGAGGAGGAGGGGAAGACTCCACCTTTTGATGGGGAAATGGCACATGCTAGGAGAGTATGTGGATTCACAAATGTTGTAGAGGCCAAGTTTCAAGACACAGCCTGCTACATCCTCTCTTCTCCATGCATTTGCTGCTGACCTTTTTAGAGCTGCCACGGTCTCTGGTTCATTCAGCCCACTCCGGTTCCCTTAGCACCACCCAGAGGCCTCTTGGTGTCCCAGCCGTGGGGATGGGGAACACTGACACAGCCTATTTCCTCATGCTGGAGAACGCCGTTGGCCTCCAGGCCTCCTGGGCCTTAGCTGCCCTGTGACTCTGGCACCATGTCGGATGCGAGTCTTCTCTGTGCAGTTGCAACCACCCCTGGTCCACTCTGCTCGAGCCCCAGCCTTCTGGTGCCCATTCCAGCCAGCAGGGAAGAGGAAACAACTCTCCTGAGGGCAGATTCCACATTAAGGACACTAATTGCAAATCCACCCCTTCATTCTTACCCACTATTGGCCAGAACCTTGTCACATGGCCGTGTCTAACTGGAAAATGTAGATCTTATTCTGACAAACTATGTAGTTTGGTGAAAAATTGGAAGGTTTTCGTTTTTTGTTTTTTGCTTTATTTTTATCAAGGGAGGAAAGAATTGGTTTTCAGGGAGAACTCCTTCCTTGACAAGAGGCAACATTTAATCTGAGAGCTTCAGGGTGAGTCAGAGTCAGTAATGCTAGAACGAGGGGAAGAGTATTTTAGGCAGATGGAACAGCAAAAACAAAGGCTCAGAGGCAGCAAAGAGCATGGCCTGTTCAAGGAACAGGCATGTCATTAACGAAGGATGTGACTTGTGGAAGTGATGGCAGGTAGACAAGAGGAGAGAGATGAGATGAAAGGAAAGGCGGGTTTTATTTATTATTTATAATTACCAGACCATGCGGGGCCATGTTGGCCAGAGTAAGGAGTTTGGAATTTATTCTAGAACATGCTTCCTAACAGACCGTTCAATGTCTACAATTCTCATAATTAGCTTTTTTTTTTTTCTTGGTGCAAAAGTCCATTTAACACAAATATTTTTCGAGTGCTTACTCATGACAGGAAAACAGAAGGCATCGTGGGGAGGTAGGAATAGCTTGATAGTTGGAGTATTAGCATTTAGAAGGTACTGAATTTGGTCAATTTATTAGCTGGGTATCCGTGGGCAAATTACTTCACTTCTCTGAACCTCAGATTCTTCGCCAGACAATGCTGTGAGTTTTAAACAAATGAACGCATAAAACGGTTCATGGTGAACTCTAAGGAGCCTTGCCTACGCTTGATATATTGTTCCAATATGAATGTAAGTTCTTCCCAGAGTACCAAAGGGCCCACCAGAGGGTGAGTAGGGGAGGGGAGAGTATGGCTCTAGAGAAGGACCCCACAGGGAGAGGGCTGGAGGGAGGGGCCCTGGTGGGGTCACTGAGCACTGGGCCCTGAGGGGTGGAGTCAAGGATGGGCACCAGGGGATACCAATGAGTCACACTGGCAGTAAGTGTCGGAGGCCAGAGCAGGCACTATTGATACCCATCTCTGCATCCCCTCAGCCAGCCTCTGGGTTCACCTGCAGCTGCAGTGAGCTGTTTCTGGAAAGCATACAGGGCTCCCCTCTCTTCTCTTTTCAGCCTGTGAACTTTCTTTGGCACGAAGGATCTTGCCGGAAGCATGCAACCTGGAGCTGCCATAGAGTTAGCATCCTGGGGGAAATTCTCAACCCAGCTACCCCAAGTTGGCTGTTTGGAAGGGGGGATGTGTTCCAAGGCGTGTCCCACATGGCGTCTCAGGGGGTCCCCGGTGGGATGGAGTGGCAGCCGCCCCCAGTGGTAACTCGCTCATCAACATCCCCTGAATGGGCTTCCCTCTCCGTCTCATTTCCCCACACCCTCACCACTCTTCCTGGGGTCACCTTCTAAATAAGCGACCTGCACCCAAATCCTCATCTCAGGCTCTGCTTTGCGGGGAACTTCAACCAACCCCCGTTCCCACCCGCCTTCCCTGATATCCAGGATGAAAGGGCTGAAACCTGGCTCCCCCAGCTCCCATCACAGTTATAGGCGGCCACGTGACCCACTGCCAGGTATTGGCTCAGAAGCCAGTCTTATGGAAGGTTTCTTGGAAAGCTTTCCCTTCTTTATAAAAGGAACAGATATTTTTGGTGCTGGCACACCTCCCCCGCCTTCCTGCCTTGACCATGAACACTCTTAGAGCTGCAGCAGCCGTCTTGGGGCCAGAAGGAAAGGCCAAGAGAATCACAGAAACACTGTCCTTGATGTATTAAGTCACCGAACTCACATCTGTAGCCATCGCGCTCTAGACTTCTTCTGTGCAGAAAATAATCCTCAGGTTGGTGGAGGATGTCGTTCACAGAGCGCTTGGTTACATGCCCCCTAATGCAGTCCCAACTGGTACACTTGCTCAGGGTGCCAAGGTCAGCGGCGGCTGCATCCTAGATTTCCAAGTCTTGGAGCCTGGGGGTCAGACCTCTCTGCGGTGGGCTGGCACCCGCTGGAGCAGCACAGCCACCCTTGCCCTGCCAACTCCCAGTCCTGTTCTTGCCCCTGTCTGAATTCCACGGCTTTGCCCAAGCAGGATAGGCAAGGCCCCTCCTGGGAAATCTCAGACTTAGAGGTCGAGGAAGGCAGGCGGCCTCGGAGACCGCAGGCAAGTCTTTGACCTGCTTCACTCATCTTCCAGCCTTTATTTCTCTCTCTCGCTTCAGATTTACAAAGAGAGCGAGCGCTGAAGGAAAAAGACAAGACTATCCAATGTTGAGGGCCAATTCCCTGATTCCCCTGACATCTCTTCTTCCCTTTCCGTCTCGTTTTGTCTTAGTAAGCAAGTCAGTGAAAACGAGGCTGATGAATTCTTTCGACTGAATTGCGTACAACTGTTAACTGGTACTTACTGAGAGCCTAGGTTGCTCTGGGCTAGGGAAAATACCAAGGGCACGGAAGGCATGGCTTGTCCTGTCCTAAAACAGGACACAGTCTAGTTGGGGAGGCACGTGGAAGCACCCAAGAGGGCCTACAGTTCAAGAGGCAGGCTAGCAGAGGGGTCAGGAGCATATGTTCTGGAAGAGGTGGTCTGCATCGAGCAAGGTACTTTACCCTGTCTGTGTCTCACTTTTTTTCTCCATAAAATGGAGAGAATAATTGTACCTAATCCTTGGGGTCATTGGTGCAGATTAAGTGACTCCGCCGTGAGGATAGTGATGATGATGAAAGTTATGTGCTCATCTGGCATCTCCACAGTGCCCGAGGCAGTGCTTTCCTCATCCTCAGCCACAGGAACACCTATTTATGAGTATCCAGTACACAGCAGGCACTGTGTTAGGTGCTGGAGGTACAGCGGCCAACTAGACAGATAACGTGTCTGCCCTCATGGTCTGGCAGGGACACGGACATGAAAGTCATTATAGCTGTGACAAATAAGGGCTCCAGGCAGAGGACCCAGCCCAGGTTCAGGCATTGGGTGGGCGGCTGATGCCCAGAGGGGGTAGATGTAAGTGGAGGCTGGAACAGACAGGGTCCAGATCTTGTGGGCCCAGAGGGTTAAGTGTAGGTGGACGATCAAGGTCAAATATCAGTGATTGAGTCCAAACTGGTGGGGAATTCTGGCACGTGGACACAGGGCAGGGTGTGTGAGAATCACACTCAGGCCTCCTCCTGACCTCTGCCTTGCTCCCTGCCCATCGGCCCTGTGGAGGGTTCCCGGGGCCCCCTTGGGAGCCAGGCAACGATCTCCTGCAGGCCGCAGTTCTGATCCAGCCGCGTAGGAAGATTAGCAATGGAAGATTAATTTCTCCTTGTCATTTCCCCAGGGGCCTTAAGCAATCTCGGGAGCAATTTTCCTCGCCTAGAACACCGCCCTAGGGAAGCTGGCGGGGATCGGCTGCGGTGTGGCGCCAGGTGAAGGACAGCCCTCGAGTCCAAGCTTCGGAGCTGGGTGGTGAGCCAGAGAGAAATGTGCCCGCTGAGCAGTCATCGCCGGCCTGTAATGGACGCTGAACAAAAGAGAGGCAGGCATAAGCATCGCTTTGCTGTGCGGGCTTTCCATTTGGCTAAGGAGCGTGAAGGACGCCGGAAACAGAGCTCTGGGACTTTCGGTGCAGGCGGCCGCTCGGAGCCGGGCAGTCTTTGTCTCCAACGAGATTTCTTTTCACAATCGCGGCTCTGCCTGGAGGGCGGGGTGCTGAATCCAAGGCCACAGTTTCTCCCTCCTGCTAAAGAGAAGGAAGAGGGCAGGGATGTATTGTGCTGGAGCTGGGGACCCGAGCGCACTTCCACGGAGGAGTCTGAAGTCAGATCTTAGGAAGGACTTCCAGGCCAGAAGGATAGCCCTTACTCTGGATTTTGATTAGCAGCTTTTCAATGAAACCCAGAAAGCTGTTGTTTGGGATAAATTTGAAGACTCTTAGGCTGGAGGGTCTAAGAATGGTCAGAAGATTGGGACAGGGTACATCCCCCACAGGGTTGTGTTTCCCGGCTCCCAAATGGCTGTGCCTTTCAGCCACTCAGCTGCACCCCATGCTGTGCCATTCATTCACTGATTGTGTTTAAAATGGGGCTCCACCAGTGTGAAGCTGGGTGTGGTATTAACCTCTCAGACTCCATTGCCTCATCCCTAAAATGGGCTTGATAATGTCTTCCTCACAGGCGGAGGGACAACAGTGAGTTAATATATGTAAAACAGCCAGCATACATGGCCATGCATCGGATAGGGTGCCTTCAGCTGCAAGGAATTGAAGACCCCGCTAAAAGTGTCTTCACAAAAGGGGGCTATGTTTCAGAAGAGAACTCTTGAGGCAGGCTCATTCCCAGAGCTGGAGGGTCTAACATCTATCTCTCTGCTCCACTATCCTCGGCTTGTTTAGGGGTGACACGCCTCATGGTCTACAGACAACTAAAGCCGTTCCAGGCATCACATGTTCAGTTTAAAGAAATTGACGCCTCCTGCTCTAGTGGATTTTACTTCCGGTCCCATTGTCTAGTACAGAGTCATGTGACTGTGCTCCACCAATCTTTGGTAAGGGATATGAGACCATCATGGTTGGCTTAGATCAAGCATGATTCACCATCCCCACAGGACTGGGAGGGGGTCCTCTTCCCTGATCACCCTGGAGGGCAAACGAAAGAACAAAATTTGAGCTTGGCCATCGAGGAAGATGCAAAGAACTTGAGGGCACAGAAGGAGAGAACAGATCCTTGGGTAAGCAACCTGTAGTTTTGGCTACAGTTCCCTACCTATCTACCTACCTCCCTAGCTATTTACCTTTTTATTCTTGACTGTATGTCATATTTCCATGAGTAGAGAGAATATAACCCCTTGCTGGCAGGAACCTGTTGATTTCTCTATTTCCCAGCCCCGGGCACCTAGTAAGCCCTTTATACACATTTGTTATTGATGATGATGATGACATATATAAATGATTGCAAACATCATTAAACAGTAGAGTTTGTACACACTTCTATTTCTGAGAGCGGTAAGGGACTTTAGGAAACATAATATTTTCGCAGCGGTTCTTCAAGTGTTACTCTGAAATTCGTTATGAGATCAAGGAGGAGATACTACAGAGAAATAAAAGTATGTTGCTGTCTGGTGAGAGGAAGTCAGGAGAAAAAAATAACCAACACACATCTAAAGGAATATATATACACACACAGACTTCTTTTTTTTTTTGGTCCAACTTTCACTTCCTGCTTTACCAAAGCAATCGACCTTGAGAATCCCCCCACCCCCCCATAGTAAAGCTTTTTTTTTTTTTTTTTTTTACAGTTTGGTTAACCCAACAAATCAATAGTGGCACCCAGTGGCTAGAAGGGTTAATCAGGGAACAGCAATTACTTTTTGCATCTCAGTTTTATCAACCAGAGCTGCATTTAAAAATTAAACCACTGAGTCAGGCATCTGAAGAAATGTCAGGGCTTCAACTCTGGCAGCATTTTTTTCCCACGCCTCCTTTCCTCTTAGCAGCTCAGACTTTGCGGGCCCATCCTCCACCTGGGAGCCCAGAATTACGGCTGGAGGTGGGGTGGCGAGGAGGGTGGCAGGGAGGGGGAGAAGGGGGTGGTGAGAAAACCTCTGTCGCCTGGCAGGGCTATGGGGATTGTTAAAAGCTTGTTTATTCTACATCCTCTCTAGAACTGAGCGAGCAAGTGTAATTATGTGCATTGCTGGAGTTCCAGGTCTTTCCTCCAGAGGACATCTCCCCCCAAAGTTGCTGACGTCTGGTCCTTACGGGATTTCGGGAGGTAAGTGATCCAGAGGAAACCAAAACCTCTGCCAGTTAACAGGATAACCAATTAACCAAACCAGTGAGAGGGAACCCGGGAATGCCCGTATCTAGCTTTGGAGTTCCATCTTCATTCTTCCAGCAGTTAGCAGGGAGAACATGTGACATAGGCCAGGCTGGTAATTCCTTAGTCACTAGGCTTTGCAAGGTTCTAAGTCCTATTTATTGAGCTACATGGACGGTGCCTCTGACTTAGAAGGGAAGGTAGGCCCAGGTTTCACACTGCCATAGGGAACGAATTATTTCCTGTTCCAAACAAGCTGAAAGATCCCCATGGCAGAGACCATTCATTGTTCCCAAATAGCTCTTTCCCCTGCTATTTATAAGTAATAGAATTTTAGCTGGGCACATTGCCTCCTGGAGAAAAAAAAAAAGTTTTTTCCCCAGCTTCCTTTACAGCTAGGTGTGGCCATGTGACTAAGTTCTGGTCGATGGAATGTAAGTAGAAGTCTTGCATGCAACTTCTGGGAAGTGGGAAGTATCCTTAACAGGAGTGCTCTTTCTCTGTTCCTTCTAAAATTTGCTTGGAATCTAGTCTTGATGGCTGGAGCTCAGGCAGCCACCTTGGACTGTGAAGTGGCGTAGAATGGTCAAGTGTACCAAGATAGCAGAAACATAGATCCCTGAGTGCCATACCAGTTCTGGGCACATTATGTAAAGATTTTTTCCCCTAGCATTTTCCTTCTCAAAATGTGGTCTTGTTAGAAGTACACATTCTCAGGCCCTATCCCAGGCCTACTGAATCAGATACTCTGGAGATAGGGCCCAGCCATCTGTGTTTTAACAGGCCCATGGGTGATTCTGATGCACTTTATAATTTAAGAACTGTCCTAGACTATTATTTTCCTATTAAGGTATTTTCATTGATTTTCTCCCACAGTCTATTAAGAAAAAAAGTATTTAGAACTAGGACACCTAATACTCCTTTTGTCTGTCTTCTATTTTCCCCCACCTAATTTAAGAGGAGACATTATCGACATCAATAAGATTATGAAAAGATGTAAATTATGTATAGGTGAGAGCAGGACTCCTTAAAGCATAAAATTTAGGCCAAGCAAGAGCAAAACTGGTACCACAAGCTAAAAACATCCAAGGATAAGTAAGTTGAGTTCATGGAGGCCAGTGTGATAGCTAATTGTAGGTGTCAACTTGACTGGATCATGGGGGGCCCAGATATTTGGGCACACATTATTCTGGGTGTGTCTTTGAGAGTGTTTTTGGGTGAGATTACCATTTGAATTGGTAGACTGAGGAAAGCAGACTGCCATCCCTAATGTGGGTGGGCCTCATCCAATCAGTTGAAGGCCTGAATAGAACAAAAAGGCTGACCTTCCTGGGAGTGACGGGGAACTCGTCCTGTCTGACTGCCTTCCAGCTAGGACATCTGGTTTTTTTTTTCCTGCCTTTCCTGAACCATCAGCTCTCCCTGGGTTTTGAACCTGAAGGCATTCAGACTGGAACTCCACCATCAGCTCTTCGGGGTCTCCAGCTTGCTGACTAAAGATCTTGGGATTTGTCAGTCTTTGTAATCATATGAGCCAATTCCTTAAAATAAACCTCTGTCTCTCTCCACACACACATACACACACATCGCATTGGTTCTGTTTCTCAGGAGAACCCTGGCTAATACAGACGGGGAGGCCATGTGGCAGAAAACAAAAACCCAGTGAGCCCTGACTTTGAATTCTGCTTCCATTGTTAGCTAGGTGTGAAGTTGCGTAACCTTTTGACTCTCACTTTCTTTATTCGTAAAGAGGGGCTAATCATACCTTCTTTCCCAAGACTTTGATGAGATTAAAGGAGATAATGTTTGTAAAACACCTAACATAGTGCTTGGCATATAGTTAAATGCTCAGTAACTGATAACAGTGATAAAGATGATGATGGTTATGATGGTAATGATGACAAGTTCTGATCCCTGGCGGGTGAATATGAGAAGAGACACACCCTGAATCTTCTAAGATACTTTCTAGGCTGGCATCTTTCGCAGAAGCCATGAGTGGGAGAGCCATGTCTGACCTACCGTCCTTGTCATTATCATGCATATATCATTATCCACATACAGAGATGATGGGAGGCGTGGTAGCCAGTCTCCAAGATGGCCCCAGTGAGCCACGCCTGGCATCCCTGACCTGGCGCCATCCCCTCCTACAACTGAATCAGGGTGCATCTACTCTGAATCTACTGTGACCTGTAGGCTCCTGCACATGTGCTGGCCTGTGACTTTTGAGGTTGGTTACAAAAGACATTGCAACTTGCTTTTCTTTAAGAATTCATTTCTCTTGAGATATAATTGACATATAACATTGTATAAGTTTAAGGTGTGCAACACATTGGTTCTATACATTTATATATTGCAATAATGATTGCCATTGTAGCATTAGCTAACACCTCTATCACGTCCCATAATTATCGTCTCTTTTTGTGTGTGTATGGTGGGAACAATTAGGATCTAGTCTCTTAGCAGCTTTGAAATTTAGAATTGGTGTCTGTAATCACTATGCTGGCCACCACAGGTCTCGCCTTGCTCTCTTGTGTTGCTTGCTCTGGGGGAAGCCAGCCACCATGTTGTAAGGGCATTCAAGAAGCCTTGTGGAGAGGTCCACGTGGAAAGAAGCCAGCTAGCCAGCACCACCTTGCCAGCCATGTGACCGAGTTACCATGCAATTGCATCTTCCAGGCCCTGACTTCAAGTCTTTTAGCTGAAGTCCCAGACATCGTGGACCAGAGACAAGCTATCCTCACTGTACCTTACCTGAATTCCCGACCCACAGACATCAAGACATGTAGTAAATTGTTAGAAATTGTCTTCACATGGCATTCTCCTTGTGTCTTCACATGCACTCCCCTTCCTCTCTGTGTGTCTGTCTCCAAATTTCCCTCTTTTTATAAGGATACCAGTCATATTTGACTAGGGCCCACCCCCCACCAGTATAACCTCATCTTAGCTAATCTCAGTTGCAATGACTCTAGTTCCAAATAAGGTCATATTCTGAGGTTCTGCGGGTTAGGACTTCAACATGTCTTTTTTTGGAAGGGACACAGTTTAACCTATAACAAAAGACTTCTTACTTGATGATTCAGATTCTAAAAGCAAGTGCCCCATCAGCCCACCTAAACAAGGCAGAATCTGCACGGCTTTCTCTTATCCAGCTTTGGAAGTCAGAGTTTAACTTCTGCGACTTAAAAAAATGGAAAGATATCCCATGCTCCTGGATTGGAAGAATCAGTATTGTTAAAATGGTCACGCTGCCCAAGGCAATCTACAGATTTAATGCAATCCCTATCAAATTACCGAGCACATATTTCACAGAACTGGAACAAATCATAATAAAATTTATATGGAACCACAAAAGACCCAGAATTGCCAAAGCATTACTGAAGAGAAAGAAAGAGGCTGGAGGAATAACTCTCCCAGACTTCAGACAATACTATAGAGCTACAGTCATCAAGACAGCATGGTATTGGTACAAAAACAGACATAAGGACTAATGGAACGGAATAGAGAGCCCAGAAATGAACCCACAAACTTTTGGTCAACTAATCTTTGACAAAGGAGGCAAGAATATACAATGGAATAAAGACAGTCTCTTCAGCGAATGGTGCTGGGAAAACTGGACAGCAGCATGTAAAACAATGAAGCTAGAACACTCCCTTACACCACACACAAAAATAAACTCAAAATGGACCAAAGACGTAAACATAAGACAAGATACAATAAACCTCCTAGAAGAAAATATAGGCAAAATACTATCTGACATACATCTCAAAAATATTCTCCTAGGGCAGTCTACCCAAGCAACAGAAATAAAAGCAAGAATAAACAAATGGGACCTCATTAAACTTACAAGCTTCTGCACAGCAAAGGAAACCATAAGTAAAACAGAATTTAACTTCTGCTATTGGTTGAAATAGTCAGAAGCTTAACCATCAAGGGCAGGTGTCCTAGTCAGCTGGGGCCATAACAAAACACACAGACTGGGTGGCTTAAACAGCAGACATTTGTTTTCTGACCGTTCTGGAGGCTGGAAATCCCAGGTCAAGGTGCTGGCAGAGCTGATGTCTCCCGAGGCCTCTCTTCCTGGTTTATAGACGGCCGCCTTCTCACTGTGTCCTCGCATGGTCTTTCCTCTGAGTGTGCAGAAAGCTCTCCGCTTCTCTTCCTCTTCTTCTAAGGACACCAGTCCTGTAGGATTAGGGCCCCACCCTTATGACTTCTTTAACCTGAATTATCCTCCTAAAGGCCCTGTCTCTAAATAGTCACATTGACGGTTAGGGTTTCAACCTCTAAACTGGGGGGTGGGGGGGGCGGTGCACAATTCAGTCCAGAACAAAGTACTTCAGTAGAGAGTGTGTTTTTAGTCTATACTGTAGAAGAGGTGGGTTTACATTTGAAATACACCCGTGAAGGAAGCACACCTCAGGGATGGTTAGTTAGCATTTGAAAAACCTGAGTCAGAAATCCACACTCCAAAGACAGCTACCACCCGCACATCAGCTATCTAAATCTGTACTGAGGGTTCACCAATTCGCATTTTTTAACGAATAAGCGAGGTTCAAGACGGGGGGATTGGCTAGAAATATCGTACTGGCACCTCTGCCGCTGCCTGAATGGGGTCTGTGAGTCTGATGAGCCCGGGGCGGGGGGTGGGGAACCTGGGGGTGTGGCACCCCAGGCCACAGGCTTTGTTTACTCCTGTGGCCTGCCACCTAACAGGACATTGTGCCTGTTCTAACCGGAGGGTTAGTTGAATCCTGCCACTTAAAGATTGTCACTTGTATATTCAGCATACCTTTTAGCCAAGGTGCTTGTTGGTGTGCCTATGGGCAGAGACCCAGCACTTCACTGAGCGACAAGAGCAGATTGCGTAACCGGTTTTTGCGCCTGCTTGTGATAAATGTCTTCATGTGTGATTTCTGATTCAGTGGGTGGCTGGCTATGATTTTTTTTTTTTTAATGATTCTTAACAGAACATCTGGTAATGAGGTTGTGTGAGGGGACCAATAGCCTTTCATTTGCTCTAGACTGGGGCTCTTAACCTGAGGTTCAGGGATAGAATTCACAAAGTCCGTGAATTTGATGGGGGAGAAAAAATGACATATCCGTTTTCACTAGCCTCTAACTCAAATTTAGCATTTCCTTCAATGACGTACGTAGCAACAAATCTCAGTAGTATTAGCAGATATCTTAAAAGATCACATATGCTCATCAACACTCTGAAACGATGGTAGTTATTAGATCTGCCGCGGGATCTGGTTCCTTAACAATTTACTGAAGAAAGAGCTATGTCCATCTCTATATCACACATTTGTTTTAATAATTTGATCATGATTTCGACCTCGTTGGTTTCCTTTGTAATCCGATGTATTTATTTACGGTTAAGGACCTCTGTTCTGAAGGCTTCTGACGTTCACCAGATAGTCCCATTATACGACATACACTCAAGGCCAGGCTTGTCATTAAGATGGCAGTGATTGGAAACTCATGTTTCAAATCGTCTCTTGATATTTTCAATTTGGGGCCGACTCGAGCGCAGATCTGATTAGATGGTGGCTGTTGTTGCCTCATGATGTGGCTGACAAAGAGCTCATACCAGAAGAAACATCTGCTCTGCCTCCATCTTGTTCGGCTGCGCTTGTATTATTGGTATTATTTTTAACACATGGTTTCTTTGCAGGAATCTTTTTAAGCCCTATGGCTCATTTGGGAGTTAAGTGAAAACTAGGTCATCTGATCAGTAAATCCACATTGCTAGGCACCTGTAAGCTGCAATGCGTCACAATATGCTGACAGTGGCGGAGGCAGTGGGGCTCCGGCTCTTCTCCTGAAGCCACGTGGGTGCCACCCGTGACTGAGATTCACGGTCGTACTTGCCAGGTGAAGGCACGCTCAAGTGGCAATCTGCCTGGCAAACGTAAAGGCTAGTCACATTGATTTTAATCTACAAATAAAAAAGAACTTAATCTTCATTAATATTTACATTATGACTTTCCGTATATTTTTTATCCTTAAAAAAAAAGAGAAATTAGAGTTGTCAGCGCACCCCAGTGGAGTGTCAAACACCACGACTCTGCAGCACCAAGCCGTTGGTATTAGCATTTTTTTGGCAGTCATATGACTCAATAAATTCATGTGGCATTTACCAAAGCCCCTAAGTCATATTCTTCCATACATTCATTTTGTTCACTGACCCCTTCAGTCAACAAGTACTTATTAAGCGCAGTTCCATGCCAGATTCTGCTAGATGCTCAGATTCAAAGATGAATAATCTATATTTTCCACCCTCCCTTGGCCACAGTCCTAGGGGAGATGGGCAGTGTGACCAGTCCTGGGATGTGGGGACAAAGGTACCTAAGCAGATGGGTAGAGGGCAGGGGGGCACAGGGACTGGGTGGGGGTGCTGCTGGCCTGTGATGGACTCAGTCTGGAAGGGACTCCTGATCTGGATAGAGATGTGGTGGGGGTGGGGAAGATGGGGCAATAGGAGAGGGTCTGCCAGACTCCTGGAAGCAGCTCACGATGGGTGTTAGGGCAGTTGTTCATCTTGGCGGGTGGGAACATGGGTGAGTGACAGGCAGCAGGGCGGAGCCAAAACCTGGTCCGCGGGGTCTTGTCCTCCTTTTGAGACTTGATTATATCATGGAGTGATGGAATGGATTTTTTTGGGGCGGGGGAACCATAGGCAGAGGACTTGTTTATTTCAGTCCGCTGAGATGTTTTCCCATCCCGATTAATCCCACATGTCATGCCACGAAAGTTGTAGAATGGGACTGATATCTAATGTGAACCACTAAAGGCGGCCCATTCCGCTGAAGAGAAATGTGTAAGGTCGTTAGCGACCTAGGTTCTGGGACTCTTTAGTCCACAGAAATTGATAAGAGGCCAGACGAGGAATTCTTGCAAGGTTTTATTGGGATTCGTGCTACAGCACGAGGGACTGAAAACAAGTAACAGGTTCCCTTGCTCACTCCCTGAGGCGGGGCGAACTGGTCCCTTAAATGGGGTGAGGGTAGGGCTGGGTCTGTGAGTTGGGCCAGAGGGGTGGCTTCGGTGGTCTGTCCACCCTCTTGGTGGTGCTGTGCGCGGGGATCATGCACTGTATGCTGCTTCTGTTCCTGGCACCTCAGAAGTGGCGGTTGGGTTTTGATCTTTTTTATCTTCTTTTTCCCTAGTTGCCGCGACTGCACACGCCTGCAGTTATGTTTAGTCCCTTATAGTTTCTTTGTAGCTTCAGGAGAGGTTTGTCAGGTGCAAGCACTGTAGCAAAGGGTCCCAGGTCCCAGACAGTCTCAAGGTGACAGACACTTACCTGCACTGCAGCTCTGGGGCAGGGCTGGGGAGAGAACACTTGAACCACTTGTTCTCCATTTTGGTGTCATTTTGACTTTAAATAAACCACTGAGACAGATACTACACAAGTGAAAAAAAAATTCCTGGCCATAAAACATATCACACCTTACTCCGAGGTAATGGCAAAATACCTTCCTATAAAAAATGAAAAAGGAATCTGTGTCACCTAATTAAACCCCAGCAAGATCTTGTTCAATGAAACAATGAACATTGCCAATCACCAGTTTCCCTTCTACACATATAGCGCCTGGACCCAGACAGTTGGAATTTCACACCGGGGAGACGCTGAGATCATCCGATGATGGAGAGTTTGAACTTTGATGATTCTTTTTAGCATGATAAAATTGGCCTAGATATTTCTGCCTTCCCCAATATGCATGGGGATGTGGCCGTCAGTGGAGGAAGGCAGAGGCCGGAGTCAGGGCTTTTCATCTTTGTCTGGAAAATCGGAATTCAGGTCAGGCTATAGTCACTGAGCTGGAGTACCACCTTCTGGCTGCCTCCGATTTAAGAAGATTGCGGCAGCCCAACTTTTTCTCAAATTCGTAGATTTCTCACTGTGTCCAAACACCTCAAGTCCCTCTTTTCCGCTTATCAGGAGGCTTCTAAGCAGCTCCTGTCTAGGCTGGTGGCTCCTTATGCTTCAGGCTCAGCTGTCACCGTGGGGTTGCCTCCCTCATCATGGAAATTCCCTTTGACTCTGTCTTGGGTGGCATCCCCAGTTCCCTGGATTCCACGTTTTCCCCTTTCTTGATATTTTCCAACATTCTGGTGGACCATCTCTTGTGGCTTCCTGAGATAGGATACGTGGGCAACAATTTTATGAGACCTTGCCTGTCAGAGTTTTTTCTATGCTCACACTTAACTGATAGTTTGGCTGGATATAGAATTCTAAGTTGGATCATTTTCCCTTAGATTTTTGCATGACATTTTTCTATTTTCTCACAAATTCCAGAGTTGCTGTTGAGAAGTCCAAAGACAGGAGGATTCTCAATCCTTTGTATATAATATATAGTTTCTCTTCAGAAGCTTTAAGGGCTTTTTTCCTCAGTATCCAGAAAAATTTAAGATGATATATATTTATGTGAGGCTATTTTCATCCAATATTTTAGGTACTTCTTTGGTCCTTTCAATCTATTAGCTCACATCCTTTCGGTATGGGAAATTTCCTTGAATTATTTCTTTGATGTTTTCTTCTCTGTCTCTCTGTTCTCTCTTTCTAAAGCTCCTTTTATTTGGACTTCTGGAGGAATCATTTAAAAAATTTCTGCTTCTCATCTTCTTTTCTCTATTTTTGGGAAAATGTTCCCAATTTTATATTCCAATCCTTCTACTAATTTTTTCATTTCTGCTGTCATATTTTAATTTTCCAATGGCTCAATTTTTATTCTCTAAAAGTTTTTTTTTTATTCCCTGAATGCTTCTTTTTAATGCAATTAAAATAATGTCTTTTCTGGGACATTATTGATGGGGTGTGTGTATGTTCCTGTGTGCGAAATTTACATTTCTCAGTATAGTTTCCATTTCCTTCAGCTTGCTTCATCTGTTTGTTTTGACCTTGGTCATTTATGTTAGAGGTTTCCCTTAAATGCCTGCTGATCACCAGTTATGTGGACCCATTTACAGCAGGGCACTAAAAAGCTGCTGGAAATCCCTATGTGTGTGGGTGTGGCTTGCCAATTGCAGATTTCACTCTAGAGCAGCAGTTTTCAAAGTGGGGTCTCAGGACCAGAAGCAGCAGCATCACTTGGGAACTCCTAAAAAATGCATATTCTTAGGCTCCACTGGAGATTTACTTGATTTAAAACCCTGGCAGTTTGTAGCTCTGATGCAGGCTGAAGTTTGAGAACCACCTCTCTACGGTGATCTGGGTAAGCCTTTTTAAAAAATTATTGACGTATTTATTTACATTAAAATTTTACATCTAAGATGAAAGATACCACAAATAAATACAGTTAGAACACAAATAATGGGTAAAATACCTACCACCAGATAAAATCTTGGTCTTTTGATAATAGAACTTCATTTGTCACAGTCAGTGTGGTTCCTGATTCGCTTTAACTTACTTTTGTCCTTGGGTAAGCCTTTTGATTGGCAGATCTCTGACGTCAGTATTCAGTCTCCTTCCTAGAGGGCCCAAGCCTGAATATCAAGTTTCTGGGAGTTGAGTGGGCAGGAGAGCTTAGCTGGGGGTACAGTGTTCATAAAAAAAACTTATATCTAATCTCCTTGTTTTCAACTGGGCATCCTACTTTCAACTATCCCTCATGTCTCTAACCAAAGACCCTTTTTATTTTTAATTTTTTTAATTGAAGTATAGTTGATTTATAGTGTTGTGTTAGTTTTTGGTGTACAGCAAAGTGATTCAGTTTCATATATATGTGTGTGTATATATATATATATATATATATATATATATATATATATATATATATTCTTTTTCAGATTCTTTTCCATTATAGGCTATTACAAGATATTGAATGTAGTTCCCTGTGCTCCACAGTAGGACCTTGTTGTTTATCTATTTTATGTGTGATAGTATGTATCTGTTAATCCCAAACTCCTAATTTATCCCTCCCCGCCACCGCCCTTTCCCGTTTGGTAACCATAATTTTGTTTCCTATGCAAAGACTCTTTAAAACCCTCTGCAGTTAATAAGCAAAAGTCCAGTCTTCTGTCTGGGAGGGGAGAGGGGGAGTGAAGAGACAGTCATGTAGGGTCGCAGAGCAGGGAAAGGCATCTGAATGTCTGACTGCTGCTTGCATGGACTTTCAGTCCATCCTCCTATTCTTAGTCTCAGGTCCACCTCCTCTTCCAGAAGCACCTGGCACTGCCATTTCTGAATCTTTGGAAGGGGGAGAGCTTCTGCGATGCAACTTGGGTAGCTCCTGAGCTTTCCCCACGGCCAGTTTGAGATTCAGCTTTCTCTGCCCTGCTGTTAGTCACCAAACAACCTTCTGCTTTCCAACTTCCCAGACTCTGGGCTGTTTTCTCCTTTCCTAGTCTCTTTATACTGGCAGGTGAATGCCTTTTGAAAATTCCACTACTCTCATCTTCATGAAGTTTGGGGACTGGAGCAGAGGAATGAACGCACGTGTTCCATCCCATATCTTTAACCAGGCATCCCATTTTTCTCTAAACGTGTTCCCTTTGGGGACGAGGAACTAGAAACCGTCAATGAGAGAACAGAGTTTCCAAAATTAGTCCCTGCTGCTGCTACTGTTATCCAGGTCAGGACTGGGGGCCTGGCTGTGTTTTGGCCTCTCTGGGCCCCCCGGGGTGATAGGGTAAGGGAAGCCAAGGCCTACTGTCATTCAGACAGAGTCACCTTCTGAAAAGATGGCTTCCATCCCTCGCTCAGGAGCCAACCATGGCTCCCCATTGTCTACAGTGTTTATCCCTCAAGTGGGGCATTTAAGGTTTGCCTTAACTGCTTGAATTCTCTTGCTGGCACACCTCTCTGCCCTCTACTCCCCTCCCCTCCCCTCCCCTCCCCTCCCCTGGCCGCAGACACTGGCATTCCTGCCCTCTGCCTGTCCCCTTGCGCGGAGAAGGGCCTCTCTCTCCCCTTGGCCTGCACAGATCCCGCCACCCCTCCAAGTCCAGCTGAGGGGCCCCCACTCCCTTTAGGCAGCCTCTCTGGGGCTTCAGCTTCTTTCTGGCCTCACACACTTGTCATCAGCATCACACAAGTCAGCCCTGTGGTGTCAACTCCAAGAGGACACCTCCCCCTGGGCCCAGCGTAATGCTGGAGACGCTGGATGTTAAATACATATTTTTGATTGATTGGTAAGGACATACTGTGCTCATTTCTTATATTCTTTATTATTAATTGATATTAATATAGATTCTTTATTAACATATTAATACATGACACATAATACATAAATACATATTGTGAAGTGACAAGCACTGTCTTAGCTCAGTCCTCAATTTCTCTTTCTTTACGGCTTTTCTCTGTGCCATCTTGCCCCACAAGTCTTAAGAAAAAGTAAGAGGTTTTGGTTTAGTTGCTTCACGGTCTGTTTTTTATAACAGAATTTCTCCCAAGCTTTTCTCAAATACATTGCACAAACTGTGTTTTAACCATTTTTTTCAGAAATCAAAGTGGATCCACCAATAGTCCTAACCATCCTAAGGCATTAAATAGTTCTCATTTTTCCGTACTCCCTTTCAATCGCCTCCTAACCCAGTTTTTAGAAAATTGAGGTGAAATTCACATAACATAAAATTAACCATTTTTAAAGTGAACGATTCAGTGACGTTAAGTACATTCACAATGTTGTGCAACTGTCACCGGCATCCATCGCCAGAACATTTTCATCATCCGAAATGGAAACTCCGTGTCTATTAAACAACAATTCTCCATTCCCTCCTCCCCCCAGCCCCTGAAACCACCACTCTACTTTCTGTCTCTACGAATCTGACTATTCCAGGGACCTCGTATAAGTGGAATCATCCAGTATTTGTCCTTTTGAGACTGGCTAATTTCACTTGGCATAATGTCTTCAAGCTTCATCCCTCTTGTAGCGTGTGTCAGAATTTCCTTCCTTATTAAGGTCAAATAATATTCCATTGTGCGTATAGACCATATTTTGTTTATCCATTCATCCGTTGATGGCCACTTGGGTTGTTTCCATCTTTCAGCCATTGTGAATCATGCTGCCATGATCATGGGTGTATCACATCTATTTGAGTCAGTCCCTGTTCCTAATCTGCTTTTAACAGAGTTGTGACAGGACCTCAGGCACAGTTTGGAGTTCTACTGTTTTCTTTAATGTTACATCATACCTGCCTTTTTTCCATGTTACCACGCGGTCTTTATAACCATCCTTCTCAATAGCTGTATCATAGACTGTCTCAGTAAGATTTTTGTCTAGATTTTCACAAAGAAATGCAGTGCCAGTTTAGACAAGTTCTCACAAGCCTTCCCATCCCGCGTCTTTTGAAGGTTGAAGCATGATGCATTTGGAAAATTCTCCTGGGAGAAGCAGTTTTCAGCCTGTAGCACAGATACCCCTGGCCTCGCCTCCTCTGACCTCTCATCCCCAGCCCCATCAAAGCTGCAGGAAAAAAAAGGAGACAACCATGTCCTGCAAACAGATAACAACAAGCTGAAAGACAAAGACAGGAGTTTCTCTGAAGTTCTATACTGAAAATAGGAGAGGGAAAAAGGAGAGGAGAGGAAGCTTGAAGCAAAGCAGAAGTGCATTCTGGGGAGTCTGCATTCAGCCTCAGAGCGCAGCTGTGAGTCGAGCCCCAGCGCGAGCCAGGTACCAGGTCCTCGCTGCCTCTGCCTCCACCAGTATCCTTCGTGAGCATCCTTTGGTAACCCCCACAATGCACCAGAACACCACTGTCCTATACTTGCCTTGGCTTGTGTCAAACGCTACAAGCATTGCTCCTGCTCCTTCAGAGCAGGGAGCAACAGAAGCAGAAAAGAGCTTTCGAGGACCCAGGGGCCCACTGCCGACAGCCCTGGGTACCTGGTAGGGAAAGAAAATGTTTTGTTTGGCTTTGTTTTGTTCACAGAGCCCCCTTTCCCAGCCCCATTCACCTTAACAGCATCACTTGAAGCAACAAAGCAGCTTAATCATGCTGCCTTTTAAAACTTTGAACTAGGCAGGCTGGATTCCTTGTGTTAAAAATCCTTTCCCTCCTTTTAAGAGCTGAAAGAAGCTTCCCTGCTCAGCCTGGTTTTAAAACCCTCACACGGAGCATGGAAAATTCTATAAATACCAAATGCAAACCTGGAGTTTAACCTTTAATTAGTCTAGCCTCTGGCTCAACCTCCCGATTCCACCAACTTCTTTCTGTAGGCCTTCTTTAAAACTCTGTCTGGAGATTGATCAACGTGAATAATAATAAAAAAAAAATCTCCTTGGGAAGACTTTCAGAGTCGCTGGAAAATGAATAGGAATCGTAAAAGTGGGTGTGTGATCTTCGGAGAACCGCTCCTCTGGCACCTGTTTTTCTACATTGATGCCAGAGGTTTGCATCACTTTGATTGTCTGAAATCACTGCATAACCCCCAAAACAGGTGAAGCCTGTATCTTAACCTGGCTCCATTTTCTCCCAGGCGGTCTCCTGGATGCGTTTGCTCTGAAGACCTCTGTTCTGCTCATCTACTGCTGCTTAATAAACCATCCCCCAAATCAGTGGCTTGAAACAACAACAGTTATTTATTTTGCTCACAAATCTGCCGTCTGGGCCAGGCCGGTGGGAACAGCTTGTCTCTGTTCCACACAGGGTCCTCTGGGGTGGCTCGAAGGAGGGGGGGTGACTTGACGGCTGGGAGCTGGAATCACCCGAAGACCCACGTGATCACACATCTAGCATTGATGCTGGCTGCTGCTGGGACCTCAGCTGGGGTTGTTGACTGTGGCCTCTCCACGTGGCCTCTTGGCTTCCTCACAGCGTGGTGGTGGGGCTCTAAGGCTGGGCGTCCTGAGGGAACAAGGTCGAAGGGCATGGGATTTTTAGGACCGTGTCTTGGAAGTCACCGAGCTTTACTTCCGCTCGATTCCTTGGCTTGCAGACGGCTGCCTTCTCAGTGTGTCCTCACATGGTCTCCCCTTGTGCTCACATCCCTGGGGTCTCTTCCTCTTATAAGGACACCAGTCCTAGTGGGTTAGGGCCCCACCCTTCTGACCTCACTTAACCTTACTTATCTCTTTCAAGGCCTTGTCTCTAAATACCGTCATATTGGGGGTGAGGGCTTCAATGTATGAATTTGGGGGTAGGGAGGACACAGTTCAGTCCCTCTTTGGAAGATACAATCTGCCATAGGCCCTTAGCTATGTTTTCCTCTCTCTCTGAGTCTCTTAAGCTGAAATCATCCCTCTCAAAAGGACAGTGTCAAGCTTGACCTGCAGGCGAGGTTTGGAAGGTGTTGCCCCATAAAGGTCTTTCCCTCTGTGAGCCCAGGCTACCTAGCAGGCCTGGGGCACGACATATTTGAGGACTAGCCGTGTAATCGTCACCTCTAAACCAGCTGTGCAGAAGAGCGACGGCGGACCCTGTGGCTGTCAGTTCACATCTTGTGGTGGTTTTGTGTTGTGTCACCTCAGCTAAGCTGGAGCATTTCCTAGAATTCTCTTCCTTTTACGGTTCCTGATTAGAGTTGGTCAGAAGAGAAATATGCACATTTGGAAGGTGGTGGAGAAGCAGCTGCTGCTCCTCGCTGGTCATCATGGTTAGATGTGGAGAAAGACAGAAGGCGGCAGAAGGTGCCGGCTCACCCTTGTTCTCTCCTGCTCCACTGGCCCTGCTGAGCCACAGCCTTGCCAAGCCCACCACCAGACGTAGAGACACATCACCTGTGGGTGGCTCCCCCAGTTCCCCCTCGTGGCCCCACTTTGGCAGAGGCAGGAAGGCTGGCTAGTGGCTTCTCTCTGTCCCTCCAGCGTCACCTTCAGACCCTTCCTTTCCCCGACTCTCCCACATTTGGGTCAGCTCTTGTTCCGTTATGAAGCCCTTCCCCCAGCATCCTCATTATGGTGTGTGTCCCCGCTCCAGCCCCGACTGGCACAACCTCCTCGTTCTTTCTTTCCCGAGTCTTCACAGTAATGCCCAGGCTCCGGCGGCCTCCCATGAATTTGATGAGAATTCTTCAGAATGGAGACATCAGGGCCACCCAGTGCCCTCCCCTCCCCCGGGGACCCACACAGTCGCCTTGTACTCACAAACCTGGGGGTTTAGGCACCCAGCTCCCTGAATAGGTTCTATGCTCAAAGGAGGATAAAATGGGGACCTCCCCTCCTTGAGGCCTGGCCTGTGTCCTTGAGATAGGGCACACACATGCAGAACGCTAAGTGACCAGACCAAATGGGGTCCACATCGTAGGGGAGACAGAAGCGATGTAGCTCAGGGGTTCACGAGAGGAAGATCTTTTCTGAAGTGGAGGGAGTGGTCAGGATGACTTAACACTGTGGGTTAAGCAGAGTCGGGCATAAACTCTGGCCGCCCAGTGACTGTGCCCGGAATGAGATTCTGGTTGGGAGTAGGGGCGTCTCCTTGTTTCCCCGCCCTTAATGCCATCATTGTTGGAGCTGGGACAGGGCAGCGGAGCTGGGCCCTTTCAGGACTTCGAGAAGCTGGGAGGAGCCTTTGGGCCTGAAGCAGGGCCTCTCTGGGCATCCTCTCTACCGCACGGCACCTCAGCTCCCCGCTCTGGAAGGTTCTTCTTAGGCCCGGCGCCGAAATGTGTCCTCACTTTTTCCGTGACATCAGTTTCTCCTGCAGGCTTTAGAAACAGGGTGAACACAGCCCAACACTGGAGAGCCTGTGGGTTCTGAACACTGCGCTTCGAGGGGATGGGTCTTTCCTGTGGTCAACTGCAGCACCCTAATAATTCCTCAACATTAAAAACAATGAACTCGAGGGGGCAGGGGGAGGGTTTAGCTCAGTGGCAGAGCGCATGCTTAGCATGCATGAGGTCCTGGGTTCAATCCCCAGTACCTCCATTAAAAAATGAATAATAAATAAACCTAATTACACTCCCTCCAAAGAAATCAAAACAAAGTTAAAAAAAAAAAAACCAATGAACTCAGCCAACAAGTTAATAAATCAGTTTAATGTGCTGAGCTCAGTTTCCAGTGACTTTCAAGTCGCCTCAACCTGAGTAGTGAAATATTTTTAACCCATTTCTCATCTATTTATTTACTTACAAATCGCATTCATGTGCTAATGTTTTTCTGCTAAGAGCATAAGGCCCTATGTATATGTGGGTGAGGCCCGTTATTAACAAAAGAAGTTGAAAATCCACATCTCAAATTATCTGCTGAAGTTTGAAGTTTCTAAAACGTACTCCTTGTGGAATCTGATTGAGAGCGAGCATGGTGTTTCCCCCTCCTGGGGCCGGCGAGCTCTCAAATCAGGAGCGCTGTGAGTGGCACCAGTGCCTTCCCAGCTTCTGCTTGCTTTCACAGTATTATCTCCAAGCCACGGTTTCTTTAGAGGAGCCGTTTCAAGCCCCTTGCCCATTTCGTGATGATTAGCTTAGTTAGAGCGAGATAATATAATCTGGAATTCCACTCGACACAACACCCATAACCGGCCGTTTACTGAAGTGAAAAATCCGGCGAGGCGGCTGCCATCTGAGTTAGGGGACTGCCACTCTTGCCTCAGCATCCCTTGCCTGTGACACTGGATGGCAGCGAGCAGTGACCTCGCGGTCAGTCTGCCTGTTGCATATGGGTCCCTGTAACGTTACAGTCAACTTTTGCTGCCATTTTGCTGCAGAATGAACACTCCAAAACTCAGCGGCTTACAACAGTGGGCGTTTATGGTTCTATCCTGCTCGGATTCCTGCGGGGCTCTGGGGGTTTCATGGATCTTGGCTGGGTTGGGCTCTTTCAGGATGCAGGTTGGCCAGGCTTACTTCCAGGTTGCAGGTTTTGTGCGGGTCTGGAGCCCAGGCTGATGCGACTGCCGCCACCCAAGACCTGTTCTCAGTGATGGCAGAAGCTCAAGAGGGCGAACAACCCAGCACAGAGTCCTTCTCACAAGCCATGTCCACTCATACTCCTTCGGTCCAGCCCAACTTGATCGGCGTCGGAGGAGTATATCCCCCTCACAGTGGGAGGCGTCGCAAAGTGACAGGACAAACGGTATTAATTCTGTTCCAAGCGGGCGATGAAGTAGGATGAATTAGCCAAACCACCACAGTGATATAAACAGAAGTTCTCAAGTTCTGGTATCTTCTTTCTATCTGTGTCATTTTGCTCAGGCTGCTATAATGAGGTACCATAGATAGAGTAGCTTAAATGACAGAAATTTCTTGTCTCACTGTTCTAAAGGCTGGAAGTCCAAGATCAAGGTGCCGGCAGGGTTGCTTCCTCCTGTGGGTGTGAGGGTAGGATGTTCCAGGCCTTTTTCCTTGGCTTGTCTTTCTCCTGTATCCCTTCACCTCATCTTCCCTCTATGTGGGTCTGTGCCCAAGTTTTCCTTTTTTAAAATGACACTAGTCATATTGTGATTACCCTCTGTAGAGATTCCATCTCCAAATAAAGTCACAGTCTGAGGTCCTGGGGGTTAGAACTTCCATGCATGAATTTTGGGGGGACATAATTCAACCCATTGACACTACCCCTAAAAGGATTGTCTTGTGTAACACTGAGGGTGTGTGTCCCCCCCACTTTGGAGACTTCCTGGCATAGAGACGAATGGAGAAAGTTCTCTTGCACCCGGCCCTGTGTGGAGCAGGGGACCGAGGCTCCAGACTTTAAGACCCTGCCCACAGTCCCACGACCATCAGGAGAAGCCCTGACCTCTTTGGCCACACCATCCCCAAGCCTTAGGGTTAAGTTCATCAACACATGTGACACCCACTTTGCTGGGGGGAAAAAAAATCTATCCCATTGTCTATAAGGCGTCATGGAGGCAAGCCTGTGTGTCAGCCTTACCATCTGTGAAATGAGTACTTCACTTCCCTTAAATGGGGTGTCGGGAGGTTTCATGTTTGCCAGAAGAGCCCTAGAGGAGAGGGCGGAATGAACCAGACTGGTGATTCTATAGAACAATTCTACTTTTCTTACTCACGCCCAGAAAGGGGTCTGGGACAAATGATGGAGCTCACAGCAGACTGCGTTCCAATGAACGGGGCGGAGCAGACCGGCATGTACGCACGCAGTAAATATCTTTAACACTTTCTAGGAGCTCGCGACGAGGCAATTCTCTTAGCAGACTTCCCCGGAACGCGGGGCTGATTCATTCCTGAGTGATGGGGCCCACATGTGCTCCCTGCTGCTGCAGAAACAAGTGTCGTTTCTGCCCTGTCAGCGTTTTCCGTCCTGGCATAAATTAGGTACACTGTAGCCATTTCATTAAGAAATGATGTCTCTGATGTGACGTGTCGGGTTTCCAGAGGTGGAACAGAAAGGCCTGCCTGTGGCTGGGGACAGCCACTTCCTCTAAATACAATGACTGCTCCTGTGACACCTGGCCATTAGGGAGAGGCGGGGGTGGGACAGGCAGCCCCAGGAGACAGGCCACCGCAGACGACAACGCAGTCTGTAGCCGAATGATCAACGGCTTCCTTTCTTCCTCCCCACCCCCATGCCTGGTGTTGGAATATTCCAGACATCTGGAATTATGACTGGTTAACTGCAGTCAAACACAGATTTCTTTTTGTGGAAATATTCTGATCTAAGACCCAGGAGGGCAGGGATATTGGGTAATTGCCATCCATGCAATAAACATATTATAGAAGTTTATAAACTTGGCCTATCTCTTGGCTGCTTTAGGCTTCTGGTGTGCCTGGGATGGCTTTGATTTTGAAATCACTTAGACGATAGGCAGACTTTTCCTCTCCTAGCATTTGCAGTGCAATCTGATAAACACATCTGTGGTAAGTCCTGCTTGGGGTAGTTTGGGGCCGACCAAAGGATAGAGTAATTTTTACGAAATAAATACATACATAAAAAAAGCATGCTTGTGACTCAACGGGAGTTGGGAAGAATGGAAAATATCACAAGATATTCTGTGCACACGATATCTAATCTCCCTTTTAGACAGAAGAAATTCCAATAAGCCTCTGCCATTAAAACTTTGATAATCAGAAACTTCGTCTTAATCAGCGCTTGCCGTAAACTCCGTGGGCTCCGCTGACTTGTGTATTTAACATTCTTGATATTCTACGCTCTTCCAATTATCCAAATTTTTTCTTAAACTCAATTTCCCAGGGCCTCGTGGCGTTCAGCTAATCAAGCTTTCACTTTTTTAAAAAAGTGTTTGTCTCTATACACACTGAGTATGTAGACACACAGGCACCAGATCTAGGAAGATGTCAGGGTGCTTTAAAGGTGGTCAAAAGCATCCCCGTGGTGCGGTTCTTTGCTGATGAAGGGACAGCTCTGGTCCTGCTCACATCCATGTCCTGTGTGAACCTTTCCCTGCCTCCTCCCGCTGCCACCCACCCTTCCCAGGACGCTAGTTCTGACCAGAAGTCCTAGAAAGGCAGAGGGCGTGTTCTGTGGACGGATATTTCCCCCGCTGCCGGCTTCCCTCTACCCCCTCCCTAGTGGCTCAGAAAGATTAGCGTTCAGGAATGCGGTTAGCACACCCTGCGCTCATAACTCAACCCCGTACATCACAGCACACAATCACAGGAAATGCCGCCTGTCACTACGACGTGCACGCTCACGCGTCCGTCCTCACACACGCCACACGTGGCAGCGTGCACATACACACGGTATCCCCAGCCCCACGTTTCGGCGCATCCTCCGCTCTGCCCCCACCACGCCCTGCACGTGCCTGCAGACACTAGGGCCCCAGCGGTTAGGGGAGAGGATCCACTTTTTTTTTTTTTTAATTTCAATCGCTGTGGCTACTTAGCTTCCCATTCTAGGTTTGGTCCACAAGGGTCAAGAATTGTTGAGAAAGTCGATCTTGGCTCCATTCCAAGCACCGGAAGGGTTGGGTTCAGAGACTGTGTTATTTCAGTTGTGGGAGGGGAAGCCCCGCTATTTGCCTGCCTGGGATCCGGCACGATTTCATCCCGCAGCCCGGCCGATCCAGACCAAATGTCCACTCAACGTCTTCTGCGCATGCCCACCAAGTCCCACTGCCCTTTGAACCAAGCTCTTTTCTGCCACTGGAATGTTTTTCCCCCCCTTTCTCTGCCTATTGAAATCTTCCCCTTTCCTCAATGCCTTGCGGGAGCCCCACCTCCCCTGAAGAGGCCAGCTGGAAATGATCTCTCTCATTTCAACTCTTAAAGGCTTTATTTTCTATAGCACTCATTGGTCCCAAAGTAAACACTGCCATTGGGTGTTTGGGGGTTTTTTTGTGCATGCGAGAGCAGGGACTTTGTTTTGTACTTCTCTGCCTGCCGATGCAGCCTAAATATGATGACTCGCACATAATAGGCACTCAACAAATGTTTGTGGCTGATGATGAGACCAACAGCTACCATTAATCGAGCATGTAGTGTGAGCCAGGCACTTTATCTCCAGGATTCTATTTAATCTTTTGGGTTTTGATAAAAGATATTTTATATATACAACACTTTAATACATTCTCTTTCCAAAAAATTAAAATTTAATACATGGAGTAAGAAGTGGAAGCCTTTCCCATCCCACTCTCTACCCCCCTTTATCGCACCCCCTTATCTCCCTAGAGATAATCAACCTTAATAGTTTAGTCTATCTGACCTTTGTCTAATATTTATATATATGCGTAAGATACACATATACAGTTTTAAATATATATACATGGAATTATACCAGATGTACAGTAACTCAGTGTAAATGTCACAAAATTTTTTTTTTTGCATATGAAAATTTATTACTCTCGTGCTTTCACCAAGAAAACTTATGCTCTTGGCTACTTTGACCACCTTAAAGCGGACTCCAGGAATGTCACCAACAGCATGACCTTTACGACCAAATCCAACAACCAGAACTTCATCATTTTCCTCAATAAAATTCAAACAACCATCATTGGGTACAAAGGCTGTGATTTTTTTTTTTTTTTTTTTGCCATTCTTGATTAGCTGAACCCTGACACACTTCCTGATGGCAGAATTTGGCTGTTTGGCTTCAAACCCTACTTTTCTGAGCACAATTCCCTTTGCATGAGAAGCGCCTCCAAAAGGGTTGGCCTTCAGGGCTGTGCCCAAGTGGGCTTTCTTGTACTGTTTATCATGGTACTTCTGGTCTCGTCAGTGGCTGCGGAGCTTCCTGGCAGTTCGAAGACCGCGACACTTGCCCATCCTGCCGGCGCCACAGGCCTGAGCAAAAGAGAGAAGCAGCCCAGGAAGCCACAAAATCTTAAAAGGTGTATTATTTCTATTTTTGAATTGAAAACAATTGAGACTTAGAGCGGTTAATGAACTTTTCCAAGGTCACACAGGTAGAAAGTGGACGAATCAGGATTTGAACCTGGCCTCTGCTCTTTCGATCTGAATAACTGTGGGGTTTCAGAATTGCCTCTGGATCACCTGTGTTGGAACACCTGGGGGACTTGTTAAATGTACAGATTTCCACCTGGCCCTCAGCCCTGGGTTCTTATCCAATAAATTCAGAATGAGGCTCTGGATTCTGTAGTGCAACAATGACCCACAGTTGATTCTGATGTGTGGTCTGAAGGCACACTAGTCTGAAGGCACCTGGGGTGGTCTTCTGTCTTCTAGCACCGTCTACTCCAGCTCGACAGCCAGCCAGGGGCCGTGGAGTGGTGGTATAGCCCTCCCGAGCCAGGCTACCTAGGTTCAAATCCTGGCTCTGCTACTTCCAACTGTTAACTTGGGCAACTTAATTAACCTCTCTGGGCCTCAGTCTCCTCATCTGTAAAATGGGGCTGGTCAATAATAACGCCTCCCTCCTATGGTTGTTGTGAGGATTAAATGAAGGTAAGAGACATAAAGCGCTTACAGTGGCACCTGGCAGAGTAACATCTGTATAGTTTGCCACTCTTGTCAAAACCAAACTATTCTGGAAGCTTTCCAGGGAGCCCCTTTGGTCTCAGGCTACTGTTTGACAGCAGGATTACAAGGTCTGTTTTCTAGCCTCTTATCAGAGTCGGCATGGGGTGGATGATGCGGTGTGGCAGGGGTGTATGATAAAGGAAAGAGGGAACTGTGGTGCACTGCGGAGCTGAAAAATGCAGTCACCTGGGAGCCAGGAACAGTGGGAAGTTCCCATATAAAACCCAGTGTCAGGACCTCCCGCTGGAGACACGCATTTTCCTCTTCTTTCTGCACACGCGAGAGGTCAGGTGCCCCTAACATGAACAAAATAACATTAGTTAGCGCTGCTTGCTCAGGATAATGAAGGCTGGAAACTTGGGAAATATGGAAGAATTTTAAACCTGTTTATGTCATTGCATTGTAAGTTTGGAGGGGCAAGAAGACTCTGGAAATTCACACAGGCCACTGACATGGACCCTCCCTGGTCTGTTACAGAAACAAAATGGCCGCTGGGAATGGCTGTCCCGCCCACTGCCTTTTTGGTCAAGCACTTTCTTGACAAATATCTATTGACATCAGAACCTTGTGTTTCTCTCTGCAATGCAGTTCCCTGAATACTATCTTTCCAGAAACTGGTAGGCAGGTGATACTGCTGTAATGGTGGGCGTTGGGTTTTTTTTTAAATTACAGTTTGACTGCACATACACATTAGAGTGCACATAAATACATGTATACAGTACACTGCACATTTTTTTCAGTTTACATATATGTACTAATTATTATTTCTAAGAACACATTAGATCTTTAGCTTTTTAAACTTACATAGTTATCAAAGGAATAAAGCCAACCACAAAATAAGAATCAACAGAATGCGGTAATCCAGTCATAAAGGACAGTCAAATGTGCTTATACATAGTCAAGAAATCAAAATAACAATTAGTTCATTTGTGTCCTTATTATTGTTATAATTTTTTTCTATTCCTCATGTAAATGATGTCATATGGCATTTTCCTCTTTCTGGCTCACTTCACTTAGAATGACAATTGCTAGGTCCATCCATGTTGCTGCAAATGGCATTATTTTATTCTTCTTTATGGCTGAGTAGTGTTCCATTGTATATATACCACAGCTTCTTTATCCAGTCATCTGTTGATGGACATTTGGGCTGTTTCCATGTCTTGGCTATTGTAAATAGTGCTGCTGTCAACGTTGGCATGCATGTGTCTTTTTGAATTTTGTTTTTCTCCAGATATATGGTGGGCATTTGGTTTTTAACTCCCTTCCTTAGTTCTCTGAACGAAGCCATGTGAGGTGTGGCCTGTTCCTTCCCTTTAGAGGTCAGGGCTGGAGGAAGCCTGGAAAGGGGACGTCAGATGCAATTAAGGATGCTTTGATTCTCTGTAAAAATTACTTATGATTTCAATACAAAATATGATACACAAATTAGGGCAAAAGGTAAAGAAACACAAAGACCTAGGGGCAAATCTAGCAACTTTCTGCATATATTTTAAGTCGCAAATAGGTGCTTAGTCATCTTCTAATTTTTCTTCTTTGGCTGCAAGAAGAAACCTTAATTAACTGCCAACTATGTTTCACTGAATTTTGAAAAATGTCAGGCCTGGATAAATCTTCCCAGCCTGCTCCTAAGTGGATGTGTCCATCTGGATGGTCTAATATTCACTCAATTAACCACTCAATTATATATAAAATATATAATAGATTTTCTTTTTTAGAGCAGTTTTAGGTTTACAGGAAAACTGGGCAGATGTTCCCATATACAACCCCCAGTTTCCCCTATTATTAATATCTTGCATTAGAATATTGGTTCAATATTGAGGAATCAATATTGATACATTATTATTAACCAATCTCCGCGGTTTACATTAGGGTATACTCTCTGTTGTATACATTGTATGGATTTTGACAAATGCACGATATCATGTATCCACCATGACAGTATCATACAGAATAGTTTCACTGCCCTAAGCATCCCCTGTGCTCCATCTCGTCATCCCTCCTTCTCCCCCTAGCCCTGGAAATCACTGATCTTTTTACTGTCTCCATAGTTTTGTCTCTTCCAGAGTATCAAGTAGTTGGACTCATCCAGCAGGTAGCCTTTTCAGATTGGCGTCTTTCACTTGGTCATCGGCATTTCCGGTTCCTCCATGTCTTCTCGCCGCTTGCAAGCTCATTTCTCTTTAGCACTGAACTATATTCCGTTGTCTGATGTACTGCCCCTTCCTATACGCTAGACACTGATGGGAGAGCTGAAGAGATCCAAGGGGGGCTAAGAATCAGTCTTTACCTTTGAGGGCAACTTCTAGTCTAGTTGGGGACGGAAGACATATACCCATGCAAAGTCAGCTCATGATATTAAACAGTAAGTCAGACATGCTGAAAGTCACATGTGGAATGAATAACTGCTGTAGCAGTTAGGGGAAGAGTTCGTGGAAGGTTCCACAGAGGAGGTGCAATGGGCTGAGGGTGGGGAGAGACAGAGAGGATGGAGATTCAAAGAACGCTGTGCGCGTCTTAGCTTTTAACCCTGTGTCCTTTCACCCAGGCTGTAGACAGAGAGAAAGGAAATGATGTGTCCATGGTGTATCCAACCTCCCTGGCCCAGGACCATCCCCACCTGGGCAGGCTCTCTGGCAATTAGCTCACAGGTGGCCGAGCTCAGTTCCTCTCTCAACAGGTGCAAAACTGCGACAAAGGAACTGATGTCTTTATTAAATTCCATCTCCAGGCAGCAAAGCCTCTCAAATCCTGAGCTAAATTTTTTGTGTGTGTGGAGTATAAAGTTTACTTTAGAAGAGATCCTTTTGTATACTGTTGTGTGTGTGCGTGTGTGTGGTGAGATAGGTTTTCAGATACCAGGAAATTTTTATTTTTTTGTTGCAGTATAGTTGATTGACAATGTTGTGTCAGTTTCAGGTGTACAGTAAATTGATTGATTCAGGTACACATATACATATATATCTTCTTTCTCAGATTATTTTCCATCATAGGTTATTACAAGATATTGAATATAGTTCCCCGTGGTATATAGTAGGTCCTTGTTGTTAATCTATTTTATATATAGTAGTGTGTATCTGTTACTCCCAAACTCCTAATTTATCTCTCCCTCCCCCCAGGAAATCTTTATTCTAGTCCTTATCCTTTTTCTGCATTAAAAAAATACGGAACACGCTCCATGAATTTGCCTGCCATCCTTGTGCAGGGGCCACGCTAATCTTCTCTGTATGGTTCCAATTGTATATGTGTTGCGGTAGCAAGCACTGGACTCTTTTTTTTTTTTTTACTGTGGTAAAATACACATAACAAAATTGACCATCTGAACCATTTTGAAGTGTATGACTCAGTGGAATTAAAGACATATACAAAAAAAAAAAGACATATGCATTGTTGTGCAAGACATGATTGACTCACCACCATCCATTACCAGAAATTTTTCATCTTCCCAACTGAAACTCTGCACCCATTCAACACTGACTCCTCCTTTCTTCCTGGCAACCACCAGCCTACGCTCTGTCTCTATGAATCTGATCACCCTAGGGGCCTCATATAAGTGGAATCAGACAACATTTGTCCTTTTGCATCTGGCTACTGTTTTCCACAATGGCTGTACCATTTTACATCCCCACCAGCAGTGCACGAGGGTTCCAATTTCTCCACATCCTCGCCAATGCTTGTTATCTTCTGTTTTTTTCTGGGTTTTGGAAATAGCCATCCTCATGGGTGTGACGTGGTCCCTCATCGTGGTTTTGATTTCTTTAGCTCAACTTCTGTTTGTTGAGGAAAAAGTTGAGAGTGACGATTCCTGTACAGGATGTTAACTGTGAGTGGGCTCAGCTTTCCCGTCGGAGGCCAACGTTCCCCACCTCTGGCAGTTCACCTGTGTCCTCCAGGGCCTGTTGTATAAAATATGCATAAAATGTTAAAATCTGTTTTCTAAGGATTATCAGTGCCATCAGTTCATATGTAAAAAGCTGTTAATATTTCGGTGCACACAGATATGCACATGTAGTTATGTTTCATCTTTTGGTCATTCATTTTTAATGGCAAGTAAGTTCAAATACAGGCAAGCTAGAAACTGGGACTGGGAGGCCTGGGTCATCCCAGCATAAGAGCGCTGGGTGCTGGACTCGGGGGAGGGGAGGAGCACAGAGTTGGGAGCTGTCCTTTTTGTTTCCCTTTCTCCCACCTCTGTTAGCAAGATTTTTGTTTTTGTTTTTGCAACACATTCCAGTGTCAGTTGTCAAGCACACATAAGACTTTCCCTGGCTGATTTGGCTGATAAAGATGCAGTGAGCCACTTTCAGATTTGGACACTTTATTACTTCTATACACAATGAAAGGAAAATTAGCCAAAGGTGCCAAGTCCCTGGGTGCTTGTCTCACCCCAAAAAGGATGACATTGAAACAAAAGGGGCCAGATGGGCCCATTCTAGACTGGCAGTATAAAATATAAAATGAGGCAGTTTTGTACTAGTTTGATCTTGAAGGGGATGGTATGAAAGTCTCCGACCTCATCAGAACCCAGGAGGTGATGAGAATCGGTCTCCTGAGAGCCTCCCAAGGGAGATAAGGGGATGTTATGGGCTGAATTATATCTCCAGCTCCAAATTCATATGTTGAAATCCGAATTCCTAGTATCTCAGAATGTGACTGCCTTTAGAGACGGGGTCTGTAAAGACGTAATTACATTAAAGTGAGAGCAGATGGGTGGGCGGTAATCCAATCTGACTGATGCCTTTAAGAGAAGAGGAGATTAGGACCCAGAGAGAAGATGATGGGAAGACTCCGGGAGAAGACAGTCATCTATAAACCAAGGGGAGAGGCCTGGGACAGATCCTTCCTTCTTGGCCCTCAGAAGGAACCAGCCCTGCCAGCACCTTGATCTTGGACTTCCAGCCTCCAGATCTGTGAGGAATAACATTCTGTTACGTAGGCCACCCAGTCTGTGGTACTGTGTATGACAGCCCGAGCTGACTAACACAGGAGATGAATGGAAGATGGTCTCAGAGCAGTTCCTCACAGGCCTCCATCTTTTCATGGTCTGCCAAGATCCATATTAGCTGCAGTTCAAGCCTTGCCTGCCTGGCCCATGTGATACATGCAAGGTCATTTGGGTGCCCTGTGGAGCTGTTCCTAGGAAAATACTTGCCTGTCACCTGCTTTGTGGATAATGAAATGCTGTACCAACCATGACTTCCAAATGTTTTAATGCACACATACACACATATATATATTCACTTGTATTATTTAACATTAAAATTTTTATTTAAAAAGTGGGTTATAAAATTACTATATATAAAATAGATAAACAACAAGGTCCTACTGTACAGCACAGGAAACTACATTCAATACCTTGTAATAACCTATAATGAAAAAGAATATACATATATATATATATATATAACTGAATCACTGAATCACTATGCTGTACACCACAAACTAACACAACATTGTAAATCAACTATACTTCAATTTTTAAAAAATGGGATTACACCCTACCCACTTTTTTTGCAAGATTCTATTTTTACTAGATGGGCAGTATCATGGGCAGCCTTACAGCGGCCTCCTGACCCCACTGCAATAGTGTACTCTTGAGGCCAACATATCCATGGGCTGTCCCCTGAACCCACATTCCTGATGGTGGCAGAGATGACTTGAGAGGTGAACCAGGAAGAAGACCATTGTGTTTTCAACACCAGAGGTCATGGTGGCTTAGCATGGGCCAGTGGCAACCAGAATGGAGAAAAGTAAGTGAATTTGAGAACATACAGAATATATATATATAAAATCTCACCCCCCCCCACTGCATTTCCCTTCCCTAGTTCACATGTGAAAAGTCCTTCCAGATATAATGCACACATATCTCCACATATAAAGTTGTTTTCTCTTTTGTTTGTTTAAAAAGTGGAATCATACTATTCCCATTTTTTTTTGCAGGATTTTTTTTTCATTTGATGATGTGTGAACAGCCTTCCATATCAGAATCCATCTATGTAACTTGTTCTTTTTATCAGCTGCATACTATTCCAAGTCATGGTGAAGCATTAGATCATATTTTTTAAACTTTATCATTATTAGTAAACACAGAGGTTGACCACACTAATTTTTAACATTACAATAAATAGCCTTGGACATGAAGTCTTCTTCTCTCAGAGGTTTCTATGAAATAGATTCCTCAGTGGGGAAGGTAGAGCTCAAGTGGTAGAATGCATGCTTAGCATGCACAAGGTCCTGGGTTCAATCCCCAGTTACTCCTCTAAAATAAATAAATAAATAAGTAAAACTAATTACCTCCCCCCGAGAAAACCCCAAACAAATAAAAAATTTAAAAAAAAAATAGATTCCTAGAGTCAGTCTTGTCAAGAGGTATACAGTTGACCCTTGAACAACAGGGGTTTGAACTGTGTGGGTCCACTTATATGTGGATTTTTTTCAATAGTAAATACTACAGTGCTACACTGGTTGGTTGAGTCTACAGGTTCAGAACAGTGTATATGGAGGAACCACATATATATCCAGAGGCCAACTATAAGTTTTACACAGATTCAACTATGTGGAGGGGCCGCACCCCTAACTCCTCATGTTGTACAAGGGTTAACTGTATACCTGACAGAAATGTGTTTCTATGTGCACCAAAGGTCACATAAGAATGTTTGTTAGCAGCACTATTTGCAATAGCCCCAAACTGGAAACAACCCAAATGTTCCTCATTAATACAACAGAATGATAAAGTCCAGTCTAGTCACACAATAGGATTTCATACAGCAATGAAAGTGAATGTTCTGCTTCACAGAGCAACATAGTTGAAATTTAAAAATATAATATTTGGTGGAAGAAGCCAGACACACAAGAATATATACTATATTCATGGACATTGATGAATTCATTCGTTCCTGGAATGGAACATTCACTCATGGAATGTTCAGAAACAGCCAAGTCCTGTTTGCAGTTGGGATAGTGGTTGCCTTTGGGGAGCTTTACTAACTGAAAGAAGGCACGGGGGGCTTCAGGGTACTGATAATATTCTCTTTCTCCACCTGCAATGGCCACCTGGGCATGTTCAGTGTCTGAGCCACCCACTTAGGATTTGCATCCTTTTCTACATGCATGCTCCACTTCAGTAACAATTTACCTACATTTCTTGAAAGGTACATGTATTTAAAATAATGACTGGAACTGCCAAATCACCCTCCAAAAAGGTTGCATCAATTTACACGCTCACCAATAACACACGCGAGCTCTCCTGTCCCCACATCCTTGCCACAGCGACGCTAGACAGCTTTTTGATTTTTTGCCAATTTGATGGCGTTTGAAAAAAGGTATCTTCTCATTTTCATTTGCATTTTCCTAATCACCTGGAGGTTGAGCATCTTTCATGTTTATTGGCCATTTGAATTTCTTTCTCTATGAATTACCTGCTTATACTTTCCCCCATTTTTGCATTGAACTGTTGGGTTCTTATTTATATATAATGGGTATTAAGTTTTTCTTGGATGTGTTGCCAACATGTTCTCCTAGAGCACCTTTTGCTTTTTCGTTTTGTTTATGGGACATCGCAGGCATCTGTTGTGGGGAGGCAAGCAACGCGAATAAGCCAAGCAGGCTCGGAGGAGCATGCGTGCCTTTGCTGGGAACCAGCGGACCAGATCTTCTGATTCTTCAGGAGATGCTTGAAATATGGATTTTTATGGGGAAACTTCCAATTTTAAAATGCTGGCAACTCATTCAAAGAACTTCAAGCACTAGAAGAGACAGCACATGTTTGGGCTGGATTGGATCAGCAAGGTACCAGTTCGCAAGCCCTGGGTGATGCTGTATTTCCCTAGAAAGGAGGTTTGTGTTGTCACATCTGCCCATCTTTTCCTTTATGACTTCTGAGTACTGTGTCTTTTTTTTTTCTTTCTATCAGTTCAACACTTTTTTTTTTTCACTCTCTAAATTCTTCTTTTAAGCTAGAGAAAAGCTTTTCATGTTTTTTTTTTTTTCAAGTCTCCTTAATGAGAGATAAAGGTGAATGCATACATTACTGGACTCAGAAAATAGAGGAGGTCCTGACCTTGGGGGACTTGGGTGGCTGGGTCTGGGGATGGCTAAAACATCAGAATTAGAACTTCTTCCCATTTTCTCATTTAAATCCAAGGACTCCCCTCACTCCAACAGTAGGATTTCAAGGGAAGAGAATAAACAGTTTTATTCCACAATGAAATCAGAGGCCCCTAGGAACACTGAAATTCATACTAATGTGTAAATGACTTACTTCAAACCCCTTCCTGGGAGCAAGTGTGTAAGTCAGAGCAGGGAGAGAGCCGGGCACTGCAACCTGAAAGTACAGAGGATAGAAGAGCTCATCCTGAGCCCACTCCTCTGTCTGAAGGAACTTCACCATCTCCAGCTGTGTCTGCCTTCCCCAGACCTGCCCTGCTCCGCATGGCTCCCACTCTGGCTGGGAGTACTGTCATTGTTCTGTGCAAAGTTGATAGGAAGCACAACAAACACCCCGAACCGACTGGGGATAATTTAATGGCCTTTGATGGTATCATCTGGGCATTTCTCACCCATGCTTATGAGCAGCTTGCTTTGGCCAAGGTAGCACATCTAGAAACTGCTCTGGGGGTAAAAAAAAAAAAAAAAAAAAAAAAAGTTTTTCTGGCTGTGTATTTAGCAGGTCCCAGCAAAGGACAAAACAGGGGATTGCCGGCTGAGCGCCTGGCACGGCTCATCCCTTTTCTGGCACCAGATGACTGAGGTGCTGGGCTTACTCAGGAGAGCCAGAGTTGCTGGGCATGTGTTTATTCCTAACAATCATAACTGCATGTACCGAGTGCCTAGTGTGTGCTAGGAATTGTGCTGAGCTCCGTATTGAGCCACCTCACCTCCTATAATCCACACTCAGCCTGCAAGTTAGGGCTGTTACTCTAAGTGATAGGGTCCAGTGTGAACCAGGCGGCATGCATGACTCAAGCCTCAGAATTCTACCTCCAGCCCAGGGCTGCCTGCTCTCCCAGGCCAGGCGGGGGTGGCCCTCCATTCCAGCGGCTTCTCCAGCCCGGCCTTGGAATGTCTTGAGCCCCGGGTTTCCAGTCCACAGGACTGGAACCAGCCCTAGGCACAGACTGCGCAGGCACCAGGCTCCAGGCTCCACGCTCACTGACCCAGCCCCCTTCTGCGTGGCGTCAATGGCCCCGCCCCGTTTTGCCTTGAGTGTCAGGGCGCTCCCTTCCCTTCTCTCCCCTAGTTGAAGACTCTGGCACTAAGTAGTAATCCAGATTGTGAACCAATAATGAAGGTGCTGGGTGGGACGAATTTTAAGGTGTGACTTTTCCAGGCCACACACATTCATTGAAAAGCAGCACCGATAATATAGTTTATTTTCTGATTCTAAAAACAACCGTGCTCTTTGTAGAGAAGTCGAAGATACGGAGAGATAAAAAGAAGGAAAAAAACCCCTTATCTTACCACCTGGAGATAATCATTGTCAACATTTTCAGATGGTTCCTGCCACTCATTTTTATATGCTTATGAAAATACACACACACACACATATATCAATTTTCAAATATATATACTTTTTGAAGCACAGTTGAGATCATTCCAGCAATATACTTTTCACAGGTTGTATCATGGTGAGCACTTCCAAAAAGGACCCTCTTAAGGCAGGATGGATGGAATCAAGGAAAGGGGAGAATGTGGGGTTTTTTTTCCAGCTGCGGGGAGAGGTTCCCTAAGGCACCTAGGACAAAGTTGCCCCGGGACCTCTGGGGTGGAGAACGATGCCGTCAGCTTGGGGTCAGGGCGAGGAAGTGTGCCCTCTGCCACCCTCTTCAGTGTCACTCACCAGTTCTTGGGGAGGGTAGGAGCCTCCCAGCTGCCTGGACTAGCTGGGGCCTCTGGTCGCACCCCACCCACACCCCATGGTGAGCCCAGTCCCCACAGCTGCCCCTCCCTGTGGTTTTGTGTGTGTGTATGTGACAAGGGGGGGCTGTCTCTTGGAGGGACAATGGGCTGGCTTCTGACATCTTGAGGCCCTCCAGTGGGGGTAGGGCACTCGTGGCCGAGGTGCTTCCTGCCTCTTGAGAAACAAGCCGCCTTTTGGCTGTAACCGCAGTGCTGCTGACCCCCATTAGCTTCCTAGAAGTGAAAATGGATTTGCTCTGAGTTCTGTCATCCCTGGTGACCCAGGGCTCACCGAAGCAGCGCCAAGAGCACAGGGCTGGCCACCAGACCAAGCCATGCTAACCCACCCTCAAGGCTGCTTGGACTTGATGAGCACGCCCCCGCCTCCCTCCTCCAACCACCTGACGGAGACAAAGTTCTTGAAACATGGGAAGGTTTGGGGCTTCCCTGGAAGGTCGTTCATTCACTGGTGCCAGCAGAGGAGGCCCTGCTGGGCCAGAGTAATTACAGTGAGAGGGACCTGGTTAGAGTCCCAGCTCTGACCTTAGCCCGTCACCTTGGGCAAGTTACTAAACCCCTCTGAGTTGTCTCCCGACCTGGAAAATGGGCTTAACAGTACTTACGTCACAGAGACAGATGCTCCGCAGAGGAGATGCTTTAAATTGCACACATAAGACATCTATCACACGCCTGAAGCATAGCAGGTACTCAATCAGTTGTTATTGTCAATTATTATTATGTCTTTGTTATTATGTCTTCAGTTTAACTTTTGGTAACAAATATTATCACCCCATCTTATGTCAAGGGTCAGCTGAGGCTCTGGAAGGTTAAACAGTATTTCAGTTCCGTATTATAGTGTAACAACCATCCCAAACCTTAGTGGCTTAAAATAAGACTGAATGATAATGAATGACAATTTCTCATGACTCTGTGGATTCATTGGGTGGTTCTTGGGCTCCAGGTGGGGTCAGCTGGGCTCTATCATGTGAATACAGTCAGTTGGCAGCTCAATTGGACTGAAAGGTCAAAGAAGACCTCTCACGTGCTTGGTGTCTTGGTGCCAGCTGTGGACTGGGCTGCCTCAGTTCTCTTCCTCCTGACATTTTCACCGGCTAGCTTGGGCTTCCCCAGGTTTGGCAGTTGACTTCCAGAAGGGTGTGTCCCAAGAGGACAAGCCTCAGCATGCAAGCTCTTAGCGAGCCACTGCTTTATAACATCCTTGTTAATGTCCTTGTTAATGTCAAATAAAGCCAAAGTCCTTATTGGCCACCTGCCCAAACCCAGACTCAGCATGGGAGGGGACAACATGAAGGCACACATACTGGGAAGCATTGGGGATGCCCAGGTAACAAACAAACAAAAAGGCTTGTCTAGGGTCCCACGGCTGTTGAATGGCATAGCTGGGATTTGAACCCAAGTCTGCCTGACTCCAAAATCTATGCTCCCTCAAAGCATGGCTGAGGCTGACCCCATGGCAGGCTAGCGTTTGTGCACCACCCCCAACCAGAGTCGGAAGGCGAGGTGATTTTCCATCTTGTCTGCAGCCTACCCCTGCCCTAGTATACCACGATGTCCTTGAACCTCTCCTGCTCACCTGATGAAGGGGAGAAAAGCACCCTCCTTCTGCTGGGCCCCTTCTGCTCTTCTGCCTAACACGTCGACTACAGAAAGCTACTCCTGCTTCCCCCAGAGTCCCAGTACCAGCCAGGACGGTGGTGGCCCTTTCACTCGTGGCGTCTCCAACCACAGCAGCATCCTGGCTCTGCTGGCCTCAGGGCACACACACCTCTCTGAACTTCAGCTCTATTTTCAGCGGTACCCTTACCAGGAAAGCAAGGATCTTGGAAACAATGACAATATTACAGACATGAGCCCAAGTTTATAGCCCACTGTTGTCTTCCCAGTGGACTTCCAGTCTGCCCACGAGCTGGGACAACGCCTGGGACAGGCCCCCTACCCTCACCTCTGTCTACACTCAGCCAGAGGCTGATTTGAGCTGGCCCCTTGGTGATGACATTGGGAACCCAGCCACTTCTGGTTCCTGCCTGCCTCTGACTGAGTGAGACTCTGGTCAATTCCAACCACTGGTGCCCCGCAGGCCCAGCACCTGGGTGAGGAATGCCCTTCTCCCTGTCGTTCCCTGCTCCCAGTCCGTGTGGGCAGTGAGCATTTCTCACTTTCCTGTGGCTGGACTCTCACTCTCCCGTCTTCTTAAGGCCCCAAGAGAGTACGCCATTTGTTCAATGCCCTATCATGAGCTGACTGCAGAGCTGGGGCCTTGAACTTGGGATGTCATCTCCCACCGTTATCTCTTGCAGGAGACCCAGCACCCTCCCCCCAACCGGCATTCGTGGAGTCTCAGCGGGGCCCACAGCCGTTCTGCCTCAGCGTGGAGTGAAGGCTAACCGAAAGCAAAGCCTCTGGAGGAAGAGGAAATGTTCTCTGGATGCTGAATGGGAGACCTTGGGGACGTGTGTGTGTGGGGGAGGCCCCTCTCTGACTTGTGCCCAGGGAAAAGTCATGGTCAATGAGAAAGCCTTTGATGGGAGAGAGTCGGTGATGCAGCCGAGGAACATCAGCACACATCACCCGGGATGGATGTGGGACCCTCTGTCAGACCAGGCCAGTTCTCCTGATGTAAGGTCAACAGGCTGATGTCCTGGGGTACGGAGCTCCCCGGAAGTGGACTGCGATGCACGAGGAATCTAGAACTGCTCATGTCCTGTGTGGTCTCGCTGAGGAAAGCCAGGCAAAATCTGGCAACTGAGCTGGAACGGCCAGGGCTCTTGGCTCCGAGCAACAGGAAGCAATTCTGGTTTATTTCAGCAGAAAAGGACCCTATCAAAAGGGTCTTGGGAGGCTCACAAAATAACCAGGAGGGCTGGAGAACCGGGTTTGGAAAGCAGGCCAAACAAAGAATGCTGCGCAGCGGTCAGGACCATGGCCAAAGTCAGGCCAATCCAACGACAATCCCACTGCCAAGTCCAGGACACCTCGGCTTATACTGCCACCTCCAGACATAGCTATGGTCCCTGCCATTCCAGGAATGGAATGTCATTGCCATAGTGACTGCCACCCTCCACCAGAACGGACTTCTGTGCTCCCTACATCTCTGCATCATCACCTGCTGACACTCAGTTGTTCATGGAGCATCTGATTGGCTGAGCGTAAGTCAGGAGCCCACACTAACTGCAATGGCAGCTGGGAAAGTGGCTCTGTGGTGTTTTTCTCTTCTTTGGTGAGAGGCAACTAGAAAGACAGGGAATTTCTCAGACACGGTAGTGGAGGGTGGATGCAGGTCAGCCATGAACTTACCTCACCTGGAAAAATGTAGAACAGTTGTCCCCAGGGAGTGCTAGAGAATTGTATGCCTCCAGGGACAGCCTCAGCTTGTCTTCCCTTCCTCCAGATGCTGATGGAAGTGTGTGTGTGTGTGTGTGTGTGTGTGTGTGTGTGTGTGTCTCTAAGGACAGAAACATGTTACACGATATTGGGTCAGGGACCCTGGGTTTGATTCTGAGGCCCCGAGGCTCAGTTCCACGTCACAGCCTGCTGCCCTGCCTTCGAGCTTTCACAAGGTATGTGGTAGCTTCTGCTGTAGTCTGAGCCAGCGGGCCGAAAGATGCCCCTAAGACCGAGATAGCCCCAAATGGAATGGGGCCATTCGTTCTGCGTAATGAAGGAGAGTGCAGGTTTCGGAGGCAGAGAGATTGGGGTTTACCAGCCATGTGACCTTGTACGTGTTCTTTAACTTCTCTGAAACTTAGTTTCCTTATCTGCAAAATGCAGATGAGGTGGCAGGCACCCAGCCTCCATTCCAACTTGGTCCTATGGCGCCTTCATGTTCTGCAGAGGCTGGAAGGGTCCCAGACACCTTTGCAGCTGGGGCTGTGGATGAGAATTAGATTTCACCAATTAGATGCACTTGTGTGAGTTTCAGAAGGCAGCGGCGAGGAAGAGATTACTTGCTTGCTACTCTGGCTGTTGCTGCTGGAAACACTGAGTGTGAGAGAGAGAGAAAGAGAAAGAACATTCTAGTGTTTGATCAGTCAATTAGTCACCAGCTTTGTGGATACTGAGAGGTGTTGTGGTGGCAGTGGCTTCCTGATCCCTGGATGGCAACTACAATAGTGTCCTTTTGAAATCAACATCTCCGTGACTGGCCCCTGCCCTCCTCCACCTTCCTAATGATAGCAGAGATGGCATCAATCTTGGCAGCCCAGTTCAGTGGTGTTATGGGAGTCTAGAACCTGCTTCTCCAGCCCTTCCAATTATTTTTGTAAGCGCCTAATTTCCTGTATTAAATTTCTTCTAGCTTAAGATAGCTGGAGAGGTTTTCTGTTTCCTGCAGCCGAACCCTAACTACTATAGGAGTCACACCCCATTGCTCACACAGTTGTTGGGATGAGATGAGGTGATGGGTGCTATACAGCCTTGTAAACTGTAAAGCCCTTAACATCTGTTAGGGTAAAAAAAAGAAAAAAATTTTTTTACCAAAGTATAGTTAATTTACGATGTTGTGTTAGTTTCAGGTGTACAGCACAGTGATTCAGTTATGTTAGGTGTTTTTCAAGAAAGAGTGTCCCTTTTGTCAGGGGAGACGAGATGTGATGGAAATCTTGCTGACGTGTCACTCCAATGTTTACACGCCCCAGTCAGTTCTTTCACCTCGAACTGCTGGGGCAGAAGACAGCCTGAATGAATTTAGGTAATTTGAGTGGGTCACCTGCTTTTGGGGGCTGCAAGGGTTTTCCTGTGGATTCAGGGGGAATTCTGCCTCTCTGTTCACCGTTACAACAATGACTGGTGCTCCACGGTGCCTGGGAAAGGTGGCAGATGCCCTGATGTGAGCCTGAAAAGTCAGCTACCCCGGGACTCTCCCCTACCCATGCTGGGCTCCCCTGTTAGCCCATCAGTTTGTGTTAAAGCTCACATTCATTCCTTACCCCTCCTAGTTAAATCTTTGTGTTTACAAAACCTTCCCCTCCCCTCCCATCAGGCTTGAAGGATCTCCCTTTCTTTGGTGAGTAACATTCTCATGGCCGTGGCATCGGCCCCTAATTCCTGTCACAAAATGAGGGCCGTCTGTGGGGTGAGGGGCCAGGTAGGTGGCCCTGGGGGCCATGAAGCTGGGAGGAAGCTGGGCTGGGCTTGGCTGCCAGAACAATCCAGGCTCCACTCCAGCCCATCAGGGGGCGTGAGGCTGAGTGGGCAAGATAAACCATTTCAGCGGTTTTCAGGAGCCCTAATCAATTGCGAGGCAGGGCGCAGCCCTCGGGGACAGATAAAGCCAGCCCCACGCTCCAAGCCCAGTTGGAGCCAACGTTTGTGTGGTTTGAACTTTTGTGCGGTTTGGACAAGTCCAGCTAGCTTTGCTGGAGCTGTTTCCTCTGTTCCCAACTGTAGTGCAATGAGGTGAGCGGCCCTGGACCCCACAAACCAACCCTGGAATGATTTAGGTGGCCGATCCTCTCTCCCCGCAGGGTCCTACAGGCTGGGGCATGTCCGGGCCATGCCCCTGGCTCTCGCCGGTGGCTCGGGGTTTTAGCAACACTCCGTCGCCCAAGGCAGGCGAGACGTCCGCATCGGGAGCTGAGCTGCTGCAGATTTGATTCTCTGCCCCTGCTTCCAAACTAGAAAGCCCATGCCCACTTTCAGATTCCACCTTCACCACGGCTGCCTCCGGGACGCGCAGTCGCCTTGTGCAGAGGAAGCCCAGGACGCTGGGGACACCGCCTGGAGCCTGGGCGCATAGCAGCAGGGCTTTTTCCGCCCCTCCTCCAGCTTGAGGTTTCTTGTTTAACCTCTAAGTTGCCAGAAGATATCCGGAGGGTTCATGGGCAGGCCTTTGGCTGACTCTGAGCAAGGCAGGGCACCCCAGATTCGAGCACCACCGGCGGGCACTCCTTGTGCCAATATCTGCTGCGCTTGTGGGCTGCAGGGCAAGGTGGCCCGGTGAGGTGGATGGACGCTGGGCGGCATGGACCCATCTGTCAATGCTCTGTCCCCTGGGAAGCCTGTGTCAGCCTGTGTCAGCCTGTGGGGGCCCCAGCAAAATAGAATCAGGAACAGGTGCTGCCTGGGAGGGAAACTCGGGCGCCTGGTGTATCTCAGTGATGCTCGCACCCTCCAGGGACCTTCCTGCCTCCACAGAAGGTGGGGACAGAGAGAGAGAGAGGCGAGCATGGAGAGAGAGAAAGGGAAGTGGGAAGAAACTGGTCACGGAGGAGGCTATTTTTATTCTTTGCTACAGCTGCGTGCATTTCTCTGACCAACTAGGCAGAGAAAATCATTCTGGCTCCCGGTGAAGCAGGCCTTAAACTTGGGGTGGGGGAACAGGGCAGGGAGTGGGAGGTGCGCAGGAAAGGGGCAAAGAGGGGGCAATCCCTGAGGATCCAGCTAACCACAGCCTCCAGAAGCCCTCACTGTACAGAACAACCCCCCTCTGCCGCCCCCTACCCTAGATGCTTCAGCCTTAACTTTGGCTGCCAGCGGTGGGCCATCCTTTCCCTTCTGGTGACACCTTGTGCATGACCCAGTTGAGACTGGGCATTTGTTCATCACTGTCTTCTTCTGTTGGGCCTTGGAGGAGAGCCTTATTCCCTCCCGGCAGGGGACAAGACCTCCTGGGTGGTGTCAGTTGCCACGATCACCCTAGCATCTGGAGAAACTGGCAAATGTCCCAAACAGGAAACCAAGATTAGGGGCCAGGGCCTTAGAGTTACTCTTTTGAGGCCATGATTGTCTAAGTCAGCAGTTCCCAAAGTGTGTGCCAATGATCCCCATGGTACCCCAGACCTTTTCAGACTGTCTTTTCTAACTGCAAAGCTCCATAAGGTTGGATTTTCTTCATATACTTCAACCAAAACCACATAGCACAACAGATTGGATGCTGAAGCAGCTAGGAGAAAGCAGCTGTCTTCTCTGAAGCCAGACATTAAAGAGGCTTGCAAAAATGTAAAACAATGTCACTTTTCTCCTTAATTTTTTTTTGTTTCAGAAGACACAGTCCTTTTTTCATGAAATTATGCTATTGATGTTAACATGCATATTAGTTATCGATTGCCGTGTAACAAATGACCTCAAAGCTTAGTGGCTGAAAACAACACACATTTATTATCTCTCAGTTTCTGTGGGTCAGGAATCTGGAAGCAGCCAGCTTAGCTGGGTGGCTCTGGCTCAGGGTCTTTCATGAGGCTGTGGTCCAGGTATGGTCCAGGGCCGCAGTCATCTCAAAGCTCAACCAAGGAAAGAAAGGATCCACCCCAAGCTCAGTCATGTGGGTAGGGTGGGCCCAGCTTGCAGGGTCCAGGGAGCAAGGAATGTGTGGCAGCTGTGGTCAGATGGGCATGAGGCCCTAGTGAGCCAGAATGATCTGGTATATCTCAGCTTCTTCATGCCTAGTTAATTGGTGAATGCGGGACTCGGGGTAGAAGACCCCGTAAGTGAAAGATGTAACCGTATGGACAGAGTTGCAATTTCTGGTTCAATTTCCCTTTTCTTAATGAAGAGTCTCCTTCTGGAGCTGCCTTGACATGTTCGGGCTTTGATTTTGATCCTGGAGATTCCTCTGTGGCTTGCAGCATCCTCTGTGAATCCCCGTGTTAGGGATGCCCCCCGGGGGGAAAGGCTACGATTCATGAGAAAGACCCCCAAACGTGTGAAGACTGGGCTCCTTTATCATCGTCTCATTGACACCAGGGAAGCTTGAGCTGCTAGCCTTCTAATAGGAGGAGGTAGGGGAAGTCTGGGGCAGAGAGAGGCCAAAAACCCAGGGTGGAGACAAAAAGCTGCTGGGGTCCGGAAGAAGAGAAGCAGGGGTGGGTGGCTGGGATGGACGGAGTGCACAATTGTGATCTTCTCTACTTCAAAGTCCGGCCTCACCAGCCCTGATCTCAGGGTCAGCTAACGTAGGAGCCCCCCAGCCCCTCTTCCAGCCCCTGAAAGCCATCCTGAGAGAGGAAATGTGGCCCCTCACTCAGTGGTATCAGGGGCGTGGATTGTGCTGCAGAAGGTGGGGAGGCCCCCGCCCTCAGGTATCACGCAGCATGCTTCAGTTCTGCCTGCTCTCGGGACCGGGCCCCAGCCCAGCGGGCTCCGGAAGGACCAGGCCAGGCCTCCGACACAGGTCAGGGATGCTTTTTGTTGGGGGGAGGAGGGGTGTTGTTTAAAATGTCACCTCTCTGGGGCCCAGCACAATTCTTTCAGAGCTGTCTTCTCCTTGCTGGTTCATTGGTGGCTTCAGGCCTTGGGTTTGAATGTGGACCAAGTCTTAGCAAAAATGCTAAAACAACGCAAATATTTGTGTGCACCTTCAACCCTTATTGGGGTTGAGTCCTTTTGAAGAGAGAACGGGGGGATTACCTTTGGTTTCTGGCCTCGTGGATGAAGTCGGTGAGCTAATAATAACCTGGCCAGGCGCCCAAGATACCAGCGGGTCTCAGGTCACTGTCCTGGACCGGCAGCCTCGGCGTCACCAGGGAACTTGACAGCAATGCACATTTGGGGGGCTCACCCCAGACCTACTGAGTCAGAAGCTTTGGGAGTGGGGGTGGGGCTTGGGACGCTGTGTTTTTAACAGGCCTTCCAGGTCATTCTGATGCCCTTCCAAGAGCCACAGTTTGACGAAGAATATGATTCTTATTTAACAGATGAAGAAAACGAAGATCAGAGGGGCCAAGTCACTCGGCCGAGATTGTGCGGCCAGCAAGTCTGGTGCCAGGATTCAAACCAGGTCTTTCACAGAGGAACTCTTATTTTTTCCTTTTGTCTCGTCCCACCCCCTCCCTCTCCAGCCCCACCCCTCCTTCCTCTCTCCCAGAGGTTCTCAACTTGGCCGCATATATTGACATCACCTGGGGAGCTTTAAAAACTAATTTTGCTGTTAGGGCTCCACCCTAGGAAACTGAATCTCCGGGGTGTGACTCCAGCATCTGAACCTTTTATTCCCTATTCACAGGCAGCCTTACCCAGATGCCTCCGCGATTCCAAATGTTTCTACTGCACGCCTTCGCACTAAGGTGTTAGTAACTGGATGTGTTACCTTTCTCAGGGTATCTGCATTTGAAAAAAGAACCAAGGACATAAAATAATGAATTGCGTAAGCATCCTAGCGAGTGGGAGAGACCAGCTTTTGATCTCTTTTTTTCCCACTTACAGCAGATTTATTACTCTCACATGTCCTGCTAGGAATCTACCCAGCCGTCTTGGCTGAGATTTCTGAATATGCTGTGTCTTTTTGAGGGGATTTTTGGGCTGGAAGAACTTGAATGAATCCTTTTCTGAATGCCCTTAAGCCATCAACCTTGCCCACAAAGGGCTGAGTTTCCCAAACCAGTAACAGCCAGTCAGTCCCATTCTAACTAGCTAGCAAAACCAAAATTATTCCCCAAAATGGTTTTTTTTTTCCAACCATTCAATTTTCCCCTGTCAGGCCGTTCCAGTGCCCATCCAAACACACTCTGCTGCAGAAATTGAGGTGGTATGTACCTCAGCCATAAGTTAGAGTCCTTTTCCAGACCCCCAATTCCAGCAAATCGCATGAGACACTCAGCGTGGCTATTTCCAGGACATGACAAGATTTCGATGTTGACGCCTCCTTTTAATTTTTTTAATTGTCAAAAACCTTTACTTGTTTGCTTTTATTTGTGGAGGGGAGAGGTAATTAGGTTTATTAATTTTTTTAATGGCGATACCGGGGATTGAACCCAGAACCTCATGCATGCTAAGTATGCGCTCTACCACTGAGCTCTACCCTCCCCGCACTGTGAACCTTTTTAAAGTGAAGTACAGTTGATGTACAATATTGTCGCAAACCTTTGAGTTTTGAAAATGAAGAAAAATAAAAGCCACCCTAAAAATGTTTTTTTTTTTAAACCAGCAGCTACATTTCTACCCTGCTTCTTGCACCTGGTGGCTTCTCCGCCCTTCAGGAAACAGCCCACTTGTCAGCAGCTGGGTTCATTACCACAGTATCGACCCTGACACGTTCCACGCGGGCCACCTCCCCCGGAGTTCCTCAATTCACACCCTAAATGAAACGTAATTGGACCTGGACATCTTTGAAGTCCCTGAGCAGCTTGCCAGCATTTTGAAATGTCCTTGATTTGCATGGTGAAGACCTAGTTGGAGGTGACTTTTTCTTTCCCCTCATCCCACAGTTTTAAAGACAGAATGATTTTAAATGACATTCCCCAGCCAGGAGGAGTTACCATGGAAGAAATAAAAATTCTCAAAGCCCCCAAAAGAAAAGGATTTGATGAATCTCTAATTTGCCCCTCTCCTTGGGTTTTCTTCTGTGACGGCCGCAGGCTAGGCCATGGTTTCCTCTCCAACTTCTCCCCAGGTCCCCGACCTGGGGGAGGACAAGAATCCGAGGGACTCTGGCCAGAAGGTTCTGAAGGCCGGCAGGTCGCTGTCAGACCTGAGGCAAGAAGACGAGCCCCACCGCAGGCCGGTGAGTTGGTGAGGGAGGCCATGTGTTCAGCAGGGATCATCTCTCTCCCTTTCCGGCTGAGCCAGGGCTGCAGAGATCACGCCCAATCCTAGAAATCGGTGTGCCTGCCTGCCCTGTGGCCCTAGAGCTGGATGACTTCCTGCAGCCCACAGAGGGGCCTGCCTGCTGCCATCATTCATGCCCGCAGCCTAGGCGGGCGCTTGTCAACCCGGGGGGGACCTTGGACCTTGGCGATCTGCTTTGCTCTGGGCAGTGGCCTGCCCCCAGTTTGCAGCCACCCCCCCACCCCAACTTTTCTGCTTCTGTGAGCTTCCTCGGGGGTGGCCGTCCTCCGAAGCAAATGATCCGCTTTCCCCCAGAGCAGCGCTGTTCAATAGAAATTTCGGTAAGAAGGGAAAGGTTTTCTCTCTGTGCTGAGATGTGGCTAGTGCAACTGATGACAGGAATGTTCAACTTTACGTAATTTTATTTAATCTAGGTAGCCACATGTGACTAGTGACCGCTGTGTTGGACAGCAAAGGGACAGGTGATCAAGCAAAACCCAAGAGTGGATGCCCCGGTTTGGAGGGTGTATGGTATTGACTATCAACTTCCCCAAAAGACTGTTGATCAAGCAAAGCTTAATTTATCAGACCTACTTCAGTAAGGAAGCGTACCTGGGTGACAGAATGCTGGTGACGTCTCCAAGCAGGGACACTGGGGAAGGGTATTTATAGCATTTTAGAGACTGGACTGGGTTATTTTGAAATTGGGTCTTTCAAGGCAAGAAACTGTCTGGGATGGGGCAGAGTTTATGACAAAATCGTTCTGGATTGGTGAACACAGCAAGGCAGAGGTTTTGTTAGGTCTTGATAAGCTAGCTATTGGTCTTGTTAACAAGCTATTTTAGTTGGTTATCTTCCCGGTGGAAGTATTTCTTAGAACAAATAGCGAAGTTATTTTCATTTGTTCTCAGTATTCTTTCAACATGGGGATGGGAAAGTATGTCTGGTCCCGGTGCTGTTTAACGTAGGGACGGGGAATAACAAATTACCCCCAAGTGTAGTGACTTGAAACAATACCCATTTCTTATCTCACAGTTGCTGAAGATCAGGAATTTGGGAGCAGCTGAATTGGGTGGTCCTGGCTTGGGGTCTCCCGTGAGGTTGTAGCCAGGATGTTGGCCCGAGTCACCAATGATCATCTGAAAGATTTCCCGGGGCTGGAGGACCCACTTTCAAGGTGGCTTACTTGCGTGGCTGGTGAAACGGGGTTGGCTGTTGGCAGGAGGGCTCAGTTCCTTGGCATGTGGGCCCCTCATGAGGCTGCTTGGGAATCCTCCTGGCATGGTAGCTAGCTTCCCCTAGAGCAAGTGATTCAAAAGAGCCAGACAGAACCCGGAGTGTCTTTTATGACTTAACCTTGGAAGTGTCACATCATCAAAATATGCTGTTGGTTACACAGGGCAGCCTTGTTCAACATGGGAGGTGACCATGTAAAGGGGTTAATAGCGGGGCTGAGACTCACAGGGAGAGGGAATTTGGGGGTTTCAGTTCTCAGGGGTAGGTTGGGGGCAGTGGTATAAGGGAGGATGCAGAGGTTCCTAGGTTTCCGAGTTGAGACACAACTGTGGCTGGTCTGTGTATGTTGGGGAAGGGGGGACCCACTGGCTGACCCAGCCTTCTGCCCTCTTTTTCTGGAACATTGTTCCAGTTACCATCACTATGTAATAAGTCCCTCCAAAATTTCGTGACTTCAAACAACCATTTTGTTATGCTCATGGACTCTGTGGGTCAGGAATTCTGGTAGGGCGCATCGGGGGATGGCTTGTCTGTGCGTCACCACGTCTGGGACCTCAGCTGGGAAGACTCCGAGCCCAGCGATGATAGTTGCGGGCTGGAGTTATTCGCAGTTTCAATCATCGACATGTCCGGTGCCTGTGCTGGGGGGAAGCAGAGGCTTGGATGGTGGCCGGAGAACCTACAGGTGGCCTCCCTACATAACTTGGGCTTTATCACAGCATGGTGGCCTCGGCTTGGTGGGACTTCTGACGTGGGGGCTCAGGGCTTCGAGTGTGATTGTTCTAGCAAACAAGGCGGAAGCTGCATGGGCGTTTAGGGCTCAGCCTTGGGCGTCACCAGACATCACTTCCACTGTTCTTTCATTCATTCTCTCTTTTGTTTCTTTATTTACCTTAACAGAGGCACTGGGGATTGAACCCAGGACCTCGTGCATGCCAAGCATGCACCCTACCACTGAGCTATACCTGCCCCCTCCACTGTACTTTTTTGATGCAAGCAGTCACAAGCCTGCCAGAATTCAGGGGAAGGGGTCACAGACCCAGTCTCTCAATGGGAAATGTCAGTGTCACATTGTAGAAGAGCACATGGGCTGGATGATATTGTCACAGCCTTTCTTGGGAAAGACAGTCTGCTGTGCACCCCAATTTTCCTAAGACTTTTGTCTTTGATGGGTGGGAACAGGGGGTGCTGAGGGAATGCAGGCCCTGGGCACCCCACACAGCGTCTCTGCTAGATCGTGCTTGTTCCTTCCCCATCACAGGTCACTGGCCCGAGTCTGCGCTGAGTGGGACACACGAGGAGGAAGAGCTGAACCCAGGAGAGGGGGTTCTTCACACAGGCCCATAGGACTGTGTCCCAGATTGTGGGGCCAGAGAGAGCTCTGCCACTTACTGCGTGGTCTTGGACAAGTGGCTTATCTCTGAATTGGGAAGAAGTCCTGCCTCGGGATCACTGTGGGGAGCAGGTTAGGTGAGGCGTGCAGAGGATGGCAGGACGCTTGGCACGTGGGTGGGTATTCAACAGACGGGAGCCACTGTGACGCTATCTATTATTCACTTATCCAACCTGAGTTCAACCATCTGTGGCACAGTATTCGTCGTATATTGCTGGGTAGCAAGTCACCCCCAAACTTAGTGGCTTAAAACAACAGAAATCATTTCTTCCCCACTCTCTTGCTTTCTCTGGCGCAGACATCCAAAGCTTGGTCAGGTGGCCATGGCCCAGCTTTTCTCAAAAGGTGGCAGTCAGACATGGCTGAGGCTGCAGTTGTCCGAAGGCTCAAAGTGGTTCAGTCACGTGGCTGGCAAGCTGGCACTGGCTGCTGGCTGGGGGCCTCAGTTCTCTCCACGCAGGCCTCCACACAGCTGCTTGAGTGTCCTCATGCCATGGCAGCTGGGATCCCCTACAGCCAAGTTTCTCCGGGAGGGTAGAATCTGGGTCTCTCTTAGTCTCCACCGTATCTCAGCCTGATGCCCAGCTCAGTATTCTGTGAGAGTTTAAAAGGCTGAGAACTGACTGCCTCAGCCACTCTGCTTTCAGCCTTTTATATTCTTCTGCAAGGTCTTTTAGGCCTCTGCCCAGGCTGACGGCAGTCTCAAGGTTTCAAAGAGGATCCCAAGGTTGTGGAAGGGGAAAATCAGGGAGAGACAGCCACCAAGGCCCAGGGCCCAGGTGCCCCTCCTTATTGGAAATGCTCCTTCCAGAGCTTGACCTTGGACTTCTGAGCGTGTTCAAAGGGAGACTGTCCTAGCAGGCTGAGAGCTGTGCAAACCCTGAGAGAGAGAGAGAAGGAAGTGCGTGCGAGGAGCTCATATTCCACTGAGGGTAAGCAAGGAGCCCGGGGTTCCAGCTGAGCCGAAAAGGCCAGATCAAAGTTGCTGTTCTGCTGAAGTAGCAGGTGCAAAGGCCCTGAGGTGGGGCAGTGGGGAGCAGGTTCTGAGCCCTCTGAGCCAGGAGGGCTGGGCTGCGAGGGCAGGGTCAGATGAGGCCAGAACAGGGGGTAAAAGCAGAGCAGTGGGGTGATGGAGGCAGCCACGAGGAGGAAGAGGGGGCTGGGGTGGGGGTCTTAAAGCAGGGAACCTGCAAATTTCTGGGCAAAAGTCAAGAGGATCTGAACCAAGGCGGAGCCCTGAGAAAGGGGGAGGCAGGTTCCAGAAACATTTAGTTGTAAACTTGACTGGATTAGACAGCCAGATTGGATTAGAGGGGAGAAGGCAGGATGATGGGTGAGTGGTTTTCCCTCTGGTTTCTTCCTCTGTGATGTTCAGAGGCAGCAGTTGCTATAAGGAGGCTTAAGGTGCTTTGCTCAGTGTCCTGAGACCAGAAAGAGAACCTAGAAGGCCTGGCGCCTTGCAGAGTGTGGCCCCTGATGTCCTTTGCCCAGAGGCCCCCACTGCTCCTCATCCCCCAGGCAAACTGCCCTGCTGAGAAACGCGCAGGGATGACTGTCTAGATGTGCAGGCTACCGAGTCCTGGCACATGTATCACTGTCTCTTTTAATTGTCCGGGTGGGAGTTGTGATTCCCATTCTACAGATGAAGCAAGTGAGGCTTCTGGGCTCAGAGAGCTGTGATGTCTTTTCTAAGGTCAGAGAGGTAGCAGAGTCTGTCCTGGAACCCAGCCGAGTCTTTCTCTTCAACATCCTTCCCTGTTTTCTCATCTCCCAGCTCCCTTAACAACCACTCGTATGGAGTCAAGGTCGTAAGTATTTGCAGAGTTCTTCCAGGGCCTCTGTGAGGTGAGGCGATACGGCAGGTTTGGGGCGGTGGTTCCTGATAGGTGTGTTAGAGGTGTGGGTGTATGGTGGGGTGGGAATAGGGGGGGCGAGGGACAGAGAGACCAGAGCTATCAATCAGAAAGGGGTCCCTGAAGGCAGGCTGATGTGGCTGGGGCTACATTCAGGAAACCCATCAGGATGACAGTGACCTTGGGCAAAGACCCATCAAGGCAGGTGTCAAGTTAACAGGGCTCTTTGCTATCTCCCTCTTCTGGTGCCAGGTGTTCAGGAACTTGACCCCCTCTCCTGGTTTTGTCTGGTTTACTGCCCCACCCCCCCACCCCCCCGCCCCAACACCCTGCCCTGTCTGTCTTTGCTGGTTCCCCTTCCCTGGAATGGGTGGCCAGGGTCGTACCACCCCCCAGAAGGGAACTATGAATTCCATCCCCTTAATTCCTTTCCCAGCTCTCTCATAGCCGGAACACCTAAACGCTTTCTGCAACAAGCTCTCTAAATGATTGGAACTTTCTCCCAAATCAGCACTTTTTCATGCTACATTAGCATTTATTGGTTTGATATTTACATTTGGCAAAGGAGCACCCAGTCCCTGGGTCCCTGGGAGCACACACCGTCAACAGAAACAGACCCGCCCCATCTGCCACCTGCCTTGTCCTTCCCCCAACCCCCAGTCTATCAGAATAAAAAAAAAAAAAAAAAAACTCAGAAGGATTATCTTTACAGACCAAAAGGTCTGCTGATAAACAGGGGCCCTGCCCAGAGGAGAGGGGGCGCCCCAAACCAAAGGCCTGGCAGGGACTATCTGAATTTGTACTGCAGTCGTGTATACATGCTAGCTTCCCTGTGGGATCTTAACCTTCCTGAAGGCAGAGATCTGTTTTCGTTCTTTGAATTTCTCCAGATTCCTCTCCAGGGCGAAGAACCAAGCTCTGCCACCCCTAGGTTCTTAAGGAACATTTGGCTACTGTGGAATTAATCAGAAGTCGCGCCCTCCCTCTGACAGCTGCTGTGGGGGAGGGTGGATGAATGATCCAGGCAACAAGAGGGCAACGGGGGCGGGGTGGGGGGACCACGTGGTAAAGAAGGGAAGTTCTCCCTTCTCCCTTTCAAACGCCCCTACAGATCTGGCCAAGGAGCCCAGCCCTGCGAGGTTGTGGTGGAGGCAGGAAGCTGTGTGGTAATGTGGTTAGAGCTCAGCAAACCGGGCTCCAAAAGCCAGCGCTGTTATGTAACCGGTGTGGGCCTCAGTTTCCTCTTTGGTAAAATTGGAATGATGGCAGTTCCTCCCCTCATGGGCTGGTTGTGGGGATTCAGGGAGATCAGGAGTGTTAAGGGCACATCATGGGTTTAGGAGACGGCGGTTGCTAGGATTTTATTCAGACCTGTGGCAGTAAGTGGACATCGTTAACTACTCAAAGGTACATTTCTGCTGTGCCCTGGGGTTTTCAAAGGGCAGTCTTCCCAGCGGCCCCAGAGCCTTGCCACTCAAAGGGCCCGTGGACCAGCAGCAGCATCACCTGAGAGGCTGTCAGGAAGGCAGATCCTACGCTGCTCCCCAGACCTGCCGAATTAGCATTCGTATTTTAAAATCCCCCAGGTGAATCATGCACATTAAAGTTTGCGAAGCCCTTTAGAAACCTCCCGTGAAATCTACAATGTGGCAATGACTATTCCCCATTTTGAGGATGAGAAAACTTGCTCAGAGTCAGAGAACTGATGCCCTCTTGTGCCTAAGCTCATGAGCTCTCTGGAAGAGGCCGGTGACTCCTGTGTGTCCTGGATCTCTTTCCCTACCCACAGCTGTTCCTTGAAGGACCAGCAGACTCCAGGGCAGGGTGGAGATGAGCGGGACCAGGGGGCCGGGGGCTCATCTGCAGCCCCATTGCCACAAAGGGGACCGGGATGGCCTCACCATGTGGAGTCCACCTGGAGGCGGCTGGGGTCTTGGCCCCTGGGGCTTGAGTTGGGATGACAAAGAGTCCAGAAGAAAAAAATGTCGTCTCAATAGATGCAAGCATGCCCGTGTTAAAATGAAATTTTCAAAAGGTGAAAATGCTTGACTCTCATGCAAATATAAAATGACCACATGTCAAAGATTTGATTTAACTCATTCATTAATGAGGGAACCTCTAAGATGTTAAAACTGGTTATCGTGAGAATGCGAGGAGCTCGGTATTTATAGGCAATTGAATAGAAGAATGTTAGGGTGAGATAGCTAGGTTAGAGATTATTTGCATCTCTACCAGACAAAAATCTGAAAGTTAACCAACCTCTGCCGCCGTGGGATTGTAAAATAGCCCAGTCAATAGGAAATCAATCAAAGGTGCCAGCCCTGCACTGTGCTGAAAGAACACCCAATAATCTCTTTCGCCTATTTCCAGTTTTGGATAATTTTTTCTGACACTACCCTCGGTTAGTCCTTGAGAATCCGGAAATTGCTCTTGCCTGAGAATTACCCTCAGAATGGAATGTGGGTCTTGGAAGGAAAGGAGGAATAAAAGATGAGCAAGCCCGTCTTCTAAAAGATGGGGTGTGTGCTTTCCCGGCCACCTTCCCTCTGTCCTGCTGAGCACCACGCCACAGCGCTCAGAGGGCGTGAGCTGGCATCGTGCAGGGAAAAAAGACTGTTCTCAGAAAGGACACGGCGCAGCCTGCTCCTGCCTCCCATTCTCTTTAACCTTGGCCACGGCGCAGAGGGGAATGATGTATCTGCAAACATCTGCAGCCTTGTCCAAAATATTTTCCCCTCCTGTACAGTTTTTGCCAATATTGTTAATCTGTGGGTTGACTTCAGACCAAAATAAATCTCCCAGCCCTGGCCACCAGCTAGCTAATTTTACTTTGTAACCAGGGAATAGAAAGTACGGGCCCTCGGCCGACCATTCTGTGTTTATTTTGCTTTCTCTCTGCTGCAGTTTAAAAATCACAGTTGGAAAAGTGGGCCCTCTGTGCATAAGAACAGCCGCCGAGATAAAGTAACAACAAAGACGGACGGGTTGAAAAAGGCAAGTTCTTCCGATTGCCCTCCACATTCGTCTCTCATCTCAGGATTCTGATCGTCCCCACTGGCCTTTTCCATGAGGTCTAGAGTTGTAAAATGTGCCAAAAAGCAGAAGGATACATGGTCCTTCGGGGAGGATTTTCTTAGGCACTGGGTCTGTTCTGTCACTCTTGTCGGGTTTTTCCTACCTAAGAGAGTTTGACTCTAGGTTCTCCTGGACCAGTCCTTGAGGAAGCAGGTGGGTAGAACATAAACATGTCAGCCATAGAAGGGACCGTGGAGGGCATCTTGTCCCGTTCAGCCGTGCCAGCTGAAAGGCAGGACGACCTAGTGGTTGAGAGCACAGATTCGGAGTCAGATAGCCTCGGTGTGAATTACTTCTCTACCCCTTACTAGCTGCGTGACTTTGGACAAGTTTACTAAACCCTGCCTCAGTTTCCTCATCTGTAAAGTGGGGATAGGAGTCACCATACCTACCTCAGATGATTGTAGTGGGAAGGAAATGAATTGACATATATAAAGCATCATGAATTGTGCAAAGCATACAATCTGCGTTTGACGGGAGACAGACATGAGGCTCAGAGAGGAGAAGCAACCTCCCCGAGGTCACTCAGGGAGTTGCCAGAATGAGCTGGACTTGGTGAAAAAGAGGAGAGGTTACTGCCTCTTGGAAATTCTGACTAATAATTGTGTCTTTGCCTGGGTTACATCATCTTCGCTCAGCACTTGGAAAGAGCCCTAACGTGGAAGTCAGGGCGGCACTTCTAGTCCGGGCGCTCTGCTGACTGACGGTGGCCCTACTGGTCATTAGTTTGGGGCTGGATGGTCTCTGGAGGTTCCTGTTGGTATGAACATCTTATAATTCGAAATTAAGGTCTGTACCTTCCACTCAAGTTAAGTCTGTCTTTTTGTGCAACTCTCTTTTTACTGCTTTACTTTTCTCCCTTATTTCCCTCTGACATTTTGCCCAGCCGTATTCTGTGGGCATCAATATCCGGTTTCCCTTTGGCTCTCCCGCCCTGTCCCTCCCCACATTGGTCCCTCTCCCCTCCCCCGCCGTTGGGGCAATCATGGGCTTCCACTGGCCCACACCTGAGCCCTCAGCTGCCATGTCTAAGTTGATTACACACTGTTTTGTAGGTGCCTTGAAAGTAGGCACTTGATTTCTTATCATGACCCACCTTAAGAACCTAATCCAATGTCCTTGGCACAGTGGCTTATCCATTATGGTTTGTTGATTGGCTCTATAATGAGTTGGGATAATGGATGAAATCTTTTACTATCAAGACTCCCTCTGGTACAGCTGCATAGATATCCTTTGTTCAAGAGGAAGCTAGTATTATCAAACTTCAAAGCTTGATAAAAAAAGGTATTTTAGAGCAATTAAAAATTCAAAGATGAAAATTTCAGGCTGGAACGCAGGAATGTTAATATACTTCCTTTGCTGCCTTTCTTTCTCGGGGACCCTATCCTACACCCCCTTTCCTTAAAATACAAGCCTGAGTCAAATGTTCTGTTGCCACCTGTTGGTGAAGTGAGGCATTGCAGCCCAGCTCTAGGAGGTACTGTAAATGCCTGGAGAACAGTAGGGACTGAAATGCTGGGCGACGAGATTGTAGAGTCAGGTGTGGCCCAGAGAATTAGCTTTCAGATTAGGTTGATCCTGAGGGAAGGGTGAAGGCTAATAGCAGAGGGGAATCCTGGAATAAAAGAGACAATATTAAGCACTCCAAGGGCTGTAGAGGAAAAGTAACCAGTTATTTGAAGACACTAAGTTCTGTAATACCTAATTCTGCTAGCGTGTATGTAACAAGGCCCCACGTACCACTGCGCTGACCACCAGTGTAATCCTGCCGCTCTCAAACCTTTGCCCTTAGTCAAAGTTGTTGGCGCCCAATGTAAAACTATACTGAGGAACAAAGAAAAATGAGGTTTCCTTATATAGTTGGGATGGGTGGCATTTTTAAAAGATGGCTGCAACAATATCCCACATGTTCTTCTGCAGTGTGACCTTCAAGGAGGGAGGTCTATCTCACTACCCCTTTGAACCCAGGTAGGTCCTATGACTGCTCTGATGGAACAAGGCGAACGTGATGCTGTGTGATTTTTCAGGACGAGGTCACGAAAAGCCTTGAAGCTTCCATCTGAACTTACTAGAATGCTCACTCTGGGGACACTCCCTCTTGGAACCTAGACACCATGCTGTGAGAAGGCCAAACTACGTGGACAGGCCGCCTCTAAGGCACTCCAATTGAAACCCCAGTTAAGTTCCCAGCCCACAGCCAACATTAACTGCCAGCCCCATGTGTGTGCCATTTTGGACGTCCCGCTGGGTTAAGCCTTCAGAGGACTCCAGCCCCAGCCAACACCTGACTGCAACCACATGAGAACCCAGAGTAAAAAAACACCCCCAGCTGAGCCCAGTCAACTCACAGAACTGTGAGAGATAATAGTAAGTTGTACTAAAGCCACTAGGTTTGGGGGCACCATGTGGCAATAGGTAACAAGGACAGTAGCAACTTTGGTTATACACCTAAACCGTAGGGCGACGCATAATTCGGTATAGTTTTAAAATCCTGGATTCAGCTTTCAGGCCATGAGTCCCTAACATCATAAAGCAGTACTATTTCAGTTCATATCTGCTGCCTCTGATCAAAACACTATCTTGCACTTCCTGAGAGAGACGGCACTTCCTGACAGGTGTCCCCTTGCGTCCTCATCTGTGTGACTGCGGAGTTCAGTGTCTCTCACACATTCCAGCATGGCCCTTGGTGCCTGATTTGCAGGCCACGAGATTGAACCCATGCTCTTGTCTCCAGAAGGTTTTGTGGGTGGGACTGTGTCATATACAGCAAGAATCCACCCACACATTTTCTTTGAATCAACCTCAGTGATGGATAACTTACATACGATAAAATGGACCCATTTTAAGTGTACAGATTGATGAGATTTGACAAACGTAACCCATGTTACCACCTACCGCGTAACCACCATCATAAAGTCTAGAACATTTTCATCACCCTGGAGTTTCCTTGCGCCCCCTTTACAGTCAAGCCCCTCCTCCCACCCCCAGCCCCAGGTAAGCACTGATTTGCTTTGCCATTAAAGATCAATTTTCGTCTTTTCTGGGATTACATATAAATGGAATCATACAGGATGCCCTCTCATGTGACTGTGTAATAGTTTGTTCAGCATAATATTTTTGAGGTTCATCCATGTTATTGTGTGAAACTATAGTTAATTCCTTTTTATTGCTGAGTAGTACATCGCTGTTTGGATATATCGCCATCTGTCTATTTATTCTTCTTTTGACGGACATTTGGGTCATTTATACTTGGGGCTATTATGAAGAAAAGTGCTATGAATGTTTATCTACAAGGATTTGCGGTCATATGTTTTTATTTTTCCTGTGTAAATATCTAAGGGTACTAATGCTGGGTTATATGATAAGTGTATATTTATCGGAAACTGACACTGTTTTACATGCCCACCAGCAAAGTATGAGAGTTCTGGTTGCTCCATATTCTTATCAGCACTCAACATTGTCAGTCTTTTGTAGCATCCTTGGTGAGTGCAATGGCCACAGGTTTTTAACTGTCTCTTCCATTAGGATGTGAGCGTGGACTTGCTTTTTCACTGAGACATCCTCTGGCACCTGGAATGGTGCCAGCACCTGGAACAGTCCCCAGCACCTGGAACAGCATGCAATATTTATTTTTGGAGTGAACGAGTTCATGTTTCCCTGGGCTTTCCTTAAGATCGATTTTGGTAGGGGGTATTAAGCAAAGAGGATTTATGCACTTATAGTTGTGAAAGATATTGCCAAATTGCTTTACAAAAAAAATGCTGAACCAATTTACCCTCCCACCAACACGAACTGTTGTCAGTTTAAATTTTTCTGCCGGTGGAACAGGTTAAACATGGTATTTCATTTTGGCTTTAATTTTCTATTACTCTTGTCACTGGGTGAATTTGAGCATCTTCTCATATGTTTATGGGCCTTGTATGCTGCTTCATTTGTGATTTGTGATCCTATATTTTGCCTTTCTTGCTTATTTTTTAGTGGACTATTTTTTCCTAATTTAGAGAAACTCTTTGCTTATAGATGGAAACAGTTTGCCTGCTGTGTATGTTGCAAACATTTTGTGGAGTGACAAGCAGGGTTCAATGACGACTCCTAGAACCCTTCTCTTGTTGCCTGCTCAGGCTGAGGACCCCCACATTCCCCCTAGTGGGAGTGGCTGTGACGGAAACTAAGTTTGCGTTGGGCTGAGGGCTCCCCTTCCTCCAGCATGCTTGCCTCCAAATCTTGACTGTCCCCTGTGTGTAAAGCCTCTCCAACTTATAAAATTAAAAGGTAGCATCCAGTGTGGGGAGGGGCAGGGTCCCCTCCTGGATCAGAGCCCATCGCGCATGCCACATCCAGAGCCCCTGCTCCTTTCCGTGGGCTGATGAGAGCACAGGGTTGGTGTATCTCATACTCCGTGACCTTCTCTGCTCTCCTGCAAGCGCTCGCTGGTCCTTGCTAGTTATATTGGTCAAAGTCCAGTTGAGAATATGGGAAGTACTCTAGGTGTTTGGAGCAGATGGAACTTAATGCATAAAATTGTTTACACATGTGATGGAAGACAGAGATGCCAAACAGAAAGGGAGGCAACTTAGAGATAAGCAAGTCCAGGAAACCTCAGTTGCCCCTAAAGCTGGAGGGGTGAGGGGAAGAGCTGGGTCACTGGAGCCCGGAAGTGGGGTCAACGGATCCCGGAAGTGGACTCAGCAGGCAGAAACCGGAGCTTTAGTGGTTCTGTCCTCTGGGTTCTGCAGCCACAGAGGTGCTCCAGCTGCTGAGGCAGAGAGCAAGGAGGAGAAATACCCTGGCTTCTCCTTTCCTCCTGTCCTCCAGGCTCCTTCCGGTGCCTTCCACAGGTGCCAGGAAACAGGCAGACAAAACCAGACAGAGGAAGGGATGAGGGATGGATCTGAGGACATGATGCCTGGGACTGGCACATTGGTGTCAGGCATGTGGCAGATTTTATTTTCCAAAAATAGCCGTAGCCATATTTCTGGTCCTCCATAGTTTTCTAGAACCATGACTCTCCCATCCACCGGTGGAGTCTGAGTCCCCCTCCTTCATCCCAGGTAGGACCTTGTACTTGCTGCCATGAGTTGTTCTCTGTCTCACGGAGGGGATACTAATTGACTTTGGAGGCGGGGTTATCAAAGGCAATACCACTTCCACCTGGGATACTCTGCCTTGGAACCCAGCTGCCGTGCTGTGAGCAAGTCCAAACCAACCCAAGCGGAGAGTCCCCATGGAGAGGCTCATGGGGAGAGACACGGGGGCCCCAGCCCTCAGCCTCCGAGTCCTCCAGCTGAGGGCCCAGACATCACGGAGCAGAGACAAGCTGTCCCTACTGTCTGCATTCCTGACCTGCAGAATCTGTGAGCATAATTATTATTTTTTTAAATGCCACTAAGTCTTGGGAAAATTTGTTACACAGTTTATCTCATAACTGGGACGGCACCGGGTGGGGCGGGAAGGGGCAGGAGGTGCATAGGTACAGATTTGGGGCTCAAGGCACTATCTGTCTCCTCTCACATCTTGTGTTTTGCGGCTGAATCCTAACCAATAATTGGAATTGGTTTGAGAGTACATGGAAGCTGGTCTCCCTCTCCTGCAAAAGCCTGTAAGTTTGTTTCGGGACCTATTCCCTTGAAAAAATTCATTAATTCACTGTACACATATTTATTGAGTGCCTAAACTGTGCTAGGCAATGCATAGATGCTTGAAAATAAAATAGGAACAGTTCCTAACTTCAGCCAGAAAGCAAATCACCTTATAAGTAAACACATAATCACCAATCGAGATAAATGCTCTGGAGGAAAAATGTGAGACGCTGAGAGAGTGTAATAGAGGATTTAGATTTTGTTTGGGCCATTGGCAAAGCCTCTCTCAGGAAGTGAGATTTCTCTCTTTCTCTCTCTCCCTCTCTCCCCTTCTCTCTCTCCTCACCGCGACCACCATCTTCTCCCCTTTGCTTTCTGAAGCTTATGACTTATTTATTCCAAGCCATGAAAGCTTTTATAATATACTTTTCAAAGTTAGCAAAACAGTATTTCCTACTGAAAACGATCATCGGACACACATGTATTAAAAAGTGTTTACTCACAAGAAACCAGAAATTGTTGGGGGTTTTTTGCTAGGTGACACATGAAAACTAGGGATTCCCTTCCCCAAAGAGTGCCCAGACGTGCCAACAGACTGAATCTGCCATCCAGTTTTAGGAGAGTGACTCTTAGTCCCCAGAAGCCGGGGACCCCAGGCTGGCTGGTACATGTAAGCAGGGCTCAGCTTTAACGTTTTCTCCAGACGCCCAAGTGCGGGGGAGATGGCTCCAGGGAAAGAGAAGAGGCGGGGCTGCAGGGGGTCAGGGGAGCTGCACCTGGGAAGCCCCGGGAGCCAGGACTGAGTTGCAGGCTGGGGCGAGAATGAGAAGCAGCTCAGGTCCTTGTCACGGTAACCGTGCCGTGCCCCATGTCTGTCACTGCAAGGAAAGATGGGCTGAAATGGCCACTTCCAGCAGGCTCCAGAGGGAAAGGGGCAGGTCAGACCATTCGCAAAGCTCTTGATTTCCCTATGACTGGGGAAGGGGTGTTCCTCCAGAGATGGGGCTGGGGTCTTTCCATCTGCTGCCTTTCCGCAGGCTGTCCTGCCAGTGGGTGGCATCTGTCTGGTCCATCGGCAGTAAGCTCACTCACAGCCTCTCCTACCTGTAGTTCTCTGTGAGCTCGAGAGCAGACATTGGTGCGTTACTCCACCTCCTCCACCGTGAGTGGTACCTACGCCGCGGCTGCCGCCTGCCTCCACACAGCCTGGTTCATCAGCCCCAGAAAATGCTCACTAGGTGTCCCTTGCAGCGGCCAAGATGGTCATTAAACAACACGCAGCCAGACCTCAGAGCCGCGGCCCTGCTTCACAATCCTGTGAGGAACACCCAGGGCTCCCACAGCAGACGGGAAGATATGGGTGGGGGACCTTGGGTCTTGGCTGCCTTGATGGTGCCGCTCAAGTCCACCTCCCGGGCCTCACGGCTGGCTCACTCCATCCAGGTCGGCTTCCCGCTCTGATTATTCCCTCCCCCAAGGTACAGCAGCCAGACTCACAGATGAGTGATCATTGTGGACATGCCTACCCCTAATTTTGTTGGGGGCCAGGACAGGAGTACACACAGAGGCCCACGTTCCATATCTGTAAATATTTAAACATTAAAATCAAGCCTACCAGCCATTACGTAAAGTATGTTGACAAATGTAACTTCACAGTGATGTGAAAGGCCAGGTGCAAGTTTAGAATTCTTGGATTCCGCAGCATTTTGCACTGGAGCACAGCTGGTTCCCGGCCCCCCTCTGCGGGTCCCCTTCCCACCTGTGGAGCTCGGTCCTGCACTGGGAGAGGCCTGGTGCACGGACATGCTCGCCCTCCAGCCCACCTGGTCCAGTGCTGTCCACTTTCTGCCCTCCCCCAAACTCCCCCAGCAAACAGCCACCCCTTGGCCACCTAAGGATGTGAACAGACAGTGATGTGTGCTCTTGAGAGGACCGACAAGGGGAAGAGGTCTGGGCAGTCCCTGGTAGTGAACTTAGGGCTGTCTGGCAGGAAATTCTGGGGTCCCAGGATCCCAGAGTGTATCCAGAGGGAAGAAGAGACTCCAGGTGGGTGTCTCTTTGGTCCTGTGAATGCCTTGCCTTGTGGGCAGAGGTGTGGCTAGAGCAGGGCCCTCTAGATCATGGAACCCAGGCCAGGGGTCTTGATTGCCCAGTTCTAAGGGTACTTCTTATTCTAGAGAGTGGACCAAATCTTGCTTGGTAGAATTGCTTTGTGTCCTTTGAGCTGTCACTCACTTCCTTTTCCTTCTTCTTGTGCAACTACTAGGAAACTTCATTTGGGCTGTTCACCTGCCTGACCCCCATCCTTCCAAGGGTGATGTTTGAAATATTTCACTGCCTATAGGACAGGCAATGACCAGTCAGAGCAGATGCTTACCCATTGCTGAACTGGGGTACTTTGGGTCTTCTGCTGGGCTAGGCATTGACCTGTCTGTTGCCAGGTTATAGGGAGATAGAGGAGGGAACAGGGCCACAAGGAGGGACATTGGGGTGAGGCTTAGGGAAGGGGCCGTTTATCCCCAGCTTTGTTGGAAGTGAAGAGGTGGCTCATAATATGTAACGGCAAGTAATTTCACTGGGAGGAGTCCCCTTTGTCTCTTGCTCTTCTCCTTCTTCCTAAACCTCTCCTGCTTGCAATGATGATGGCTGAAGCTCCAGCAGCCATTTTGTGACCTTGAGGATGGAAGCCTCATGCTAAAGAAAGTAAAACAGAAATATAGAAGGAGCCTGGGACCCTGATGACTGTCGAGTTGTCATACCGGCCTTGGACTGCCCACCGCTGGCCTCTTTTTGATGAGAGAGGATAAACTTCAAATTTGTATAAACCTCTGTAGTTAGATCTCTGTTATTAGCGTTTAAATTTGATTGCTGACTCATTTCAGTTCCGGTTCTCAAGGCTGGTGTCTCCAGTGTCAGGGATGTGGACAGAAAAGGGATCTTCATTTGGCATGTGCCTTCCATGGGCTAGAGGTGTTTTGTCAGCTAACCCTTAAAACCATTCTGGCTCCTAGCATTACTTTCCTCACTTTGACAGCTGAGAAAACTGGTCTGAGAGGTTAGGTGGCTTGACTGGTGGCAGAAATGGGGCCACAGCCTGGATCTTCCTGCTGGCCTCTGGGGACAGTACCTGGGAGGTCCTCCAAGGCTAGGCATTGTTGGCTTGGACTGAGGCCTTTGCAGATCCCACAGCACCTCAAGGGCAGCCAGGCAGGTTCCTGCCTGTCCAGAAAAGTAGGATGTGTATGTGTGTGTTTGTGTCAGAAAGGAGCCTTTAAAAATCTCCTGTCTTTCTCTTTAAAAAATCTCCTGTCTTTCCCTGTTCTTATCCTTGAGAGAAAAGCCCAGAAAAAAATCTCAGGAGAGCTGTGGAATAGAGGGTAGGGAGAAGCTATGAGGCAGGTAGCAGACAGCCTTCTGCCCTCCCAGTTTGGTGAAGGGAAAATCCCCGGGTAGAGGGGGAACAGAGAAGGAGCCACGTCTGAGGTGGGGGCCTCGGAGGGGCCCGCCAAGGGGCTGGGGCTCCCACAGGCTTGGAGGTCGCCGTGTCCTCTGCAGCAGGAGGACCATTCTCAGAGGCAGCTTTATTGTCCCAAAGGTCATTAGTGGATGCTGGTGGAGCATCACCTGGAGGCTGGTCCTCGCCCCTTCTTGGACCTCTCTTCCCGACACTTCTGTTCCTAGTACATTTTGAAGGGATAGAGAATTGTCCAGAAGCCTGAGGCCCTCACCTTCCTGCAGCTCTGCATGAGTTCTACATGACCTGTTTGTCTCTCTCGGGGCCAGAGGCTCTCCCCACTCCTCCCCTCCATCTGCCCGGGGCCTTGCAGAGGTGCAGCAGCCTCTGATGGCCCCCAGAGAGAGCCTGCCCTCGGCAAAACGGCTTCCCGAGCACTGGAGAAAGAGCCGGCCACCGCAGGGCCTCCCCGGGGCCGGGGAGGCCCTGCGGTTGTGGCCTCCCCTCCCCTGGCCGCCTCTCACAGCGCCTCCCTGTCCCTGACTCCCCTCGGAAAACGTGACCCACCAGGCCCTCCTGACAAGCCCCTGACGCGCCTCCCCCTTCGCGGGCTCCCAGGCGGAGGAGATGGAAAACAGACCCTCCTGAATGTTTAACTTCAGCGGAGATGATAATAACTTTCCCATGGACGCAACTGTATCCTTTCCCTGTGTTCCTGCGGGGATCCCGAGCTCCAGACGGTTCTCATTTGCAGCTCGTTCCTGAGGAGGCCTCATTTCCTCGCCACACACCCCTGATGTGGTCGGGGTCTCCCTCCCACAGCCCGGCCAGGGCGGGGGCGCGGGCGTCCCTGAGCTTTTCCCTCACGGCTGCCCGCCCCTCTTTGCCTGTCTGGCCTCCCCAGACCCCTCTCCTGGCCTCTGCCCTTCCCCTCACCCCCACCCGTCCAGTGCCTCAGGCCTTTAAGTCCCCGCTCCCCACGCCCAGGGGCTGTGGTCAGGGCTGGGCTGTTCCCCAGGCAGATGTGCCCCTTCGAGAAGCTTCTCCCACTCAGCTTGGTAGTTGTTGAATGACTGCAGGGGGTCACTGCGAGCGCTGTATCCTGTGCGAATGGCGCCTCCTGGAGTTAAAGACTCCAGGGTCGGCTGGTAGGGCAGAGAAGGAGAGGAGATTCAGAGCTGGAAAGGACCCCAACCCCCTCTTGCCAGTCAGCTCTGCCCCTCAGACTCTTTCCACCACACACCTCTCATAACTTTGATCTCACAGGAAGCCCAGAGGAGTTGAGAAGAGGAAAGGAAAGAACAATCAGACTCTCACGTTTGGTGGTGATGGTTTTGTTTTTGTTTTTTAACATATTCACATTCCTGGCATCTCCCAAGCTTTCAAACCCCCCTGTGAGCATGTGGAGCAGGGGTCTGTTACCAGCCTTTGACAAAACAGATGAGGACCAGGAGCCAGGGAGGTTGAAATGAAAAGCCTGGATGTTAGAGTCAGGTCAGGGCCGCCTAGGTCCTGGTTCTGCCCGCGTCCTGCCGTTTCAGGGTCGGAAGGCAGGCGGGGAAGGAAGTGAGGGTGAGGAGGCCGTGGGCTTAGTAGGGTGGCGCATGGATGGTGGAGCTGGGTTGACCAGGTCGAAGTCTCCTGCTCCACCATTTGTAAGTTGTGTAACCTTGTGTGAACCACTTACTACTCCGTGCCTCGGTTTCCTCATCTGTAAAATGGGGATCGTGATAGGATGGCTATCGTGATAGGATGGTTAGTAAAGGGGAAGTTTGGAACAGGGCCAGATGCGAAGTAGGTGATTTTATTGCTGTTGTTGTTTTCAGACGGGGGCGGGGGAGGGAGTCAAATGAAAGGCCACTTTGAACTTGGTTCCTCCCACCCTCCAGCCCCCTCCCCCCACAACGCACACTTGGAGGTCTTCGAGGACAAGTAGACCCCTGGGACATGGCTGCTCTCGCCTCTGTATCTGGCTGCCACTGAGGTCAGGGCCCAGCGGCTTCTTTCTGGCCCCCTCTCGCTGTTTGCAGCTCTCTGGGTCCTGGTAAGCCAGGTCCATCGGGGCTCAGGGATCCCGGAACTGCCTTCTTGGTTGTGCAAGAACTACCCACAGAATCCCAAGTGCCCTCAGAGAAGCAAGCGCTCCGAGCAAGCGGTCCTCACGGGCCCAGCTTGCCCTCAAAGGCTGGTCCTTCCAGGAGGTTCTTTTGTCTCAGGCTTGACCCAAGATAAATAGATGTGATTAGGAGTTCAAAGAACTTTCCACTGGTTCGGCCTGAGGGGGCCCTTTGATGTGCTCCCATGCCTTCAACTCCTACCCCATCATCCCCGCCACCTCAGAGTCCTCTCAACTCCTCTCCCAGCTTTCATGCCTGTTCTTTTCGTCTTTTTTAATTTGGGGGGAGGCAATTAGGTTTGTATTTATTTATTTTAATGGAGGTACTGGGGGATGAACCCAGGACCTTGTGCGTGCTAGGCACACACCCTACCACTGAGCTATACCTCCCCCCCACCCCACCCCCTTTCATGCCTGTTCTTATTAAGCTGCTGCCTCAGCTCTCTGTGCAGGGGCGGCCGAGTCTTGCCTATGGAAGAGGAGCTGGGTCCACCCCGCCACCCCCTGCCTCCCGACACCCAGTGGTTTACCAAATCACCAGTTCCAAGCTGAAGCCAGCACGCTGTAGCAGGTCGGCAAAACCCAAACCATTTCATTTTGCACCTCGGTTGCACAACCTGAAATTTTGATATGCTTGTAAATGGTGGACGGGTGAATCACGCCTGCCTCTCGGGCTAGCTAATTAGATGGGGGCCTGCCTGGTCTCCCAGAACTTGGCCCAGGGAAGGGAGGAATCATGATGAGCTTTCTTCTCCTTTCTTTGAATAGGGTAGACAAACCTGTGGAATTTTCCTTAAAACTTGAGAGATGGCTTTGAGAGATGGTGTTGTAATTGCTCAAAATGGACCCTCTGCCACCGATGGGTTCCCCGGCAGGTTTAGGCTGCTAAGCACCCAAACTCAAAGGGAGGGAGGTACGAGGTGGCAAGGCCTCTCCCAGCCTCTTGGGCACATTTCAGGACTGGTCACTGTGGCCAGGTTTCCCCGCCACCAACACAGGCCACGGGGGCCTCAGCTGGCTGGCTCCTGGGGCTCTCGTTCCACTCCCGGGGCTCCTCCGGCTTGGGGATTTGATGATGAGTGCCTGCGAGGGAGGAACTTCCTCATCAGATGAAAGCGGTTGTAGGGGACACGAGGAGCATTTCTGGGAGAATCTCCAGGAAGGAGGAGGATCCCTGCCCTGAGCTTCCCTGGAGGGTAGACACACGGGGGGTTCTGGCTGCTTTTATGCTTTTACCTCCAGGAGGGCCGGTCTGTCTTTTCTAATCCAAGAGGGAATGATGACCTAGGTTTGTTTGTTAAACAAATATTTAGTGAGTGGCTGCCACGTGCTAGGAGCTGGTCTAGGCAAACTGGAGCCATATCCGTGAGCAAAATGGACAGAGGATTCCACCTCTCACGGAGTTTACCCTCTAGGAAAAGGGGAAGACAAACCATAAACACAACAAATGAGTAAATGATCTCATCTCTTAAAAAGGAGAGAAGTGCTATGGAAACTGTAAAAAGAGAGGAGAAGGGGGGTTGGGAGTGTGAGGTGGGGGCAGTGGCTGAATTGAATAGGATGGTCAGGTAGGCCTCATCACAAAGGTGACATTGGAGCAAAGGCTCAAAGGAAGTAAAGGAGTAGGCTGGGCAGTTATCTGGGGAAAGAGTGTTCCAGCCAGCGGGAAAAGCCAGTGCAAAGGTCCTGAGGCAGGGTCGCCTGGGAGATTCCAGGAGCAGCAAGGAGGCCAGTGTGGCTGAGGCAGAGGGAGGAGGAGAATAGAAGATAAGAGCAGAGATGTGAGAGGTGGGACAGGTTCTTGTACTCTCTTGTACCCAACAGTCTTGGAGATCATTGTTGGGACCTTGGCTTTGACTTTGAGTAAAATGGGGAGTCACTGCAGAGCTTTGAGCAAAGGAGTGACATGAACTGACTGAGGTTTTTTAAAAAATTTTTTAAAATCTTTTAGTTTTTTTATTTTTGGGGGGGAGATAATTAGGTTTGTGTATTTGTTTTTCATTCATTCATTTTTAATGGAGGTACTGAGGATTAAACCCAGGACTTTGTGCATGCACTCTACAACTTGAGCTATACCTTCCCCCACAACTTAGGTTTTAAACAGATCACCTTTTTAATACAAACTTCCCAAAATTCTCACGCAGGATAGAAAAGAAATAAGCAATACTAAATTTCAGTTTTGAGTTTCTAATATGCGCTATGTCTTGTGTGTCCCAGTTTCTAACAGTATAGCAGGCTCTTCATTTAAGGAATTCACTGTGTGTGTGTATTGCAGGGGAGGAGGGGGTCCTGTTAGAGACAGGAAGCAAATTCAATTACAACACCAAGGGAAGAAGCACAGAGTTGATGGGAGGAGTCAAAGAAGGTCTCCTGAAGGGATGACAGAACTGGGTTCTCAAGGCTGAATAGGAGTTTTCCAGGTTGGACAAAAGGGGGAAAGGTCATTCCAATAAAGGAAATAACCTGTAGAAAGGAATAGAGGCTTGAAAGAGCAGAGAATTATAAGTAATTCAGGGAATGAGTGGACATTGTACTGTGGAATGTGCCAGAGGGAGTGGGCAGAGATGAAGTTGAAGAGAAAAAGGAGAGTGAGAGAGAGAGAGTGAAGGAGAACAAATGCCCACCTCTTCTCCCATGGCACGTGAAGATATGCTCTCTGCCCAAGCTTCAAACGTCAACAACAAATGTAATCTGGTTTCCGAGATTTCACCTGGCCAAGTCTGATATGTTCTTTGTGCTAGGTTTTGTCCTAGTTTGGGCTGAAATTTTTTTCACTTTCCTGTTTTTATTTATCAAAACTTGTACAAACCTGACCTCATTCACCAACACAAAACATACAACCAGGACACACATGCAGAAGCGGACCCTGAGTGCAAGGAGTTTATTTGGGAGGTGATCCCCAGAGACACCAGTAAGGGCACAGGAGGGAATGAGACAGGGAAGGGAAGAAAAGTGGTAGAGGGTGAGTGAATAAGCGGATGGGAAGCCGACTCAATCCTGCCAGGTCCTCTGGAAATGAGTGTAGAATTTACCTGAGGGGTGAAGGAGCTGGGGTATTTATCCTCCAACCCTATCAGTCATTAGTTGAGGGCTGCTCCTTGAGAGTGGTAACTCCTTGGCCCTCACAGCCTTCCCTGCAGCCAAGGAAGCTCCCCCAAGACAAAGAGCTGGAGATGCATACCAGGGGCATTTGCATAGGTACCTACAGCATCTGTTACAATTGCCACCTGTTACATCTACACCACTCTTCTGGAGGGGCCTTGAGCCCACCTGTGGATGCCGATGTGGATGGAGTCAAAGGCAGACCAGGCTGAGGCCCACACTCGGATGTTCTGGGCTCCATCTTGCTGTAGTCCACGCGACACAGGCTCAGGGGTAAAGGGACAGTATTTGTCTTGTTGTGTCTGGCTTCTTTCACTTAGCTTAATGTCTTCATGGTTCATCCATGTTCTAGCATATATCAGAATTTCCTTCCTTTTTAAGGCTGAGTGATATTCCATTGCATGGATAGACCACATTTTGCTCATGGCCATGTGGGTTGCCTCTTCTCTTTGGTTATTGTGCATAATGCTGCTTTGAACATGGGTGTGCAAATGTCTGTTCGAACCTCTGCTTGCAATTCTTTGGGGTCTATACCTAGAAGTGGAACGATTAGATCACACAACAATTCTAGGTGTAACTTGTGGAGAAATCACCATCCTGTTTTCTACAGAGGCCGCGCCATTTTATATCCCCTCCAGCAACACATGAGAATCTCTTCTGAAGACCCTGGGGTACAGCTCTTCCCCAGCTGGTGAGGTGGCGATGGGCTGAGGACCACCCCCCACATGGAGGGATCATGGCAGGGTCAAGTGAGGACACACGCAGACTTACATGGCCAGGCTTGGTGACAGTTCAGGGGACCCTTTTGGTCTCTGAGTGTCCAGTTCATTCTACTATGGCCGCCTCACTTCAGTTGAACTACGTCATGGTGCTGGACAGCTAGAAGGATGTGGGTTTGAGTCTCACTTTTCCTGGGGCTGTGTGACCTCAGACAAAGGACTTTGCCTTTCTGAGCCTCAGTTTCCTTCTCTGTTCAAACAAATGGGAAGAGTAACAGAGTGGGGACGGGCACCCCATGAAGTAATGGGAGTCTGGGGCTTATTATAGTGCCTGGCAGATGGTCTGTGCTCTGTCGGTGGGGTACCATATTTTTTTTGTCATTATGATCTGTTTCTGGGGATCCTTCTGTGGGTGAGCATCTTGGTGGCAACTTACGCACCTGAAGTCAAGGTTAAGAGCCTACTTGGTGCCCATTTATGGGCTAGGATTGGGGCTGGAGCGTGGTGCTGGACACCATAATACATGGCCCAGGTTCCCCTTTAAGAAAGCACTTACTATCCCGGTTTGTGGGGTGCTTTCAGGGGCCCCTTCTGGCTGTCAGCACCTTTAGGGGCTGTCTCAGCAACAGAGAGTGCCCGAGTCAAAGTCGTACCCTTTCAGTGGCCTTCTAATATGGGGTATAAAGGCCTAGTCATGTGGGCCCACCTCGGGCAACCCTGTGGCAGGCTGACTAATGCCCCACACCCTCCCCAGATGTCCATATCCTAGTTCCGGGAATCTGTGAGTATGTTCGTCACCTCACATGGCAAAAGGGACTTTGCAGGTGTGATTAAGGATCTTGAGATGGAGACATTAGCCTAGATTATACAGGTGGACCCAGTGTAATTACAAGGGGCCTTAGCAGAGCGGGGCAGGAGGAGGATCAGAGTCACAAGAGATGTGATCATGGAAACAGAGGTCAGAGCGATGTGCCTGCTGGCTCTGAAGCTGGAGGCAGGGCCCAGGGCCAAGAGATGCAGGTAGCATCTGGAAGCCAGAAAAAGCAAGGAAATGGATTTCCCCCTGAAGCCTCCAGAAGGAACACAATCCGGTTGCCCCCTCGATTTTGGAGTTTGGATCCCTTGAACTCTAAGAGAATAAATTTGTGGTGATGCAAGGCAGCAAGTTTGTGGGACTTCCCTCCAGCAGCAATAGGAAACGAATACAAGTCTGAAGGTGGGTCCAGCTCCAGCGCCCCCGGTGGCGGGGTTGGGGAGTGGGGCCCTGTAGGCTGCTGCTCGGCCTCCCTTGGTCCAGTCCTGCACTCCCCACTCCCCTCCCCAGGAGTCGGTGCCACGGGGTCTCCCTAATGAACATCCTGCATCTTAAGCTCCATCTCAGAGTCTGCTTTCTGGGAAACCGAACCTGCCACAGCTGGCATATACACACACACACCACACACACACACACACACACACACACACACACACACAAGAAAATGCCAGGCAGCAGTCCCCATGGCAGCGAGTGTGGGGCCAGGGGCGCAGAGAAGCAGCCTTAGAGAAAGGCAGGGAGGAAGAGAGCCGGCCAGAGCCAACGGGGCAGCTCGCATCTTGAAGGGTGGGTCCTAGGTCGCGGGCAAACTTTCCTAAAGGGTCCTGAGTCCAGGGCTGGAGGCAGGTGATGTGAAGGGACAGTGGCAGGCAGCACTGAACAGAGCTGACATCACCTGCCTTTGTGTTACACTCCATTGTCTTTCTAATTTTTTTTTAAAAAATAGGCCTCCACCTGCTTCTATATGACTCTATTAATAATAACAGTGCAAGAATGGTGCCAGGTGCTGGGCCAAGCACGAATCTGCCCAACAACCCAGGAGGCAGATACTCTTTTTATCCCCATTTCACTGAGACTCAATGATTTAAGGCCACTCGGCCAAGGTCCCGTGGATGGTGTATTAGTTTCCCAGCGTTGCTGTAACAAATTACCAGAGACTGGGTGGCTTGCAACTACAGAAATAGATTCTCTCACAGTCCTGGAGCCCAGCAGTTTGAAATCAAGGTGTTGGCCAGGCTGCGCTCCCTCCCAAGGCTCTAGGGAAGAATCTTTCCTTGCCTCTTCCTGTTTCTGGTGGCCCCAGTCATCCCTTGGCTTGTGGCCACATCACTCCAATCTCTTCCTCTGTCTTCACATGCTCTTCTTTCCTCTCCATGTGACTTTTCTGTGTGTCCCTTGTCAGGACACTTGTCATGGGCTTCCAAGGTCCACTTGGATAATCCAAGATGATTTCATCTCAAGATCCTTACTTTAAATACATCTGCAAACACCCTTTCTTCCCAATAAGCTCACACCCCCAGGTTCCAGGGGTTAAGATGTGGACGTAGCTTTTTGGATGCCAGCGTTCAGTCCACTACAGATGGGAATAGAGGGACCAGGCGTCTGAACCTAAGAAAAAGATCTGCTGTCCCTGGAATGTGATACACTCTTGCCAAGAAGAGCTGGACCAGTAGGAACCGCCTTGTCCTGGTTTTACAACATGGCCACAAGGTCTTTGACGCTCTTCCCATGGAAAGGTGGTGTCACTGCCCTTCACCTTGAATCTGAGTGGGCTTATGACTCACTTGTCACCAAAAGAATGTGGCATGACTTCCAATGGTGCATCAGAAAAGGCAATGCAGTGTCTACCTTTTTTGCAGAAGCATTTGCTTTTGGAGCCCTGAGCTGTCATGTGAACGGTGGGACTGCCCTGAGGCCACCATCCTGGGAGTTAGCCAAGGCCACAAGGAGAGGTCCCGCATAGGAGTTCTGACCAATAGCTCTAGCTGAGATAGCTGACAGCCAGCATCCCCTGCCTCCAGATGATTCCAGCCTCCAGCTCTCCAGTCACCCCCAGCCATGGAGTCTCCCCAGCTGAGGCCTCAAATTGTGGCACAGAGACAAGCTGTCCCTGCTGTCCCCTGACTGAATTCCTGACACATGGAATCTGAGGCTAATAAAATGGCTATTTTAGGCCACTAAGTTTGGGGGTGGTTGGTCCCACAGCAACAGTAATCAGGACACCCCCCTCCTTGTCTAAAGAAAGCCCCAAATAGGAGGTTAGCAGTTCCTGAGAAATAGGTCTGATTCAGAGAGAGGCAAAGAAAATATATCTCGTCTGAACAAGCACCCCTGCCCCAATCCCCAGTGGTTCTCTGATGAGAGATGGGGGCGCGGCGGGTGGCACAGAAAATAGAAACCGCCCTTCCCCCAGGACCCACTCGCAGACGGGCCTCCCGCACCCCCACCCACGAGCTGCCGTCCCTCCAGCCCCTGCCAGAGCAAGGCTCCTGAACGAACGCAGCTACAGTGGAGCCCAGCCGCTGGCGGTTACAACTTCCCATGCAGCTGCGGCTGACTGCAGGCCGCTGGCCACATCCCTCCCCAGGCCCGGCCACCTGACGGACCACATGGCCAGCCCCCAGGGGCCCAGCCTACCCTACCCCAGGAGGCTGGCTGTTCCTCCAGCCCTGCCTTTGCCAGGGCCTGGGGTCTAGTCTGCAGCCCCGGCTGCCAATTACAGCACAGCCCCATTCATTTGCTGGATTGGATCTTTGGATTTTGTCATTTGCTATGCGGAGGTTTTCTTTCTGACTAATTTGTTTACCAGGTTTAATTCTTCAATCATGTTTTCATTTTAAGAGATTTCAGGGTAATTATGAACTTTGAATAAATCCATCTGAGGCACCAAAGTGCACTTGGCTTAGCTCGGCTTTGCTAGGGCCTGCCATTCTGTTGCTACACTTGAGATTTGGTGTGCATAGGGCCTTTCCTGCCCCCTCCCCCACCGACGCCGGCAATTGAAAACAGCTGGGCCTCTAGGAGTCAAGGTCAGGATCTGAGAAAAAGCCACAGCTGAAAACCACACTGGAGTCGGGGAGAGATGGAATCAGGCTGGTGTGTGAGTGAGGTTCCAGAACCTGCGAGATTCTGGCCCCTCTCCACCGCCTCATCCAGTGCTGCTCCCCCGGGCATCTGGCAGAGGGACCCGAGGCCCGGGCTGCCCCAGCATTGCCAGCTGAGTGTTTGTCGAAGCAGCGTGCAGTGACACCTGGGAAAGGACCAGAGGCACAGGCCGGAGGCTGTGCTCTGGCTCCAGCTAGATAGCCCCTGAACAGTGGAGCCAATAGGCAAAGTTTCTGAGCCCTCAGGAGTCAACTAGAAATAGATGAAGGATGATGATGACAATTCCTGTTCTCTCCACTTTGCAGGCTTGTCTCGAAGGAGCTGATGGAGTGGGCGGCATTTCATAAGCTGTATCATTTGGCACAGTTGTGAGGTGATGGTGTTGTGGAACTAAGTCTCTTGGACATATCAGCAGGGTCACACTGGCAGGCTGGGGTGATGTGACACCTGGACAATGAATACAAAGGCAGGAAATGCCACCGGGCCCCTAGATGTCTTGACTCCATCACGATTTCTCAACCAATGCGTCCTGGCTCCTGGGTGTGCTGGGATGGTCTCTATGGAGTGTGTGAGCGTATGAATTGTGACTCTGAATCCCAGTTCTGGCCTCAGCACCTTATCAACGCCACACAGGAGGGCTGCGTGTGTCCCGCATCTTATCAGTACCAACAAATTAGGGTTGCCTAATTTGCATATCCATACCAAACTTACAAGCAAACCCAGCCGGGTGAGTAGTGCAGTGTGTGCAGTAATCATAACTAGGATCAATGGATTAGGCTTAGCTAATTTACATGCAGCCAATCATAGCCAAGGTATAAACAGCAAAGCTGCTGGGGGAGCCAATCACATGAAGGGAATTCACCGCCATAGACCACAAGCCCCTGAGCGTCCCCAGCTGGATGGGCACCCACTCCCACTGCAGGGGAGACGCCATGGAGGACTCAGGACTTGCTCTGACAAGGTGCTGGATCCCATCCACCCACAGTGACAGCCAAAGTGACCAAGGGTGAGAGGAAGAGAGTGACTATACTGTCATAGTTTGGGTTCGCTCAAAAGCAAGCCTGAGATGAAGAAGATTCGGGGGCAGAAAGCGCCAGCAGGGGAGTGCAGGTGTACAGGAAGACAGCTAATAAAGGATGCACAAGCAAGCCAGGTACCTCTGGGGGCAACTGTCATGGGCTGAAATGCGTCTTCTGAAAATTCATATGTTGAAGTCCTAACCCCCAGGACCTCTGAATGTGATTGTATTGAGAGATAGGGTCTTTAACGAGGTGATTAAAGTAAACTGAGGTTCTTAGGACGAGCCCTGATCCAATCTGACTGGTATCCATAGGACACAGACACACAGAGAGGATTGACCGTGTGAAGACACAGGGTGGTGAGGAAGCTGGGGGATTTATCCACCAGCTTGCGTCAGTCATCCACTGGGGGCTGTTTCCAGGGGAGCACTGGTTTCCACACCCCCAGTCAGCTGTGGGCACAGGCAAAGCAGCTTTGGTGACCAGTAGAAGCCCCCAGGTGAAGAAGTTCAGGGATTTCCATTTGAAAGTTGGGCCTGGAGGCCCTAAGTGGTAAGAGCGAGGGGACTTGTGGGAGGCAACAGTGACGGCAGCTGGTGCACAGGCCTATGAGATGAATAATGGACTATCTTAGGTACCTGCCTAGGCGCTAAGCTACAGTAGCCTTTAACCCCTGCCCCAGAGGAATATGTGTGGATGTGGCGTGTGTGCTCATAGGAAGGTTTAGATAGAATATATATTATCATATTGGACTATCCCATGTAAGGTTATACAACCCTGTAATAAATACAGTTTGCAAAGTTTACCTCTGGTTAGTTTCCATGCCAAAGCCAGTGGGGTAAATGGAACATATAACACAATTCGCTGTGGCCTTGGACCCCTGTAGCTTTGGAGGCCTCCTAGTGAGATTAGGAGCACTTCAGTGCCTCTTCTTAATTTTAGACCCGTGCACTGGGCTCAGCTAGGATGAGGGTGCTTTGAGTCAGGCTTCTTGGTTTGAAGCAACTGAAACAGATGCTACCTGACTTCAGTAGGAGAGGGATTTCTGGAAGGTGTGAGGTAGTCCACCGGCTTGAGAGAAGAGAATAGGACTCATAACCAAGAGCATTCTGGTTGGTGTGAGGTGGGTGCGACTTGTCAGCACACCCCCCCATGCACAGCCTCTGTAGGGCACTGTCGCTGCTGGATTCTTGAGGTTGCCACCATATCACAGTCTCTGCCGCTTTATGATATTTCCTTGAGATTCAGTTGGGGCTCTCTGGGCCTCCCTATCTCTGAGTGGCCTCTCCGCATGGCCTTTCCAACATGGCAGCTCAGGACAGTGGGATTTCTTGCACATCAGCCCAGGGCTTCCAAGAAAGAGAAACAGACTGAAGCTGTATCGCCTTTTATGACTTAGTGTTGGAAATCATGCAGTCTCCCTTCCACCATACTCTGTTCATCCCATGCAAGCCTAAAAAGCCAGTGGATTCCAGGGAAGAGATTAGACTTCTCAGCTCTCTGACAGGAGGACTTTCAAAGGATGGGGGGACATGTTTTAAAACCACCCAGGTGCGCTCGGAGATGGCAAACAGCCACTCGACTTGACAGTTTAACGGGACCAACACATTTTTCCTTTTTGATTATCTGACTTGGCTGCTTGTTTCCCAGGATGCAGAAAGGCCTGGCGCAAACTCCAGGCAGCATGTTAGTAACAAACGTGTTTGCACTTTGGGGGCTGGACCCACCGACTTCAGTTAATCCTGCTTCGTCATTATGCCAGGAAAGCTCATTCCGACCCAAATTTGACTATTGGTTTTTAATTTTGGTGCCATTTTTCATGCTGATGGCTCTTCTGGCTGACAATGAATTACCCTGGGTGCAAATTAAATACAATAGAATTGCTAATCAGGCTATTAGAATACGCTGACAGGAGGAAATCTACAAGTTGTCAGACCTGGGTGGGCTCTCCCCTTGCCTTTGGGACAGAATTCACTTGAATGTGAATGGACCTGTGCATGAGACAGGTTCAAATATTGGAAACAGACACCTGCAGGCAGCCGGAGGGACTGAGCAAGTGGCTGCAAGGCCTGCGATCCTACACTGGCTCGGCTGGTTCTCTTTGCAGGAAAAATCTTGTCCTGTAAGTACACGTGTCCCTGGGGACCGCTGTCTAATGTTCCATACACTCTTCTCATGCAAGGAAGTGTCGAGATTTATCTCCACCTCCAGGCCCACAAGTAAAGCACCAAATATCTGGCACAAGGAACAGTGTTTTCAGATTTCTAAATTTAGACAGAAGGTGAGAATGCACCAGCGGTTTTCCTCTTGTGTCTAATTCCGAGCAAAGATAGAAAGACTCTTAACTGTTGAAGACTTCACGTCTCACGGCCAAAGTTTCTTTGTCTGTGTGTGTGGTTTTTTGTTGTTTTTTTTTTTAATCCATACAAAACTGAGGAAATAGATTCAGGAGGCGCTTCCTAAGGGTGCAATGATTGATGCCAAATGGTGGTTCTATAAATCAGGAGGTGTTAGACCTTCAGAGAAGATGGAATATGGTGTTCAAGGGTGAAGATGCAAACCTGGGTGCCTTGCAGTGATGTTTTTTGGGGGAGGGGAGATGTGCTGGAGATCCTTTACAAGTGAGAGGGGGACCCCATTGCATCAATAATAGCTAACACTTATTGAACCCTGCCTGACATATCTGGCCACTTGAAATGCTTGCAACATTTGATCTTCACAGCAGCCCTCTGTGGTGTGGATTATGATCATCGGCCCCATTTAATGGATGGCCATCTTGAGGTTAGGTAACTTTCCACAAGGTCACTCGACAAATTTGTACTTAATCCAGTGGTATTTGATTGGGTTCAGCTGTCAGAGATGGTGGGCCAGGGGCAGGGAAGACTGGCTTAAATAAGAAAGATATTCTTTCTTAGAAAAACAAAGTTTGGTGGTAAGCAGTCTAACTCTGGTACGGCGACTCTATAATCGTTAGCCATGCAAGTTCCTTCTATCTCACTACTCCATCATCTTCAGCATAGGTTCTATGCTTTGGGTTGCCAGATAAAATACAGGACACCAATTAAATTGGAATTTCAGATAAACAACAAAAAATTTTTTTAGTATAAGTGTATCCTGTGCCATATTAAATAATTAACTAAAGTAGTACAATTAAAGTATTAAATTTCTTAATTAAATAAAAATGAAGTAAAAATAAAATCTTTTTATTTGCTCAATTTGGCAACCCTATCTCCACCTCATGGTTCAAGATGGCTGCCCATGCTCCAGCCCTTAGGACCACACTTCAGGCAGCTGGAGGGAAGAGGGTTAAAGAAGGGTCTCCCTCTCTTTAAAGACATTTCATGGAAGTCAATCCCCAAACTACTGCTCACCTCACATTGGCCACATGTGGCTTTTAGGGAGACTGGGAAATATGGCTTTTATTCTGAGCAGCCATGGGCCCAACTGACAGAGCTTCTGTATTAAGAAAAATGGATATCAGGGGTCAACTCAGTGTCTACCACAGCTGGGATTTAAACTCAAGTCAAAATGGCTTTTGAGTCTTGGGGCTTAATCACCCTGACTTCCTGCCTTTTCTCCGTGTCGAAAGGGTAGGGCAGACACGGTGTGTGTTTCGCACAGCTCTTCTCAAATCCTCTTCCCAATTTCTGGGTGCCTCTTCCCTGACTTCCCTGTGCTTTTGCTGCTAACAGGCAGCACGTGCAACACTCTTCAGAGGTCTGCCCTCGGGCTCCTGGAGCCACAAGGACCACACCTGGGAATTGGGATGGCACTTCGCCAATGACTCACTGTGCGGGAGTCTGCAAGCCCCGCTCCCTTGCCTGAGGTCAGGAGGAAGACTAAAGCGTCATTTACACCCCAGAGCCCCGGCGGGGTCAGGCCCAGTGTGCGCCCTCACTTGACTGCTTCGCTTTTCTTGTCCTGTTCTCCCTACTCCCTTAACTGGTCTCTCCTGGAGGCACTGTTTTCATCAATCACTTGCACACAAATCCTTGTCGCAGTGTCTTCGTGGCCTAAGATAAGGGTTTACCCTGGAAAATATAAATAGGAAGTGGGGCAGCACTTTTGAAGACAAAGCGGTTCTGTTGTCACATGGCCAAAGGGACTCACAAAGCCCTTGCGTTTGAATTAGGTCACACCCCAGCCTTGCCAGCAAATCCTGAGCTGTGACAACTTATACAAACTTTGGCATTTAATTCTTATTCCATTCTTCCTCCAAGCTGTTGGTTTTTTTTTTTTTTTTTTTTTAAGGAATATGTATTAGTCCGGGTTTAGTTAGGAAAACAACACTTTGTGCTTCAAATAGGAAGGTGCTTAGGTGCTTAGGAAACAGTTGGAAGCGCAAAGGTCCAGAAAAGCTGATACCGGCTCACAGAGTCCTCCAAACTTCCAGAGCACCAGAGAATACAGTGAATTGCGTGCCGGCCTGCAGGACCAAGGTAGGTGATTCTCAGAGACATGCCTGAGGGTTGCCATGAAAATTTCCACTTGCTATACCCTTCGCATCTGCCTGCTGTTGCTGGAGAAACAGTAATACTGCTTCTTGCCTCGCTTTCGCCTTCCAAGTCTCGTGCAAATACAGTGGCTCCTCCTTACAGGTCCCTCCTGCTATCCGAAAGCGGAGTGTTCCTGTGAAATCTTCCGTAAGCTGAAATGGCGTAAAGCAAAGAAGCCATTACCCTAGGGCACATCTTGCTCACAGATTCACAAAATCAATCGAGATGGAAAAAGCGCAGATGCTTACAGACACAGGTGAAAGCTATAGAGGCTTGATGCTGAGATGCTGCGTGTAGTTCCCAGGGACGGAGCTTGGCGGGGCCACTGTCGTGGCCGCACGTGCGCACTGCCTCTGTAACAGCTCAGCTCACAGCAAAGCAGACACAGAACGCTTTTTTCACTTTTCATCTTTTTTTTTTTGTAAAAGTGAGAATCCTCTTCGGATTTCTTTGGGTTAGCGAAAACAGGTACTAATACAGATCTTTAGTAAAAAGGGAAGTGGCATAAAGCAAACTTTAGAAAACCAAGGAATACTGGCATTTGTGGATTCCTTATTTGCAAATTTGCCTACTCGCTAAAATTTATTTGTAACCTCAAGATCAGCACTCAAGGCAAATTCACAGACGTTCACAGGCTTGTGCCGAGGGGTGACGCGCCCGTTCCCAGCTGAGGTTGAACGTGAGGATGCTCTATGTTTTTGTTCTGGATTCCATACTGAAAATGAGTGTCTTTTTTTGTGGTCTGTTGAGTGCCATGTTTTTGAGCTTTCTGTTGGTGACTTTGCTGTTTAAAACAGCGCAAGTGTAATGCTGAAGAGACTGTGATGAGAAATTTGTGTTGTACATTTTGGAAAATTCTCGGCCATTATCTTTATTTTTATTGAAGTAGAGTTGATTTACAGTGTTGTGTGAGTTTCTGGTGTACAGCATAGTGATTCAGTTACACATATATATGTATATGTTCTTTTTCACAGTCTTTTTCATTATAGGTTATTACAAGATATTGAACATAGTTCCCTGTGCTACACAGTAGGATCTTGTTGGTTTTGGCCATTATTTCTTCAAATATTTCTCCTGCCCTCTTCTCTCTCTTCTCCTGGGATTCCTATTACATGTATGTTAAGGCTGATATTCTCCCACAGCGTGGTGAGGCTCTGTTCTGGTTTTTTCCCCTATAATTTTTTTCTCTTTGTGTTTCAGTCTGGGTAGTTTCCATTGACTATCTTCAGACTTACTGATTCTTTCCTCCACTGTGTCAAGTCTCCTGATGAGCCATTAAAGGCACAGTAGTGTTTTTCATTTCTAGCAATTTCATTTGATTCTTTCTTATAGTTTTATTCTCTCTGATGAAATCACCCATCTGACCTTGCATGTTCTTGTACTTTTTCCACTCAGGCCAGTGTCCAGTGGCTTCCACCCCCAGGCAAACAGGTGCTCACATCTTGTGTCACCTTGGCGCACCTGTCTTTTCTTAGCATTCAGGTCACTTGGTTGCCCTGTGACCTCAGCTCACTGAAGTTCTAGGAAAGCTGTGATTTTTTCAGATTATCCAGAGTGCTGTCGTCGTTGTTGTTTATTTTCAGCATTCTATATCCTAAGTAGATAGCTTTTTTTTTTCCCCCAAAGAGAGATGCTTCTGTAGGAAAAGTACAAGAATTAATATTTTGTTAAATTTCTGGTTTCTTTCAGACCCCTGATATGGGCATAGATAACCAAACCAAGGCATCCGTATTTACATGGTGGAATTGAAGAGGAAATTCTCAGTCTCTGTGAGGCTAGCTTATAGGCAGTGGTTAGTGGTGTAAATGACTGATCAAACTTAAATCTTACCTCCGGAATTATATCCTCCCAAAATTCATGTGTTAAAATCCCCCAATGTGACTGTATTTGGAGATAGGCCCTGTAAAGAGGTAATTAAGTTTAAATGAGGTGTAAGGATGGAGCCCTAATCCAATCTGACTGGTGTCCTTACAAGAGGAAGAGACACCAGGGATGTGTGAGCACAGATTTCAGGATTCTGGTCACCGATTACAATGTATAGGTTTGTTTTCCCTACACCACCAAGTAATTCTGGGACACCAGCTGGGTGTCCTACAATTCAATGCAATTCTGACACTATCTGCCTGGAGACAGCATCAGATCCCATAGGTTAAGGGATCAGTCCTACAAGACCGCCCCTCCCCCACAATGTTAGACTGCGTTCACAAGCTGAGGTGTCACCTGTGCTTCTGACTGACCAGCTACAGATCGGAAGTTCCAGCGACCCCCTCCTTGGGTTCAATTAATTTGCTAGAGCAGGTCACAGAGCTCAGATTACCGGTTTATTACAAAGGATATTAAAGGATACAAATCAACAGCCAGATGAAGAGATAACACAGGGCAAAGTCCTGAACAAAGGAGTTTCTGTCCTCGTGGAGTTTGGGGCCCAGCACGGCAGCAAGTGGCAGCATTCTGGTCCACCAACCTGAACGCTCTTCCAAATTCCATCCTTTTGGGTTTTTATGGAGGCTTCATTATGTAGGCATGATTGATTAAATCACTGGTTATTGGCAATCCATTAACCCTCCAGCTTCTCTCCCCTTCCTGGAAGCTGGGGTGAGGGGAGGGACTGAAAGTTCCAATCCTCGGATCACATGGTTGGGTCGTGTCCCGTCCCCCCCCCCCCCCCCCCCCCCCCCCCCCGCAACCAGACTCCATCCTTAGGTTACCTGTTTGGTTTCCAAAAGCCACCTCATTAACATAACAAAAGACATCTTTATTGCTCTCAACACTGAGGAAACTCCAACAGTTTTAGGAAAGCTCTGTGTCAGAAACAGGGATGAAGACCAAATGTCTATTTATTTTAAATCCCAATATCACAAGAGGAAAGACCAAGGGTGGACATGGTGAGAAAGGGACCATTTATAAGCCAAGGAGAGCTGTCTCAGGAGAAACCAATGCTACCAACCTCTTGATCTTGGACCTTCAGCCTCCAGAATTGTGAGAAAATAAAATTTCTCTTGTTTAAGGCACCCTGTCTGTGGTATTAAGGCAACTCAAGGAGACCAGTACACCCCCAATTGCAGGTGTGGTAGATTCTTAAAGATGGCTCCCAGCCATGTCTCCCAGGATTCACTCCCCTTTGCAAAGTATCTTGAGCTCCTTCCATTAAAAGGTGGAATTACCAGGCCTCAAGGTGAATGTGTAGCTTCCATTTTCACTTGAGGATTTCCAGCGACCACGTAAAGGCTATCTTGTTGGAGAGAGAAATGACTTGGAGCACAGAGCCCCCAGACGTCTTAGTGAATCTTGCCAATCCCATGAGAAGACAGAGGCCCAGACATCCCAGTGGGCCCCCAGCCATTTGAGCCACCCCAACTGGGCCATCAGTTGTGCGGCCTTGTGGGTCCCCCAGCCCCAGACAACATCACGTGGGGCAGAGATGAGTCATCCTCCCACCTCACCTCTGCCCCAGATTCCTGACCCAGAGAGTCATGAGAAATAAAATGGTAGTTGTTTCAGGCGACTAAGTTTTGGGTGATTTGAGAGGTAACAATAGCTAGTTAATATACCAGGGACCTCCAAGTGCCCCACAATGTCCCTTCTTTTTGTCCTCATTAAAAAAAAAAAAAAAAAAAGCTCATTTTTCAGCTAGATACATGGCCGCCTGAAATGAAAATTACATTTCTCAACCTTCCTTGCAGCTAGATTCAGCCATATGATTAAGTTCTGGCCAGCGGGGTATACATAGAAAGGGTCTATACAGCCTTCAGGAAATATCTTTGAGGCCTTGATCTTAACAATACACCAGACTCTATTGGAGACTCCACTGCAATTGGAAAGACAACATTTTGCACGTGACTGTTTTTGCATCCTACCTTACCTGAATGAGATGGGTGGCTTTGGTGCCTGTTAGGAGAAAAAAAAAAATAAAACAGCAGCAACCAAAACAGTGTACTATAGGCAAGGTGTGAGGATCAAAAAGTCAATGGAGAAAAAAAGGAGCTAAAAATGATACAGTGCGAGGATGTGGAGAAAAGGGAACCGTTGTACACTGTTGGTGGGAATGTAAATTGGTGCAGCCACTGTGGAAAACAGTATGGAGGTTCCTCAAAACACTAAAACTGGAACTACCATGTGATTCCACTTCTGGATATTTATCTGAAAAAAAAAATACTAATTTGGAAATTTATAGGCACCACCATGTTCACTGCAGCATTATGTACAACAGCCAAGACATGGAAACAGCCTAAGTGTCCACTGATGGATGAATGGATAAAGAAATTGTGAAATAGATAGATATATATGAAGTGGAATATTACTCAGCCATAAAAAGAAGGAAATCTTGCCATTTGCAACAACATGGACAGACCTCGAGGGCATTATGTTAAGTGAAATAAGTCAGACAGAGAAAGACAAATACCATATGATCTCACTTATATGTGGAATCTAAACAAAACGAAAACAAAACAAACCCCCAGCTCACAGATACAAAGCACAGATTGGTGATTGCCAGGGGTGGGCGAGGGGGTGGGGGGATGAAATAGATGAAGCAGGTCAAAAGGTACAAACTTCCAGTAATAGAATGAATAAAAGATAAGGATGTCATGTGTAGCATGGTGACTATGGCTAATAACACTGTATTATATACTTGAAAATTGTTAAAAGAGTAGGTCTTAAAAATCCTCATCACAAGAAAAAAATTTTTTTTGTAATTGTGTGCGGTGATGGATGTTAACTAGACTTATTGTGGTGATCATTTTGCAATATATGCAAATTTTGAATCATTATGTTGTACACCTGAAACTAACATAATGTTATATGTCAATTATACCTCAATTTAAAATTTTTTAAAAAATGACACAGAAGACTGTCTTTAACCCGGTCTTCTAACATTTTGTGTGCCTTGAAAAATAAGTTGTGATGAATCTTCTAGTTCAAAGTGGATTTAAATCAAGACTTTGGGGCCCTTTGTCTGACTTTGGACCTGGAATGTTCTCAGGGTAATAACACAGAGCTGGGACTTGCATCTCAATTACCCAGTCACAGTTTATGCTTGTGATCTCGCTGTAGTAGAACTCACAAAGATCTCATTGTTATATTCTGGTTCTAAGTAAAATGTCCTTCTAGGTGTGGTAGAAAGTTCAGAGGTATCATATGATTAAAACTCTGGATGGGAATCTATGACTGGTATAGATGCCTCTCTAGGGCTCCTCACCCTGTTTGCCATTAAGCCTTGTGCATTCTTCATTTCTCTTGCATCTATTGCCTTCTTTTTCTCCATGGCCTCTTCCCTGTTTTCAGCCTTTGTAATTTCTCTCCCGGGCTTCCTGCCCAGTCCTATCTCCTTGAATCCATTCTCTGCTCTGCAGCCACAGTGATATCTCTAGAAAGTATATCAGCTTCATGACATACCTGTGCTTGAAATCCTAGAAAGTCTCCCCAATCCTTCCATAGGAAGTAGAAAGCCTCATTCAGGCTCTGTGTGATCTAGCACCACATTCTCTCTCTGCCTCATCCCCCTATTCCTCTTCTTTCACATGCTGCCTGTGCTCTAGCCATACTGTATGACTTGAAAACTCCTGAAGCAGCCCAGCTGTCAAAGTGTCAGGGGCTCTTTCTCAGCCCCTTCTTCTAGGCCAACCCTTTGCTACCTTTTAAGACTCAATTTATGTGTTAGGCCACATCCTTGAGATTAGGCCCTTCTTTTTGCATGCCTCTGTCTTTGCACTTCTCAGGCTATTTTCTGATGGTCAGTCTTCCCGTCAGGACTGCAAATTGCTTGCTCTGAGTGCAGTACCCACAGCCATTACCCCTTGCCCTGCCCTTGTATCCTCTCAGCAATGACCGTTTCTGTGCCCAGCAGCATAGGGCAGGCTGAAAGTGCCAGGGACTGTCAATGGCTCCTGAGCACAGCACTCAACCAATGAATGATGGGAGCTGGTGTATAAATACCCCAATTCCCTTGCCCCTTGGGTGGGATAACTCTGAGACATGGCTCTACACCATTACTCTGAGTTTTCCCTGGGGGTGTGAGTTCTGGTTGCCCACAGTGGTAGCCAGTAAAACCTACCCTTCGTTGACTGACTTCCCTTCCCTGTCTCACTCTTGTGGTTTCTTGAACCTCCCAAACAAATGGTTAGCTAGTGCTCACTTCTTATCTCAGGATCTGTACCTCTGGGGCAGTCCAAACCACGGTGGTACCTTGTTTTGTCTGCATATCTTTCCACAGCACCTAGTTTAGGTCCTTGATAATAATGTGTTGACTGGCCAATGATCTATCTAAATGAACTACAGAATTAATTACTGGTCGGGAGGACCACTCTTCTAGTGTTATCCCCATCCTTCTTGTGGTAGACACAGAGATGTGTGCCCAGGCTCCCCTTCAAGGAAGTCCTTGTTGCCCATGCCTGGGTGTGTGACGAGCAGACAGCCCCCAGTTGTCTCAGTACCGAGAGCCACCTTGCTGTAGGTCGCGGTCTTCCCCGGTAGCCCATGCCTGGTGACTGAGCACAAAGGTATGCTTTCCTAGAAAGTATGAAAAGGCTATGACGATGTGGCCATTTCCGCCTATGGCAGCAAAACTCCAGTGGGGGATCCTTGCTCTGAGACTTTGTGGGGCCCCTGCCAAAGCTCAGCTTCCCCCTCTGCTCTGTCCTGCCTCCCTCACTTCTTTTCATCAGACGTCATTCCTAACAAGCATCATGTCCTTCAAAAGCCTGCTTCCGGAGAGCCCAACCTGCAACGCTTCTCTTCCATCCATTCCATGCCTTAGTCCCTCGCTGTCGCCTCCACAGACTGCTTTTCTGACCCCACCCTATTGTCCACTGCCTCCGCCCAGTAATAATACCTGGATAATGCTTTGCTGTCTACAAAGTATCTCCCCAGATAATATCAGATTCAGTTCCTTACAGTAGCCCTGGGGTGGGGGGTAGGTGTCTTTATTCCCATTTTTCAGATGAGGACATTGAAGTTTAGAAAAATGAAGGGATTTGCCCAAGGTCACAGCTTCCAAGTGGAAACTGGAACTCAGAAACCATTGGCAAGCACATAGATGTCAGCAGACCACGTCCCTCTGGGTGGACCGCGGGTACGCAGGCTGGGCAGCATCTACTCCAGGAACCATGTGATATTTGGGTTCAGATGCTGAAGATCCCCATTGACTATTTCCTGGGAACTGTAATGTCCCTCAGTGCCTGAAGCTGAAATAATATGTGAGATGTGCTCTGGAGTCATCTGTGCTGGTGAAATAGTTGAGAGGAGAGGCAGAGAGAGGTCCAGGAGTGAGGGCTGGGGACGGGGGTGCTTGCAGGTGACGGAAGAGGATGAGGGAGGAGAGAGGGCACCGCATGGAGAGTGGGGAGTCCATCAGGACTTCACATGATGGGGGGCGCCCCTTCTGCTGTGGGCTGCCTGGTGAAGGGGGGCCAGGGGGCCAGGGGAATGGGGTGTTGGGGCGGGAGATTTCCATCTGGAATTTGAGAGTTCCTCCCTCAGTTGACACAGAGCGGCTTGCCTGTGGAAGTCAGCTGGCAACGCTCTGCCCAGGGGCTTCAGAAGAGCTGCCGCTGAATGAATGAGTTGAGAACAAAGGCTGTTCAAAGTCTTATCAGCTAGTGTTCCCCACAGGCACTGGATGGGCGCACCTAGGGAGGGAAACAAAGGAGGCCCCCAGGGCCCCCCCGGAGACAGACACGGATGAACGGGCAGCTTAGGTTGAGGAAGAAGCCATTTCAGATAAAATCCTGTAGCTTCACTCAGCCTGACCCTGGGGCTGCGGCTCTGGAGTGTGAGTTATACTTCAGGGTGGTCCCACCCGGGCTACCAAACCAACAGTCATTGGCAGGGCTGCCCTGCCCTCGGGAGAGAGATGCTGCCTGCCATTTCCAGCTCTCCCAAATAAAGCTGCTCTGGGAGCCGGAGGGCAGGTCCTCTAAAGAACAGACAGGTGCTGTTTATTGGCAACAAAAGCCCTCTGAAGCCAGTGGGGGCTCAAAAACTGTACAGAAGTATCGGGGAAGCCGGGGGGCAACACTGACATTGGCAACAATGATTCTGAGTAAAGAACAAGCAGTTTTCCTGACCTCCCTCCCCTTCAAGAGCATGACTGCTGCTCCTCCGCTGTGCCTCTCTGGTGTTTGTTACAATCATTGGGCTTCTGCTGTGAGCTCCACTGGAACAGCTTCACATCCCTAGCCATCAGCACGAGGCCTGGTATATGACCTGCCTATGTCACTGTTGCCAAAAGGATGCGAGATAGAATGTTTCCTCCAACAAGACACAAACCACCAATGCCGGGGGGCCAAGACTGAAATGTGGTTCTCTGGGAACAAGGACTGGGGTCTTAGCTGGCTCTGGAATGATCATTTTGAACCTGGGCAGCCTCTCAGCCACCAGCTCATTCCCTTGAATAAGTGATGCCTTATGAGGCTGTCAACTTTGTGTGTGTGGATGCGGTGGAGGGTTGGGGAACAGAGGTGCCTCTCAGCTTCCCCCAGAAGAGCCCAGATGGTTCTGGGCTGAGAGAAGAGTGAGATCAAAGAGATACTGGACGTCTAGGCCAGAGGGAAGCAGACTTTTAGGTTAGGCGAGAAGTCCCCGGTGCAGAGCTGATTCAACTGGAAGTAGCCGGAAGAGAGCTCTGGTGGGTGCACGTACCCCCGCTGTGGCCCCAGCTTGACTTCTTATTCCTTTAAACTTTCAGTATCTAGTTCTTTTTAGATCTGATTGTTAGTCTCCTTCCCAAGCAAGAGGGCTCAGGGGACTGACTCGCGGTAATTAAAATCACTGGAGATTGGTATAAAAAACCTGGAAAGTCATTATTAATTTACAGTGAGAAATCCAGTCATTTACTCATTTACTTATTCCATGAATACTTGAGTGGTGACCTGAGCCAGGCTGGTCATGCATAACCCTAAAGTTCTCTCCGGAAGGTAACATAGCCTGTGGGCAGGAGACCGAAACCACACTGGTTATTTTAACAGAGAGAATTTACTATAGAGAATTGTTAGCTAGATACGGGTCTACCTCATTTGATTTTGCTTCGCTTTATTGTGCTTTTTTTTTTTTTTTTTACAAATTGAAGATTTGTGGCAACCCTGCATCGAGCAAGTCTATTGGCACCATTTTCCCAACAGCATTTGTTCACTTTGTGTCTGTGTCACTCTCTGAAGATTCAGATGCTGGTTAGCATTTTTTAGTGATTAAGTATTTTTGAATTAAAATATAGGCATTACTTTTTAGACATAATACTATCGCACATTTAATAGACTACAAGATAATGTAAATATAACTTTTACATGCACTGGGAAACCAAAAACTTCGTGACTCTCTTGATTGCGATACTCACTTTATTGCAGTGGTCTGGAACCGAACAATACCTCCAAGGTATGCCTGTAAAAGGAATTATTAACTAGTCACCAAAGAACCAAAAAAGTAAAAAGGGAACTCTAAAGCATCATGGAGGTTGTCATTTCCGGCAGCAACTACCACTCCTGAGGGAACAAAGGGAACACGTTTGAATGATTAAAACCTCGAAGCTTGGAGCAGGGAATGCATGGGACTGAAATTCAGATGCCAGAGGAAAGGGCGCCTGCTGGCTGGTGCTGGTGTCTGACCCCAGAGGAGGCGCCCCACAGACGTGGGACCCAGACCCCCGAGGAGGGGATGCTGGCTGGTTCCGTGGATGTCAGAAAAACCGCAAACTGGATTCAGCTGCTGCTACAGGAAGGAACTGCTGCTGCCGGAGTGAAGAAACATGGGCGATGCCACTCAGGGGATCAGGAAGCGAACAGGAAGCCAGCAGATCCCAGATTCCCAAAGTAGGAAACAAGCCCCTTCCTCTTCCTCTGGCCTTGAGCCTTTCTCTAGCACCTCCTCTGGGCAGAGCTAACGAGGAGCAGCTGGCAACGCAGAACTGTGCTTTGCAGAGCTCCAGCCCAGCATCATAAAGAAGGGTGGATTTGGAGCTGAGACACAGTGTCTTAGTAACTGGCACATCTCCAAAAAGTCTGAGGTTGAGTGAGAGTGAGCGAACCTCCTCCCCCATAACCTCACTACCAGCTCACACAAAAGCCAGCCTCTGACCAAACGTCACACACAGAGATATTTATTAAACGTGCATTCATTAGCAACTAGGCACAAGAAAGTCCCTGCCACCTGTTCTCTGGGCTTGAGAAGTCCCAGCTCTCAGTCTGCTCTTTGCATGAAAGGTCCACTCAAGGCAGATGCCATGTTCCAGAAGCATCAGGGAACCAGAAATCTTCCAAAACGAAAGGTTGGACCTAACCCCAGGTAGCATCGCTAAGGTGCAGCCTACTAGATTTTGAAAACCTCTTCGTGTGAAAGTGGAGAGTGTCTCGAACATGTGCAAACAAATCCATACATCCTGAATCCCTTTAATTTCACCACCAAGAGCCTATTTCTAACATTCGTCATGCTAATTAACAGGCCACCAATTTCATCAATGAAAACCTGTTTCTGACTTTCACTTTGCTAATTAGCAAAGCCTCGGGTATTGACGAAGCCCTTGTGATCTTGCATTTGGATGTGGCCCCTCTAACGCAGAGCTGGAGAGGGAATTTTCCAAGAGGGCAAATGATTACCTCCAGAACTGAAGCTTTAACTAACGCAGACATAATATCACACCATACAGGTAGAAGTATTTCAAAAATAAAAAGCAGACAGGATAACAAGTTCTGTTTGTACCGAGCACCTCCAGGATTTGGTGGTGGACCAGACACTGTCCTTGCTCTGAAGGAGCTCGTGGCCTGGAGACAAATGATGATAAACAGGCGGTTGTAGCATGTGTGAAGTACGCCAGTGGGGCGGGGGGTTGGCCAGCATGGTCTGGGCGCTTTTATGTATCTATTTTTTTAGTTTCTGGGCAGAACTTGGGAGGTTCTGCCACCCAGCTGTCAGCAAACCTTTGGTGTAGGTTGGGCTGCCAGATAAAACACAGGATGCCCAGTTCAATTTGCATTTCAGATCAACAACAAATAATTTTTTAGTACAAGTACTTGTATTTTATTTGCTAAATCTGGTGACCCTCCTTTTAGGCAAAGCCAGAAGGAAAGCCAAACCGGGCAGCATTTGGCTTAGTGGGTGTGGATGAGTCAAGGCGGGAGGGTGAGATGGGTTTAGGCTCGGGAGTTATCCATTTTCCATCTGCCTCCCTAGACAAGCCCAAGTGCTTTCAGGTCAGGGGGTCCGCTCCCCAGGGCAGTGCTGGTCCCAAGCTGCATATGGCCTCTCTGAGCTCCCCTTTTATAAAAGCTTCAGAGTAAACCCCTTCTGCCAGCACATTCTTTCTTTAACAGACTCCCAAATAGCTGATTATGTTTTCATAATAGCAATGCTATTTTGCTTTTTTCTTCTCAATAGTTCCCCTGAATGAGATTTGTTTGCTCACCATCTTCCTTTTCTTTGTCTGCTGATGGCTGATCTTATTTTCCTCTTAGGACTCAGGGAGGTAAAGAAACTTACCCAAGGTTACTCAGCTGGGCCTTCTCCCCTCTGGCTTCAAGGACCATGCCCTTTCTGCTGTTTGGTGTCAGTCTGTGTCCTGGAAATTGTGATCCTTGTCACAGGGAAGTAGTTGTTGGGTAAAGTGAAGGACACTGGGCTTGGAGTCACAGGGCTTGGACCTTGTTCAGAAATGGGAACATCAGAGGTGGATCAGCAGCGTGGGGAGGGCTTTGATGCTTAAGATCTCCATATGTTGTGGGACTCAGACAGGTTGATCTAACAGAACCTCTTGATAAACCTGAACTCTGGGCACACAGAGCAACCCAAGGCTAGGCCCTGTTAGCGATGTCCCAGCCCGAGGTGGCGCAACAATTCAATGAGCAGCCTTTGAGTCAAAGGCAGGAGACCCTGCTGGTGGGAACTCAGGGCAGGGGGGCTCCTACCCTGCCTTTGCAAAACCAGCCCCCGTATTCTAGCCCTGTGGCTTGGCCATGCCTATACACATCTGGGAGATTCAAGAGGATGGAGGGTGGATTCATGATGTACCTGAGACATCATGATCCTCAAATCCACAAAGCTTCGGCCAGGAAGTGATGGCAGGCTCGAGGGGCAGGGATTAAATGAGCACAGGCTTTATGGCCAGCCAAATGGGAGCCTGAACTTTTCTTTATTAGCTGTGTTCTAGGGTGACTAGACAATCTCTCTGATTAGCAATTTTCCCATGTCAAAATGAGAATTACATTATTCATTTTCTGTGGCTGTTTTAAGAATTAAAGATAATATATGTAAATGTCTAGCACTGCAACTGGCATGTAGCTGTTACTTGATGTGAAACAGTGCTGCCAGAGATGGTGGTGATGGAGGTGATGATGGCGGTGGTGGTAGTGATGATGGAGGTGATGATGGTGGTGGTGGTAGTGATGATGGAGGTGATGATGATGGTGGTGGTGGTGGTGATGGTGGTGGAGGTAGTGATGGTGATGGAGGTAGTGATGATGGAGGTGATGATGGTGGTGATAGTGATGATGGAGGTGGTGATGGTGGTGGTGGTAGTGATGATGGAGGTGGTGATGGTGGTGGTGATAGAGGTAATGATGATGGTGGTGGTGGAGGCAATAACGCTGGTGGTGGTAGCGGTGACAGTAGTGATGGCAGTGAAGTTGGAGGCTGTTCATATTACCTTGAGTGGTCCCAGACATTGAATCTTGTTGTAACTTATTCAGAGGGAGTGGGCCAAGTGTTTTTGTTACTATTGTTTTAAATTTATTCCTTTTAATTCGCATACCCTATTTCCATTACTTGTCCCTCTTTATGGTCAATCACTTTATTCTGTTTAATGTGAATATTTAATTTGTATTTTCTCAGAAAATGTATGTTGTATTGGGAGCCATGTATGTTTCTTTTACTTTTAAAATCAACTTTATGGAAGTATCATTTACATGCAAATAATGTACCCATTTTAAGTGCACTGTTCTGAGTTTTCACAAACGTATAGCCCATTTAACCACACCCTAATCAAGATAGCAATCATTTCTCTCACCACGAAAAGTTCCATTTTGCAGTCACTCCCCTCCCTCAACCCCAGCTCTAAGCAACACTCCTGTGCTTTTTCTAACTAGATATTAATTTTGTTTGTTCTAGAATTTCACACAGAAACTTATAGTGCATACTCTGTTGTGTCTGGCTTTTTGTTCAATATATTTTTAAGGTTCATGCACATTATTGCATGTATCAATAGTTTGTTCCTTTTAATTGCTGAGGACTATTCTGTTGTATGAATGTAACAATTTATCCATCCTTCCTCTGATATAGTTTAAATGTATGTATATTATGAATTATTATATACATTACATAAATTTATATATATAGTTTAAATTTGTATGTATTTATTTATGGATGTATATTAAATTTATGTTACATATCTCATTTTATTTCTTAGATTCTCCCCTAAGCATTAGCTTTAAGATTCACCCATGTAGCTATATGTACATCTAATCCATTGCTACTAAAAACTTGTGTTTATTCCACGGTGGGCAGCCCCAGCTTTTACCTAACTGCCCCGTCAGTGACAACTAGCCAGGTTGCTCCTGTTGACTGAAAAAAATGCACAACCAGCAGGGAGGGTGATGGTTCAGTGGGAGAGCGCATGCATAGCGTGTACAATTGTGGTCCTGGGTTCAATCCCCGGTATTTCCATTAAAAAAAAATTTTAAAACTACAAAATTTTTTAAATGCACAACCTAAAAGTTGAGAATTAAGTTTTATTTGATGGACAGGCCCCGGAGGCAGCTTCTCAGATAGCTCTGGGGCACTGCTCCCCAGAGGTAAGAGAGGAGCCAGGATATGTAGGAGTTTTTGTAACAAGAACCAGGTAGTCAGAACTTCAAAAGATGACTGTTAAAGAAAACCGGATATCTCAAGTTAATGAATTTAGGGCGTTTCTCGTATGGGAAGATGCAAGAGTCTGAGCCCACTGAAATCATCTCTTTGATATGCACCTTAGTTGCCAGTATCCTGTTCTTTCCCATCCTGAGTCCCCTCGGGGTGCACCTTTGCAGGTGGCTGCAGTGGCTGAGGGCTTGGCAGTGGGCAGCCTGCTTGCCTCCACCCTGAGTTCCTCTCAGGCTCACCATTGGGCTGATGGCTTGATGGCCCAGCCTCTTTTGTTTGCTGATATGGCAGGCAACGTTTTTCATTCACACTCCCCACCACAAAAAACCCTGCATTGAGCATCTTTCTACACGTCGACTGAAATAAATGCACAGCCCAAAAGTTGAGAGTTATGTTTTATTTGGCGGACATTTCAGAGGACTCGAACCCCTTCGAGCCCCGGATGACAGCCTCTCAGATGGCTCTGAGGCACTGATCCGAAGAGGTAGGGGAGGGGCTAGGATGTATAGGAGCTTTACAACCAAGACCAGGTAGTTGGAACAGTAAAAGATTACTTGTTAACTAAAGAAAACCAGGCATCTCAAGTTAAAGAATTTAGTGCTTTTCTATGTATGGGAGGAAGCAAACATTTGGGCTTATTGAATTCATTCCTCTGACAAGCACCTGGCTATCTAGGGCCAGTATCCTGTCCATCCTTATTCTGAGTCCCCTCAGAGGGCACCACTGTGCGTGGCTGCAGAGGCCAGGCTGCAGGCTTGTATTCACTGGGGGGTGGGGCAGCCGCTGATGACTTGATGGCTTCAGCATTCTTTGTCTACTGATGTGGTTTGCAGTATTTTTCGTTCACATACATATACCCTATGGACCTCCGAGATGCCATGGGATATATACCAGGAGGGGAATTGCTGGGTCTTTTCTATGTGTTTACTTACTTTGAGTCAGAGGTGCCAGATTCTACTCCAGAATGGCCACCCCATCTACACTCCCGCCAGCAGTGCCAGGGGCTCTTACCCACAGCTCCCCAGCACTTGGCATTATGCAGCTAGTTTTTGCAATCTAATATACAAGAAGTGATATCTAATTTTTGCAAATTTGCATCTCCCTGATTGCAAATGATTTTGAGCACCTCTCCAAGTGGGTTCCTCTTCTCTACACTGTCAGTTGGAATTTTTTGCCCAGTTTTCTGTTGAGGGTGCTGTTTTTCTTCTCGTTGATTTGCAGGTATTCCTTGTATACTTGCCACATGAATCTGCGGTTGCTTTTAGAGACTGCAAACATTTTCTTCCATTTTTGCCATGTAGCTCTTCACTTTGGGGCGTCTTTCAACTCTTGATTTGGAAGCAGTCACATTTCTTCTTCCGTGTTCAGGTTTGTGCCTTTGAAGTTTGATGTAAGAAGTCTTTCTCTGCCTGTAGATTGTAAATATATTCTCCTACATTTTCTTTCATTAAGTGTATGGTTTTAAGGTTCACTTTTAGGTTCTAAATAGGGGAAACTTTCCTCCTGTGTCGGGAAAAGCCCAGTTCTTCCCTACTGCGTGTGTGTCTTCCCTGTGAGCCTCCTTTATTACTCACATAAAACACCTCCCTTCTGACACTTCTGGTCACCAAATGTGTGGAAGTTGTTTCCTCACACCAAGCAATTCTCTGCTACACCAGCTGGGTGTCCTAGGATTCAACCCAATTCTGACACCATGTACCTGAAGACCGCATCAGATCCCACAGGCTAAGGGCTCAGTCCCACGAGGCTGCCCCCCTCCCCCGCCCCCTCACATATGTCAGATGCCAGTCAGAAGCCCCGGGTGTCACCTGTGCTTCTAACCAACCGGATATATATTGGAGGCTTTAATGACCTTCTCCTCAGGATGTATGAATTTGCTAGAGGAACTCAAGGAAGCATTTAATTTATTAGATTACTGGTTACTTATAAAAGGATATAACTCAGGAAGAGCCAGATGAAGAGATGCTGAGGGCAAGGTATGGAGAAAGAGCGTGGAGCTTCCGAGCCCTCTCTGGGCTCACCTCACCACTCTCCCCACATCTCCACGTGTTCACCAGCCCGGAAGCTCTCCGAACCCTGTCCTTTTGGGTTTTTATGGAGGCTTCATTACATAGGCATGAGTGATAGAATCAGGGGCCATTGGCAACTGAACTCAATCTCCAGCCCCCTCCCCTTCCCTGAGGTTGGGGGGGTGGGTCTTAAAGTTGCAACCTTCTAATCACCTGATTGGTTCTTTTGGCAAAGAGTCCCCATCCTTAGGTCACCTAAGGGCTTTCCAAAAATCACCTCATTAACATCACAAAAGACAGTTTTATTGTTTTTAATCACAGGAAATTCCAAGGATTTTAGGAGCTGTGAGCCAGAAAAAACGTGAAGACCAAATATGTATGAGAAATATATTTTGATCATCTGAATGACCAAATCTTTTTTCCTTCCTTCCTTTCTTTTATTTTTTAACACAATTAAGTGACTATCTCCTACTCATACTTAACATCCAAGTAGACTCTACCCGGCCATTGCTGTTCTCAGATAGTCATTGTAATTGTTTCTTGTGTGTCTTTCCAACATTTATTTCTGAATTTATAAGCAAATTCAAATATATGCTTTTTAAAAAATGCAACTTAGCTCACAGTGAAAAAAAAATGACAATGAATATATATATGTTCATGTATAACTGAAAAATTGTGATCTACACTGGAATTTGACACATTGTAAAATGACTATAACTCAATAAAAAATGTTTAATAAATAAATAAATAATACGACTTACTTAAACTGAAAACAAAAGATACATTTCTTATAAATCACAATATCAAATGTTCTTAATCCAAAGGATTGGGATTCAGTTTTAATTTTTCCCATTTGTTATGTCAGTTTTTTTTTTTCTCATCTCCACACAGGTGATCTCCCAAGCCTTGGCTCTGACATGAGTAGTTGGAAAAAAGAAATCTCTTATTTAGAATTTGAACTTTTTCTTAAATTATGGCATACGTACATAAAAGTTCTCAAATCATAAATGATTTGGTGAATTTCCAAAGGTGAAAACATCATGAAATAGACCCTTGCCTGCACCCCAGAAGCCCTCCATTCACTACCTATCATAGATTAGTGGGGGTTTTTGGTGGGTTTTTTCACTTCATACAAATGGAATTATACTTTATGTTCTCTTGTGTCTGGTATTTTTTCACTCAGTATATGTTTGTAAAATTTATCCATATTGTTGCATCTAATTGCATTTTGTTCCTTTTTATTGCTGTATAGTATTCCATTGCATAATTATCATTTCCACTATTGATGAGCATTTGGGGAGGTTCCGGTTTGGGGCCATATGGAATAGTGCAGCAATGAAAATTCATGTACATATCTTTGGATTAACTTCCGTATACATTTCTACTGGGCCACAGGCTGTGCATATGTTCAGCTTTAGTAGTTTCTGCCAAAAAGCTTTCCAGAATGGTTGTACCAATTGACACTCCCACAGAATGGTTTGAGAGTTCTGGGTGCTCCACGTCTTTGTTAGTACTTGGTATTTCCCATCTTCTTTCCATTTTAGCCATTCTGGTGGGAGCATACTCGTATCTTACTGTGGTTTTGATCGCCATTTCCCTACTGCCTGATGAAGTTGGATGCCTTTTACATATTTAATTGCCACTTGAATAGCTTCTTTTTGGAAGTGTCTGCTCAAGATTTTTGCCCATTTCTCTTTTGCAGTGTTGATGTCTTTTCCTTGTTAATTTGTGAATGTTCTTTATATAGCCTGGATGGAAGTCTTTTTTTCTGATATGTGTACTGACAATGTCCTCTCTCACTCTGTAGGTTGCCTTTTAATTATTTTCATTTCAAATAGTCCAATAGTCCTTTTTTGTGTTCTGTTAAAGACATCTTTGCCCACACCAAGCCATGAAGATATTTTCCTGTAAAAGCTTTATTATATTAGCTTTCATGTTTAGAGCTGCAATTCTTCTGATATTGATGTATGTATATAGTGTGAGAGGGATCCAGGTTCTTTTTTTCTCATTTAGATATAAAATCAACCCAGTAACATTTATTTAAAAGATTATCCTTTTCTTCCCCTCACTGAACACTTGAGTCACACTGTCTTAAAGCCAGTGACCTGAATGTTTGTCTGTTTCTGGGTTTTTTTATTCTTTTCTATTGATCAGTTTACCCCTGTGCTAGCACCTCACTATATTACCCAGAAAGGGCTTGTATATTCTTGAGTAAGTTAATTCTTAGACACTTCATAGTTTTGTGGCTATTATAAATGATGTTTTGTTTTTATCACATTTTATAGTTTCTAGTTATTTCTGGGGGGGTGGTAAAGAACTGTTACTGAATTTTGTAGGTTGATTTTCTAGCTGGAAACCTTATATACATCTCCTATTGAGTTAAAAGTTTGTTGATTATATTTTTATTTCTAGAGAGATGATCATATCACCTGCAAATAGCAGTTGAATCCTTTTCCTTCTGAAATAATTCTGTGATGGTTCATTTTATGTGTCAACCTGGCTAGACTATGGTGCCAAACTTTTTTTTTTGTTAAACACCAATTTAGATGTTGCTGTGAAAAAAAATTTTTTTAGATATGATTAACACTGAGATTAGTAGACTTTGAGTAAAGCAGAATAATGTGGGTGGGCTGTGTGTAATCAGTTGAAGGCTTTAAGAGAAAAAAGACTGACATTCCCAAGGAAGGGAGAATCCTGCCTCCAGAGTCTCTTTGAACTTAAGCTGCAGCATAAGCTCTTCTTTGGGTTTCCAGCCTACCAGCCTACCCAGCAGATTTCAAACTTTCCAGCTCCCACAATCACATGAGCCAATTTCTTAAAGTAAGTCTCTATCCCTATCTATCTATCTAATCTATATATCTGTCTACATCTTATTGGTACCTAGACTAATATAACCTCTTAATTATTTTCATTTTCTAACATTGGTCAGGACTTTCATGCAATCTTAAACAGTAGTAGTGATGAGAACATTCTTGTCTTATTCACAGTCTTAAAAGGAATGTGTCTAAAGTCTGCCCACTGAGTGTATTTGCTGAGGGTTTTGATACATAATTTTTATCAAAGTTTCTTTATATTCCTAGTTTTTGAGGTTTACTGATATTGAACTTTGGTTGAATTTTGGGGATTAAACTTTTATTATGATGAATTAAAAAAAAACCTGTTGAATTCAGTTAGCTAATGTTTTGTTCAGGGTTTATAGATCTATATTCATAAATGAAAAAGCCCTATGAATATCTTTTTAAAATTTTGTCACTAACTAGTTTTGGAATTAAGATTATACTGGCCTCATAAAATGAACTGGACAACTTCACTCTTTTTGTAATCCTTGAAACAATTTCTATAAAATAGGAATTAAGTATTAAAAATTTAATAAAACTCACCTATAAAACTATCAGGGCCTGATATTTTGGGGGAGGGGATGTCTTTGACTATCATTTCAATCACTTTGGACTTGTTGGCCTGGAATCTTCTTCTTGATTAAATTTTGACATTTTATATATTCCTAGAACTTTATTTCATTTTTATTTGCAATATTAGTAGTGCAGAATTATTCATAATGCTTTTCTCATTTTTAATCATTACTTTTGTGTCTGTAGTTATTTCTCCCATATCTTTTTGTATTTTGTTTATTCACATTTTCTCCCTTTTATTCTTGACAATGCTTGACCAGAGGTGTGTCTTTTTAAAAGTCATTTTATAGAATTGGCTCTTGACTTTTAAAACAATGTCTATGGTTTTTGCTGTTCTCTATTTCATAGAGTTCTGCCAGGATGGAGCCAAGTATTTGCAGTTGCTTTCAGTAAGAGCTGATTATGCAAGCAGAAGGTCAACTCCAGTTTCAACGTATCAATAATTGGTAACTGTATCTGTCACAATATAGTCTCACCAAAGCTGCGATTATTCTAGAAAGATGGTCAAATTGTTACCTTGGCCACAGTACATATATCAGGGAACTGTTCACAGGAAAACATGAGAATAGAGTCTAATATTGGAATGACAGCAATATTAATGATACATGCCTGGACTTCCCAGGACTTGTGGTCTATTCAGCAAATGTACTTCCTTCTCCTTGAGAAGACCATGCAATCCTGGCCAAGAATTTTGCAGAACCAATCCAGAGGCAGGACTTTTTGATTGTGATAGGCTCCTTTGCAGAATCACTTGATACTCTCATTGTTCCAGCTCAGACCCCTGCTCTCACATGGTCAGGTCTTCAAAGGGCGATTTACAGCATGGGCATTGCAAGTCATTTACCTCTGGCAATATGTCTGCCTTTGTCTCACTTGAATAGAGAGTATTTATGGACAAGAACTTCATCCCACTGTGACCATCCTCCCCCATACCTCCAGATAAGTGGGCTGATGATGAAGCTGGTACAGTGTGCTAATGATGCTCTGAAGTAGATTACTAGAAAGATGAGCCATAAGGCATGTGAGGTTTCTCACTGCTCCAAATGTCAGACACTATTCAACTTTCATAGCCAGTCCTGCTGAGTTACCATGGGACTATCCGTCAAGAACGGTCTCAGCTGTCTCCGCACAGATAAATAAGTATGATGTCTGAGTGGGATTCTCTCTGTAACTATATTTCACTTACTTTTACCCTATGAGTTAGTCTTTGCAAAGACGTGGGGCTAGGCCAAGGGTGGGGTCTGCTTCTAGAATAATTAATGCCAGGATCCTCAGAGTGCAGTTAGGTAAGTGTGGTATTGTCCAATTGATCAATGGTAAAATCTCCCTCCCAGTCAGAACTTGAGGAAGACAGACCAATAGAAATGTCTCCTTCTGTGTCGCTGGTGTTGATTTTTCAGAGACGCATGAGGATTCCTCAAAGCTGTAAGGATGGAAGCAGTAACTGCTCAGTCACTGCCACTATACCCAGTATTTTACTTGGGTAGATCCCAAGAGTACCACTTCAAGACAATTTCCTGGGAAATAGACCCTGAGGCAGAGATTTGCACATGGGAAGCTTACTGAGGAGCACTCATAGGATCTTGTATTTTATCCATTCTGCTAATCCCTAACTTTTAATTGGTGAATTTAATCTATTTACATTTAATGTTATTACTGATAAGGAGGGACTTACTTCTGCTATTTTATTTGTTTCCTGTATGTCTCTAATTTTTTTATTCCTCAATTCCTCTATTACTGCTTTCTTTCATATCAAATGGATATTTTCTAGTGTACCATTTAAATTGCCTTGTCATTTTTTATACTGTATATTTTTGTTATTTTCTTAGCAATTGCCCTAGGGATTCCAATCAACACATTAAATTTATACCAATCCAGTTCAGATCAGTGCCAACTTAATTTTGATAGTATACAAAAACTTTTCTTCTATAGAGATCTGTTCCCCTTTAATGTTGTTATTGTCACAAACTACACTACGTTGTTATATATTATGTGCCCATCAACACAAATATGTCTTTTTAAATCAGATAGGAAAAAGAGGAGTTACAAATAAAAAACACATTAATACTGACTTTTAAACTAATGTATACAGTTACCTTTACCAGGATGCTTTATTTCTTTGTGTGGATTTGAGTTACTGCTAGTGTCCTTCCATTTAAACCTGAAGGACTCCCTCCAGCATTTCTTGTAGGACAGGTCTGCTAGTGACAGACTCACTCAGCTTCTGTTTATCTGGGAATATCTTAATTTCTCCTTCATTAAAAAACTTTATCAATTATTTTCTTTTGTCAGTTAAATGATTCTTTTTAAAATTTTTTTATCAATTATTTTTATTTGTTCTTTTTCACAGAATTTGTTTCGGAAGAAATTTAGAGCACTAAGTTTTGAGGACAAACTCTGTGAGAGAGAACACAGAATTCAGGTAGGCTTGGAATGGCCTTCATTTTTTCTTTTTCTGGTGCTTTTTATTTTTATTTTTAAATTGGAGTATAGTTGGTTTACAATGTTGTATTAGTTTCAGGTGTACAGCAAAGTGATTCTCATATATAAGAATATATATATTCTTTTTCATATTCTTTTCCATTATAGGTTATTATTAGATATTGAATATAGTTCCCTGTGCTATACAGTAGGTCCTTGTTGTTTATCTATTTTATATATAGTAGTGTGTATCTGTTAATCCCAAACTCCTAATTTATCCCTACCCCCCTTCATTTTTAAGGATAATTTTGCTAGACATAGAATTCTGGGTTTGTTTGTTTTCTTTCAGCACTTTGAATGTGCCATCGCACTGCCTTCTGGCTTCCATGGTTTCTGATGGGTAATCAGCTGTTAATCTATGTCTTAGTCCGCTTGGGCTGCTATAAGAGAATACCATAGTTTGAGTGGCTTATAAACAACAGAAATTTATTTCTCACAGTTCTAGAGTCTGGGAAGTCCAGGGTCAAGGTGCCAGGGGATTCAGCACCCAGTGTGAGGGCCCAGTCCCTGGTTCACATTCAGATATGTGTTCACTGTTTCCTTGTGTGGTAGAAGGCGTAAGGCAGCTCTCTGGGGTCTCTTTTATAAGGGCACGAATCCCATTCATGAGGGTTCCGTGAGCCTTCCCCCAATCAAATTTGGGAAGTGTGGACATTATTTCTCCAAATGTTCTTTCTGGTTGTTCCTCTAGCTCCTCTTCTTCTTGGACTTCCATTATGCATATGTTAGGATGCCTTGATGATGCCCAGAGTTCTTTTAGGCTTTGTTGACTTTTATTCATTCTTGTTTCTTTCTGTTCCTCAGGCTAGCTGATCTGCACTGACACATTTTTAAGTTTGCTGATTCTTTCTTCCACCTGCTTGAATCTGCCATTGAACTCCTTAGTAAATTTTCATTTCAGTTATTGCACTTTTCAACTCCAGAATTTTTATTTGGTTCCTTTTTTTTTTCTATCTATTGACATTCCTTTTTTGGTGAGACATTGTTCTCATGGTTTCCTTTAGTTCTTTGGACAGATTTAAAATAGCTGATTTAAAGTCTTTTTCTAGTAAGTCCAATGTCTGGGCTTCCTTAGAGACGTTCTATTACTGCTTTTTTTCTGTGTATGAGTTATACTTTCTTGTTTCTTTGCATGCATCATAAGTTTTTTGTTGAAAACTTGACATTTTTAATGTTATAATATGGCAACTCTGGAAATTAAACTCTCTTCTCCCTGCCCCCGCCACCAACCCCAGGATTTTTTGCTGCTGTTTGTTGTAGCAGTTATTTTTTAACAGACTTTTCTGAACTAATTTTGTAAAGTCTATATTCTTTATTGTCTGTGGCCTCTGAAGTCTGATTCCATTAGCTTAACTGTCAACTAGAATTAGAGAAAGATTTATTTAAATTCCTAGAACAACAAAAAAATACTAATAAAAGGAAAAAAAGTTCTGTGTGTACGTTAGGGTACACCTTCAACACTTAGCCAGGTAATTTACCACTTTGCCTTAGCCTTCACTTCCGGCTTGCACAGAGCCTGACTGTCAGACAGACATCAGAGCCTAGGGCCTTCTTAGAACTTTCCTGAGCATCCACACAGCCCTGGGCAGGCATGTGGCCTTCTCGAATCCCAGGAATATCTCAGTTTTCAAAGCCCTTACTCCCAAAGCACCTCATTACGCAGCTTTTTCTCCCAACCTTTTTAGTTAGTCTGTTGTTTGTTTGCCCCAATGGTTATCTATTGCCCCAGATGGCAGTGACTAACATAGATGCCTGTAAATGTTTTCAACAAATGCCTCCAGTAGTCATCTCAACACTGGGAGAGTTCTGAGATAGATGAGATAAAGGCAAGTCCTTTGAGCTGGTCCTTCAGGAAGCCACCAGACAAGTCAAAGTAAACAACCATAATTCTTTGTGAGTAAGGGCCATTCTTCTCCCTCTAGTCCCAGTGCTAGTACTGGGAACATAGGCTGTCATCATCAAGGCCACTGCCATGATGGGGAGAAGATGATAGGACGAAGGTTAGTTAGAATGTCACAAAGGTCACTGTTCTTATTGAGATTCAGCCTGTTTTTCTTGAGTAAACATTCCCCTGGTTGCTGCAACATTTTGGTTACTTTCCAGAGTTCTGAAAAAGTTGATGATGACAGTTTTGACCAGTTTTGTCATGGCTTTTATGGAAAGATAGACTTTTGGTATTTCTTACTTTGCCATTTTTGCTAGCATTAGCCTTTGATATGGAGAAGTGGGCCACTTCTGAAGGCCCAGAGGGTTGAGTGTTTTTTTTTTACTGTATTGATCCAGATATCCCTATTCTGTATCTCAGGGTCCCTCTCCTTCCCAATCAGGGCCATGATCTTGGTACGGCAGACATGTTGGAGTTGAGAATTTTACTTTGTCTAGAGCTCTGCTACTCTTATAACTAACTCCTGGGCCTGACTCTCACCTTTTTCTACCCAGTGGCTGCAGGAGATGAGAGTCTCTTTTAATGCACAGGAGATGAGAGTCTCTTTTAATACTGATGGAAGGGAATTCAGTGGCCTGATGCAATCAGTGTCTTAGGCATTTAAGAGGTACGGGGAAAACAATAATTATAAAGACTATGGAATTGGAAGGATATTTCTGAGCACAACTGATGCGTTGGAGCAAAACAATAAAAAGTTGTGGATGACCAATCACCAATTAAAAGCAAAAAGTCAAAAAGCTATAGGCCTCCATAATGATGCTAATAGATACAATAATACTAAAAACTACTATATTAATCCAAATGAAGTCACAAAAGGAGAGAAAATAAATTCAGAACTTGAAGGACAAATAGAATGTCTTTGGCAAATGATAGCATTAAAATTAAATATATCATTAATCACATTACATGTAAAGTAACAGGGTGTGTGTGTGTGAATATATATATATATATATATATATATATATAATATTCACCAAAAGAAAGCAGATATGACTATAGTCTCAGAGAAATAAACTTTATGGAAAAAAGTATTATTAGATATAAAAAAGAATTTATAAGGATTTTTTTTTAAATGTTAGATTCACCAAGAATATATACTAATTTTAAATGCGTATGCTTCTAATAAGAAGGACTCCAAATAAAGCAAAATATAATTACAAAGGGAAAGCTCAATCCTTGATCATAATGGGAGATTTTAACATACTTTTCTTAGTAACTGGTAGCACAAACAGACCAAAATATCGTAAAGATATAGAACATTTGTACAATTCAATTAACAAACATGACTTAGTAGACATATAAAAAACAAGGTACTCAATAACTGTAGAAAATAGCTTCTTTATCAACTCCAGTGAAACAGTTACAAAAATTAACTAGGCTCAGCCATAAAGCAAGTTTCAACACATTTCAAGAAATGGAGCACATTCTCTGGCTATAATGCTTCTAAGCTGGAACTGAATAATTAAAAGATAACTTAAAATCCTCACTTGTTTGGATTAAGGAATACACTGTTAAATGACCAAATAAGACATGACAATGAAAATAAGACAACATCTTGAACTGAATGATAATGAAAATGCTATATACCAAAGCTCGTGAGACACAGCGAAAGTGTTACTAAAGCTAAGACATGTAGAATCTTAAATATATATATTAATAAATGAGAAAGCTTGAAAATTAATGAGCTAAGCACCCATATCAAGAAGGTAGAAAAAGAACAGCAAATTTGAACCAAAGAGAGTGGAACACATGAAATAATAAAGATAAGAGCAGAAATCAATGAAATAAAAAGTAAAGCTATAATAGATTCAACAAAACCGAAAGTGGGTTCTCTGATGACAATGAAACAAAAATCTTAGATGAAATGGACAAATGGCTAGAAAAATGAAACATGTCAAAAGGATTCAAGAAGAAATAGAAAATCTGAATTCTTCTACAACTATTAAGTTAACTGAATCTAAAACTTTTCCATACCCCCCCACTCCCCCCAATCTCTCCCCCCATAAACTCCAGGCCAAATATTTAGAGAAGAAATAATACCAATATTACAAAACTCTTCCAGATAGTAGAAAAAAGAGGGAGCATTCCTCTTCTCTGGTAAAGCCCATATTACCTAGATAACAAAATACAACAAGAACGTGATACAAAAGAAAATTTACAGGCCTACCTTTTTCAAGATCATAGATACAAACCATCCTGATCAAATATTAGCAAACTGAACCTAGCAATAAAACATAGGGGGGAAATAAAAGAATAATATACCTTTATCACATAAGATTTAATCCAGAAATGCTTAGTGGCATCAAATTTCAGTTCTGTGTTTTGCTAGTATATATACGTACAATTGATTTTTTTAATTGTAGTCAGCAATTTGCTGATCATTAATTGTAATAGTTTATCTGTGAACTATTTGGGATTTCCTACTCTGTGTACCTAGTAACATCATCTACAAATAATTACAGTTTTATTTCTTCTTTTCTAGTTTTTATACCTTCTGTTTAATTTATTTATTTTTGCATTGCTGCAATGGCTAGAACCAAACAAAAACACCTGTTGGGATTTTGACTATAATTTCATGGAATATAAAGATCAATTTGGGGAGTACTTACATCTTTACAGCATTGATCCATCCACTTCTGGAATATGGTATATTTCTCATTTATTTAATTTTTTTTCTTTTAATTTCTCTCAGTAATGTTTAATAATTTTCTGCAGGACATCTTATGGTCCTTAAAAATTTTTTTTTCCTAGGTACTTGATTGTTTTTGATGCCATTGGGTCACGTCTGGGTTGGTCCCTGTTGCTACTTCGCAGCTGTGGCTGGCAAGTTCTAACCTGCTTCTTGCTGGCACTCATATAGAGGAAGTAAAGCCCCTTTATGCTGAAGGCGGCATACTGCCATCTTCCGGACCATCCTTCCTCTCCTCCACCCATCTGCCTGGTGCCCCCACTTATCTAACTACCTAACAGGTCCATGACAGTGGAAGTCTGGTTCAGGAGAGGAATGTTGGGGGTCTTGAGCTGGAAACTTAAGAGGCCTTAGAAAGAGGGACTCGTGGCACTGAGTCAAAGGAGGAGCAGCAGTTTTCTGCAAGGTCCAAGGTTTCGCTGGGGCACTGAGTGGCTGAGGGAGGTTGGGGACAAGAGCAGTGGAGGTGAGGAAGTCAGAGAACCCGGGCAGGGTGAGGGAGGGGGGTGGCGGGGCCAGGCTGGTGGAAGGTTCACCTACCCATAGATGGACCTGGTTCTCTCTTGGATGAACACCCACTTCCCTCGTCATCTTCAGCGCCATCAGCGGAGGTCAAGGAGAAGACCTGTGTTCTTTGCCCCTCTCCCCAGCAGGGGTCAGAGTGGGCGATGGGCCTGGGCCTGGGCCTGGGCCCAGCCCCCGCCCAGCCTCCTACCCAAGTCTCATCACCAGGGATGAAGAAGTCCCATCCAGGGTCACGGATTTATTGAACACCATTCATACCTGTTATGTGGCAGGCATGGTGCTGAGTACTTTATATTTCCTCCCTCCTTTAACCCTTTCAGTAACTGTGAGGAAAGTGTGGTTCATTGGCCCATTTTACAGCTGAGAAAACGGAGGCTCAGAAGATGTAAACCCTGGTCAGCTGAGGCCAGAATCTGAAACCTTGAACTTGCTGGCCCCCCTGGTGGGCCATCTGGAGGGGAACCAGATCCAGCCCAGGACCTCAGCGGTAGAAACGAGGAAATGCAGCCCTCTGCTCTGCACAGGTATTCTTTCGCTCTGCTTTGCCCAGGGTCTCCTCTCCCTGCAAGTCTAGACCCCACTCTCTCCCTGCCCCCCAGACTAGGGTAACCCACGTCCAGCCGGAATGGTTTGGTCTCCCTGGCTGCGGCTCACCCTTCAGCTGCTCCTCTCCCCGCTTTTTTTCTTCTCCTTCAGTGGTTTTGCTCATTTCATGCATGGCACTTGCTCGCCCTCCACTCTCATCCTTGGGGGCCACGAGTACTTCCAATACCTTCTGAGAGCCCAGAACCCTGGCAGGAGGAGATTAGAAGCTGCACTGAGGGTTTGGAATGAGCATTTCTTTAGCAGGGCCCACACATGCGTATTCGATCTGAACATCACCCCCAAACAGATCCATCGACAGACTAGAACACTCTGGGCTCAGCTGACGCCTGGGGAGAAGGAAAAGAGGGATCTCTCAGGCATTTTCCCCATTCAACTCATTCATTCATTCATCAGATGCCTATTGAGCACCTACTGTGTGCCGCTTTCTGCTCTAGGCAGCAGTGAACAACCCAGGTAGAATCCCTGGCTTATGTTCCCTGGTTTTCCCAAAGCATTTGTCTCCCTGTCTCCTCAGTTAAAAAAAAAAAAAAAAAAAAAAAAAAAAAGGTAGTTCCCAAGTCTTCCATATACTTCAATTCCCAACACCTAGTATTGGATCTGTTACAGAGAACATGTTCCATAAATGTTAATTGAATGGCTGTTTGAATGAATAAATGAATGGATGGTTGGATGGATGGATTGATGGATAAATGAGTGATGTAAAGTTTTGACATTAATGCCTTAAATTCCATCCCGAGAGGTGATTAAAGTCTCTAATTTTGATTAAGGTCTCCCCATGTTGAAGGCAGATATCCCAGGGAGGGACAGTGGCCAACTGTACTTAGTGCGAAAGTGACAGCTGATGGGAGAACGTGGGTCTGCCAGGACCTGGGATGCAATGTCAAAGCACAGGGGACTTCAGGGAAGCCTAGCGGGGCCGGGCCTGCATACAGCCCCAAATCATCAGGGGGCAGCAGGAGGCACAGAGCAGCTAGGGGAGAGAGCTTGGAGGAAGGTGGGCACTGTTAAAAGAAAAGATTATTCCTGTCATTTGTTAAAGATGGTAAGGCAGACTTTATTTAGGTCCATCACGATGAGTACAGGGACCACTGCAGTGGGGTTTGCAGTGGAGGAGAGAGGCTGGGGCCAAGTAGGGGTTTATAGCCTAGGAGCGGGGTGGCTGTCAATGGATGGGAATTAGAGGAAATACCAGGGTTTGGGGGATTCTGGCTAAACCGAGTTGACAGGATGTTTGCTGAAGGTAGGGAGGATGATAAGAAGGGTGGAGGATGAGGGATTTGATGAGACATCAAAGGTGTGGATTTGGGCTAAACTGACTCAGCAGGCATCTCGCTAAAACTGGGTTAAGTGGGCAGAGCCACCGGACCAGGAACAGAGCCGAGGCTGAATTCTAGTCACAGATCTCGGAGGAGCCTGACTCAAGTTTGGTCGAAGGGGAGAGTCTTTGTCAGCACAAGAAAGGCACCCAGAGCTGCCACCCGCTGCTGGCCCTGGAGGGGTGGGGGGCTGGGAGGAAAGGAAAGAGCTCAGGATCTTCCTCAGGACAAAAATCCTGGTCACCCCAATGAACAAATGTCACCCGGGAAAGACCACGGGCTCTGGAGTCGACTGCTTGGTTTCAAATCCAGCTCCATCATTGACTGTGTTACCTCGGGCAAGTCACTTAGCCACTCTGTGCCTCCCTTTCACCGTCTTTCCAGTGAGAGTAATGGTGCTGACCTCAGAGAGTTGTTTAAGGATCCTCCAGGGCAGCGGTTCCCAGAGAGGTCTCCAGACCAGCAGCACCACCTGGGAACTGGTTCGAAATGCAAATTCTCGGGCAGCCCCAGCCCTGCTGACTCAGAAACCCAGTCACTTTAATAAGCCTCTAGGGGATTCCAAGGGCCTCAAAAGTTTGAGAAACACAGTGCTGGATCCCACAGGACGAATCCCTTTGTAAGCAAGAAATTCTTTTTCTCCACCCTGAGTACAGAATCAGGGGACTGGGTTTCAGGCCTGCCCTCCGGGTGCACAGTAGAATCACCTGGCCTCTTCCCAGACCAATTACATCAGACTCCCTGAGGGTGGGGGATGCAGGCATCAGCAGCTTTTAAAGCTCCCCAGGTGATTCCAAGTGTAGTGAGGCAGCCTATCAGAAGCCCCTAGAGGGCTTGTTAAATCACAGCGTGCCAGCCCCACCCCCAGAGCACCCGATCCTCTAGGTGTGGGGTAGGGCCCAGGAATCTGCATTTCGAACACGCTGCCAGATGCTGCTGGTACCACACTGTGAGATCCCAGCCTAGGGATAGTTAGCTCAGAATGGAGATGCATGGGAGGGGAGGAGGCTTGGGGAGAAATCCTAGCTTTCTCCCTGCCCCCCACACTGAATTAAACAGGGGACAGCTGGGTCTGAACTTTGCTTGCCCGTGTATTGTTTTCATTATGCTCTGCCTGCACCGGAGGGATGAGCTTGGTTGATATTTGCAGAGAAGCGGAGCTGTGGCAGGGGGTCACCCTCAGAGAAAGCGGGGATAATCTCCACCATCTCAGCAGATCCCCAGGAAAATCAATCAAGAGGAGCCTCCTGGACTGGGGTCCCTTGGGCTGCGTGTGGAACTACCTCCTGGATCCTCTACCTCCATCCTGGTCCTGGCCTCCTGCCTGTGTTCTCTTAGGAGCAGGTGTTTTTTTTTTTTTATTTAACTGATTCAATTTCACATCTCCTTGCTCCCAAGCTCCTCTAGTGGGGAGGGAAATAGGGAGCCGAGAGACTGAGATATTTCTGGTGGGCTTTTCAGTCATTCTGAGTTTATTCATTCATTCAACAAACATACATGGCTGTTCTCCAAGGGCACAGGGAGTTTTGCCTGTTTTGTGTTTCCTGCACCGAATGAAATAAAGCACTGCCAATACCAACGAAGCCTTCCTGAGCGCATCTCCCGTCTCTACTCCACAGGTAACCACCAAATGGAACTTGGTGTCTGTCATTTCTAGACACATCTTTATATTTTTGTGACCTCGCTGTGTATTGCTATGTTAAATTCAGTGGTGTGTGGAGACAAAGCTCGTGCCTCCCTGCCACCCTGCTGGCTGGCTGCCGCTGCTCTTGGCTCAACCGTGCGTTTGAGGCTCCCGTCCTTGGCATATGCGTCTTGCCTCGTGCGCCTTCCCTGCTGTTCGGATTGCACGGCGTGAGGAATTGATCTCAGTCTCTGCTAAACCAGGGCCATGGGTATCTCACTGGATCCTCAGTGTAACCCCTATGAGGTAAGTACTGTTACTAACCGTACTTTGTGGATGAGGAATCTAAGTGTGGTTCCCGCACCACTGGCGTGTGCTGGCGCCTGATTCCCTCCTGCGCCTGGACAGCCCCTCCACGGGACCTCGGTTTTCCGCGTCCCTCTTCAGGGAATTTGGGCACTTGCTCAGCATTGCCTTTCATCCACTTCCATGGCTGCGGGGCTGCTCCCAGTCCCCTACCCCCGGAAGGCACTGCTTAAAGGGTGGGGTGACACACTTTCTCATCCTGGGCAGCGTCCTTGGGGAAGGCCCAAGGATGGAGGTCTGGGGCCAAGGGCAGCTCTGGACCTCGGTTGCCAGACCTTGCATCCGCGCTGTTCTCAGCTGGGCCTCCCAAGGCCCGTCGGCCCCCAAGGCCAGGAGGCTGCATCTGGCAGGAGGAAGCCAGGGCTCATGCAGGGAGCAGGAGAGATATACCTGGGGAAAGTCTGCCTCTGCCTCCAGCTACGTGACCTTAGGCAAGCCACTTCCTCTCTTGACCTCAACTTTCTCATCTGAAAAATGGGGCCTCTGCTTTCACATCTGAGGTTCGTGTCTCACATCCGTTCCAGCTCTAAAAACTTATTGGTGTCCTAAGCTGCTACAGAGATGGAAGGGGAGACTCTGGGGTGAGCTCACAGGGTTGAAGGTGAGAGGATCCTACTGGGGGGCGGGGTGCTTTGCTGCCCTGTTGCCAAAGTGACTGAATGATTCTTCAAAGAAAGAAATCCCCTTGTCTTTTTTGGGTCATCGCTGGCCAGGGGAGGTGGAGGGCAGGGAATCCCCGAATCAGGGCTGCCATACTGCATAACTCAGATCTGCTGGTACTCATGTCTTTTTTTTTTTTCCTTAAGTTTATTTTTCACATGGAGGTATTGGGGGTTGAACCCAGGACCTCATGTGCATGCTAAGCGTGTGCTCTACCACTGAGCTATACCCTCCCCCCGGTACTCATGTCTCAGTGAATCAGTAGAACTTGGTGTTTTAATCACAATAAGAGGAGAGAGCCTGGTGAACAGGGATGCGCAGATGGATAGCAAAGGCGGAGGAGGCCCAGGCCTGCCCTGGCCGCCTTGCCTCAGGTGAGCCTGGAGGGAGTGATGGAAGGCAGGAGCTGCTCCAGGCATCCTGGGGGAAGCTGTTCGCCTGACAGGGAGCGTCACCTGAGGGGCTTGCTGGCAGCTCCCACAGGTGCGTCTCAGGGATCGACCCGAGCCCGAGCCCCTCTACACTGACTCAGCCTCCTTGCCTCCGCCTTGGAGGTTTCTCTCCCTTTTTCTAACTCCCCTGAGAGCAGGCCCTCTCAGGCGGGCTGTGGCTGTGTTGCTGTCACACAAAAAATCCTTTGCCAAGAAAAAGTCGGATTTGCCTGACATTTGAGGCCTCATCCCGAGTCAGACACACCCACACGTCCAGGCTTCCATTTCCCGGCCCCAGCCCTCAGGTGCATCGGCCCTGGTTGCTGCCGTCCAGGTCCCCCAGCCCATGACCCTGCTGAGGCCTCCCCCATGCAGCAGAGGCTTTCACAGCACATCCTCCCCCAGGATGCCTTCCCTGACTAGCTCAGAACCCCATTAGCACCTGCCGACCCCAGCGCGCGGCACCCCCAGGGTGTGTTACCTGCTCTCTCCTCCTCTCCCTGACCATTGCCTGCAGGACAATCAACCTGTCACCACAGCATCCCAGCCCCGGGCCTGATCCAGTGGGCGCCCTGCTAACGTCTGATGAACACACAGATCTTACCTGTACAACACCCCGCAGGGGTGGGAACGGCGGTTGCCATTTTCTAGATGAAGAAACAGGGGCTTAGAGAGATATTGACTCAGGTCAGGCTGCCGAACGGGTGCCAAGCACGTCCCCCAGCCCTGAAAAATGACCCTGCCTCTCACAAGACTCAGGAGGAAGTGCTCTAAACGGTCCCACAGCAGCATCTGCCGATGGGTGGCAGTAGCACCCATCAGGGTAGGTGCCATTGGCCAAGGTAGTTGGGGAATGTTTGGAGGTTTTGAATTGTGTGTGTGTTTCCTAACAAGAGTTTTCCTCCTTCCCCTTCCTTCCCCATTCACTACTTCATGGCCCCTGAGGATCGTGGCTAAGAATTTGTTTCCCAAAACTTAAGGTAGTTAAAGAAATTTTCTCAGTGCCCAGAGGGAGCTTTTATTTATTCTTTTTTTTTTCATTAAAAAAATTTATTAAACTATAGTTGATTTACAATATTGTGTTAGTTTCAGGTGTACAGCTTCAGATTCTTTCCCATTATGGGTTATTACAGGATATTGAATGTAGTTCCCTGTGTTAGACCGCAGGTCCTTTTTTATCTATCTTATATATAGTAGTGTGTGTCTGTAAATCCCAAACTCCTAATTTATCCCTCCCCCTGCTTTCCCCATTGGTAACTGTATGTTTTTTTTTTTCTATGTCTGTGAGTCTCTTTCTGTTTTGTAAATAAGTTGATATGTATTATTTTTTTAGATTCCATGTAGTAAGTGATCTTATATAATATTTGTCTTTCTGTGCCTGACTTTGTTCACTTAGTACGATAATCTTTAGGTCCTTCCATGTTGCTCCAAATGGCATTGTTTCATTCTTTTTTCTGGCTGGGTAATATTCTATTGCATGTATACACCACATCGTCTTTATCCAGTCATTTGTCGATGGGCACTTGGGTTGTTTCCCTGTCTTGGCTTTTGTGAATAGTGCTGCTATGAACATTGGGGTGCTTGTATCTTTTCGAATTAGAGTTTTCATCTTTTGTGGATATATGCCTAGGAGTGAAATTGCTGGATCATATAGTAGTTCCTGTTTTTAGTTTAAGGGGCCTCCGTACTGTTTTCCATAGTGGCCGCACCAATTTACATTCCTACCAACAGTGTAAGAGGGTTCCCTTTTCTCCACCCCCTTTCGGAGGGAGTTTTTAGAAGCCAGTGCAGGGCTGAAGCACCAGGGAGAAACAGAGAGGAAAGTGGAGCTCTCCAGTGCTCCTGGCTGGGAGAGCTGGGCCCTCAAGGGGGAGGAGAGAGAGGCCTGTGTGTCTAAGAGCTTCAGGACCAAGGCCTGTATGATAATTGTAGGTGTCAACCTGGCTGGGCCACGGTATGCCCAGATATGTGGCCAAACATTATTGTGAGTGTTTAAGGGTGTTTATAGATGAGACTAACATTTAAACAGGTAGACTTTGAGTAAAGTAGATTTCTCTTCCTAATATGGGTGGGCTTCATCCAATCAGTTGAAGGCCTGAATATAACAAAAGACTAACCTCTCCTGAGCAAGAGAGAATTCATTCTCCCAGCAGATGGCCTTTGGACTTCATCTGCACCATCAGCTCTTCGAGGTCTCTGGCCTGCTGGCTTGCACTGTAGATTTTGGACTTGCCAGTCTCCATAATCTCATGATCTCATAAGCCAATTCCTTATACTCAGTCTGTCTGTCTGTCTGTCTCTCTCTCTCTCTCTCTCTCTCTCTCTCTCTCTCTCTCTCATTGTATTGGTTCTGTTTCTCTGGAGGAAGCCTGCCTAATACAGCCTGCTTCCTGCCAGAGCCTAGGTTGGCTCCAGCATCCATGCCCCAGGGCAGGAGAGAGGCCTTGTGCCCATACAGCAGGAGGGAACTTAAAACCTTGCCTCAAGCCACAACTTATTCTGGGGCCTTGGAATTGGAGCAGCCTTCACCAAACTAAGCAGCTGGTCATCCTCTCTGAGCCCTCCCTCTCACTCTATCACCTGTCAGCCTAGCCCCCAGACCCCAGAGCCTGGAGTTGGCTCAAGCCTTCTGTTCTGCCCATCCTGCCAGACCCAGATGTCAGCAGGAGGCACACCTCTTCCCTGGGCCCCGGGAGCCTGGCCCTTTCTTTGTTGCCAGGGAGCCTTGGAAGACAGGGGAGGGCATTGTCTCTGGACATCCGGGCCCCAGTCACCCTTGGTTTTAGTCTGCTTGGGGTGCCATAACAAAATACCATAGACTGGGTGGCTTAATAGAAACTTATTTCTCACAGTTCTGGAGACTGGAAGTCTGAGATCAGGATGCCAGCATGGTCAGGTTCTGGTGAGGGCTTTCTTCCTGGCTTATGGATGGGTGCCTTCTCCCTGTGTCCTCACATGGTGGGGGAGAGCAAGAGCAAGCTCTCCCTGGTATCTCTGCTTATAAGGGCACCAATCCTATCGAACCAGGCCCCCACCCTTAATTACCTCCTTATAGGTCCTATCTCCAAATGCAGTCACACTGGGGGTTAGGGCTTCAACATGCGGATTTGAAACATGATTCAATCCAAAGCACCCTTGCAGACAAGTTCCTTCCCTTGAAAGCTTCTGTGCAGACGCTGACTAATATGCTGGTGCTCCCAGGGCTCTCGCCTGGAGAAACCAGAAGTGCCTTGAAAGGTGATCTGGGGACTTTATACTAAAACCACTTGTAAAGCCCTAGTAGGCCCAGTCTGTCTCAGGTCCCACCCAGGGCTGCCCTCATCAGTCCCACTCATTGGACTCACCCTGATGACAGGTCAGTCGTTGGATGTCTTGTGGGTGCTGCGAGGGCCCAATGCAGGACGGGGGTTGGGGTCAGGCTTAGGTCAGGGGTGGTTTTGTCAAGGGACTCAAGGTTCGTGCTAAGCCAAGGGGGGAGTGAAACTCTGTGTGTGTGTGTGTGTGTGTGAGAGAGAGAGAGAGAGACAGACAGACAGAGAGAGACTGTGTATTTGTGGTGGAGGAGAGTGTGCTACCTGTACACAAACTTTTTTAAAACTGTTTTATGCTGGCTCTTTGTCCATGGGGCATTGTTCCTCCTAACCTTCTCTGCTTGCTGGCTAAGACTTCTGGATAGTGTTGCCAGATAAAGATACAGGAGGTTGAGTTAAATGAGAATTTCAGATAAACAAGAAAGAATCTTTTCAGTGTATGTCCCATGCAACATTTGGGGGCACACTTCTACTAAAAAAAAATTCTTCATTCTTTACCAAAAATCCACTTTCACTGGTGCCCTGTATTTTTATTTGCTAAATCTGGCAGCCCTACTTATGAAGGATGGGTAGGCTACACGTGGAAATGCAAATCGAGGGGTATTCATAGCTCACGGGGCCTGCACTGTGACTTCCGCAAGTAGGCAAGCAAGCCCTGGATTGTGGGAGGGGCAGCCGCTGTCTGCCGAGACCCTGGGAGGGAAGCAGGCGCTGCTTGGCCCACACGTCCACTGTGGGATGCTGCTGCCACCGTGTCCCTCATTTCAGGCCCTTCACTGCATAGTTTACTTTCCCGAGGTGGGCCTTCAGTAACAGCTAGCCTCACCTGGCCTCCAGCTGGCCGATGGCTTCAGGCAGGCCATTTGGACACCTTTTTTCAGTACAGGGGTTTGTAGACACCCTAGGTCGTGTAGCTTCAAAGACAGTGTCAAAACTGAAGTTTTATTTTTTTTAAAATTGAAGTATAGTTCATTTACAATGTTAATTTCTGATGTACAGCATGGTGATTCAGTTATACATGTATATATATATATATTATTTTTCATGTTCTTTTTTATTATAGGTTATTACAAGATATTGAATATAGGTCCCTGTGCTATACAGTAGGACCTTCTTTGTTTTACATAGTGGTTTGTATCTGCTAATCCCATACTCCTAATTTATCCCTCCTCCCCATTCCCCCTTGGTAACCCTAGGTTTGTTATCTACGTCTGCGAGTCTGTTTCTGTATTTAAAGTAAGTTCATTTGTCTCACTTTTTTTAGATTCCACATATAAGTGATATATGATATTTTCTTTGTTTGGCTTACATCACTTAGTATGATAATCTCTAGGTCCATTCATTTTGTTGCAAATGGTATTATTTCATTCTTTTTAATGGCTGAGTAGTATTCCATTGTGCATACGTGTGTGTGTGTGTGTGTGTGTGTGTACACATATACAGAACTTCTTTATCCAGTCATCTGTTGATGGACATTTAGGTTGCTTTCATGTCTTGGCTATTGTAAATAGTGCTGCTATGAACATTGGGGTGCATGTAAAAATGAGGGTTTTGTGGGGTTCTCAGCTCATGGTACCTTCTAGGTAGTCCCATAATGAAGATAAGTCGAATGGTAAGTCCCCCTTGGACCAAAGGGCATAGGGTGTGGCCTCCATGGGCTGGCAGATGGCAAGAGAAAGCCCAGTCTTGGCCTTCTGCTAGGGCAGTGAGTTGGGATAGTCACTTTGCGTTCTCCTAACCTCAGCCTCCCCCTTTGGGGAAGAGATTATGCAAATATCTGCCTCATACAGCAGTTGTAAGACTTCAGTGGAAATGATATATAAAAAGAGTCTGGCATAGTGTCTGGCCAATGGAGTTGAGAGAAGGTGAGCTGGGACCTCAGTGGTTTCAGGTACCGACAAGGTGCTTGTCTTAGCTCGGCCTTAAACAACAGATACTTAGTTCTCACAATTATGGAGGCTGGAAGTCCAAGATCAAGATGCCAGATGATTCAGTTCCTGGTGAGGGCCCTCTTCCTGGTTTGCAGGTGGCCGCCTTCTCACTGTGTCTTCACATGGCAGAGAGAGAGAGAAAGAGAACCAGCTGCCTCCTCTTAGAAGGGCACCCATCCCATCATGAGGGCCCCACCCTCATCCTACCCTCTTGACCTCATCTAATCCTAATCACCTCCCAAAAACCTTACCTCCAAATACTCCCCTGTTGGGGATTAGAATTTCAACATAGGAATTTGAGAGGGGACACAAACATTTGGTCCCTAACAGTCTCTTCCAACCAACATGTTTCTGTTGGCTGTGATTGTAAGACTAAGGTGCATACTATCTTGGTAAACTCTCCAGAAATAAAGTGCCCAAGAATATTTCAGAGACATCTAGTTCACTATCTGCATGCTGATTTGCTCATTTAAGGGAGAGCAGTCAGTAGACTCTTGTTAAGGAACCAAGGCAAAAGTAGTACAAAAGAGAGAGAGAGAGAAAAAAAAACTACAGGTGACTTGGAGACAGTGAGTCTTGTTTGCATATTTCGGGGGCAAAATGATTCAGTGGCAGCTGGTAAAGAGGTCAGTCTAGGTTGTCTCTCCTCAAGCAGGCCAAGTAGGGAAGCAAAGAACAGTTTCAGTTGTTTATGAGTTCTCCAGAAAACCTTGAGAATTTAGCTGTCATGGTAGGGAGGACCCAGGATTCCCATCCTCTGGTGTGCATACCCTGGATAATCTCCTCTCCTTGAGTGTGAGTGGGATTGGGGAAGGTGATGAGAGACAGCTCCTATGACTGGCAGAGGGGGTTTTGCAGATGTAATTAAGGTCCCTAATCAGTTGACTTTGAGTTAACTTAAGTTAATTATCCTGGGTGGGCTTGACCTAATCAGATGAGCCCTTCAAAGTCAAAGAGGGTAAAGCATTAGTGAGGCTCTCTTGCTGGCCTTGAGGAAGAAAGCAAACAGCCATATTGTGAACTGCCCATGGAGGGGGCCACAAGGCAAGGACCTGAGGGTGTCCTCAAAGAGCTGAAAGAGATCTCCAGCCAATGGCTATCAAGAAAATAAGACCTGAGTCCTACAACCACAAGAAACCAAATTCTGCCAACAACAAGTGTGAGCTTGGAAGAGGACTCCAAGCTCCAGAAAGGAAGACAGTGGACAGACCCCTTGATGCAGCCTTATGAGACCCTGAGCAGAAAACCCAGTTCCACTGGGCCTGGATTTCTGACCTACGGAAATTGAGATAAATGTGTGTTGTTTTAAGCCACTAAGTTTGTGGCAATATGTTACATAACAATAGAAAAGGAATATGGCTGTGGAGTGTTTTTGCTGGGCCCCAGGCTGTCTCCGTACATCTTCTACTCACGTCCTACAAGCACCGCCACTTTTTCTGTATCATTTCCTCCATCAGAATTCTCAGTAGGCAGTAAATCTGCATTGTTCTCATCTTCCCCAAATTCTTCTTTGTAGCGTATTTCTCCTCCCATCCTACAACTATACGTAAGCCTCCCTTTTCTAAGAAAACTTCCTTTAACCCTGCCTCCTCACCCCAAATGGTGTCATTTCTCTTTTCTTTGAAGTGCCAGATTTCTTGAGAGAGGAGTCCACACTTCCTCACTTCCACTTCCCGCATAGCTCACCACAACTGGCATTGCCTCCTTCCCAACAGACAGTTGCTAATGACCTTCTGATGACCACGTTCAATGACCTCCGTGCAATCCTCTGTCTCCCAGAATAGATAGCTGTGTGGACACTCATTGCTTGCTCACCTAGCTTCCATTCACCCTTCATAATAGCATCTAGATTGTCCTTCACAGACACTTTTTCCTCCTCCATTGCCTAGCAACTGAGTGATTTGTGAGGGACTGACCCCTCCAGGGATGGGTCCAATTGACCAGAGCCAGGTCAGCCTGATCCTCTCCCTTTTACCATAGTGATTCTTTCAAGGGTGGGCATGGGAAGATGAAAGGAAACAAGACCCTTGATGATATCATTAAGCCGCTGGATTAAACTCACCTTGCAGCCTATTTTTTTTTTAATTGAAGTATAGTCAGTTTACAATGTTGTATCAATTTCTGGTATCTAACATAAATGTTCTAGTCACACATGTACATACGTATATTCCTTTTCATATTCTTTTTCATTATGGATTACCACAAGACATTGAATATAGATAGTTCCCTGTGCTATACAGTAGGACCTTGTAGTTTATCTGTTTTATATATAGTAATTAGTATCTGCAAATCTCGACCTCCCAATTTATCCCTCCCCACCCCTGAAGCCTATTCTGATCATGTACTTTCCAGTTGTGTGAGCCAGTAAGTCTTCCTTTACATTAACATGCGTTGTCTTTTCTGTTCCATAAAGGATCCTCACTGACGCACATCTCCATAGCATTCAATATTGTTGACTATCTTCTGCTTGAGTAATGGAAAACCCAAATTATCGTGTCTTAAGCATGTTAGAAGTTTTGTGGTTTGGTTTTGTTTTCTCTTGGGTAATAAGAATTCTGAAGGGAATTGGTTGCTGGTGTTTGTAGTCATTTCAACAGCTTAAAGAAGTCAGAGTAGTTCTCTTGGCTTTCTCCTCATGATGCCAAGATGGCTTCTGCAGGTGCAGCCATCACATCCACAGTCAAGACAGAAAGGAGGAGGGAGGGCAGGAGAGGTACCTTCACCAGCTGGCTTCTACTAATGTCTCACTGGCTGGAGCTGCATCACATGGCTGCCACTAGCTGCAAGGGAGTCAGGCTTTCTGGACCCTGGAATAGAGGCAAGTCAGCTAGAGGAGGGTCAGGGTAGAGTCAGAGTGAGCCAACTTTAGAGGGTCCTCTTCAAGACCCCAGGGCTCCTTCACTGACTCTTCCTCATCCCACAGCCTCACTGTCAGACTCCCAGGCACACTCTCTGGACCTCTGCTGTCTTGGGCAGGCTTATCAGCTGCTGGAGGACTCCAGATGTCTGCCCCCAGGCCCACTGTCCCTCCTGTTTGCTCAGCTGTCTGCGCACCCCCCTCCACCTGATGTCCCAGAGGCGCCTGGCCCTTTACGCCACCTCCCTCTCATCACTGTTAAGCCCAAAGTCAACATCACCTCCCCACATCTCATCAGACTTGCCCGGAGTCGGCTGCCATAGTCAGTAACCAGGACCCTAGAATCGTGCTGGCGCTTGTAATTCTGGAAAGAAGGACAGCTACCTTCTAGGGCCTCACAGCTGGAGGAGAGGCACGTGGGGAGAGGGCTGGTGCATCTGGAGCGAGAGAGCTTGGGAAGAAATGTTGCACAGTTGCTGTGAACTCTTTTTCTGGTTTGGACGAAAATTCCCACACAATGGGACTCCCACGGGGTGATTTTTTTTTTTTTTTAACCCACCTGCCCTCTAGGCTTTGAGGCCCTATAATAATGATCCCAGGAACAGGCCTCTGATTTTCCAAGGTCTGGCCAGACCTCTTGGCCTCAGATGGTTCCCCAGCCTCCAGAGGATGTGAGGATGGCCAGCAGTATAGCTCTGACTTTGCTCAGAAAGTAGCACAAAATCAGTACCCAGATGTGCTGCTGAGAGAAGGCAGGCAGGGCAGGGAGGGAGGGAGGGAGGGAGAGAGGCAGAGAGGGAAGGAGGGAGGGAGGGAGGGAGGCACATGCCTGGGAGTGTGAGAAGCCCAGGGCTCACGGGGCTGCCTTCCTCTGTCTGTAACCTCAGGTCACCTCCCTCTGTGGGCCTCAATTTCCTCTTCTGCGAAAGAAGGCCTGGATTAGATCAGTCCCCAGGCCTCTTCTAGCCCTGACGGTCTGTGATTTTCTAATTTCCTTCAGACTCCGGGGGCCTGCAGACCCCATGCTAATGTGGATGAATAAAACATGGGCGTCCTAAAGCTCTAAATATTGCAAGTATTTGCTTTGGATTTGTTCTCACTTAACTGTGTGGTAAGCGGCGTCCAGCTGGGGCCCACAGCCTCCTGTTTGGATTGTTCCAGGGTGGCCGGGCTCCCCCAGGAGGCTGATGGCTCCTGGGGGCAGCCCTGCCTCCACCGACCCGCCCCCAGGGGACTTTGTTTTGTGGCCTCAACCCCAAACCCACCTCATCAGTTCCCCTGCCCTTTGGCGCTCCAGGCCCTGATCCCACCACCTTGGGGACATTTCTCTTGGGTGTCTGCGCTGGCACCTTCAGGCATCACGTGTCCACCTGGCTCCATGCTGGAGGCTGCATATTCCTGTGTCTCTTCTGTGGGGATTCAACAGATACAATTGTGTTTCTTCTTTTTAAGTTTTTTTTTTTTTCCTTAATTTTTTTTTTTTTAGTGCAGTTTTAGGTTTTAGGTCATTAACATCTAGCATTAGTTGTGGTACATTTGTCACAAGTGATGAGCCAGTGTTGGCACATTGTTATGTACTAAAGTCTGCGATGTGCATTACAGTTCACTCTCCGTGTTGTACATTCTGGGGGTTTTGCCCAGTGCATCACGCCATGTATCCACCTTTACAGTATCATATGGAATAATTTCCCCACCCCAAACATCCTCTGTGCCCCATCTATTCCTCCCTTCCTTCTTCCCTGCCCACAACCCCTGGCAACCACCCATCTTCTTACTCTGTAGCTTTGTCTTCCCCCAAGTGTCATCTAGTTGGAATCATACAGCACGTAGCCTTTTTAGACTGAGCTCTTTCACTCCCAGCAATATGCGTTTAAGGTCCCTCCACATCTTTTTGTGACTTGATAGCTCATTGCTTTTTACCATTGAGTACTATTCCATTGTATGGTTGGACCACTCCATAGATGTAATTTTTGATTGATCAACTGGTGGAGAAGACCGAAAGTGTGAGATGAACGGCAATCCTCCAAACACAAAGTCTGTAAGAAAGCTGGATTTCAGGATGTTTCTCGGTAATGCATACAGTGTGTCCAACAAAGAAAATCCAACCAGCTGAGAGTTGAATTTAGAGCATTAGCTATGAGGCAAATTACTTTTATTACAGGAAGTTTCTTCCTTAAATAATTGCATTTAAAACAGGATTCGACTAACAATTTTTCTACAACGTTTTTGGTGTGCATTCACACTAGATGTTATCTATACCGTGTGAGATATTGTGCAAACAGAGATGCTTTGGAGAGTCAAGGGGGTGTGCTATTAATAATTATGTCCAAACAACAGATGTCAGCCAGAACCATCCCAGATAACATAGTCTTTCTATTTATGACTAGTATCTGTCTGCTTAAAATAGCTGAGGGGACATTGGATATTTTTGTGTTTCTCCAAAAGTATTAGATGGTATATGAGTTAAGGTTACACTAGGGTGGTGATGCTTCAAGTAGCAAATCCCGGTTTATTTTTCACTCGCATAAAATCTAAAACACTTATTGCTGATTGGCAGGAGTGGGAGGTGTGTGTGTGGGGGGGCTCTGCTCCATGCAGTCATTCAGGGAACCAGGCTGATGGAGCCTCTGCCATCTTCCACGTGTGCCTTTGAAGTAGGGTGATCAATCATTGTCTGAGAGTGAGGGGTTTCCTGGGGTGCAGATTTTCAGGGCTAAAACTGGGACAGTTTCTGGCAAACTCGGACAGTTGGCCCTATTTCCTATATCCAAGGTTGCCCTGAGGATTGACATCAAAACTGGTTGGGAGGGGAAGAGACAGAGTGGAGAAGGGCGTGGCAGGCATTTATAAGCCAGACAACTCATCACTTCTGCCTGCTTTCTGTTGGCCAGAACACAGTCTCATGGCCACGCCCAGCTGCAAGGGAGACTGGGAAATGTAGTCCAGCTGTGTGCCCCCGAAAAAGGGAAGTTGTTTTGGTGATGAACTAGCTGTCTCTGCCTTGGAAGGGAACGGAATAATGTCTTGTTTTACTAGTGGGCCCTCAGACTGACTTCTCTCTCAGCTGGCATATGTCTGGGAGGGATTAGTGCCCGCCCACCTTTATAAAATTTTTTTTTTTTTTTTTTTTTAGTTTAGAGAAAAATATTTATTTACTTTAAAATGACAAAAGGGAGCTTTGCATCTTATTTTTTTCACCTATTTAACCATGATCACTGAAAATAGAGATCAGCTACAAAAAGCCATAGCCCGGGCATAACTTGTTTTCAACTTAAAACAAATTCTTTGGAAAATAGAGGACTGTGGAGTAGTGACTCATAGCCCTGGCTTTACATTTAAGTCACTTAGGACATGCAAGCGATGCAGGTGTCCATCAACAGATGAATGGATAGAAAGAGGTACTCTGTGTGTACAATGGAATATCATTCATCCATTGAAGAAAAAAGCATGAAAATTTGCCATCTGGAACAGCATGGGTAGACCTGAAGGGTATTCTGCAAAATGAAATAAGTCAGACAAAGAAAGACAAATACCGTAAGATATCACTTATATGTGGAATCCAAAAAATACAGCAAACTAGAGAATATAGCCAAAAAAGGAGCAGACTCACAGATACAGAGAACAAACGAATGGTCACCAGAAGGGACCATTATACAGTATCGAAGTAGGAGATTAAGAGATACAAACCGTTAGGTCCACCTTTATAAATTTAAGTCTCATTTGCCTAGCAGTCAAGAGAGTCAATTCTGAGTGCCCACGTGGCCCAGGCCTCTGCCGATGGGCAGTCTGGAGCACGCTGAGGAGGTGGGGGGCACGGATTGTAGAGGTTACACCTGGGGGGCCACAGAAACTCACCAGAAGAGAATCAGGTTGCAAAGCAGGGAGGTGCCACGTTGGAGGGTCTGGTTGTGCTGCAAACTGAAAACTCGGGATCTGTGAAGCCATCACAGTACGTTCCAGCGCCCATGTTGAGTACACATCTAGCAATATAATTAGTCTTGAACATGACTGCTTTTTCCAGGCCAAACCATCAGCAGGTCGTTTGGTGGAAGCTGAGCTTTCCCGTGGCAGTTAGTTCTCTTAACGACGGTTAGCTCTTCTAGCATCCCTGAGAAGTGGGTTACGGCTATCGGCCCCAGGTTGGGGGAAGCAACTGTGTGCAGGGTGACACCATAGGCTTGACTTGTGTGGGTTCTGTCCTTCCCCGGGTGCCTTTGATGCAGCCAGGGGAGCGGGTCGGGAAGATGGTTTTCAGGTGTCTGACTCCAGGGCCTCAGACACAGGGGATCCCTGCCCTCCCTGGTGAGGGCAAGTCTGGGCAGAGAGGGAAATGATGCTAATTTCACTCCTTCCCCCCCCCCCACCCTTCATGCCTCCGGTGTGAGGCAAATCTGGGGAGCTAATGTGAGCGGATGTCAACAAGACCACCCCGGACAGCCCCAGCTGGAGGGACTTTGGTTTCTGCAGCCCCCACCCAAGGTACCAAGGGTTGCCTTTTCAGAGCCTGGGCTTGTGACTCAGGCCTTTCCTTCCATAACTCTCTCCTTGGGTCACAGACTCCACTGGCCACTGTATTCGTTTCCTGTGGCTGCTGTAACAAACGACCACAAACTCGGTGGCTTAAATCAATTATCGCAAACTTGGCAGCTCACAGTTCTGGAGGCCAGAAGTCTCAAATCGGTATCACTGGGCTGAAATCAAGGCGTCAGCAGGGCTGCTCTCCCTTTAGAGGTTCCAGGGGAGAATCTGTTCGTTGCCTCTTCCAGCTGCTGGTGGCTGCCGGCCTTCCTTGGCTTGTGTGGGCATCGCTGCAGTCTCTGCCTCGGAGATCACGTGGCCTTCTCGCCTCTACAGTCTCCCTCTGTCTCCCTTTTATAAGGATGCTTGTGATAGCATTTCTCCCCATTTGAGATACCATAATTTTCCCACCTCAAGATCCTTAATTGAATCACATTTGCAAAGTCCTTTTTTGCCATATAAGGCAACGTTCGAGGGATTAAGATATTGACATCTTGTTTTTGTTTTTGTTTTGAAGTGAGGCATTGTTCAGCTTCCCACAGCCAATAAGGCACAAAATACAGTTGACCCTCGGACAAGGTGGGGATTAGAGGCTCCAGCCCTCCCTGCGGTGGGTCCATATGCACACACGGTCCGCATCCGTGGATTCAATCAACCGAGGATGGTTTAGTATTGAAAAAAATCTGCATATAAGTGGACCTGCACAATTCAAATCTGTGTTATTCAACAGTCAACTGTACTTCAAACAGTGTGGGTCCCTCTGAGTATACACGGTGGGTGCGCTGTCGAGCGCAAGTTTGTGTGCCCCACGCGCAGTGTGGCCAAGCAAACCAAAACATCAGAGTTTGGAGCAGAGAAAGTTTTGTTGCAGGGCCAAGCAAGGAGAACAGGCAGCTTGCGCTTAAAAAAAAAAAAAAAAAAACAAAACAAACGAGCAAAAAACCCAAACTCCCTGATGGTATTCCGGAAAAGCTTTTATAGGCTAAATTTGGGATGAGGGCTGCAGGATGTGGGACTTTTTTCTGATTGGCTGGAGGTGACATCACAGGGCGGTGCTCCAGGAATCTTGGGCTCAGCCTGAAGTTACCATCCTCCACCTGGGCCGGGGCCTTAGCTCCAGCTCAGGAACTCAAAGATACTGTTCTGTACATCCGTTGAGGGGGAGCCAGGACCTTGCCTCATCCCTGCATTATTGTTTCTTGACTGCGCCTCCCTTGTTTCTGCGTTCCCTTACTTCCCTAAACAGAAACTGAGTCTGTCCTTTGGAACTCAGGGAAAATGACACAGAAAGGATTTGTACCCGGGAAGGCCCCACAGGCTCCTGCTGGGTTTCTGTCAGAGAGGATGGACAGAAGCCGCCTGCTCTGTACCTGGTGCTCCTGATCTCATTTAATTCTTCTAGAGCCCTCTGAGCGGGTGTTATTCACTCCATTTGGCGCTGTGAGACTCAGAGAGGTTAAGTGACTTACTTAATGTAACACAGTGGGTAAGAGATGAAACAGGACTTAAACGACAGGGCTGCCTGGTTCCAGAGCCTAGGTTCTTTCCGTGGAAACACAGTTTAGTTCTGGGAGGAATGGACTCCGTTGGAATGCAGATGACCAGGCACGTGGGTCTTTTTGCCTCTGTTGGAGAGTCTGGCCTTTTTTTTTTTTTTTTAATTTATTTTTTAAATTTTTTTATTTTTTATTTTTTAAGAGTCTGGCCTTTTTGCCTGTGTGATATTCTGATTTATAATAAGAAATGTCTATTTGGCCTTTTCCCCCCTTTTCTGGCACTTAACTCCTAAAACCCTTGGAATTTCCTAAGTGATGACAGCCTAAAGGTGTCTTTTGTTGTGTTAATGAAGTGACTTTTAGAAAGCACCTAAGGAGGGGGCTGGTTGCCAGGAGAACCAACCACAGGATTAGAAGGTTCTAACTTTCAGTGCCACCCTGTGCCCTCTGGGGAGGGGAGAGGAGCCAGAGATGGAATCAGTACTCAGTGGCCAGTGACTTAATCAATCATGGCTCTGTCATGAAGCCTCCATAAAAACCCAAAAAAGGATGGAGTCTGAAGAACTTCTGGGTCAGTGAACACAGGGAAATGTGGCAGAGAGCCCAGAGAGGGCACGGAAGCTCTGTGCCCTTTCCCTACACCTTGCCCTGTGCATTTCCTCATCTGGCTGTTTCTGAGTTACGTCGTTTTATAACAAACCAGTAATCTAGTAGGTAAAATATTTCTGAGTCCTTCGAGTCGCTCTAGCATATTAATCAAACCCAAGGAATAGGTCATGAGAGCCTCTGATTTATTTGCCAGGTGGTCAGAAGTTCAGGTAGCAACTTGGGCTTGTGACTGGTGGCTGACGTTGGGGCCAGGGGGCAGTGTTGTGGGACTGAGCCCTTAACCTGGGGGATCTGATGTTATTTCTGGGTAGATTGTATCAGAATTGAGTTGAATTGTAGCACACCCAGCTGGTGTCTGGAGCATTGCTTGGATGTGTCGGGGAAGACCCCACCTGGACAAACATGTGTTGACGGAAATAAATGCACAGCCTAAAAGTTGAGAGTTACGTTTTATTTGGCGGACATTTCAGAGGACTCGAACCCCTTCGAGCCCGGGGTGACAGCCTCTCAGATGACTCTAAGGCACTGAACCGAAGAGGTAGGGGAGGGGCTAGGATATATAGAAGCTTTACAACAAAGACCTGGTAGTTGGAACATTAAAAGATTACTTGTTAACTGAAGAAAACCAGGCATCTCAAGTTAAAGAATTTAGTGCTTTTCTATGTATGGGAGGGAGCAAACATTTGGGCTTATTGAATTCATTCCTTTGACAGGCATCTAGCTATCTAGGGCCAGTATCCTGTCCTTTCTTATTCTGAGTCCCCTCAGGGTGCACCACTGTGCGTGGCTGCAGAGGCCAGGCTGCAGGCTTGTATTCACTGGGGGGTGGGGCAGCCGCTGATGACTTGATGGCTTCAGCATTCTTTATTTGCTGATATGGTTTGCAGTATTTTTCCTTCACACACATTAAAAATTAGGCCCAGGAACCCAAAAGAGTTGGTGTCAGTGAAGTGAGATTTGCTAAAACGGCCCTGGCTCACAGAAAGATGTGGTTTGGGAAGAGAAAGGATGAAAGGGTGGAGGATGAGGAACCTTTGAGCCCTAAGTGGCCACATGGTCACCCGGGCTTTACAACAGCAGCCAAGCTGCAATCAGTTACTACAGCTGGACCCAGCTCCGGGGCAGCTGGTTCCCCGGATGCCTAGGGAAATGCAAACTGATTAGAAGGAGGCAAAATATTCATTCCCTTGGTGGTGGTTTTCTGTAATAGCTAAACCAAAAGTAAAAGAGAATGCTCGGTCGGACTTTGATGCTAGACCAAGCTCAGATTTCAGTGAGCCTGAGCGTGGCCACTAGCCTCACAGCTGCCCTCCCAGGTAAAAATCAAGGTAGGGGAAGGAGAAACCCAAGAAACTATGGAAACCAGAGGGTAGAGTGTGAAGGAACTGTGAACTAATTTAGGAGGAGCACCTTTGCTTTTGTTGCCGGAGAATAAGTTCTTGTCTCGGGTGGGAAAGAATTCAAGAGAGAGGCAGAGTAGTAAGGTGAACGTAAGTTTATTCTGGGAGATACACGCTCCATAGACAGCACACAGTCAGTCTCACTCAGAAGGGAGAGCGTCCCTGAGGCGTGGGAGTGGCTAGATTTTATGGGCCAGCTAATTTCATATGCTGCCAGTGGGAGGATCATTCCAACTATGTTGGGAAAGGAGTGGGGATTTCCAGGAAGTGGGCCCCTGCCCACTTCTTGGGCTCTTATGGACAGCCTAGGAACTGTCATGGTGCCCGTGGGTGTGTCATTTAGCATGCTCATGTATAACAGTGAGCCTGGAATAAGGCCCAAGGTCTCCTGGAAGTTGAATCTTCTGCCATCTTGGTTGTAACCAGTTTGTCCTGTCCTCAATTGCTGTGTCATTCCTTCAGTGGCTGTGCTGTGCCCCCTTCCCTCCTGTCTCCACTTTGGATGCTGCAGAGTGGAAGAGTATGTTTGGGTTGATGCAGGACCCTCGACTCACTATGGAGCAATCACAGGTGGCTCTCTGTGATCTGGACACACAAGGGATTAGTCCCGAGGGAACAGCCAGCTGGGCGGACTGGATAAAAGCCACTGTAATGTGTGTTTATCCTGAGGGGGGAGGCTGTCCTTCACCCGTATGAATGCCAAGTGGAATACACAGGATAAGCAAGCCATCTGGACTGGCTTTATGATGACCGAGATATTCACCCGCTGAATATGTCCATTACCCAGATCGTGGTAAACATGGTTAAGGGGATCTTTTTCACATGGGCAACCCGTCATTGTTACCAAACCCAAAAAACCGTTCAGGAAGGTTTACTGAATTTGGTTTCTCAGCTGCCCCCCCATAGTGTCACTGGAGAGTAGGTTCTTGTGTTGCGCAGAAAAGGATTCAAGAGCGAGTCATAGTAAAGTGAAAGCAAGTTTATTTAAAGAGATACACGTTCTGCGGACCGAATGCAGTCTCATAAGGGAAGCCGGCCCGCGGTGTGAGGGTGGTTGGTTTTTATGGGCTGGGTAATCTCATATGCTAACAATTGGGAGGATTATTCTAACTGTTTTGAGGAAGGCATGGGGATTTTCAGGAACTGGGCCCCCACCCACTTTTTGGCCTTTTATGGTCAGCCTGGAAGCTGTCATAGCACCTGTGGGTGTGTCATTTCGCATGCTCATGTATTACAATGAGTCTATAATGAAGCTCAAGGTGTATTGCAAGTCGAATCTTCTGCCCTTTTGGGCCTAGTTGGTTCTAACCGGCTTATGTCATAACCTCAACGCTATGTCACTCTTTTAATGGTTGTGCCTGGCCCCCTCCCTCCTGTCACAATAAGTCTTACAGGTGCCAATCAAAACATTGATTAATTAACAAGAGAATGGGGAGAGGCTGAGAGCTGAGTCAAGGGACTCTTCCTAACAAGGTGGAAATTTTAAGTGATTATTAAGAAATAAGGTAAATAAAGCAAATATTGTCAAAGGAAAAGAGGAAAAGTCCCAGCAGGGTGGAAATCTTTAGAATCTTTAGATGTGATGAATAAAACTGGACATTGATGGGGTTGAAACAAAGGTTTTAACACAGATTCCCTAAGGTTGGGTAGGCCAAAGGACCCCCTGCTGGTCCCCCAACATTAAACAAGTCCACTCTATATGCACCAATCTGGAGAAATTTAAAAAGCTGGAAGGCAGGGATTATGATGGGAAATCTGACTAGCAATTACTTGGGGGCAGCACTTTGGCAGGTTAATCAACTTAAAGATTGACAAAAGGGCCAGGGTCCCTTGTTTGGACCTCTCACTAGGGACCCAGTGCCTTTTGCACAAGAGTGGGTACAATGGTTGGGGCTGGAGAAGAGAGGTTCCCAGGACCCCTTGATCCAGGAATCCCATGAACCCACTGATGACCTCACTCAGCCTACAGCCAGATTGAGAGGATATAGAAATGTAAGGGTGGATAAGATTATGAAAGTTGAAATGTCTAAGCAGGTAGTATGTAAAAAAGTTGTGTCAATAGAAAAGAAACTTGATTACCAGTGGGGGAAGGGGGTGGGGAGGGATAAATTGGGAGTTCGAGATTTGTAGACACTTAACTACTACATGTGAGATAGATAAACAACAAGGTCCTACCGTGTAGCACAGGGAATTATGTTCAATATCATGTAGTAACCTATAATGAAAAAAAAATGAAAATGAATATATGGATGTATATGTATGACTGAAACGTTACGCTGTACACCAGAAATTGATGCAACATTGTAAACCTGACTATACTTCAATTTAAAAAAAAAATTTGTGTCAGCAGTACCTGAATATTTTATGGAAATGGCTATTTTGTCTGGCTGGGGAGCACGTCCCCTACTTAGTGTTGTAAAAATCACAACCTGCGGATGAAGCTCCAGTTAGAACATAAGAGTTGATGGGATGAAGGCAGAGGTTTGCAGACTTGGGGTGCTGGAACAGGCTTCACATGATGCGCTAGTGTCTCTTTACCTGAGGGTGTCATGGGGACGGACACTGTGTCTGACTGGGGATGTGTCCCCTGCCTGGTATGGTAAAACAGAAGGCATGGAACTCCTGCCGTCAAGCACTGTTCATTGGTCTTGCTAAATGGGCGTCCGTAAGACTGCCGGAGCCCACACAGTGGAACAGATGCCGGGGCGCTGGTGGGGACAGATTCCCTGTGCAGCGGCCTTTCGTGGAGTGTGGACTGGGGCTTGTGGCAGGAGCCTGTGAGCCTCCCAGCGACCACTGCTGGGACTTTAGTTCAAAGTTCCCATTTGAGGGGTATCGAATCCCTTGCAATCAGACATTAATTGAAGCTGCCCCCTGTGACTGAAGGACGTAACATGACCTTGAAACCAGAAATACCCATAATGTCTTGGGTAATGTCAGAGAAACACTCCGCTGGGGGTGGCAGTGCCCAGAAGCGTTCCATACAAATGGAAGTGGCTTATACAGGGCCGTGCTGATCGGGGAGTCCGAGGAGGGGAGAGTCTGGGGCAGGGAGCCTCTCCTCCCCTAGAGCTGACTCTGGAACGGCGGGAGGAGCTGCTGGATTTTGTCGGCACTTGGACACTGTAAACAATTCTCCACAGACAAGGAAATCACTCCGGGAAATCACTCCGGGAATTGGGGTGCATTAAGGTAGGACATGTCAACCTCCCCATCAGAAGAACCCACTGCCAGGTTTGGCAGGTGACTGGAATCAACAAGCAGATGTCCCCGTGCGCTCGCTGGAGGCGGCCCCCTGGGTGCGTGAAGTGAGTGGACCTGGGGCACTGCAGCCGCGCAGAGACGGGCTGGGTCTAGACACAGTCCTCTCGCTCCCTCTGAGGCACAAAATGCCAATAGGAGCTGTTCTGTCCACAAGAGAGCCGGCAAGTGCAGAGGGCTGTGTGGCAGATTCCGGGGGAGGGTCTTGATCACAGCTGGCAAGTGACACTGATGCTGGAAGCCCCTGGGCTACAGATGGGTGCTGACGGGCACGGTGCAGACTGTGGCCTGGGTGCTGCTTACCCGGTGGTAGGTGCAAGCGCTCAGGCTTGATGGGAAAACCAGGAGAGAAGACAGTGCACCAATTTGGACAGCTGACCGTGGGACTCACTTCGAAGCCCATAATGTTTAACGATGGGCAGATACATATCCTCAGAGTACTAGTTTGATAACACATTGAAAGGGGCAGTTACAATAGTGGTTGTGTATAACAGGAGAGAAGAGTGAAGGGCTGGCTTACACGCCTCCACAAGTGTGTGCTCACACTCAGTGTGAACGTGAGTGGGGCCAACGGAGTATCCCCACTGGGTAGATTTCTCTGTTTTTCTGGTGGATCTGGGAGGAATGCTTTACATGATTTCCACTTAGATCCCATTGGCAGGTGCCCCATCACATGACCTCAGTCTCACTTCAAGGGAGGTTGGGAAATGTAGTCTTTCTGTGACTCCAGAAAGAAGAAAATGCAACGGGATTTTGCAAACATACAGGGTTATTTCTTTTCAGGACTCTCCTTTTTTTTTCCCCCCTTTTTCTTGTTTTTCTTTTTTTTTTTTTTTAAATTGAAGTATAGTTGATTTGCAATGTTTCAGGCATACAGCAAGGTGACTCATTTATCTGTCTACTCAGGACTCTCCATTCTTGTGTATCTTTTCCTGCCAAGTGTCTAGTGTTCCCTCACTTGTCCCCTATGTCACATGCCTCTCCAGATTTCATTTGCACTAAGGAATATAAATAACCAATAATAGCCTAAAATGTGACCCCTCTTAGAGATAGTTGCATGTTAAGCTTTTGACTGGAGGTTTAATGCTATGATGTGGGAATTTCAGGAATGAGTAAGCCAGCGGGGGAAATATTTGGGGGTTTCTGAAATGACAGAGCAAGTCTGTCCTATGTGCCATCTTTTATGCCATTTCACCACTGTTCGGGAGCATTAGAGTGAGACATTTTGAGGTCACCAGGCTAAAGGTATGAGTGGTCATGATGTTAGATGCAACCAGATCATTAACTTTTCCTCTGCCTGTCTAAAGGTATTGAAGTGAAGTGGGAAGAGATGACTGTCCACTCCATCTGATTTGGAATCAGCTTTTAAATTACCCATCTGTCATCCCTCCTTCCCTCTCTCCCTCTCTCCAACAGAATGAAAGAGGCTTAATCCAGACTGGGTCTAAGTGAACCTGAAGAGGGAATTGGGGAGGATTTCCCTGAGGTTCTGAGAAGATTGAGGTTTCTGTTTCTCACTGTCAGACTCTGGCTCTCCCATGGCTATCTTGGCACCTCTTAGCTCCAGCTGGACGAGAAGGAATGGAAAGCTCATTATAAGAACCTCTTTCATTGGCTGCACCGTCCCCCAACACCCATTCCAGCCCTGTGGTACATTTACACTGTGGCTGCCAAGTTAGGCTTGAACTACATTTCCCGGAATTCCTTTCTCTGCCCAATTCTGTGGGCGGCAGGAGAAATTTGCATGAGATTTGGAAGGTGGAGGTGAAGCGGCAGCCACTTTTATACTCTGCAGCTGGGTGTGAGCCTGGGGCTATGGGAACTTTCCCGTGTTGTGGCTGATCTGGCTCACCTTTTTGGCCCCAGGGCATAGCCAGGCCCTTATGTTCTTCAGCTCTTGCTGGATCTTTTCCTTTGGCTTCTCCAGATCCTGGGCCAAGTGCTTGTGCTGTCGGGGCCGAGGGTGCCAGCTTTTCCTGCAGGTGACCCATATCAGGGAGTCTGGAGGCAGTGAAAGGTGGAATTCTAGCTGCCATGGTGGGTACCACTTTGTCTTTGCACCGTACCACACCAGCCTCCAAGATGGCCCCCCATGAGTCCTGCCTTCTGGTATTCATACCCTTGAGTTATCCCTTCCAAATTGCCCTGAGTTAGTTGTATGACCAATATTAGTATGGCAGAAGCAATGGGATGTCACTTATGAATTAGGTTACAAAAGACAGTGCACCTTCTGTCTTAGTCTCTTTCTCTCTCTTCCTCCCTTCCACCCTCTCTCCCTTTTTCTCTGAGATCTCTTGATCTGGGGAAAGCCAGCTGCCTTGTCAGGAGTAGCCCAATGGAGAGGCCCACATGGTTAGAGTCGTTTGACCAAAAGCCAGCATGGCACTTGAGGACTCCCATCAACAGACATGTGAGTGAGCCATCTTGGAAGCAGATGTTCTAGCCCCATTCCAGGTTTCAGATGACCGCAGGCTCCAACTGACACCTTAACTGCAACCTCATGAACAGACCCTGAACTGGAACCACTCCACTAAGCCACTCGCAGATTCCAGACCCTCAGAAACTGTGAGATAATAAGCATTTTTTATTTCAAGTAACAAAAATTTGATGTAATTTATTACACAGCAATAAATAACTATTTCAATGTCCATCTTTTCATCCCAGCTGCTGGCCTTGCTGCCTTCAGGCCCTCCACCAGATGCAAGTCAATGGTCTTACACGGGCAGCTTAACCATCTCCCACAATAAATCCTTTATTCTGTATCACTGAGTGGTTCTACTTCCTTGATCAAACCCTGCCTGATACCCCCATGAAGAGATTCCCCAATCTTTCCATCATTGGTTTCCCCTATAGCAGAGGTTCTCCACTTTTGATCAGAACCACCTAGAGAGCTTAAAACAAAACAAAACAAAACAAAAAACAATGCCTAGGTCTTATCTCCAGAAATCCTGACTTAATTGGTCTGAGGTGTGACCTAGGCATCAGGATTGCTTAAAACTCCCAGGTGCTTTTAATATGTGGGCAGGTTTGAGAGCTAGTGACCTAGTCAGGCTGACTCCACCAGTCCTGCCAGGACCCCACTTCTCCAGCCTTCCTTGGGCCGGGGCTTGGGCCCGCAATCTGGGCATCCATAGTAACTTTGAACTGGGGATTCCTGACACCTAGAAGTAGGGACCGTAGGGACTCTGCTCACAGGTAGAGTTCTCGCTACAGCAAGACCGAGTTCCCAGGGCAGCAGGGCATCTTGGCAGTGGCCTCTGGGATCTGGTTCTGGTTTTTTGACTCCATCACCACTACCATCGGTGCTGTGAAACTTACCCAGCAGCCTCTTGATTCCATTTCTTTCTGCTTAGACTGGGGGACCTTTAGGGCCTATTCTAATGCTGAGAGTCTGGATCTGGGAACTAAATTTTTTATTAACTCCCTGAGTAACCTCAGGGGTACCCAGCCCCTCCTTGGGCCTCAGTTTCCTCATCTGTCAAAGGGAGGACTGTGTGATGTGAGCTCTATACCCTTTGTCTTGGGTCGGGGCGCCTGGAAACAGGCTCTGAGATGATCTGTGTGTCGGCAGTTCCTGGGGCTCCGTTTAGGGTCAGCATTTGTAGGAGAGTTGAGGGAAGCAGGACTGGGCATAGGAGGGGCTCAACTGTGATGCAGTCACCACAGAGACTTCCCATGATCCCCTGGGAGCCTTGGAACTCACGCAGTCCTTCAGAGCTGTCACAAATTGAGTGGTCTGTCCCCAGGGAAGGAAAGTGTGACTTGGGTGAGGCAGCTCTCTTGGGCTGAGGGCAGTTCCTGGAGAGGGACTCAGTTGAGAACTATCAGCTGGAGGAACCAATCCCTTGGTCTTGAAGTGGGGGGTGGGGTAGGGGGTGGGAGACTCCGAGCACTGCACCCCACTGAGTGCTACACCCTTCTGGTTCCCCAACCCCGGGGTAACCTGTGGAGAAAGGGGTGGACTTCTTACTCCTTTTGGCTAAGCATGACATCAGACACCCCAGGAGAGTAGCTGGAAGCTTCTAGGAGCTTCTAGCTGGATTAAAGCACCATTAACAGAGGGAGAGCCAGAGGGAGGTATAAAGTCAATTTGCTTCAAAGATGCAAGGCCCTGGGGAAAAATTAAAAGCCACTCCCGAAGGAAGGAGTGGCTTCCAGGAGGAAAGTCTACCAGGTACAGCACTTAACTCCCCAGAGCAGGGAAGATAACGGAGCTGCGGAGCTGCGAGGGGCTGTGGTCGCCATGGTAATGGCATCTCAGATTACAACTGAATGAAGCTACTGGCTGGCCTGTCAATCACCCAGCAGCTGCATTTTCAGTAGGAACCAGTCTCGGTGCTGGGCAGGGGCGGGGAGGAGAAACGCCTCGTGTGTGCACACAGTGGGCTCATGGGAGCCTTGATGCCTGTGTGTGTGTCTTCGCATATATGATTCTTTATAAGGGCGTCTGTGCACATGCCTGTGGTCCTGAGTGTGGGAAACCGAGTCCAGTTGTATTTGTGTGTTGGTGCCATGGGTGGGGTCTGCAGGCTGGACCCACCGCCCATGAGACACAGGCAGAGCCGATTACTCCATTGAAGAGACATGATTTTAGGGCCTCTTTGCCGTTCTTTCAAATAGCAACAACTGTCATCATCCACTCTTCATTAGAAAGCCATTGCTTCGAAGAAATTTTCTACCTTCCATAGCCTCTTTTAAAACATAGATAATTCTCAGCTAAGATAATTCTCAGCTACCAATCCACCAAGGATGGCGGGCTTCCCCAAAATATGGGCGAAGAAACAGAGAGAAGGAGGTGATCTTAGTGCCTCTCATACAGTAGGGGCCCAACATATTTGTATACATTCATGAGTGCATGGATGTATGAATGAATGGAGGCGGGGAGGGGCAAGTAGGAGAGACAGTGGTCCAGTGGGGGAGTGAAAGAGTTCCTGGGATTGGCTGCAAGTCCATTTCTATTTCCAATTCAGTTCTGTTTCTTGAGCACCCGTTTTGTGCCAGGCATTGAACCGGGGGCCGACAGGTGAGCAGGGTAGATTGGGGCCCTGCCCTCCGGGAGCTCACAGTCTATGGAGGACTGGGGCTGCTTCATGAGATTCCTTGGTGCTGGGCTGAAACTGCAGTTCTTTATGGAGGCTGGAACCTCTGCCTCCTTCCTCGGCCTTCCCAGGCTGGCTAGGCCTGGCTGCCAACTTGTCTCCCCTGTCCTGATCACAGTCTGAGCCTGTCTGGAGAGTTTCAGCCACACCCATCCCCTAATCCTGTGTCTTAGTTGGCTGGTCCCAGAAGCAGACCCCAAGACAAGGTTGATGACCTGGACCCTGGACAATCGAGACATGGAGGCAAGAAAAACCAGTACAGAATGTATTATGGGGCAGGTCTCACTGTGGGCAACTGGGCTGAAATCCTCCTGGGGAATGTCTGGGAGACAGTGAAGACACCTCTCAGGACTGTTCCCACCAAAGGGCAAGGAAGCTGCGGTGATTCTCCACCAACTCCTGTTTGTCCTCAGCTGAGGGCTGCCCCTGGGAGACTGCAGGTGCCACTCCGTGGCAGTTGGCACATCCTGGAATGATCAGCCGTGATGGGGTAAGTGGGAAGCCGCCAGCATCTGCTACACCCTGTGTGGCCCTTCCAGCGGCGTGACCAGGGCAGCTGGTCCTCCTGGCCACAGCTTAGCAGGCCCCATGGTGACAGACTTCAGTCTTCAGACCTGAGCTGGGTCAGGCCCAGAGAGTCAGGGCTTCTGGAACATTTGCTGACTTGAACTGCCTGGACCACCTCAGTCCGCCACAGGCCATAGACCAGGTCCACTCCCTCATCTTGATGTGAGCTCAGACTCTGGCCTGTGGCCCAGGGCTTGAGCCCTCGAGAGACAACTGCGGAGGTCTCGGCTCCCATCCTCCCCTTCCCCCTCCTGTCCGCTCCTGATTCCGGGCCAGGAATGTGGCCTGGACACTGGCAAGCACTCCTGGCTTCTGCTCGCTCAAGCTCCAGCGCCTTCTCTCCCGAGGCCGACCTTTCCCCTTGGCCTTGTCACTTGCTTGGGAAAAAGACCTCTGGATCCTGGGCCTGCAGACTCCCTGCTCTAGATTGTAATCAGCTCCACCCACTGCGATCCTCCAACTAGTGGAGTAATGACCGATGGAGGAGGGCAAATCAGAAAGTCGGAACTTGGGCAGCCTCCCTTGGCTTCATTCCCGGCTGCTAACTTTCCTACTCCATGCGGCTCAGCTTCCCACCCATTTCCAGACTCTCTGGATGTTGAATTCAATTCAACAGCTGCCAGAAGACTGTCTGTGAATCTAGGACTGTACCCAGCATGAAGGGATAAGAAGGAAGGGGGAGGGGGGGCATATCAGAGCTCAGCATCGCTGTAAGTGACACATCTGGTTTCTTTGCTTTTGACCTGTCCGGGCCAGAGCTCAAAGAACCCTCATGCCCTGGGAACATACTAGGCTTCTGAGCACTGGAAGATGGGCTCCCACCCAGATGAATGCACAGCCTCCAATGGCCTTGAACTAGCCTCAGGTGGAGCCTCGTGTCATTGGGGAATGTCTGTAGGAGGCCTTTGCGACAAGTGCACTGTTCCCCAAGGTGAGGGGTGTGTGTGGGGGGGTGGAACGTACAGTCCCCACTAAGGTCGACAGGGAATTCTAGGCTGTTGCACAATCTGCAGGCACTGGTGTGTTGCCTGCTGTGGTCAGCGTGTGGTTTCTGCTTGATGGTTTTGATGCTGCGTGCTGTATATCCCCAATGGTTTTGCAGATGCTTTGGCGAGATCTGACTTTCCTCTCCCCAAGATGAAGTAAGTGGGCTGCCTTTGACCTCTACCGTGTGGGCTCCTATGGATCCTGCCGCTGACCTGCAAGAGAAGAGCTTGGCCCACAAGTAAACAGTTCAGAAAGGAACCCTCAGCTTTTGTTGACTGTGAGATAAAAACTCCTCCAACTTCCTTGCCACAAAGATCTGGCTAGTATTGTATTAAGGGCAGATAATCATGGACTATGAAGGCTCTCAGGGACTTGGAAACCCCCTCTTGCGCCCTCCCCGCTGCCCCCTACCAAGGATCAGTCCCGCGAGATCAGGAAACTCAGAATCTTTCGGAAGTACTGTAGATGGGGTGGGGTTAGAGAGAAACACTTTTTTTTTTTGTACGACCCTCTTTCCCCAACCGCCTCCCGCCATACCTTTCCTGGTACCCAGCAACAAATTTCTTACATTTTTGTAAGAAAGGCTGAACAGTTTTCACGGTGCTTTCACAAACATCATCTCATTTCCCTGCCTAAGCGTATTGTGAGGTCTGTGGCATGAGCATTATGACTCCCATTATACAGATGAGGTTGCCCACTGAGGCTCAGACAGCCCAAAAGACTTTGCCCCCAGAGTAGGCACCTGTTTCAGTTAAGATTCTGTACAGAAACTCAAAACAGCTGTGGTTTAAACAAAATGAAAGTTTATTTTCTTTCCTATTAGAGTCAGGGGGTAGACAGATCTGTTTCACAAAATCATAGGAACTGAAGATCCAAACATTGCTTTGCCAAACCTAGGGTGTGGTCCTCACCTTTGTGATCTAAGATGGCAGCTCCAGCTCCAGCCATCACATTGGCATTCCAGGCAGCAGAATGGAAGAATGAGTGAAGAATAAAAAAGGGGGAAAGAGAAGTATGTCCCTTCCCTTTAAGGGCACGTTCCAAAAGTTGCACTCACCACTCCTGTTTTGACTCTATAAATTAGTCACATGGCTGTACTAACTGCAAAGAAGGCTGGGAAATGTAGTCTTTGTTCCCGTTGATCATGTGCCTAGGTGAAAATTGGGGTTTCTATGTCTATGAAGGAAGGGAGAACATATATTGGGAGAGAGCTAGTTGTTTCTGCTACAGTGACTTTGTCATCAAGGGGAGAAATTGGCTTTTAAAATTTTTTTATTGAAGTACAGTCAGTTTACGATGTGTCAATTTCTGATGTATAGCAACGTGTCAGCCATATATTTACATATATTCATTTTCATATTGTATTTCATTATGGGTTACTACAAGATATTGAATATATTTCCCTGTGCTATACAAAAGAAATTTTTGTTTTTTATCTATTTTTATATATAGTAAATATTTGCAAATCTCAAACTCGTAATTTATCCCTTCCCACCCCCTTTTCCCCTGGTAACGATAAGATTGTTTGCTATGTCTGTGAGTCTGTTTTTGTTTTGTAGATGAGTTCATTGGTGTTTTATTTTTCCTTTTTTTAAGATTCTACATTAAGTGATATCAAATGGTATTTTTCTTTCTTTTTCTGGCTGACTTCACCTAAAATAATGATCTCTGGGCCCATCCATGTTGCTGCAAATGGCATTATTTTATTCTTTTTATGGCTAAGTAGTATTCCATTATATACATATACCATAGCTTTGTCGGTGTCGCGATACCATGTACACATACACACCGTGTGCGGAGAGAGCTGATGGCTACTCTGAAGCTTTATTAAGTTGCACAGTCTTATATAGCAAAGAAGAATGATAAGGGAAATGGTTAACAGGCAGTGTCTGACTCAAGGTCAGAAGACCCTTTATGTTTTGGTAAATCATGTTCGTGTTGGCACCAGCGAGCCTTACAGCTTATCAGGGTGGAATGTATGAGAAACGGCTGCTTCAAACATTCTTCTTGGCCTCAGGCGGCTGTGCCTGTCTTAGGTTGCCCCCCTCTGGAGATCTTACCCCTCCTTGGCTACCCAGCCTTCTCACCTCTGAGTCTGCAGCTTTCTGTAACTTGTTTACCGTTCCGGCCCAAGGCTCATTCCTTCGTTCCCACAGTTGGGGACTTACAAGCTTCTTTATCCAGTCCTCTGTTGATGGACATTTAGGTTGTTTCCATGTCTTGCCTATTGTAAATAGTGCTGCTGTGAACACTGGGGTGCATGTATCTTTTCAAATTAGAGTTCCCTCCAGATATATGCCCAGGAGTGGAATTGATGGATCAAATGATAGGTCTGTTTTTAGCTTTTTTAGGAATCTCCATACTGTTTTCCATAGTAGCTGCACCAAACTGCATTCCCACCAACAGTGTAGGAGGGTTCCCTTTTCTCCACATCCTCTCTACCATTTGTCTTTTGTGGACTTTTTAATGATGGCCATTCTGACTGGTGTGAGGTGATACCTCATTGTAGTTTTGATTTGCATTTCTCTGATAATTAACGATACTGAGCATTTTTTCATGTGCCTATTGACCATTTGTATGTCTTTCTTGGAGAATTGCTTGTTTAGGTCTTCTGCCCATTTTTGAATTGGGTTGTTTGTTTTTTGTTAATAAGTTGTAATGAGCTCTTTATATATTCTGGAGATTAAACCTTTGTCAGTTGCATGATTTGCAAATATTTGGAGAAATTGGCTTTTAAATCCAGTTTTTCTGACTCCAAATTCTGCCTTCTTTCCCCTCCACACCATGTGGTATCTCTTATGTGTCATCTGATTCACAGAATCATAGCATTTCCTCACTAGGGAACACTTTGGGTCAACCTATTCTCCCTTGATTGGATGCCTGAATTGGCTCCAAAACTGCCTGGACTAAGGGCCACCGCCTCTCTTGAACATCTCCTAGGCCAGCTCATTTAGAAGTAGCTCTGATTGTTCACAGAGATCTTTCTGTGATTGAATCCAAACCAGTTTCCCTGGTCCCTCGGACCATTGGTCCTCGTCCTGTCCTTTTGTACCTCTCAGAGCAGACAGCATCTACTCCTTTCTTCCCTCCTCTGCAGAGCAGCCCTTTAGAGGTTTGAAAAAAGACCCTCCTGATCCCCCTGTGTCCTCTCTTCTCCAGGCTAAATGTTCATGTGCCCCTAACCAGCCCTTGGGCGGCCGGATGTTGAGGTCCTTCGCTGTTCTGGACATCCCCCTGCTGATGGACGCTCCTTCCCCTGGACATCCTCCTCTTACAGTGTGACTCCCACACTAGGGACACACTCCACAAGGGGAGAGGGATCTCCCCGAAAACCAGAGCTACCAGGGTACCAAGCCCTCAATCACTTCAGCAAGAGGGACTCATGTAGGGTAAATGCAGGGACTGTTAGAGGTCTGTGTCTACACGCTAAATTCGCTGTGACATGCATGGTGGGGACGGGGCTGGAATAGAGGACCCCAACACTTTGACATTTGGGATGTCTCTGGGATTCTAAGTGTTACAGACTGAATGTCTATGTTACCCACTCCCTGCTCCTTATTCATAGATTGAAACCCTAATCCCTGATGTGATGGCTTTTGGAGACAGAACCTTTGGGAAGTAATTAGTCAAGAGGATGGAGCCTTTGTGGTAGAATTACTGCACATGGAAAAGACATAAGAGAGCTTTCTCTCTGTCTCTCACTCTCCCCTGGTCTCTCTCTGTCTCCCTGCCATGGAAGGGAACCAGAAAGAGGGTTCTCACCGTGCTGGTACCCTGATCTCAGACTTTTAGGCTTTAGAACTGTGAAAAATAAATGTTTGTTGTTTAAGGAACCGTTCCATCCTGTGGTATTTTGCCTGAGCTAACTAAGAGATTAACAGCTGATTTCTTTCTTTTTTAATTGATTAATTACTTATTTATTTAAACATTTTTGTTGGGGGTGGGTAATTAGGTTTGTTTGTTTGTTTATTTTTAATAGAGATACTGGGGATTGAACCCAGGACCTCGTGCATGCTAGGCGTGCATTCTACCACTGCGCTACACCCTCCCCTAGCAGCTGATTTCTTATCAAGACCATGGAAGCCAGAAGGTAGTGAGATGGCGTATTCAAAGCACTGAAAGAAAAAAAAAAACTGTCAACCAAGAGTTCTGATTCTGACAGAGCTGTCCTTGCAGGGACAGCCCAGGCCCAGGGATGACATCTGGGTGCCTGTATCAGTTAGGACTGAATTTGCTGCTGGTAACAGAAAACCCAGCTAACAGTGGCACATATGAGAAAGATTCTGTCTCTTGCAACAAAAAAATGCAGGTTGGCGTAATGGCTCCACCATGTTGTCAAGGACCCAAACTCCCTATTTTCTTTCTTTTCTTTAATTGAAGTACAGTCAATTACAATGTGTCTATCTCTGGTGCACAGCACAATGCCCCAGTCATGCATATACATACATATATTCGTTTTCATATTCTTTTTCATTAAAGGTTATTACAAGATATTGAACATAGTTCCGTGTGCTATCCAATCTCCTATTTTCTTGATTTGCCATCCTTAACATGGGGCCTTTATCCTCATGGCTACAAGATGGCTGCTGCACTTCCAGGGACAGCAACTGTGTTTCAGAAAGGGGAATGCAAAAGACAAAGGATGGTTTAAAGGGGAAATGTGATCTTTTTCCTGGAAGCCCCGACTTGTGAGTTTTGTTGGTGCCTCATTGACTAGCACCGGGACCTGTGTCCCCTGCCCAGATGCAAGGGCATCTGGGAAGAGAAGCATTTTAGTTTTCCAGCTTCTGTAGTAGAAGATAATGGAAAAGAGGGTTGTGAATGGTTTTGAGGTGGCCTTTCCAGTGTGTGCCAGTGTTGTTCTGCAAAGTAGAGGAACTGGGTTCAACAGTCTCTCAACTCCTTTCCAGTTGGGATCGTGTGGGAGTGGGCTGGTAAGAGGCTGCATGACCTAATGGGAAAAACCACTTCAAGGGCTTTGTCATCATACAGTCTGGAGTTTTAGTCCTGGCTCTGTCATAACAAGCTGTGTGACCTTGGATAAGTCACTGAACGTGTACTTTAATGTGTAGAAGGGGGATGATAATATTCACTTCTCAAGGGTGCTGTGAGAGTCAGTCATGTGTCCAGTTCCCAGCGCAGCGATGGGCACAGAGTAGATACTCATCAAAGTAGTATTAGAGTCCAGCTGAGTCTGACTGGTGAGTCTCGTGGGGAGCCAGGGTCCTGCTCAAGCTTTTCCCAGAGCCAGGACCTGCCTCCTCTCTCCCTCCCCGCCAATCACAATCACTAATGGGGACCAGTAATGATCCAGATCATGCTGGAGCCCCTAAGGGAGCAAACTAATTGGTCCTGGCGGAGACCATTTGGACCACCCAGGCAGGCAGCTCAGCACGGATGGAGGCCGCCTCGGTGGATATTAAACATTCACCGAACAGCAGAGTGGAGATGCTGGCAAGGCTGTAATCAGAGCAGGGCTGGCAGGTGCTGGGGCTGAAGATGAAGTACAACTCTGAGCATAAGATGGTCCCGGGGTTGGGACCCTGAGCCAAGAAGCGCCTCCTGGTGCATGGCCAGGGTGTCTTCTCCGGGGAGGAAGCCGCGCATGCAGCCCTGTGAGTTTCTTAAAATGAGCTGAAAGGGCTGCTGCTGCTGGCAGAGGAGCTCAGGCCCTCTCCCTTTCCTGCAGGAGGTTGTAGTCCTCCTGACGCGATTCTGGCTCCCTTTGCCAGGACTACTTGGCTGATCTGAAGGAGGCTGGGGGCCTTTGATGACATTAGCTGATGACCCAGCTGAATGAGGCTTGGAAGGGCTAATTGAGAAGCGTGGGCAGGGCGAGCAGGGGCGTCGTCTGCCTTCTGAGGACCTTGATTTGGCCCTCATTATGGGCTGCATGGTGTCCCTCCCCTGATCCATACATTGACTGAAGCCCTAACTGCCGTTACCTCGGAAGGTGACTGTGTTTGGAACTAGGGCCATTAAAGAGGTAACTTAGTTAAATGAGGTCACATGGATGGGCCCTAATCCAGTCTGACTGGTGTCCCTATAAGAGGACATTGGGATACACACACAGAGGGAAGATCATGTGACAACACAGTGAGAAAATGACTGTGTACAAGCCGTCAGGAGAGGTCCCAGAAGAAACCAACCCCGCTGACACCTTGGTCTTGGACTTCCAGCCTCCGGGAACTGAGAGACAATACATTTCTGTGGTTTAAGGCACCCAGTCTGTGGTACTTTGTCATGGTGGCGCGAATACATCAGTACAGACCCCACAACCCTATTCTGTGCCTTCATCCTGAAAAGAGAAGGATGCCAGTTTGAATTGATTGACATTTATCATCCATCTTCTCCTGCCTGGAAACTGCCACACGCACTGTCTCTGTTATTATCAGGAAATAATAATAGCCAATGGGAGCTGATTGTGGCTAATGGTGTGGTCTGGAGACGAAACAGTTTGGAGTCTCTTTACCAAAAAGAACACGAAATTGCAAACACAAAACCGAGTATGAAAGTAAATGTTTAAATGAGAAAAGAAATAACAAATTACAAAATTTAAAGCCCTCAGACTTCATAAAGTCCAGAAAAAATATATAATATTTTTAGTAATTAACTGTCTGAAACACTCTTTATGATTCCTTTTTCTACTTTTTTGGGCTGCACAGCTTTGATCGTGTTTTCACATGGCAACGATTTTTTTTAACATCTTTTTTATTGAGACAATAGAAAGATTATTCAGCCTTTCCTGCAGCACGCTTGACCTCCTTTTTATAAAATTATTAACAATGTTGTGAAGTTTCTCTTAGGTTCACAAGTTGTCATTGGTAATTAGTTCCCATTGTAATGTAATCACAGAGTAACATTTTGAAGCGTCTGTAGACCTCCTTTCAGTTTATTTTTGGCGGCGATCAAGATCTTCCATCTTTCTGTCCTACTTGAATGTTGGTATGATCAGTATTCTTAAAAAAACACACACAGCAAAATTGAGCTGCATGATTGCATAATAAAATAAAATTATTCCTATGCTAACTACATTGATGTATTGATGATCACATGAGCTTTGTCACTGGAGCACTTGTTTCTTCAGGCCCTTCTGCTGCATCAGTAGCATTTTGTGTGCCTTTTTTTCCGGGATCCACTAGACTTTATCAGGACAAGATATGTTAGATATGCCGAGAGGCGACCTGAGATACTGGGATGCATCAAACTCACTGCTCTCCGAGTGGATCTGTTTATGTCTGTAGGACACCTACAGTTTTGTGCCCTACAAACACACAAATTCTGATAAATCCGATTTTGTGCAATCCCCTTCAGAAAAGAAAGAAAACTCTATGGTGTGTTATTAATTGCAAGCACTGCATTATTGAGTATATTCCTGACAGAAGCAAATTTCCATTTTGTCTAGACATCGCTGAGAACAGGATTTGTCACTTATAATTTTCCATGTCCGATGATTGGACGATTTTCCCCAGACTAGCTTCTGGTACCACACACTGCAAGCTTTGTTTCTCTCCACTACGTACATACTTTTGGAGGCTGGGAGCCATAGGATACTGTGACAGATTGTATTTTCCAAAGCGGTCGCAATAAGATCGCCCATCCACATGCTCTTCTTGTAATGGGATATTGACATTCCTCTCACTGAGGCACGGCGCCTGTCCTTCCCCATGAATCTGAGTGGGTCTGTGATTACAGCAGAAGTGACGCTAGATGACTTCCAAGATTGGGTCATAGAAAGTGATACAGCGTCTGCCTGGCCCTCTTGGGACACTTGCCCTCGGAACCCAGCCACCATGCTGTGAGGAAGCTCAGGCCACACAGAGAGGTCACAGCCTGCCAGCTGAGGTCCGAGCCAACAGCCAGCATCAGCTACCGGATATGTGAGTGGGAAGCCTCCAGCTGATTCCAGCCTCCAGTCTTTGAGCCACCCCAGCTGGCACCACATGAAGCAGTGACAAGCTGCCCCAGCTGAGCCCCGCCCACTGCAGACTTGTGAGCAAGAGAAATGATTGCTGTTGTTTTAAGCCAACAACTTAAGACTCTGGTGTGCCTTGCTGTGTCGCAGTAGACACTCACGACACATACAGTTATATTGTGCACCTCCAAGTCGCAATATACAGAGGGCAGGACAAGTGTTCCCAAAGGCTGCTTCTACTCTGCCATGTGTGATGGCCAGCACCAACTTCACATGGAAGTGGCTGCAAATCATATATACCTACATCCCTAAACAAACACGAATTGCATCCTCACTTCCACTTCTCCTTAGCAAGATACCCAGGGCTACTCTTATACCACCAGACCCAGTGGGAGGTGTGATGGAAGGGCAGTCAAACTGGAAAGAGACGGTGGTCTGTACAGAAAATACAAGCACCCTACTCCGCCTGAGCCGAGCTTGGAAGGGGCCAGTGTTAAGTGAGGGACCCTGAAGCTTTATAGGTTCACAGTAACTCTACTTCTGTACCTAACATTTCCTGAATGCTTGTAAGTGCTAGGTCCTGGGCTAAGCTTTTACGTGAATGGTCATATCTGAGCTTAAATCAAGACCATATAGGTGGGTACTGTTCTTCCCATTTTACAGATAAGAAAAAACAAGCCCAGTATAATTCAAATATGGCCATCATGTACTTATTGAGCCCTTGATTTTATAACTAATAACTATTTGTGTAGTATCTGACATTGTACGGAGGATCTGCACATCTATCATGGGTGTTACACCTGCAACAACCCTCCAGGCACAATTTTCATGTCCATTTTATAGAGATGCACGTTGAGACGAGGTACTGAACTGGTATTGTGGTAAATATGAAGTGTAAGATGCATTATTTACCCTCAAGAGTCTGGGTTCCTCCAAAGGGATAAGAAATACTTTTAAGGTGGAGAAAGTAACCGAAGATGCTGGGGATGAAAGCGTGACGTGCGGGAGGAGTTCTGAAACACTGTGCATCGTGGGAAACAGACCTCAAGGCAGGGCCTAAGAAGTGGGATCCCACTCATGTGAAAGCTGAGTATCACCCTAGTGCTCCACCTACCAAGGATAGATTTCCCCTTCCGGTGGCCTCATGTGCCCTCTTTGGGTGAAGTCATGGACAATTAACAAACATTTACTAAGGTCCCTTGGGGCATAAGACCCTGAACTAGACTCTAGTCTTACCTTTGAAGAGCTTCGAGTACTGCTGAGAAGAAAATCAAATAATGGTAATAAATTAACTATTGCTACAATTCTTTGAGAATCGGTCACCCTGCTAGGCATTTCCCCTCTCCATTATATTGTTCAAGCCTACATACAATCTTGTGGAGATGAGTGTTACTCTTCTCCTTTATAAGAAGGGAGAGACTTGCAAGACTGTAATTTACCCAGATCCACAGATATTAAGTAGCAGGCTGGGCAAGGACTTCTTGCCTCCATGCCCACTCGCTTTTCACTCTGGTTAATGCTATAGAGTTCTAATCAAGAAGGACTCCAAAGAGGTGTCCTAGAAAGCCAGAGTGGAGAGGGCAGGAGGGCATCTGTTTCCACAGAGAAGGGAGAGCCTTAAGTACAGAGGGTAGGGTCCATTTATCCTGGCAGAGAGATGTGGGGCAGGCATTGGAGGGGAGGGGGCAGCATGAACAAAGGCAGGGATTGACAGGACATTGGGAGTAGTGCACAAAAAGGGACTTAAGCAGAAGGTGTGTAGAGATGGTGGGAGATGCTTTATTCTTACATATTTGATGGGATTGTTTTATGGCTACTGTGAAATGATGTATTTTTTAATTTTCCAATTTTAATTTTAGTTGCTAATATATAGAAATACAATTGATTTTTTTGTATATTTACCTTGTCCCACGACCTTGCTAAGTTCATTTATCAGTTCTAGTAGTTCATTTGTAGATGTCCTTGAGTGTTCTACAGACACAATTATATCAGCTGAAGACAGAGACAGTTTTACTTCTTTCTTTCCAATTTGTATGCTTTTTCTTGCTTTATTGCACTGGCTAGGACCTCTAGTACAATGTTGACTAGAAGTGATGAGAGTGGACATCTTTGCCTTATTCCCAAACATGGGGGGAAAGCAATTCAGTATTTCCTGATTAAGTATGAAGTCAGCTGTAGGTTTTTTTGTCGATGCCCTTTATCAGATTGAGAAAGGTTTCTTCTATTTCTAGCTTGTTCGGAGACTCTATCATGAACTAGCCAAGCCTTCTTAAAATGCATAGCCTGGTCTCAGTTGTGCCATGGGGAATTAAGGAGGGCCATGACTTTTCATTCATTCATGGGGTATTTATTGACTTGGGTCAGTGGTCTTAGTTGGGCAGTAAGGGTGACAGACAGCAGCAGTCATTAGCAGAACATGGCCATATCCAGCTGAGTGGTAATCTCTCCAGGTCATCAGCAAGCAGAGAGAGCTGCATGGTGACTAGACAGGGCAGAGCAAAGGGACCAGTAGACTGGTTTCAGGGCACAAGTAAGGCAGCACCGTGGGGAAGTCTAGAACTAATTGGAGGGTATGGGAAATGGGAGTGCTAATTTCCAGCATTATCCCCACATACAGATGAGGAAACCAATGTACAATAAGGACTAAATAATTTGCCCCAGGTCGCATAATAGTAAGTGGTGGAGCTGGCGTTTGGACCCAGGCAGTCTGGCTCCATAGCCCACATTTCTCACCACTATACCATCCTATCTAAGCCATGATCTGATTGTTCCATCCTTTACCTGTATTCCCCTTTGAATAGAACTGATATGCAACTCTGTCCTGATGGTGACCAGTGTCACTGTCTTCACTCTGCTGGATGCAACTCCACTTGTTCTGAGGACCCCAGGCTGGAAGGAAACCCAGGATTGGCCTGGATCCAGCAGAGGTGCTCAGATTCTGCAAGTGTGGGTAGGGCCTCAGTTTCCAGGTTGGGTGTTTATCTTCGAAGTCGAAGTCAAGCTTGCCGAGGGGGCCGGGTCTCTGCGGAGGGTGAGGGCAAAGTTGCGTGGAGTCACTCTGTGGGGAAGGGTGGTGGCCTAGGTTTGCATTTTATCTGTAAACCTTTTCCTTCAACGTAGCCCTGTCAAGGGATGACTCAGCTGCAAGGTGTATGTGTTTGAAAATTTTCAAATCAAAATGGTTCCTTTCTTCTGTCCCAGCATCTCCTCATCTGCCTGACCCCATCACTTCTCCCGATTGGTGTCTCTCATTTAATAATGGGCAGTGGACTCCCTGTAACCCTTCTGACAAATGACCATGCCTACTCCCATCTGTCCCAGCTATCTGACCTCAGGGACCTTGAAAATAGGGCTTGTCCCTCCCTGACATTATACACAGTTCTGCGCCCTTGAAAGGCAGTGTTTCTTGGACTTAAAATGTTTATTATGCCTCGTTGTACCTCTTGTGAAGAGACTTTCTTATAAAACTTTGCTGTGATCAACTATCCCCCCTTGCTTTCTTGTAGATTATTTCTGCCAGACAATTCAGCCAATGGGCTGGAATGAATGCAAACTGCTCTTCTCTTCTCCCTAAAAGCGTCAGCGCAGCATGCGCGACGAGACTGAGCAATCATGGACTTTCTCTGCCATTTCACCCAGGGTGTGTGAGATTCCAGGGGGGCCCTGTGGTTTCCCGAAAGTGGAGGTCGAAAGTGAGCCCTTCTGTCCAGCACGAGAGCCCAGCCCTCTGGCTGAAGAACAGACCAACCACAGCACCACGGCCAGGGCTGAGTGGGGAACATTTGGAGCTGGTGTAATTGCTTATGTAGTTTTAATTGCTCATTTATCATGCTAACAGGCCCAGAGTACTGATCGTTTGCGACGTGCTCAGTAATTAAAAGACCCAGGGTGAACTAGGGTGATGAGAAGTGATGGGGTGAAATGAGGTAAAGAAAGGCCAAAATGCCCAGCCCAGGAGGCGAGTGGTGGTGGCAGGGGGAGGCAGTGGCTTGTCCCCTTTCTGACCCCCTAGCAAAGGCTCTGTCCCACACCATTTTCCAGTTGCTGGTTTGAATCCGAGAGCCACTCTGCTCCCAGCTCCCCGGGAGGAAACCCAGTCCCTGGGCAACACTGTTTGGTTTGCAAAGAAACCACTTCTGCCTCTGTTGTCTCATTTACTCCTCGATGGCCCTGTGTGATGGAGATGATTTGGGCCCCCAGTTTTCACGTAAGGAAAGAGGCTCCAGGAAATGCTTTGTCCAAGACCACATGGTGGCCGGCAACCCAAACCCGCATCGGGTCATTCCAAATCTCTGGCTCTCTCTTCCTTCGGGATAGCAAAACACCGGGTTTTCTCTTGGTGCCGTTGACATTGCTGCAGTAGTTGGATTCTGGAATGACTATCCATCGGTCAAGGGAGTTTATAATTAAAAACCGATTCCTAGGTCCACCTTCAGTAAGCGTGGCAGGGTTTCCAGGGGTGGGGGTGGGCGTCTGTGTTGAGGAAGCACCCCCCCACCCCCGCCAACTCGGCAGCTCTGCCCATTGTCCAAGGTTAGGGTCCTCTCCTCAAGGGCTCATCATTGGCCCCAGCCCCTCTTCAGAGAAAAGCATCATGTCAGGTGTCTTGGTTTGGGCTATCCCAGAAGCAGCTTGCAAGTCAAGGATCTGAGTGCAGAGCAGTTTATTTGGAAGGTGAAGGAAACGCTGATGGGTTGGGGGAAATGAGAAGGGGAGAGACAGCAGGAAATAGAGGGTATGTCATCAAACAACGTACCTCTGTGGGCAACGCGGGCTTAATGCCATTGGGGGCGTCTAGAGACAACGCAGATTATGCCTTGCAGTTTTCATACTCAAGGGCTGAGCACACTGGGGTGTTTATACGCCAGCTGCCTTAGGGGTGAGCGTGTAAATTCCCTGTCACTGTCGCTTTCAGCTGACCCTGCAGGGCAGAGCGGACTCCAGCCCCAAGAGAAAGTCCTCAGGCAAAAGAGAGGAAGATTCTGGCGTTTGTGGGTTTGGCTGGTGTGCACTACAGGGGAAGGCCCTCAGGGATACGGGCAAGATGGGGACAATGTCCCTACAGCAAGCATCTGTCATACTGTCGTAGAGGAGGCTCCTGAGCGCCCCTGTCGCCAGCCAACTGTGATGTTCATCTGCCTTCCCAGGCAGCTCAACTGCTGCTCAAACACTTTGCGAGTTGAAATAGTATTAGTGGTCTCCTAGGAGTTATTTACGGATTTATTTTCCTCCTCGATTTCTTCTTATCCTCTCACTAATGGGGAAGATCCTCTGGCCCCTAAAAGCCAAAGGAGATGCTAGCCATCATTCCTGGAAAGCAGGCAGTGGGGAGGGAGCCACAGAGAATGTGAAATCTGTGATGTGGTCCGTCCCTTCCAACTGCAATTCAAGAACATCGTCCTCGTTCGTAACGGAAGACACAGACAGGTGCCGTTGACAGTGTACAAGCCCCTCCAGAACGTGAACCCAGGGTTATGCCCTCTGCCTGGCTTGATGACTGTACTTTGACAGTGTTCTTTTCCTCTCAAGAAAGCACATTGGAAAGCAAGTGAGTGCAAGTGGTATTAGTATAGGGATGGCCTTGAATGTATTTTAATTTATTTAAGCAAATAATTTGAGATTTATGTATTTTGTTATTAATAACAGATTTTGTGGGAGGTGACTCACAGCTGATGGGGACCTATTAATTGAGAACCGCTATTCTGTACCATCAAAAAGAAGTATGTTTGCTTTTTTCTTGCATCAAGGGCAGCAAACTCTCTGGAAATGGTTTCATTTGCACACATGGCCAACTTCCCATCCGTTGATCAATAAATCAATCAACAAATATTGATTGAGTGTCTACATTGGGCAGGACACCGTGGGGATTTACTGTAAATATAAACATAGTCGCTGCCTCAGAGGAGCTCACAGCCTAATTGGGGGCAAGATCTGTATTCATAAAAAGGCAACTTACAATGTAAAGCAGCATATAAATGCTGAATGAGTAGTGTACACTCATTGATTGGGTTTGGGAGAAATCAAGGAAGACTTCTTGGAGGAAGGGTGATTTGACCTGGGCCTTGAAGGACAGGTAGGAGTTGCACAAAAAGAGAACAATAGAAGACATTGCAGGCAAAAGCAACAGTGCCAAATTAGGAAATGCCCAAGACTTGTTCAGAGATGGTGATGGGGTCTACTTGGCTACAGTGGGGCTCATAGATGGGACAGGCATTGCCCAAGCTTGTGGGACAGCTTAGAGCGCCGTTGAGTCTCCCTCATTGAAAGACCACCCAGTCTTCAGTGTTGGAACTTGGTCACAGCTACGGACTGAATTGTGTCTTTCTAAAATTTGTATATTGAAGCCCTTAACCCCCAGTGTGATTGTCTTTGGAGACAGGGCCCATAAGGAGGTAATTAAGGATAAATGAGGTCATAAAAGTGAGGTCCTAATCTGGTAGGATTGGTGGCCTTATAAAAAGAGGAAGGAAAAGGAAGGAAAATCTCTTCTTCTCCCTCCGTCTCTCCCTCTCCCCTCTCCCGCCCGGCCCCCCTCTCCCTCTCTGCCTCTCTCCCTCTGCACATGCGCTGAGGAAAGGCCGTGGGTGAGCACAGCAAGAAGGCAGCTGTGTGCAGGCCTTCACCAGACACTGACCCTGCTGACACCTTGATCCTGGACTTCCAGCCTCCAGAACTGTGAGAAATACATTTCTGTTGTTTAAGCCACCCAGCCTGTGGCAGCCTGAGCTAAGGCAGTCACTTTCTGCCTGATGGAAGACAGGTGCCCCCTGGTGTGTTTGTTCATGCTCCAGAGAGGTTCCAGCCAGGATCCGGGGAGCTGGCAAGGGTCCCAGGGCCTCCCTGACTCAGCCCACTCAGCCCCGCCAAGGTGGCCCGGCCTCTGCTGCCCTCTCTGGAACCTACAAGCCTTATGCAACTGCAGTCCTCTTCACATCAGGGACGTGCTGGAGGTTCAGGCTGGGTCGACCTACCCCTCACCCCACATCCCTCCACAGGCCACGTGCGAGGAGGGCTACCAGATCTAGCAACTAAAATTACAGGACAGCTAGTTCCATTTGAATTTCAGATAAACAACCAATGCGTTTGTTAGCCTAAGTATGTCCCATGCAATATTTGGAACATATTTAGACTCAAAAAATGATTCCTTGTTTATCTGAAACTCAAATATAACGTCCTTGGTTTATCTGGCAGCCCTCTGTGGGAGGACCTATGGCAATGCGTGGCCAATCAGGAGACTCCACGCTCTGGGTCACAGAGGCCGGTTCAGAGCTGGGCATGTGACCCAAGGTCGGACCCTCCTTGCCAACACACACTGGGACTTTTGTCAGTGCCTTTGGGACTGAAAGCTCCCAAGCTGTCAGGGCGAAGGATGTCCTGGGGGAGGCGTCCCTCAGGGATCCACCTGTCTGACAACAAAGTTCCCACAGAAGGAAGTAGAGCTCAGAGAAGGGAAGGTGTGTAAAGACAGTGTTCAATTCTGTGTCAGCCCCTTGAACTTCAACTAAGATGGGAAGTGGCTTGAGCTGGGAATTCTTCACTCACAAGAGACTCAGAGTTCTGGTGAAATCTGTGGGGCAAAGTCCCTGCTGGCCCCCAGGACCCAAACCTGGTTGAATTCAAAGGGAGGAGTGCTCCTGAGATATCCCCATTTAGTTGCTGAGAGAACAGGGGTTTCTTGGCCCAGAGGACAGTGAAAGAGCCCAGCTGGCTTCTCAGGCGCACTAGGGCTCCTGGGTGTGGCCCTGAGGTGCCACCTCTGTGATCTGATCGTCACCTCCGCCACGCCCATGCCCCCTTGCTTACAGCTGACAGAGGACACCATTGCTTCCCCGCCCCTCACAGGGTCCTTTCTGCTTGTCCTCCCCTCACATCTGGCTCTGATTTCTTTAGACCTTTTTTGCTTTCTAAGAGAGCCTCACCAGCACGTCTTTCTGTTCCCTCCTTCCCTTATCTTTCCCTTCACGCTTATTTCTGAGAATACAGCCCCTAGACTCTCTAAACCACTGAGAGACTCTAAACCACTGAGAGCCCCTAGACTCTCTAAACCCCATCAGCTGTGATTTATCCTGGACACCTCCTGGACTGTGCGAGAAATAATGGAGCTGGAAAGACATTAGGGCTTATCCAACCCAACCCCCTCACCATCCCTAGCTCATAGATGAGGAGACCGACGTTCACAGTGGTTGGATCACCAAAGGCGTCATCATAAGATACAGGGAAGTCATAGAGTGAGAGGAAAGCCATATGCTTTAGGAGAAAGGTCCCTGGATTTGGCTTCAGAAAGCCTCTATGTTCATTTGGGCGCTGTCACAAATCATTTAACCTCTTCGTGTCCATTTCTCCTGCTTAAGAATGAGCTTAAAAACCAGCCGCGTTTACCTCGTGACTTCTGAGGCCGACAGAATTACAAAATGCCAAATGAGTGTGCTGGACAAAGGCTGCACGATATTAATGTTGTCAGTGTTACTGTGTTAACTAGGCTAATCCTCCGGTGAAGGAAATGAGCACACATCACAAAATTAATTATAGATGTTTTTTTAAAATGACTGTTTATAGTGAAAGGAAGGCCTCGTATTTGCCGCACAATTTCAGGATAAGTCGTGTTTTGGAAAAATATTAATATTCAGAGCTGTGTTGATTAGCTTCACTCCTGTTGCTAAGCAACAAGGTCCTTTGTAGCGTCTGCCGTGTTGGGATTTTTCTAGGGGAGGGGGCGGGGAAGGAGAAGGGGAAGGGGGGATTGCAGGGAGGAAACTACATTACACTAAATTATTCCGCTCGTTCAGCCAATTCTGAAGTTGCTTCAAAAAAAAAAAAAAACCAAAAAACAAAAACAAAAAAAACCCCGACTCTTTTAACAACCTACGTGATTATAGTTGTTGGATGAGGAAAACCAGAACGCAACCCAGAGCTCACCACTCACCCATGACTTGAGTTTCAGGTTTGGCAAGACTTGTGTTTACGAGATCAGGGCTGAACCGCACATGGCCCAGGGCTTACCACCACTGATGTTCACCTCGGTTCAGCAAGGGCAGCCTGCCAGCGCGGAAAGGAGGGGGTCGTGAGGCTGTGAGGAGGGACCGCCCTGTATCCAGGGATCCGAGCTCATTCAAGAGCTGCCGTAGTCTTTCCGTCGAATCCTGAAGCTTGAACGGGAACCATCCTGGAGCAAGCCAAAGAGTGTTTCCTCGACCGAAAAATGGAGGCTCATGAATATTTGAAATGCATAGAAAACTCAGGATAGGATACATAGAAGGACCCTACAGAGCACCTACTGTGTGCTAGCCTTTGCAGGGTTAGCTCATCAAATTCCAACAGCAACGCTAGGAAGGGTATTTGTAATGTCCCCATTTGGGGGACCGAGGTTCAGAGAGATTAAGCAGCCTGCCCCAGGTCACGCCAGTTGGCACGGGGCAGAATAAGGATTTAAACGCAAGGCTTTCCGTGTCTGAGCACCATGTACCCACTTGACTAGGTTGCCTGCTCCTTACCCAGCGAGGTGGGGCTGGCAAGGGCCTGGAGAGAAAATCTTGGGGCTTTGCATGCAGTTGGCTGCTGGTGGCTTCTGTTAGGTTGAAGCCCACTCAGTGAGTTTCCGATTTCATCACAGATCACTTTATATGCGTTATTGTTCTGTCATGATTGCTGCATTCATTAATCACCCCAAACTTAGTGTCATAAAACAACACCCATTTGATTATGCTCATGGATCTGTGCCCCAGGGCAGGGCGAGCTGGGCGATTCCTTTGTTCCTACTGGCATCTACTGAAACCACCCTGTGGTGGGTGGGCTGGATCTAGAGAGTTCTAGACGGCTTCATTCACATACCTGGTGCTGCAATGGGGACAAGCCATTGCCCGGAGCATCTCCGACACATGGCAGTCTCAGGGTGATTGGACATCTTACATGGTGGCTGGTTCACCCACAGCAGCTGTCCCAAGAGATGCGGGTGGACGCTGCATGGTCCTTTCTGACCTAGCTCAGAAGTCACTCAGTGTCACAAGTGCCATAATCTATTGGTTGAAGCCATCACAAGCCCATTCAGATGCCCAAATCTTGATGAGAGGGATATCAAAGAATTTGGGGGCTCTGTTTTAAAATGGCCCCAGGTACCAAGTTCCTCGTTCCAGTGAGAAATGGAGACTCAAAAACTTTTGCATGCTCTGAAAATTGTGCAAATGTATGAGCAAAGGAAATTTTGATACTCAGTACTGCAAGTCTCCCTTGCACTGATGCATTTAGTGGGTGGCCAGCTTAATAAAAGGTAGGCTTAATAAGAGCTTTTGTTAGTTTGTTTTGAATTTTACGTTCAGAGGTAGTCATCAGCTCAAGAGCCTATCTGGCTGACCAGCGAAGTCTCATTTGTAAGTAGTGATCCATTTGCATACAATGTGTTTGTGACTTTTGAAAACCTTCATTCCTCTCTGATCACAGTTGAAATACTGGTTTGGTTAGGGAAGCCTTCTCTTGTAGAAACAAGTGAGATAATGATGTAGTTGAAAGATATTTTGGATATTTTAATGAGCTTCGCAATCATATGCTGTCCTATCTCTCACTCTCTGATGCTCTGTATGAGGCACTATGCGGGAGTCTTTTTCTAAATTGAAATTTTGAGATGCGCAAGACCTTCTTTGGCAGAGACTATTCTCCAGTACACTGCCTCTCCATCTGACAGTGATCAAACTCTGATTTTCAGCTAGGCACGTGGCCACCTAGGAGAAAAAGTACATTTCCCAGCCTCCTTTTCAGGTAGGTATGGCCATATGATTAAAATCAGGCAACTGGGATATGAGAAGTATCAGGTGGCTGCTTCCAGGAAACTTCCTGAAGAGATAGCTGATATTTGACCATTTCTCCTTTTATTCTTCATCTCTTGCCGCTTGGAATGTTGATGTAATGACTGGAGCTCTAGCTACCATCATGGACCATGAGGACAAGGGCTTTACCTTAGGAATGGTGGAATGGTATACAGGAAGGAGCTCGGATTCCCGAGGTCTTCTTAGAAGAGCAGCCATTCCCGTGCTGAACTGCCTACCTCTGGACTTGTGCAAATGAGAGAGAAACTTCTATCACATTTAAGCCACTGCAGTTTTGAGTCTCCGTTGCTTTTAGCCAAAACTAATCCCAATCGATATAGTATCTTTCCCTAAGGAGCAGCTCACAATCTACTGAGGAGACATATTTATAATCAAAGCAGAATGAAATAAGTGGTTTAATCACAGTGTCTTACTTTATAAATCCAAAACGGGGCCTTTTGACCTAAATATGGGATTATGGGGTCACTTCCAATTCTGAGAAATAATCTAAGAAATGCAGTTTTGATGTTGAAATCCTGGAATTTCTAGGACACTTACATGGTTTAAGGAGACAATGTGACAACATTTTTGAATTTAGGGCTACCCCAGAGACTAGAGGACAATGGTTGCTATATAGCAATGCCAGAGCTAAAAGGGACATGCTGTGTGAGCCCTGAGAAAAGAGCCAGGGTTTCTGATGAGGAAACCCTCCTCAGATCTAAAGAAGAGGTAGATATTTGAACTTGGCCTTGAATTTGGGGATGGCATTCTAAGCAGAGAGATGAACAAGAACAAAGGCCAGATGGTGTGGAAATGGATAGAGAGCTTGTAGAAGGGGCCACGTGGCTGGGTGGGAGACCAAGCTGGGGAGACCTCTTTGGTGGGGAGGACCAGGCTTTTTGCCCAGCTTCCTGTGCAGGCCTCGGGCAGCTGCGTGGATCTGGGACTTCTAGTGTACAATGCGTGCCAGGGGTCTTAGTAGCCGGTCTCTGGTGAGGGTTTGAACTTTGGCCTCGTGCAGCTTTTCTTTTTTTTGAATTGAAGTATAGTCAGTTTACAATGTTGTGTCAATTTCTGACCTCGTGTGGTTTTTGTTGTTTTGAGTTAATTTTTGTACATGGTATGATATAAGGGTCCAACTCCATTCTTTTGCAGGTAGATAGCCAATTGTCTTCGCCCACTTTTTGTCCCCGTTTTCCACTCCCTGGATCAGACATCAAGGCCCTTGATTCATGGGCCAAGCAAGCCCCACAGATTTTAAGTGAATAAATAACAAACATGAGCAGAGGCCAGGCCACACTCGTGGCACTGTTGTTCATTTATTTTGGATATGGGCAGATTAATTTTAAATGTTGATGATCTCACCCGGCACATTCTGATAAAGACCCTGCTGAGTGTTGTGCCACAGGAAGGAGTTCCTGGAAGCCCGAGCCTCCCTTTAAGTGGCTCTCTCCAGAAATCTTTTCTTTGGAGTTGCTGAAGTTTAGCAGGTATGTGGATTAGCCGTGAAGATTAGCACTGCCCTGCTGAGAGGATGGCCGACTGCCCAGAGCCTCGGTCCACAAAGCCTGTGTTAATAATCTGATGTGGGATGAGGGCAGGGGACATCATAATGAGATTCTTAATAAAACCCAGTTTTCAAAGACTGAGGTTTTTTTTCCCCCAGCTTTTAAATAACAATAAATAAAATATTCCCATGTGTTAAGATTTTTGGGGAGTTGATGCACCAAAATTGGGCTTTCCAAACTCCCTCCTTTCAGGGAAATTTAAAGGGCAAATAGTCAGGATAAGGAGTGAGTAAAGACAAGCAGACTGTGCCTTGAAATGTTGGTGTGATGACTCCAAATTTAGGTCTTTGATGTATGGTCTTTTTTTTTTTTTTTTTAGGTAATTTTGGTGTATGGTCTGAAGTAGGAACACAAATTCATGCTTTTGCATCTGCATATCCAGTTGTCCCAGCACCACTTGCTGAAGAGACTATTCTTTCCTCATTAAGTGGTCTTGGTACCTTTGTCAAAACTCAGTTGACCATAGAAGCCTGGGTTTATTTCTAGACTCTCAATTCTATTCTATTGATCTATATGTCTGTCCTTAAAATGGGGTGGTACCCTACTATTTTGATTGCAGTAGCTTTGTAGTAAGTTTTGAAATTGGAAAGTATGAGTACCCCAACTTTGTTCTCTTGCACAGTCATTTGGACTATTTGGAGTGCCTTGCAAGTCCATATGAATTTTAGGATCTACCTTTTTATTTTTGAAGAAAAGGCCATTGGGATTTTGATAAAGATTGTATTGAATCTGTAGATTGCTTTGGAGAGTATTGCAATTTTAACAGTATTAAGTCTTATCCATGAACATGGGATACCTTTCCATTTATTTAGGTGTTCTTTAATTTCTTTCAGCAATAATTTACAGTTGTCAGTATACAAGTCTTGTACCACCTTGATTAAACCTATTTCTAAGATTTTTTTTCTTTTTATGCTGTTGTAAATGGAACTGTTTTCTTAATTTCGTGTTTGGATTGTTCATTGCTTGTGTACAGAAATACAACTGATTTTTGTGTCTTGATCTTGTATCCTGCAACTTTCCTGAACTCATATGAGTTAAAGGACTTGAAAATTATAGAAAAGCCCAATTCAACCTGGCTTGAACCATAAGAGAGATTTATTGGCTCACATGGTTAAGAAGGCATGATTAAATTGAGGCTCTGGCTTCACTCCTCTGTACTTCTCTCAGTTTTATCCTTTTCTGGGAATTGTTTCTGTGCTCAGGTTGTCCTCCCTCATGGTTGCAAGACGGTTGTTAACAGAAACTGGGTCTGCATGCTTCCTCATTCACATCCAGCAAAAGAAAAAAAAAAGCATTTTCTTCCCTCAAAAGTCCTGAGTGTCTCTTTGATATGATCATCACTCCCTGTGCCTAGAGAAATAGAATTGCTCTCATTGGCTTAGACCATGGAGGTAGGGATGCGTTCAGCCCACCCAAACTGCGTGGTTGCTACACAATGCAGGGATGGAGGAGGGTGGTTACTAAACAAAGGGAGATGGTTCTTAGAGGAAAATCTCAGGGCTGTTAGGAAAGGGAAAGACAATGTCTGCCAAACCTATGAAATTTGTACAGTGCCAGGGAGCATTCAAGGACTGTTTGCTGAATGAATGAATGACTGAGAAGCTCCACTAATCCTTTTACTGATACACAGTTCCCTGGGGCTATGGCAGCCTCCATTCTGGTGATGGCCAACCTTTCAACCTCTGCAAATCCCCTACTGAGATCCCAGGCTCTTCTATGGGGACAAGAGAGTTCTTTCTACAGGCTCCATAACTTCCCTGATTTCCGAGTAGCAAGACCCTGGTAGGCTAGACCTGGAGAACTGAGAACACCGGGAAATCCACATATTCAAAATGAGCAGGGTGGGCTTTGTGAGTTTGTAGTGTGACTCTTCTCTAATTAATACCAGGCTTCATTGCAGCAGAGGTATTTTCCAAAGATAACCACAACCATAGCTCCTGTCCCACGTGCATTTCTAGATCCTTGCCACTCCTGCATCAATAAGTGGAGTCTGTAACCCTTATCCTTGAACCTGGGTGGGCCTTTGTTACTGTTTTGATTTATAGAGTGTGGAAGGAGTGATGCTCTGTGACTTCTGAGGCGAGCTCATAAAAATGTACTGTCCTCTTGCCTTACTCTCTTGGGACACTTGCTCTGGGAACCCAGCTACCATGCCATGAGGAAGTTCAAGCTGCATGTGGAGAGGAACCAAGATTGATAGCCCACAGCCCCAGCTGAGCTTCCATGAAGCACCCAATACCAACTTGCCAGTCACGTGAGAGAGCCATCTTGAAAGTCAATCCTTGTGGTAGGGAAAATCTAAGATGGCACCCAATGATGGTATTCTTGACCTTGTGTCATCTCCTCCTCTTTATGGAGACTAGACTGAGTACCTAGCTTCTAACAAATGGAGTACAGAAGAGGTAATAAGATGACACTCCCAAGGTTGTTATGCAAAGACTGTGGCTTCTGTCTCATACACTCCCACACACACTCTGTCTTGCATTTCTTGCCCTGGGGCAAGCCAGCTCCCATGTTGTGAGGCAGCCCTGTAGAGAGGCCCAGGCGGTAAGAGAGAAAGACCTGCCATCAACCACGTGAGTGAGCTTAGAAGCAGATTCCCCACCAGCCAGGCCTTTGGAAGGGAACCCAAATGCAGCCAGCAGCCTGACTGCAATCAGGTGATGCACATGGAACTGGAGACACCCAGTTAAACTTCACCCAGATTTTAGACCCACAGAAACTGTGTGAGATTATAAATTTTTTTTAAGCTACTAAATGTTGGGGTAAATTATTAGGCAGCAAGAGGTAACTAATACAATCTTCTAGTCCCCAGTCAAGTCAGTCCAGCTGATGCTGCATGGAGCAGGGACAAGGTATCCCCACCCAGCCCTGCCCAAATTACACGATTGTGAGTAAAATAAGTGACTGCTGGGTTTTTAACCCATTAGGTTTTGGAGTGGTTTGCTATGTGACTATGGTTAACTTTTTCTCATTGAGAGGTTTTTTAAAATTTTTTTAAAACTTTTTTTTTAGGAGAGAGGTAATTAGGTTTGTTTGTTTAGATGGAGGTACTGGGGATTGAACCCAGGACCTCATGCATGTTAGGCGTGCACTCTACCACTGAGCTATACCCTCCCCACTTCATTGAGAGCTATATGACAGGTACTAGGGAAACAAAGCAAACCAGGCCTAAAGATTCATCTGCTGTAGCCTAGTGTATCCATCTGCTTAGGCTGCCATAACAAGGACCACAGACTGGGTAGCTTAAAGGATAGAAATTTATTGTCTCAGTTCTGGAAGCTAGAAGTCCAAGTTCAAGGTGTCAGCAGGGCTGGTTTCTCCGGAGGCTTCTCTCCTTGGCTTGCAGACGGCTGCCTTCTCCATGAGTCTTCACATACCTGTGCATCTAAATTTCCTCTTCTTTTTAAGGACACCAGTCTGATTGGATTAGGGCCCGCTCTAACGGCTTCATTTAAATTTAATCATCCTTTAAAGACTGTCTCCAAATACAGTGTCATTCTCAGTCTGTAGGGGTTAGGGCTTCAACTTGGGAATTTTGGGAGGACACAATTCAGCCCATAAGACCCAGTCAACCCAGTTCTTCTTGAAGGTCCCCAAAGAACTGATTTTTCAAGAGAAAATAAAATATCCTTCTCTCTTCTTGCTGAAGCATTTCACAATGGTTACAATTGTCATCGTCTTCCGAAAGTTTTTAAAAATCCCCTTTAAATGTACTTCTGCCTTTAGGAAAGCAATACCCAGCTCCTAGTAATAGTGTCCGCCTCCTCTGGGTTCTCTGTGGGTTTCTGGGCTTCTCCAGGTCCATGACAGTCACAAAGCCTGTAGCGATGGCTCAGGCAGACCCAGACCCCCGGTGGATGCAGGCCTGTGACAGACACAGGCCCACAGAGGTCACAGAACTTCCTGCAGACACAGGCCTTGGGCGGTCACTGGGCCCAGCTCCTGGGCAAACACCGACTCCAGGGGTAAAACACTGGGCCCACGGTCCTAGTTTTCTGGTGACTTCAGTGAGGCCAGAGGAGCTGATTCCCGGCCTCCAGTTAAGCACTTGCCAAGGATTAATGACTGCAGGAGAGCTGATAGCCTGAGGCAGAGCGGAAAGCTATTCCCCTCAGCTCAGCGTTAATTCCATCTTTATGAGTCCAGATTCTCCCCAGGTTGTTTTCTGTTTTCCTACAAAACAGAGGGTTGGGAAAGAGGCACGTTTTCCCACTATGAGACATCATTCTACTACAGCAGAGCTCTCCTGCTCAGGGTGAGGGATGGGGTGGTAAAAACTCCTAGGAGGCTGCTAGTCAGCAGCCTTTTTGTGAACAGAGGTCTTCTCTGAGGCACTCCGGGTGTGCCGGAGAGGACCTCTCTCTCCTCCGGGCTCACCTTTCTGCCCACCATTTTACACCTGAGCATGACCATAGGCCAGGCGCCCAGCTCGGTGCTTGTTTTCCTTAAGTGTCTCGGATTTCCATTGCTTCCAGAAACCCTGCAAAGGCGGTCCCCTCCACCCAGAAACCCAGGCTTGTCCCGGGATGACTTAGAGGCCCCTCCAGGTAAATATGCTTTCCTGGAGGCTGTGGTATTTTTTTGGTTCTGGCAGGTGGGGTGAAGGAAGGAGAGGCTTTTGGGGGTTTCTTCCCATCCGAGCTGCCCGTGTTAGAGGGTGAGGGGCGTGTGTGCCAGGCACAGAAAGGCGGCCTTCCTGCACGGGCTTCTGGGCCTGCGTCCCTGGCTAGGTTCGCTGGTCGGCTCTGGGTGGACACACCCTGCCGAGGACAACAAAAGTGAGGCCCCAGTGGACAGGCCACTGTGGACAGAGCACAAGCCTCTGAAATAGCTCTTCAGCTCCGGTCCAAACCTCCGAAATGTGACTTTGGGGTAGGACAAAGGCCGCTGTGGAGCAGAAATGGGACAAATATGTAACAGTGCAGGGGTCCTGTAATTCCATTCAATTGCAGGTTTCTAAGAGCAAAAGAAGCAGATTTCTAAGAAAAACCTTCCTGGGGACACTGGGGCTGAGTCACCTCCTCCCAGGGCAGGGGCCCGGCAGCAAGCAGGCCCCTGTCCAAGGCGGGCTGGGTTGCCACGGGCCTCCAGGCGTCAGCCCCATCCTTGGCTGAGGCTGGAAGAGCCTGATTAACATGAAAACGGAAGACACTTGAGCTGCTGGCTTTCTGGGCGGCTGAGGGGGAAGGTGATCGTTCTATCACTGTCTTTCTTGGCTGATTAGATGATTCAGCATATTCCCGGCCTCTCTCTTGGCTGAGGTGATTTATAGTGAGCTCTGCAGGCCTGACTAGGGTGAGTGATGGGGGCTAGGGGCCCATCCTCTGTGTGCGGGCGTGTGTGTGTGCGGGCGTGTGTGTGCGCGTGCGCACACACTCTACACATCACGTACACAGCACCAGATGGGGGTGTGTGTGCGAGAGATGAAAACATTTGCAGGCCTCTCACAGCCACTCTGGCTGCTGACAGTTTCTACTGGAGAAATTCTCCTCTCAGGAGAAAATATTTACTTACGAGTATCTCTTCAGGGAAGGAATGAGAAGGAGGGCAGGGTTTTAGGGCTTCGTCCACTCAGCTGTTGTGAGTTAAGAGCTTTGGGGAAACAAATGAGGACATGCTTGCTTTGAGGGAGGGGAGAAGGGCTGGGGCGCTTTGCCTCCAGTGTCTGAACTCGCTTCTCTGACAGCTGCAGTGGCCAATGGGGCAGAGGCTGTGGGCAGACAACACAATGGGAACGTGTGTATACATTTGGGATGTGCCCAAGATGCACTTTGGCAGCATCATTCAAGCATTTCTTATAGATATTTGGATGGGCTGCTCTGGGTAATTGCTCTAATGTGTAGTTCTGTCCACTCTGGGGTGTAGGCAGATCTTGTATCTACTGAGCCAACGCAGCAAGGGAAGTTATGTTGCGTCCTTAGGGGTAAGGAAGCCACTGCTTAATCTTTCTGGAGGAGTTAAAGATGGACCACATTGGGTGTTTTGGCTGCTGTGAGGAGGACTGGCTGTTTCCATTCATGTGTCTTCCCCCAAGAGTCTCTATAACTTCCATAATAATCTCATCATAGAATACTGACCATTGCTGGACACTCCCTAAGTCACCCATTGGAAACTTGAGAGCCCTAGCCTGCTATTCCCTACCATCCTCATCACTGTCACCATCAGTCCTATCAACATCGTCTTCCCCCATGCTTATTAAGTACATAGGGCATGTGAACAGTTATTCCAGATGCTCTCCAGACTTCATATATTCCCCAAGACAGTCCTTTGGCAATACTCTTAGCATCCTGTGATGGGTAAAGGTATGCATCAGCTGGACTGGGCCACAGGAAGTCTGACATTTGGTCAAACATTATTCTGGGTGTGTCTGCCTGGGCGTTTCTGGATAAGGTTAACATGTGAGTCTGTAGACTGAGGAAGGCAGATTGCCCTCCCCAAGGTGGGTGGGCCTCATCCAATCAGTTGAAGGTCTGACAAAAATGAAAAGGCTGAGTAAGAGGGAAAACCTCCTGCCTGGCTGATGAACTGGGATGGTGGGCTTCTCCTGCCCTTAGAGTGGGACTTATACCCTCAGCTCTTCTGGTTCTCAGGCCTTTAGACTCAGACTACAACTACACCACTGGCTCTTCTGGGGCTCCAGCTGCCAAATGCACATCCTAGGATTTCCCAGCCTCCACAGAAGTAAGAAACAATTCCTCTCTCTCTCTCTCCACCCCCCCCACCCCCGTCTAGATATAGAGAGGTGAGGGGAGAGAGAGAGAGTCCATATATATATATGTGATATGTACAGATAGATAAATAAATATATCCTATTGGTTCTACTTCTCTGGAGAACTCTGACTAATTCATATCCCCATTTAACACATAAGAAAACTGAGGCATGGAGAGGCCAGTTCATTGCACAAGGTCCTACTTAGGAAGTAAAGATTTGCACCCAGAAAGTGTGACTCCTGCATAACCCATTTGTTCCCTCTGGCTCCTCAGCTTCTGCACATGCAATTAATTCCTCATTGTGAGAGAACAAGCTGCCAAGCTTGGGTCCTGGGCCTGGTCGCTGACTGGCGCCACCTCCCCCCATCCAGACCCCGCCCCCCACCAGGGCCCCATCACAGAAGATTAGTGAGAATTCCCTAGGGCTGGCTTGCCACCTCCTGGGTTCTCAAATCACAATCCAAGAAGCCAGGGGATGCAGTAAAGCGGGAAGTGAGAGGGGGCTTCTGCGTCCAGCTGGCTGTTGAAGTGCCGTGTGGCCTTCCCTCTGCACCTCTGTTTTGTCACCTGTGAGAGAGGAGGTGTTGCCTCCCCGATCTCAGTGGCTCCTGATTCCTGAGATTCCATGGGGCTATGACCTTCCAGATGGATGGTTAAGCAGCCCGAAGTAACAAAACTCCGCCATTTCTCAGCCCAAGTGCTTCCCATTAAACTGCAGAGCCAGGAAGGTGGGGGGTGAGAGGTCAGGATTTGCAGCCATGCTCTGCCCTTCACCGGGAGACTTTGGGCAAGTTCCTTCATCTCTCCCCGCCTATTTCTGTAAAATGAGGCTGATGGTCCCAAGTCCGGGGATTGCTGCCATGGTTACCGGAGGTAAGGCAGGCACTGGGCTCATAAGTGGCTCTGGTGTGTACTTCCTTTTCTGACTCGATTTACGTCAATGTGGCTCATTTTCCCAGCCCAAGGTCTGCAGGCGTCATCCCTTTCTCTTCTCTTCCCTTCCTGGAGGCTGAGAAAGCCTTGAGAACACTACGCGATCCAGCCACTCCCTTAAAGGATCAAGCTTGCTTTCTCTCTTCATTTTCTCCCCCTCTTCCTTGTTTCCTGGCTCTTTTCCCTGATTCCTGTCTTTTTCTCAACCAGCAGTTGCTTAGAAGCTCTCGCTACATACATTTGTGCTGTTTCCCTCAAGGTCACGTTCCCACCAGCTTTCTGCACGTGAAGCCAACAGCCTCCCTTCTCAGCCTGGTATCACGTGGCTGCTTAAAGCAGGGAGGAGGGCAGAGGCCACCTCTCCAAGGCCATGCGTGCATGCAGACGCGGACACCCACGGATGCATATGTGTGCGTGTCAGTGCAGAAACCCACGTGTGTGTGTTTGTGTGCATACATGTGGAGGTACACGTGTGTGTACATGTAGACACCCACATGTATATTTGTGCACGCACGGACACCCACGTCTGTGTGTGAGTACGTGCGGACATTATGCACACGTAGCTATCCATGACAACACCCAAGGAGGCACCAACACCCAAATATCTAGCAGATACACAAATGGGTCTGACAAGCTTCTCTTCTTACCCTGCCCCCAAAGTATAAAATTGCCAGTGAAAATCAAGTTGTCTGTACCGGGCGTGAAGGAAGTAAGACTTGCCTGGGTAAAATGAAGTATCCGTGCCCGACAGTGCTCTCTTCATCTCGAAACCAAACATTTTGAAATGTTGCCTTCTCCCGGAGGAGGGGAAGAAAATTCTCAAATCAATCAAAGAAACTAAACAAGGAGGGTAAGACATACTGGGCTCGGGGATTAGAAGACTCAACAATAGCAAGGATGCCAATTTCCTCCCAAATCAACCTATATATTTAATACAATTCCAATCAACAGCCCAGCAGGATTTCTTGCAGGTATAGACAAGCTGATTCTAAAATGTGTGTGGAGAGGCAAAGGAACTAGATTAGCCAAAAAAATTTTGGGAAAAAAAAATAAATTTGGAAAAGTCACACTACCTGATTTTAAGCCTTATTATTAAAGCTATCGTAAGACAGTGTGGTATTAGCAGAGGGATAGACACAGATCAATGGAAGAGACTAGAGTCTAGACATAGACCCACCAAAATATGGCCAGTTGATTTTTGACAAAGGTACAAAGCAATTTAATGGAGAGAGGCTAGTCTTTTCAACAAATGATGTAGGAGCAATTGGATACCCATAAGCAAAAAAAGTGATCCTCAACCTAAACCTTACACCTTATACAAAAATTAACTCAAAGGGGATCCCAGGTCTAAATGTAAAGTGTAAAACTTAGAAAACTCTAGATGAAAACATGGGAGAAAATCTTTGTGATCGAGGGTTAGGCAGAGTTCTTAGACATGGGACTGAGAGTGTAATCTATAAAAGAAAAATTGATGAATTGGACTTCATCAAAATTGAACACTTTTTGTTCTGTGAAAGATACTGTTAAGAGGATGAAAAAGCAACCTACAGGCCAGAAAAGATATTTGCAAATCACATATCCAGCAAAAAGACTTGGGTACCAAATGCATAAAGAATTTTCAAAGCCCATCGGTAATTAAAAATGGTCAAAAGACTTGAACACTTCACCAGAGGAGAAAGGATGGCAAATAAACAGACAACGATGTTCAACATCATTAGCCATTAGGGAAATGATGAGATACACACTACCGACCTATCAGAATGGCTAAAATAAAAAACACTGACCACAGCAAGTGCTGATGAGGATGTGGAGCGACTGGAACTCTTATACGTTGCTGGTGGGAATGTTAAATAGTACAGCCACCTTGGTAAACGGTTTGGCAATTTTTTTTATAAAGTTAGACACAGAGTTTCCATATGACCCAGCAATCTCACACCTCAGTTATATACCCAAGGGAAGTAAAACTGTATGTTCAGACAAACATCTGCCCAGAAATATCGACAGCAGTTCTAGTCAAAATTACCCAAAACCAATGACAATCCAGATATCATTCAACAAGAGAATGGTTAAACAAATGGTCATATATCCACACAGTGGGAAACTATTCAGCCACAAAAAGAAACGGTCTATTGACATACTCAACTCTGTTGAGTCTCAAAGACATTCTATTGGGATCAAAGAAGCCAGTCTTCAACCGTTTACATGCTGCGTGATTTCATTTGCATGAAGTTCTGGAAAAGATGACACTATAGAGATGGGAAATGGATCAGTGGTTGCAAGACATTAAGGGCGGGGAAGAGCTTGACTACAAAGGGGTAGCACAAAGGAGTTGTTTGGGGGTGATGGAAATGTTCTGTACCCTCATCATGGTAGTGGTTACAAGAATCTATACATGTGTTAAAATTCACACAACTGTGTGCGCGCACACACACAGGTTGGGGGGTGTCCCTTAATGAATTACATACCCAGTTCCATTCATCTATTTGGAGGAGTCATGACTGCTTTCCTGTTTTTTTGTTGTTGTTGAAGTGTAGTCAGTTTACAATATTGTGTCAATTTCTGATGTGCAGCGTAATGTTTTGGTCATATATATACACATACATATATTCGCTTTCATATTCTTTTTTATTATAGGTTACTACAAGATAGTGACTATAGTTCCCTGTGCTGTACAGAAGAAACTTGTTTATTGTATATGTATTAGTATCTGCAAATCTCAAACTTCTAATTTATCCCTTCCTACCCCTTGCTTTCTTCTTTTAAGAAGGGAGATTGGATACCTTCACTGGTGTTGGACAGACACACTCATCACCTATAGAAGTTGGATGTTAAATATTTGGCACAGAACTCCCCACCTAGATCCCTTTTTGCCACCACTTTACCCAACCCTAACCTTTCTCTTCAATCCCAAAGTGCCCATACCTATGGGAACCATATCTTTTAATCCTAAGTGGGCCATGTGGTCTCTCTAAGAACCAGTATACTTGAGGACACATCAGAATAGAATGTTTGAGATTGAGACTGACCACAAGACACCCAGGGCCCATGGTGGTCCTGCTCTGATAGTGTCTGTGGCTGGCGGGTGACTCCATGTAGATGTTGTGTCTGTCCCATTTGGAACCTTCTTTCTTGTCCCCCCCACCCCCGCCTCTCCCAGTAAAGGGGATAGCCACAGTGGAAACGCGACTCCTGATAAACAGATAAGCAGATTAGGACTGGCAGAAATTAGGCTCCTCAAAGCAATCAGGCGGAAGATAAAACAGAAATTTAATAAAAATTGAAAATATAATCCATATTACATAGCCATTAAAAATGATGTTTACCAGGAGTTTGTAATAAGATGAAAAATGCTTGTATCACTACGTCGAGCAAGAAAAGAGCAAATTACCAAATTGTGCATACAGTTGATCACAATTATGTTTTAAAAGACATGTAAGTAAAAAGACTGGAGCTAAACACGCCATGACGCTGGCAATGACTGACGTGCAGTGGGAAAACGTGCCTTCCCCCACCATTCTCTAGTTTAATCTATAGATTCCACATATCTTCTAGAATGACTGCCTATATCTAATTCAAATTAATCTTTAAATGTAGAAAATAGAATGTTGGAACTTTATATTAAAAATAACGCTTTGGAGCACTGGTGCTATATATGTAAATGATCAAATATTCATTCAGCACCTCTCATGTCCTGAATCCTTTGCACAATCACTGCCAACCTTCCAAACCCCCTCCTTGGAAAGCCTCCCCAACATACACAATGTCATCCCCTGCACACTGCATTTGTGACCAAGTGCCTCATCAAATAACTAAGGCCAGCTCAAGGATCTGGCACAGACGTCATTGACAAGCCAGCTTCCTTTTGACAATTTCTCCGAGACAGACACCCTGTAATAAACCCACACCAAAAAGGTCCCCAGTTAACACTCGGGTCTCTGCCATGAAGTGGCAGGCTCCCTGCGACACTGGCTCGGTCTCCGTCCGTTCCTCCAGCCCAGCCCCCAGAGCTCATCAAACATGTCCCTCTTTGTGTCTGGTGGCCCCCTCTCTCACCGCCAGCTTCCCCTGATTGACAGAGCCCACCTGTCAATCACAGGCCCAGCTCAACGGCCTTTCAGGAGTTAATACGGGGCCCCTCGGCTGGCCTGCCGGAGCTAATGCCTGCCTTCCCTGACATGGGCATTCTTCCCCCCAGGGCTAGGACCTCTCCCAGCCTCCCCGCCATGCCCCCAGAGTGTCCTGCAGGCCTCTCACAATGCCTGGCCGCCTTCATTAGCCCCTTGGGCCTTCGGGGCCCCTTCTCAGTGCAAGGCGCCATTCACACCGATCCCCGCCCTCCAAATTCAGTGTTAGGCCACCTGACCCCTGTCGGCAACAATTTCTGTGACACGACTCAGTGTGGGAAAGGCCAGTGACACTTTCTAGACAGATCAGGCCCCACACGGCCTCCTTTTACCCTGCCCGTCTTCTGCAGCCCGCCGTGCCCTCCTGCGGCGGCCAGGCTGGCAGGTGGGGAGACTGTCGGGGCCGGGAGCCCGCAGGCCTGGAGTGCCTTCCCTCCGGAGATCTGATCTTGAGTTTGGGGCCCCTGGAGAGAATTCTAGAAAGGGCTTTATCATTCCTGGTTAACCACAAAAAAACAAAACAAAACAAAAAGGGCGATTTGAAACAGGAGAAGCAGGTCTGAATCTGAGATAGTGGAGGGAAATTCAGCTGAGCCCAGAAAGAGAGGAAATGGGGCCCAGAGACCCTGCTGGGCAACAAGAAAGGGGGGAGGGGTAGAGCAGACCCCAGAGTGTCAGAGAGAAAGAGGGGGAGGAGGAAGGAGGCGGGAGGAGACCAACTTGGCCGGCAGGCCATGTTCTGAGCCCTGTGCCAGAACTGGCAAGAGAGACTCCCGACCTCCAGAAGCTCCCGGTCTAATTGGGGTGACAATTGCAATGGACTCCGGTGAGTGCTATAAACAGGGCAGATACAGCCCAGTGCAGATTCTAGAAAATGTACTCATCGCCCAGCCTCTGCAGGTGTGTACAGTGGGGAGATGTCGGGAAAGGCCCCCCCAGAGAAGGGGGTGACAGAACCAAGCCTTCACTGATGAGTAGCAGCTGGCCAGGCAAAAAAAAGAAAAAGGGGGGGGTGGGTAGTGAGGATATTCCAGGCGGAGGGAACAGAAGGTGTGAAGCCACAGTCCCGGCTCCAAGGTTCTTCCATTTTCTCCAGGAAGTGCCTTCAGAGACCTTGCCTGGGAAAGTGGTACCAGTTCTGGTTTCATTTTCTACCTAAGGTCATTGGTGATGGGCCCACGTGCCCTGCAGGATTTCTGAGCCTGGGAGTCTGGGATATTTTGCACCAACATCCCCTACCCCATTGGATGGTGTCCCCGTCACTACTGCCAGGTAACAAGCCTCTCCAAAGCTTAGTGACTTGCAACAACCATTTTATGATGCTTATGGATTCATGGGTCAGGAATTTGGACAGGAACAGCTTGTCTCTGCTTTACGATGACTGGGACCTCAGCTGGGAGATTAGAAGGCTGGGGTGACACAAATGGCCGGGAGCTGGAATCGTCTGGAAGCTCCTTTAGTCATGAGGCGAGCACCTGGGCTGAGATAACAAAGGCTGGGCTCAGAGGGGGCTGTCAACCAACGCATGATGTCTAAGCCGCCTCCTGTGTGACTCCGGGTCTCACATCGTTGTGGCTGGGTTCTGAGAGGAAGTGTCCTTGGAGGTGACATCCAGAGGGCAAGGATCTCAAGGGGGAGACCCAGGTGGAAGCTTCGTGATCTCAGCAGACCTAGCCTGGGAGGTCATTCACCCTCACCCCTGCTGTGTTCCGTGGGTTGTAAGCGAGTCACTAGTCCATGTCAGATTCAAGGGGAGAGGACATAGATGCCACCTCTGGATGGGAAAAGTGTCAGAGAATTTGCAGACTTGTTTAAAACCGCTCTGAAGGATGCCTCTGAGCTAGTCCTGCCCTCTGTCATACACTGGAGGCTTTTTGTGATGGCAACATTAAAAAAGAAACCCAAGGGTTCCTCATAGCGCTGTTGAGGGGTTTATCAGAGGGAAAGCCCAGATCTAAGAGTCACGCATTATTTGAATGACAGCCTGAACCACAACAGCCACCAGCAGCAAGTTCATTCCAGAGGGAGCTTAATGCACACATCAGCTCAAATAAACGTCCGTTCCGTCTGTTGACGGGAACAGCAAATGCAGAGGGTGGCGCACATAGGGAAGGGGGGATGTGCTTAGAAAAAGGGAAAGATGAGAGAAGCATTTTACTAATTAGCAAGATGGGGCTGGTGCTCCTCCCTCCTCGTTTCAAGGCCCCCTTCATAAAAGAGCCGAAGGAGGGGTCAGAAAGTGTTCAGGTTTTCAGGCATGGCTTTAGATGGGTCACTTTGGCTTTTTGGCCTCTGTTCCCTCGTCTGGAAGGTGAGAGGGCCAGAGATGAAGGTCTCTAAGGTTACTCTTTTTTTATATATATATTAAACAGAGGTGCTGGGGATTGAACCCAGGACCCCATGCAGGACCTGGTGCATGCTAAGCATGTGCTCTACCACTGAGCTCCACCCTCCCCCTAGGTTATTCTTGATTTTAACCAAAACGAAGAGCATCCAGTAGGTCAGGGGGAGCATGGCTAGTACAGGGGGCCACCCTTCAGGGGGCTTCACCAAGCCTGCCGGCACAGACCTGGATAGAAAATCAGCCAAGCGTAAGCTGGGTCCGGGCCCTCGAAATGCCGTGTGTCTGATGCCCCATTCCAGCCGGAGTGGACAGAGGCCTCAGGAATCCAGCACCATGGTTTGGGGGTGTGTTTCTTTTGCGAAGAATCACATTCTGGGACACTGTTAACATTGACATTAAAATGAAGAAAAAAGAATTCCTCCGTACCTTCCATACAGTTTAAGGAGCAAAAACTTGGCAATTATTCTAAGCTGGCCGAAGAGCCGTGTGACAGATGACTTTTAAAAAAATCCTGAATGGAGTTCCTTGACATGCCCTAGGTGGAATCCCGGCCAGAGGTTCCTTCCACACCTGGATCAGTTCCCTCCTGCAGCTCCCACACAGGATTCTGCAAAGTCCATGGGCCTCACAAGCCCAGTACACCACTGGGGCCTTCTGGGGGAGTCACATGCAAAAGGCTGGCCCCATTCTCCTCACCTCAGTCTCTGAGTTCCAGGTCAGGACCTGGGGGACAGGCAGAATCTTGGCTGATGAAAAAGGTCATCACATAAAAGAGATCGGAGAGGGGGAGATTTGCTTCCAGCAGGGTGGGGACCAGAAGCCTGCCCACCTGCCATTTCCTAAGATCCCCCAGCAGGTGCTCAGCCTTCATCCTTGTGGAAGATGATGTTTTCCAAAGACGCCTGCAATGAGAGCTCCCATTCATCCCATAAGCTCTTCTACAGTGTAAAGCAGAGGAGGTTCCATGTCCCCGCTCCCTTGAATCTGGTAGCCTATGACTACAGCTGAAGTGACACAGTCTGATGTCTGAGGCTAGGTCATTAAAGGCCACCGAGTTTCCTTCTGGTTTTTTCCTGGGTCTCTAGCTCTTAGAACACAGTGACCATGCTGTGGGGATGCCCAAGACACATGGACAGGCCCCTGTGTAGGTGTTCCAGCTACAGCCCCCGCTGAGGTCCCAGCCAAAAGCCCCCAGATGGGTGATTCCAGCCCTCAGCCTTTGAGACACCTTCAGCCTTCAAGTCTTTCCAATTGAGGCCCCAGACATTATGGAACAGACAGATGCTGTCCCTGTTACACCCTTTCCAAATTTCTGACCCACAGAATTTGTGAGCAAAATAATATGCTGTTTTAAACCAGTAAGTTTAGGGCTGTTTGTTACATAGCAGTAGTAACTGATACACCTCTGAACTGGGTGTAAACCAGTATTTCTCAAACTGTAGTCCTTGGACTGCCTACAACAGAATGGAGGGTGGGGGGTGGCAGAGAGATAGCTACAAATGCAGGTCTTGGCCTCCCAGACTCAAGAAATTGGAATTTTTGAGGGATGGTATCTGAAAATGGATGTTTAAAACAAACACCTCCACGAGATTAGTCTTAGGCATATTGATGTGGACAAGACCATTGGTGCTGGGTTAGGGAAACCACCTTGGTAATGATTAAGTTGGTTGTTTTGACTGAAAGTTACAAAACAACTCTAGGTAACGTAAGCTCCAAATGAGACTTTTTGAACAGATGGAGACACACCTCCTACTTCTCTGTGTGTCCCCTTCATGTTTCCCTAGTCTACTGCCTGGAATGTAGACATGAAAGCTGGAACTAGAGCAGCCATCTTAGAGCAAGAGGTGACCTTGGGAATATGGAGACCAGGCACAATTGAGTGACAAGATAGTAGGAACCCGGATCTCTGAGGACTAGGTGGAACAGGGCTACCATCCCAGTCCTGGGCTTCATTCTTCTGGAATTTTGTACATGAAAGAAAGAAACTATCTTGTTTCAGCCACTGTGGCTTGTTACTTCCAATTGAAAGTCACCTTAATTGGTACAAATAGCAAATGCCATGAGAGAAACCCCTAGATTATTTGGTGCCTAGGAATAAGGGCTGGTTGGGGACTGCCAGTGTCCCCCTAGGATGCAGGTCTAGAACAAGCTGAGGTCAGATAACCCTCCCTGGTCTACAGACATACAAGGAGAAGCCGGCTGGGCTTCAAGCTCTTTCTACAACCCACAGGGTTGTTGAAGATGTTGGTGGCAGACCAGCTGCTGGTTCCAGGCTCCCACGAGGAGCTAGGTATCATCTATCAAAGCCAACTGGATTCTAGGTGCCCAGGGGAGACTGAGGTGTCCTGGTGGCAGGTGCTGAAGGTCTGGCTTCAAATTTGCGTTTGTGCTGAAGACCTCATTAAGGCTTAACTTTTTCCCTAATTAGTCTAATATTTGTTTATAATAGATGTCATTTAATGAGCACTCCCTATATGCTAGGCAAAGTGGTAAGTGCTTAGCATACATGATTTCATTTACTCTCACAACAACTCTATTTTTTAAAAAAAATTTAGTTTAAGAGTAGAGGTAATTAGGTTTATTTATTTTTTAATGGAGATACTGGGGATTGAACCCAGGACCTCGTGCATGCTAAGCATGTGCTCTACCCCTGAGCTCTGCCCTCCCCACCTTCTCACAACAACTCTGTATGAAAAGATTTCCTTTATCAGCAGCATAAGAAAACAGGCTGAGAAGGGGTTGCATAGGATGAGCCCAAGGTCACACAGTAAGCAGAGGAACTAGAACTCAGACCCAATCTCAGTGATGCCAAAGCTCAGGGGCTAACATTTCAGTGTCCTTCTAGAAACCGACTCTCTCCCCTTCCATCCGACGGGAGCAAGCTCTCCACGTTGGCACTCCTCTCCCCAAAGGGCAGAAACCTCGGACACTCCCAAAGATCTGGCAACTTCTGCCGGGATGGGGTTCTTTAGCGAGGCCGCAGATGAAAGAGAACTTGCTGGAACAGGCTCGGGCAAGTGGGCAATGCCTCCGAAAGGGGTTTGGAAAGTGTTGTTGGTCCAGGGCTCAGGGAGGTTTGGAGAGAAAGTGCTATTGGCCGAAAGCCACAGCAACCACCTGGGAAGGGAAACTGGGTGTATTATTTGTGTCACGCATAATAGGTGTGGATCCAGCCAGGGGTGACTGCTCTGGGGAATTTTTCAAGCTTTCACGTGAATGCTAACTAATTGCTCATTCTAGAAAACTAGAAGCCCCTCTCTCCTCTCACCTTTACCTTCAACCCCACTGTCCATCGCAACTTCTTGGCTTGCAAACCACCAATTAGGAGGCAACAGAAACTACCAGCTGCTAATTAATACTAATTAACAGGGCTACTTAAAGTAAACGCTATTTAAAACAGTCAAGTGTTTACCTATTACTGAGTTAGATTGGAAAGGTCATGCCAAGTTTACATGGCTACCCTGATGGCCTTCCATCCATCACCTTTCTTTCCAGGCTCTTCCTTCCCCTCTGGCCACGGCATGTGTCACTCTGGTGTGTCTCCTCCTGAAGACGGAGACTCTGCCTTTCCGGATGTCATCAGCCGCCTTCTCCACTGTGCTTGGAATAAATGCTTTGGTGGAGACAGAGGATGTTGAAGTAAGTCTGCTGGGGATGCTGGTGGTGTTAGAAAACCTCGCGGGGTCTTCTGAAGGTGGTCTCGGGGGTCTGGGTCTTGCAGTTCAATCTGGACACTCTCACCTCCAAACCCTCCTGTGTGCGAGAGTTTTTGTACATCCAAGTGAAGTCAAATCAGAGACATCCACTAAATGTTTCCGGCTGTCCAGGCAGTTGGGGGAATTGCACTTCCTGGTTTGCTGTGGTTGAGTGAAGCCGTGGGACTGGTTGTGACCAATGAGCTATGAGCAGGAAGTGACCTTGCTTTCCCTCTGCCATGATGGATGGCAATCTTCTAAATAGCAGCCCATCCACCTGTGTCATGGATGAGGACCAGATAACGCAGAACCCCTCAGCCAACCCTAAATGGACATATTGTGTGTGTGTAAACGAATAATTCTTTATTGTGTTAAGTCACTGAAAATTTAGGGGACCATTTATTACCGCACCAAAACCTCGCATGCGCCGCAGTAGTTCTTAACTTCCTAGTGTTTTGGATCCGTTTTCCAATTTGGGAATTCTTGTTAACATACTTGAAGGGATTAGAAATCTCATAGGATACTAAACAAGTCAACAGTGGGCACAAGTAACTCCCTATCTCAGTTTTTCAACGTCTTTACAGGCACCCACAGCTATCATTCTTCACCTCTGCGCCCTTGGCATCCGTAAGCGCTCATCCATTCCAGATAATCACCATTTCCTTAGAGCTGGCTTGCTGTATGCCCCCCCTCTTTCCCATGCTTGCAACCTCAATGCCTGACCTGCTTAGAACAATGTTCCATCTGACCTGGCGCCAGAAGAGTTTCACTCTCCATCATTACTCAGCTGTCACGTGAGAACACACCTATTCCCACAGGCAGCAGCGGCCACCCAGTAAACTTCCAGGCAGACGATCCTGGAGATCGCAGGAAGGAAAGGCTCCCAAACCCAGATAAAGAGCTCGAATCGCACAGGGTAGTGAAGCAACCGGAAACACACAGTGGGAAGCAAAGAGCGATGGGGCAGATTCAAACACTTAGGGCAGGATACAGGTGGGCAGAAGGACCACATTACCTGCATCCTGGGGTAAGCAGTGCTATGTCTCTCTGCTGCCTTCGCCTTCCCCGCTGACGGTGTGGGTACGAGACCACAGTTGAGGTTTGAGGTGCACAGAAGTCTGCAAGGTGCCTGGGGCCAGTGATGCACTCATGCTCTATTGGAGGGACCCAGAGACATCGTGCCCCGCCACGGCTGCCCGGCCCCAATTAGCCTGAGGAGCCGCCTCAGTTATTTGCATTTCTTGGACACATGGGGCCAGAATGAGCGTTACCAATGGGTGGCTGAATATTGAGTGCCTCATATGCCTCATGTATATTTAGTTTATCATGAATATTTAGTGCCTCAGGTGCCTTAAATGTATTTAGTGCCTCATGAATATTTCGTGTCTCTTGTATATTTAGTGCCTCATGAATATTAGGGCTCTCTTATGCCTCCATCTCTTTTTATCTCTGTTCACCTATATGCTCCACGTATCTGTGTACCATTTCTCCCCAGTTACTAACTTACTTATCAATGACAAGTTTCATCCAGCCCACTTGTTTACTTGTCTTCTATGGCAGAATGGAATATTCTCAAACAGTGCAGCAAATACACATTTGCTACCACCTTAGTGGTAGCAAAAACTAAATGGTCTGTCTTGGTCAGAATTTTCTTCTGTGATGTCCACGGGCTGTTTCAGTCCACGGCCCAGGCATTTTCCATGCATATCTCATATAATCTGCACACCAAGCCAGCAAGGTAGGCTTTCTTACTCTTACTTTCCACATGAGGACATTGAAACACAGAGAGGTTTAGAAACTTGCCAGAAGCCACACAGCTGGTAAGAAGCACAGTCAGAACTTGAACTCGGATCTGTTGACTGTTCTCTGACATCGTGCTTTGAGGCTTCTGTCTCCACTGGTGGCTTGATGATGTTCTGCATCAGCTTGATGCTTCCCATCTTGTCACCTTCACAGCCTCCACTCTGGACCAGGCTGCTAGCACCACTCACTGGGCGATTGCATTACCTGACTCTGCCTCTCCTCCCCCTCCCACTAATCCAGCCCATACATGGTTTCCAGAGAAACCATTGAACAACAGAAATCTGACTACATCACATCCCTACTTAAACTCTCCAGTAGCTTCCCACTGTTTTCCAAATAAAGATCCCAGCCCTCACCATGACCTATGGCTTCCTTACTACAAAGCCAACACGGTCTGGCCCCTGCTGACCACCCCAGCCTCTCTCTCACCCTGTCCCCTTCACTGTCTTCCGACCATACACATATCTATCAATTCTCAAATATGCCACATTACTTCTCATCACAGGACATTTGCACATGCTGTTCCCTCTAAAATGCTTTTCCCTTCCTTCTTCCTTCTCCATCTAGTTAATGCCCACTTGTCCTCATATCTCAGCTTGTGTGCCCCTTCCTCCAAGAAATTCTCCTCACCCCTATGGTCTAGTCTAGGTCAGTTTCCTAGTTTACAAATTCCTTCCCTGCAGAGGACTGGTATCAGTTATATGATTTTTATATTATTATATAACATTTATTATTATATTTATTATGTATTATTATATTTTATATATTAATATATAATTATATATTATATAATATAATGCATTTTATGTTACTTATTATATATTATTATATTGTTATATTTTTAATATAATCTTATAAATATTTTTAATATTATATATAATATTTTTTAAACATTTTTTTATTGAGTTATAGTCATTTTACACTGTTGTGTCAAATTCCAGCGTACAGCACAATTTTTCAGTTATACATGAACATATGTTTGTTCATTGTCACATTTGTTTATTCGCTGTGAGCTACCACAAGATCTTGTATATATTTCCCTGTGCTATACTGTATAATCTTGTTTATTCTACATATGCCTGTCAGTATCTACAAATTTTGAACTCCCAGTCTATCCCTTCCCACCCCCTAACCTTGGCAACCACAAGTTTGTATTCTATGTCTATGACTCTGTTTCTGTTTTGTATTTATGTTTGTTTGTTTGTTTGTTTTTTAGATTCCACATATGAGTGATCTCATACGGTATTTTTCTTTCTCTTTCTGGCTTACTTCACTTAGAATGACGTTCTCCAGGAACATCCATGTTGCTGCAAATGGCATTATGTTGTTGGTTTTTATGGCTGAATAGTATTCCATTGTATAAATACACCACCTCTTCTTGATCCAGTCACCTGTTGATGGACATTTAGGCTGTTTCCATGTCTTGGTGATTGTAAATAGTGCTGCTATGAACATTGGGGTGCAGGTGTCTTTTTGAAGTAGGGTTCCTTCTGGATATATGCCCAGGAGTGGGATTCCTGGGTCATATGGTAAGTGTATTCCTAGTCTTTTGAGGAATCTCCATACTGTTTTCCACAGTGGCTGCACCAAACTGCATTCCCACCAGCAGTGTAGGAGGGTTCCCTTTTCTCCACAGCCTCTCCAGCATTTGTCATTTGTGGACTTTTGAATGATGGCCATTCTGACTGGTGTGAGGTGATATCTCATTGTAGTTTTGACTTGCATTTCTCTGATAATTAGATATTATATATAATATTATATCATTATATCTGCACTGGTATAATTATTTACTAGCCTCTTCCCTGACCTGGAAATGCTCTGAGATCAGGGACATTAGGCCTTTGCTCCCCACTGTGTCTCTAGTGCCCCCTCTATAGGTAATTATTGTTGTCAATATAGATTCTTTTCTTAATAATATTGCCAGAACCCCGGCCCTGGGACATCCTCAGCGAGCAGTCCTTTTCTCATGAAGGAGAGGACTACCTCTTTGCCTTACCTGGAAGCCAAAACTGATGGCCATCTGTGTAGTATGACCTCAAGTGGCCTCAGAAGTACCCTCCCTCCCATTACTCTGCTGGAAAATTCCATGACAAAAGCATGCCTTTGGGATAGAGTCTTCTGTGAAAATTCAAACCTCTCTGAGAGAACTTTTGCACAAAGTCATGTGACCTACTGGCCTACGGTATGCCAGAGACCGCACTAAGACCTTACCACCCCTAAGGCATGTCAGTTATCTCTTGCTGCGTAACAAATGATCCCAAAACTTAGAGGCTTCAAACAACATATGTTTATTACCTCAAGATTCTGTGGGTCAGGAACCCAGTTGTGCTCTAACTGGGTGCCTCTACCTCAGGGTCCCTTGTGAGACTGCAGTCAAGGTATCGGCCAGATCCAGAGGCTCTACTGGATGGAGGTTGGGGGAGAAGAATCCACTTCCAAGCTCACCCACGTGGCTGGTGCCAGCCTCGAGTCCTCACTGGCTATTGGCTGGAGACATCAGGTCCTCACCACGTGGGCCTTCCCAAAGGCAGCTCACAACATGGCAGCTGGCTTCCCTCAGAGTGACTGAGCAAGAAAAAGCAGGCAAGATGGCCACCAAGTCTTTCTATAGCCTAATCCCAGAAGTAACATCTCAGCATTCCTGTTGTATTCTGTTTATATTCATTGAAAGTGAGTCAACAGGTCTGACCAACACTCAAGGGGAGAAGATTACGCAAGGGCACGAATACCAGGAGATGAAGGTCATGGGAGCCGTTGTAGAGGCTTCCCACCATATATCAGTTCTTATTCTCCCAGCAGCCTTGTAAGGGACTTTTGTCTTCATTTCAAAGGGGAAAAATCTGGGTCAGGGAGGTTAAGTGTGATGGTTAAATTTTATGTGTCAACTTGTCTAGGCTATGGTGCTCAGCTGTTTGGTCAAACACCAGTCTAGATGTTGCTCTGAAGGTATTATGTAGATGTGGTTAACATTGCCAATCAGTTGACCTTAAGTAAAGGAAGTTACCCTTGATAATGCGGGTGGGCCTCTTCCAATCAGTTGAAGGCCTTAAGAGTAAACACTGAGTTTTCCTAAAGAAGAAAGAATGCTGCCCCAAGACTGGAGCATAGAAATCCTGCCAGAGTTTCTAGCCTGCTGGCCTGCCCTGTAGATTTCAGAGTCAAGACTAAGTGTAAGCTCCTATCTGAGTTTCCAGTCTGTCAGCCTCTATGAATTTCAGACTCCAGACTGCAACATCAGTTCTTGCCTGCGTTTCTAACCTACTGGCCTGCCCTACAAATTTCAGACTTGTCAGTCCCTACAATCATGTGCTCCAATTCCTTAAAATAAATCTCTTTATAGATATAAATATAAGTAAATTTAAATATCTGTATCTATATCTAGATACCTAGATAGCTATCTTTATCTATCTATTTATCTATCTATCTATCTCTCCTATTGATTCTATTTCTCTGGAGAACCTACTGATACAATAAATTTTCCCAAGTCATATAGTAAGGGGCAAAGCAAGGAGGTGAAGAAAGAAGTTGAGAGCATAAAGCAGTCATTCAATCAACAAATATCTACTGAATAATGTGACAGATTGTGTTTTCCAAAGATGACCACCACAGCATATCCCCACCCTCATCCGCTTCCTATAATATGACGTTGAGAATTCTCCCATGCAGATATGGACTCTGTGTTCTCTTCCCTTGAATCTGGGTGGGTATGTAACTACACAGGAGGGACACTATTTGATTTCTGAGCCTTTGTCTTAAAAATGACACCACTTTGCCTACCCTTCTTGAAATATTTACACTTGGAACTTGGCAGCCATGCTGTGAGGCAGCTCGAGTTAGCCCACGTGGAGAGAGCCTGGCCGAGGCCATGTGGAGGTAAAGTGTTCTAGCTGACAGTCTAGCTGGGGTCCCAGTCAGCAGCTGGCATCAATCACCAGACAGGTGAGTGTACAAGCCTTCAGACAATTCCAGCATCAGCTTTGAGTCTTCCCAGCAGAGATCCCAGCCATTCTGGAGCAGAGACAAGCTGCCCCTGCTATGTATTGTCTGAATTCATGACACACAGAAACCTTGAAGGGTTTAAAAAAAAAAAAAAAAGATTGTTGCTGTTTTAAGTCACTAAGTTTAGGGGTGATGTGTTACACAACCTTAGAAACTGGAATGTCTGACCCTACATCAGGTCCTGTTGGAGGTCCAAGGGATATACTGATGAGCAAGATAAATCTGGTCCAGTGGAGTTTTGTTTTAGGCAGTTTGTGTGGCTATAACTCAATACCACCAACTGGGTGACTTAAACAACAGACATTTAGTTCTCACAGTTCTGGAGCGTGAGAAGTCCAAGATCAAGGTTCCGGCCAATTCAGTTCCTAGTGAGGACTCTTCCTGGCTTGCAGATAGCTGTCTTCCTGCTGAGTCTTCACATGGCAAAGAGAAAGAAAGAGTCTCTCCGGTGTCTCTGATTATAAGGGTGCTAATCCCATCATGAGGTTTCGCTTTCATGACCTAATCACCCCCAAAGACCCCCACATCCAATGTCATCACATTAGGGGTTAGGGCTTCATCATATGACTTTGAGGGGGACACAAACATTCAGTTGATAACAAGTTTACATACCCAGTGAGGGAGACAGTTCATAGTCACATAAACAAATAGGTAAATAACTTATCAATGCTATTAAGAAAATAAAACAGGGTGCTGTGTTCTAGAGGTACTATTCAAGGTAGAGTGGTCAGGGAAGGCTTCTCAGAGGTGGTGCCATGTGGGTTGAGATGTGAATGATGGGGAGAGGCAGATGAGCAAAGAGCAGGGGAAAGGCATTCCCAGCTGAAGGCACCCCAAGTTCAAGGCTCAAACCAAGGCCAAAGTTGAATGGGGGCTCTTTGAGGGATGTCAGCCGAGGGCTCCAGGAGTCTGGCAGAGGTGGGCTCCACTGCCCGAGGCAGGGATAGGAAACTTCATTGGTTGAGAATAAAGTGCCAGGACTCTTCTGTGTGTCCCCTCACAGCCAACCTGTGGGTGGGTGGGTTGGGGGTGTTACGGGGGTGAGAAGAGGGGAGTGCAGGTCAAATCCAGTGCTCCAGGAAAATGGACCCTGGGAGGGGTCAGCGCAAGCTGCCTCGGAGTTGGTCCAGCCCTGCGCAAAGCCTGCCCTGTGTTGAGCTGACCTCCACTCCAGGCCATGGTAGGGGGTGGGGGTGGGGTGGCAGAGGGAGGCTCTCGAATATCAATGGGCTCTTTCTCCTTTCAGTAAGCTCAGCAGAGCCCTGCCCTTTGTCTGGGGCCCCTGGTCCCAGGGAAGATCTCATAAAGGGCCTCAAGCAGCAGGCCGAAGCTGAGGATGGGGCAATCTGGGCTGTCCTCACAAAGGCAGGGTGAGGAGGTTAAAGCCCAATGTCAGCTGCTCAGAATCTCGTCCCTGGGGCTATTTCTGCTTTTGTTGCTTCTGGTCATAGGCCTGATATCTGATGGGGGCCCCTCTGCAATTAACTACAGAAGAAACTCCGCTGGGGGATGACAAGGCTGGCCTTGGCCAAGGTTACAATGGACTGGGGAGCCCTGTTAGAGGGGGCCCAAAGGGGAGGGGTCTGAAGGTCCTGATTGCCCGGTCTCTGGGTTCCCAGAATCCCAGCTCCATGGGCTCCTCGGAGCTCATCAATTTGTATCTCAGATTCCCAACATCTCAGGCAAGGAATCTATAACTGCCTGATCTTGGGGTTTTGGGGGAAGGACCTTGCCATGTGATACTGCTGGGGGATGGAGGCAGCTTCACACCTAGACTCTCCAGGAATGGTGAATGAATGCACTAATATTGCACATCCCCATCAATAGGAGAAGTATAGTGGGGTGGGTATAGCTCAAGTGGTAGAGCACATGCTTAGCATGCATGAGGTCCTGGGTTCAATCCCCAGTACCTCCTCTAAGAATAAATAAATAAATAAACCTAATTACCTCCTCCCACCAAAAAAAAAAAATTTGGAGAAGTATAAAGTGTAATTTAGTCATGCAATCAAATACTACACAGCAATATAAAAGAATATATAAAGCAATATAAAAGAATGTAATATAATTTATATATTTATATATATTCTTTATAAATAAAATACATAAATATTTAATATTTTAATTTTTATAGTTTACATAATATATAAAAATATGTATGATATGCATTTATAGTTTATATTTCTGTATTAAATATATATTTAATCTTTGTATATATAAAATTATAAATATATATTCTTTATATATATTTTATATATTCTTTATATGTGTAAAATATATTCTTTATATATGAAAGAATGTATAAAGAGTTCAATAACATGAATGAATCCTACAGACATCATGCTGCGTGAAAGAAGTCACAGTAAAATCCTGTTGAATTCCATTTATAAGAAGCTCACGGACAGGCAAAACCAACCTGCAGTCAGAATCACTAGAAGTCAGAATAGTGATTGCTTATAGGGGCACTGACCGGGGCAGGGCACGAGAGAACCTTCTGGGGCAGGTGCTGGAACTGTTCTAAATCGTAATCCAGGTGATAGTGATGGTTACATACATCTATACACACATACAAGTTCATTGAGCTGAACATTTAGGATCTGTGCACTGAACCATATACATGTTACACTTCAAGAAAAAAATGAAAATTAAAAATGACCTGTCCAAGGGGAGCTCTGCTTACCGCCCCCCTCCCATACACCCTGCTGCACGAGTCTGAGCAAAGTGCTTAACTAGCCCAGGGGTGATTGTATGGACTATTCAGGGAGCCGGGTTTTGGCTATACTGAGGATTTCAAGCCACATTCTCAAAAGGAGCCTTTGGCTGGCACCTGGCCCCTCAAGTCTGTTCTCCTCCTGTCCACAGCGCTATGGTCGCAGGAGGTGGCATTGGGGGGCTGCCCTGGAGCACAGCAGCCAGAAAGCCCTTGGACCAATTACTAATCCTCCTTGCAGCGCCTCAACTCACATAGATGGGGGCCAGGAGCCTAGGCTGTCTTCGTGGAGTCACCTTTGCTCGTGTTTTCTCCACCGCTTCCTCCTTGCAACCAAAAGCTGGCTATGGCTACAGGACCACAGCCTTCCCGGTGGAGCTCCTACACTTTGCTAGTTTGGCTTCCTGAACACACTTATGGGTTTGATTGAATCTCTGGGCTTTCACCGGTTTGTCCCTCTCAACTTGGATTATCTTCCCTCCATATAATCTGCTCACCGCAGACACACAGCTCCACAAACTGACGCCTCTCCAGAAGGAACTCTGGGCTGATCTGTTCCTGAGTAGCTTGGGGAGGTCCCAAGTGTTGCTTTGCCTCTTGAAGCCGACAGGAAATGAAGTACTAAAATCCAAAGGCATGGGTGAATGACTCGCTCAGCAAACGACTCTTCCACCAGCCCTGAGAGCTCAGGTAGGACTAGGAAGCAGAGAACTTTGTCCAAGCGGGCCTGATATTTACAAGGGCCACGGATACCAGCACACGAGCATCCTGGAGAAGGATGATGGAGATAGACGGTCTTCCTCAAATGTCTCTGCAAAATCGACCATGTCACCACTGTAATCCCACCAGTCTGGGATTCAATATGAATCTGGAAGTATTTCTCCTGAGGACTTACCTAAGAAATACACAACACAGTTCCTACCGCTGGAGCACCTCAACATTTATTGAATGAGAAAAATGGATAGATGACTTCCAATTAGCCATGGAATGATTGAGCACACACACATACCTCCACTGTATCTCCCAAAGCCCTCACTAAAATAACAGTAATGGGATTTTTAAAGAAGGATTTAAATCCATAAAGATAAAAAAATGAGAGGAAAATACAACTATTGAAGGATGTCATCAACATTTTTGAAGCCAAGCCGGAAAGCAAATGGACAAGAGGTAACTGACTTAGCCGACTGGAGAACTTTGAAGGCTAAAAGCCTGTGGGGATAGAAGCTTCAGGAAGCAAGCTGATTCGAGCAGTAGAACCCAAGAAAGGCTGAGGAAATGGGGGCACCAGGTCCTGCAGAAGGTACAGATGGGCTGAAAACAGGGCTTTTGGCATGTCTGTTGAAGAAACGATGAACCTGGAAAGCATGGGATTCAGAAAACTGGTGATCCCACATATTGGAGAAGGGCCAGGAGAATTCTCACTCGGATGCTGAGGGGAGATCGCGGGGGCATCGCTGAGCAGCAGACCCAGAGCAGAAGCCAGGACGACCGTAGTAGGAGCGCACAGGATTCTGGGACAGGATCTCAAAGAAAAAAGCACAAAGAAGCCAAAGAGTTTATTTGAATGTATCCAGAAGCTAAACAAACAAAAAGGGGGTAAGAGATAAATATTAACTCTAAGGAAAAGAAAAGTTTGTACAGTAAAGGACATGTGTTCCAAGCGTACTACACGACATGGCAGTGAATACATTTACATACTTATAAGCAGTGAATACTGACGTAACAAAAAAAAAGTGATCTAATTTTATCAGGATAATAGGCACAAGAGACAGTGTAGGTATGACTAGAGGGGAGTTAAATTTGATTTTCAAGTAAAATACCAATGGTGGATTTTCTTTCTAGGGCTGCCATACAACGGACCACAAACTGAGTGGCTTAAAAACCAAAAATGTATCATCTCACAGATCTGGAAGCTAGAAGTCCAAGATCAAGGTGTCGGCAGGGCCACGCTCCCTCTGAAGGCGCTAGGAAAGGCTCTGTTTCAGGTCTCAGCTTCTGATGGTTCTTTGGCTTGTGCAGCATAACTCCAGTCTTCACATGCTATTCTCCTTGTGTGCGTGTCTGTGTCCAAATTCCCCCCTTTTTATAAGGATACTAGTCACATTGGATTAGGGTCCACCCTAATGACTTCATCTTAACTTGATCATCTGCAAAGACCCTATTTCCAAACAAGGTCACCTTCACAGGTACTGGGGATTAGGGCTTCAGCATCTTTTGGAGGGGACACAATTCAACCGATAAGAGATGGATAACGTCTAGGATTAATATATCAAGAAATAACAGCATCAGTGCGCTATTTAGAAATAAGAAGGTCAATATGAGAAGAAACAGAGTGGAAAGTGGTTCCTTGTGGGTGGCAGAAATTGGGGTGGAGCCAAGTGAGCTGCCGCTTTTTCTTTATAAGCCTGAAAGGACTGCCCGACTATTGAAAACATGCACATTTCTCACCCACCTCGATTATCACACTCATCACGTGTCATTACAATATGATTACTCATCTGGGGTCCACACAGGACCATAAACTCCTGCGGGCTGATACCAATCATAGCCAATATTTACATAATGCTTACTGTGTGCCCCGAACCTCACTATTCTAAACAGCTCACAACAACCCCGTGAAAAGGTACTGTTATTATCCACCATTTCAGATGGCAAAACTGAGGCACAGAGAAGTGAAGTGATTTGCCCAAGGTCACACAGCTAACTGGAAGAGCCTGGATTAGAAAGGCAATGTTACTTCTACTTCCGATTCCTTTTGGCATTCCCTATACTGCTGAGTATGGAATCATACCATAGTACCTCTACCTGTTAGAAGTAGGAAGAAACAGGTGGATGAGCCTCTTTGTCTGCTCATCTTTGATGAGTGTGTGGTTGTCCTCTTTCCTGGGCCAGCCGAGGCTCATTATGTCTGCAACCCATGCTCCCGTCTTTGGGAACCTGTCTGCCCTCACACTCTCCCGTCTGGGTTGCCATATTCTTTTCCATATAGTCCATCCCACCCCATGACTGCAGGTGATTGGGCTAAAAGAGGCCACTGACTCGGGACCAGCCAATCAGAGGCTGCTCTGGGAGCCAGGGCGTGGTGTGGTCCGCTGAGGAGACAACTTGGTCAGTCCAGTTCCTCCTACTGGAAAATGTTTCACCTAGCTGCACAGAGAATCCAAGCCACGCAGCCATGGGCAGAAGGCAGCACCAGTCTGTTCAGGGCTGGTTAAGTTGTGAGAAGCAGAGAATGGCGGACAGGGGGAGAACAGAGAGAAGCAGAACCACGTCACGGCCCCAAGAGAGTGGTAAAGCCAATGCCTGGGGCTCCCTCAGCGCCCATGGACTGTCCAGTTCTGGACCTAGTGTTGCCTCACAACGAAACCCCCTGTTTTTTGAGACACTTGAGTCTCCTCTGATCTTGTAAATAGCTCCCATTGTCTACGATGGCCTGTGTCTTACATCTGGGCATTTCTCCTTTCCAGATGTTTCCCTCTGCATGTCTTCATCTGTTTCTCTCTTCTTACCTCTTTATTGCCATCACTCCCCCTCTAGCGCTCTGGCTAACCAGACATTACATTTTGACTGTGCATTGTTTTTCATGAAGTCATGGACCGTCAGCCCTATAAGGCACCTTTTACATTAATGCTGTCCAATAGAACTTTCTGTGATGATGGAAACGTTCCACATCTGTGCTGTCCAAGACGGTGGCCACCAGATACATGTTGCTATTAAGCACTCGAAAAGGGGCCGTTGTGACTGAGGAGCTAAATATTTTATTTTATTTAATTTTAATCACTTTAAATTTAAATAGCCCCATGTGACTAATGGCTATTAAGTTGGGCAATACCGTTGTTCTATCTTCTGATCCATTACCTCTTTTTACAGACAAGTCTCTCGTTGTGAGTGTAAGAGCTGTGGATCATGTCCTTCCTATTCTGGTGTGTGTCTCCTCAAGTCACCACCCAGCTACGGGACACAGCAGCACAGGGACTGGGGTGACGGGCTCCTACTGAAAGACGAGTAGTTGCACTCTCAAAACAGCAGACCCAGGCAGACCCTCAGAGGCTCTCCATGCAAGGGCCTGTGTGTAGTGGGGGGACAAGTCAGGTGAGGGCTGAAGCAGGACAACATCATAACCTCAAACTCAGGGCCACCTCTCTGATTTAGGGGACCTCATCCGAGGTGGTAGCCCCTGGGACAGAAATGAGCTAGATGATAACAGATGCACACTACTGTAAATAAAATAGGTAAACAACTGAATCACTTTGCCGTACACCTGAAACTAACACAACATTGTAAATTAACTATACTTCAATTAAAAAAGAAAAAAAGGAATGAGCTAGCTGACTCCCAAAAGTGCTTTTGCTGGACTACAGATGTGGCCCAGATGTGGCCATGTGACCTTGTTCTGGCCAATGGCATGTAACCTGAAAAGATGGATGTCACATTCAGATCTGGCCCATAAAAATCTCCCATGTGCTCTTTCCCCTTCCACACCTTAGTACAGATGAGTCCAGCAGAGCTACAGGATGGAAGGAACCTGGATCCCTGAATCACTCCTGAGACGAGAGCCTCCCGTCTTTCAGGGTCACCCATTTTGGACTTTATATCAGTGATAAACAATCCTCCGTTGTGAGCTGTTGCACCTTGGGGGGTGATCTGTTGCAGCAGCCAGCGTTTCCCTGACTGTTACACACCCAGGAAACACACTTCCTCCTGAACATGTCCTTACGTTGTGGGTGGCGGGGACTGGGATGACTCTGGCAGTGAGTGCAGTGAGGGTGATGTGGTCTTGTCAGTTACCATCCAAGATCTCAGAGCACAAGGTGAAGCAGTGGTGCTCGGCACTGACTGAGTCTGGGTGGGGCCTTCCTGTTACTCACAGCCTACCCTCTGTGTAGCTGCGGCCAGACAGACCTGTGCTCCCCTTGGTCTCCTAGGCCGCTGAATGGAGTTTCTAGCGGATGCCCACAAGGGACCAGAATCCCTCTGGGGGAGCAAAGGCCTACAGAAAAACCTCTCTGAGGAGCTGATGGCCTTCACTCTCCACAGGGATAATACACGGGCCACATGGGGCTTCCCTCCTCCACTGTCCTCAGGCTGGGCCAGTGGGCCTCAGTGTGAGGGACAGGGAGCACCTTAGCACCCAAGAGCTCATGTGACTTATTCTACTGTAAGCAGCAAGCAGAAAGTCAAAGAAACTGGAATCACGATTTGAGCGAGGCCCACGGTGGCTATTTCTTGGCAAAGGAATGAGGAACTTGGCCAAAATTCCCTGCCAAAATTTCCCCGGCTCTGAGAGTCACGGATGAAGGGCGCAAACACTTTCTGCCTCATTAACCAAACTAGGGAATACAAGAGGAGGGTCAGGCTTGGGAGGGGAAATGTTGAGACCACTTTGGAGCACACGACGTCTGAGGGGTCGGTGGGGTGCCCACATAGATGCTTCTAGCATCTGGATGGGAATGGGGACCTGAGAGGGTCAGATCAGGGAGCAAGCTTGTGTCTGGAGACAGCTGATGAGGGAAACCACAGGGAAGGAGGGGATTGCAGAGAGAGTCAGAAGAGGAGCTCCTTCTCCCTCTCTCTGAGAGAGGGGTGTGGAAGGAGCCACCATGGGGGGAGAGCGTGAGGGAGGAGGGTGTGGTCAGCCAGGTGGGGCAGCCAGAGGACAGGAGGGCAAGGGCTATGGAAAGGCCATTGCATCTGGTGACATGAGCTCACTGGCGGCCCTCGAGAACAGGAGTTAACCCAGAAGGACACTCACTGGTTGGCAAGGGGAAGTTGGGTGGAGATTTAAAATTTATGGCAGAGTCTGCAAAAAGGATAAATTGCCCCTTAGGGACTGTAAGCTAATTGTATCCCGTGGTGCGCCTGGGGCAGGGACGGTCTAGTGGCACAAAACAGAAGCCCCCTTACACAAGCTTAAGTAAAAAGGGAGAATTTATGGGAAGACCATGAGGCTATCTCCGAGATTCAAGGACAGGAAGTGCAGCCGGCCTTAGGGGGCGGGAACTGGCAACTGGGGAGCCAGCAGGAACCTTGGCAGCTCTGTTCTCTCCTTCTCTATCTCTGCTTTCCTCCCAGATGGCTTCTTTCTTCTCTCTCAGCTTTTTCTGCCACTCTGTGCACATGGTGGAAAATGGCTGCCTCAGGTGGCCTTCCCTGGCCTGTTCACGTCCGTCTTCTCCGGGCTCACACTGCACCTGGCACAAGGCATTCAAACAGCCAACAAAGACTGCCTAGGACCACCAAGGTGTCCCGAGGCCCAGTTCCTGGGAGAGCATCTGATTGGTCCATTTGGGTCAGGTGCCCATCCCTTGTCCAATCAGCTATGGCCAAGGGGAGGGTCTTGTGCCCTCGGGCCCCTCAGTGGGGCCTGGGGAGCAGCATCTTCGGAAAGGCAGCCCAGGCAGGTTCTTGAAGAGGAGACTATGGGGGCTGTCATACTGTCTTGTTCCAGACAAGCCAGACAAGCTGCAGGCCTCCTCTGATCCTCCTGGAACAGAGAGAGGCTCCTGAGGTCAGCCTCCACTTTAAATAAACAATACCACGAAAGCCACGAGGAATGGGGCATGTGCACCCATAGACAAGCGGCAAATGACGCTGTACCGTGTGCCTCCTCTCTCTCGTCCATCTGCACATTCAAGCCCAGGTACACCACCCAAAGCGCTCATCAGGGCCTCTTGCGACATTCAGGAGATTTCCCCAAGCTCAGCTGTCATCTACTTTGTTTCCCTCCGCTCCAGCCTGAAATGGGAAGAGCTAAATTGGAGGGGCCTGCGGGAGAGGGGGCCGCAGTAGTTGCCCTGCTTGGAATGGCCCTGACCCCACAGTATGTGGATCAAGCAGTCTCCACGGGAAGCAGTTAGGCTAGTTTGACAAGTATTTAGGTACAAAGGGGTGATCGACAAAGATGTGGGTGTAGGGGAACCACAGGGATAGCAGAAGCAGAAGCTGTTAGCAGTGGAGATTTTTTTTTTTTTACCACCTCAGATCCAGAGGTGAGGAGAGAAGGCCACCTTAAAAGGAGCAGGGACATTCAGTGGGAGGGTCAGTCAGCCCAAGCCAACTTCACAGGGAGGAAGTTGGGGAATAAACTTCACCTCATTTCTCCTCCTGCCCTCTGAGTTCTTGACACCTGGAAGCCAGAGGGCGGGGGGCCCTTTGAGATGGATGCAGAGGCGTCGTCTTCCTGGGGCACCGTAAACCTGAGGGGGCAAATGGAAAATGTGACCATCTGCTTACACATGGGTCATGTGCTACACTGTGGGCTCCTCCAGGGCAAGCCGCTTGGCTCCTTTCTTTTTGTCGCCAGCACCCAACCCAGTGCACCTCTTAACAACCCTGTAAGGTACCCTGTATTCTTGTCTCAGTTTTACAGACTAGGCTCAGAGAGGTTAGGCGACTTGCCCAAGGTCACCCAGCGGGTTTTGGTGGGATCACAGCTAGGACTTCAAGTCCATTTTGACTATCATTTACAGTCTGCCATCCATTGTCAGAAGGCCTCTAAGGCTCGTTCCTGGCTGTGCAGGCTGTCCAGAATTGGAAACTCTGACTTTCAAGAGGCTGAAAAATTGAGCAGGAACCAGAGCAAAGAGGGGTCAGAATTGGCACTGAGGAACTCAGGGCACGGGGTGGGGGAGGGAGGGTTTCTGCTGCTGTCTCCTGGGTTATTAACACCCTTTACTTCTACCCATTCTTTGCTTCAAATACAAGCAGAACCAGGGAAGAGGGGGGCAGGGGGATGCCCTCCCTACTCATTGCAAAACTGAATACTAATTTTGAAGATTTTAAAATAGAATTCACTTAAAGAGGAAGGAAATTCTGACACATGCTACAACATGGATGAACCTTGAGGACATACTCAGTGAAATAAGCCAGTCACAAAAGGACAAATATTCTATGATTCCAGTTGTTTGAAGAAATCAAAGTAGTCAAATTCATGGAGACAGAAAGTGGAATGGTGGTCACCGGGGCGCTGGGTGGGGAGGAGGGAATAGGGAGTCAGTGTTTAACAGAGACAGAGTTTCAGTTTTGCAAGATGAAAAAAGTTCTGGAGAGGGATGGTGGTGATGGTTGTGCGACAAGGTGAGTGTACTTAGTGCCACTGAGCTGGACGCTTAAAAATTGATTACAATGGTCCGTTTTATGTTATGAGTATTTTGCGCAATTGTAAAAAAACTGAATTTGGTAAACATTTAATGAGCACCTACTGTGTGCTCTGCACGAGGAATTCAAAGCCTTCAAAGCCTTCAAAGCCGTAAAACATCCGCCCTAGTGGCAAGCTCAGCTGCGTTGGGCAAAGTGATGTAAATGAACTTTGTGCTGGGTGGGAAGTACAATAATACAGTGTGGGCGGGACCGAGGGAGCGATGGGGAGGGAGGGTGGGCTCCGCTGCAGTGGGGATGGAGTGAAGCCTTCTCGAAGGAAGTAGTCTCTTAGCTGGGCTTATCCAGAGACTGAGAGGACTTCAAGGGTGAGAAAAAGGTTGGGCAGGAAGTGGAGGAGCGGGGAACACACAGAACTTTCCAAGCAAAGAACTCTTGCACAAGGAAAAATGTAGAGGTGGGAAATAGCATGCTGTTAAGCCTCTTCTCCTTTGTTTGTGGGATGTGACCAAATCCACATCCCCTTATGCTACACTGATAGGTCTACGACAGTGCGTCTCAAACCAGTCCCTCACAGACTGACATGTGGCTCTACTGTATATGACGATTATGGAGTTTATGCCATATGCCACTCACCATGGAAATTTGAACCAATCTATTTCCTGTTCAACAAGAGTCCACTGACAAGCAGCAATGGATGTCACAGCAAGGTCAAGTTGCTTTCAGGTTTCCAGAATGGATACTTTCCATTTCTGTGCTTTTCTTATTGTGGACCAGCACTGGTCCACGGACCACACTTTGAGTAGCGCTGGTCTATAAGACCGTGAGTCCCTTAAAGGGAGGAACCGTTTCTTTTTATTTTGTCCATCCTTCGGACTTGTAGCAGACTACCCCAGAGAAGTCCTCTTCTTTCCCAGAAAGGGATGCCTACCTGTTAATTAGCTAGTGTTTTCCCTGTGTTTTGAATATGGAAAGCTCTGCCAGTATTAAATACTATTATTATTATTAGCCTTGTGTCCACTATAGTGGATGTCATTTAATTAAAACTGCATAATAGGCAAATCTGCCTTAATTGGCTGGGATGTGGCTAGGAAACCATTTCGAGTCTGTGTCTGCATTCTCTGTTCTGTGGCCATCACATCACATTCTCTGGCGATGGGTCATTTTGGAGACCTTGGGCAGGGTTCAGGGAAGGTTATCTGGCTACTGATTAACACTTAATTAGCACCTTTTTCATGTAGCACAGCAGTGACTTTGTAAATTTAAAAATTTCAGGGGACCACTTAATGTGGAATTAAAGTACAAGTGCAATATTTAAGATGCATGAAATTGTTTTACGCATTACAGCATTAACTAGCTCTTAATTTATGCAGTGCATGCCAGCGAAGGGCAATTAAAGTGTAGCAGGGAAAAAAAAATTATAGATCTCTACGTTGTCCTGTCTTTTTGTCTAACAATGCTTCTGAAAGCTTTTGCTACATTCATATCTCAACTCCTATTCTAGATTTAGAAGTAAATGCTAAGTTCTGAAACTTGTTTGCCCGATAGGAATTGGCATTATCTTTAAGCTGAAACTACGTCCAACCACTAAGTCCCTCCAGGGCCCAGAAATCCACCCGGCCTCAGTGATTGGTCCAGGGATAGGTACATAACCCCAATATAGCCAATGAGATGTCAGGAGACATTTGCTGGACTTTAAGGGAAGTGATGCTAAAAGTGTCTTCTTTCATGTCGGAAGGAGTGGTTCTCCTTGCCCCCATCAGTGTGGGGCAAGGATGTGATGTCAGGAACGGTGGCAGCCATTTTGCAAGCAGTCTGCAGCTGCAGGGGGGTCATTGTTTAGAATTTGGTGATGAATCCAACACCATGGGAGGCCATATGGCAAGATGAAGACAGACTCAATCCTTGAAGATACTGTGGGAGACACTTGATTTGGACTAGTCTGAAGGCCATCCAATTTCTGAATTATATTGGAACCTATAAATATGCTGCGTATTCCCAATTCCCTGACTTATTCATGCTGTTCCCTTTGGAAGGCTCTTTCCTTCCTTCTCCATCCTTCAAGACCAAGTCCAAAAGCCATCCTTCTAAGAAGCTTTTCTTGAGCTGAAACATGCTCGGGATGGTCAGAACCATGCCCAGATCCTCTAGGGTGCTAATACCCCTTACTTGAAATTCTCCTTCTGCAAGGAGCACGCGCTTCCCTGAAAAGCGTGAAGCTGCAAATGTGACTCTCCATCTCCCCCGAGAGGACCTAAGCTTTTGCTTTTGTCCCCAGCGTTAGTGTTGCACCTGGCACACTGAGTCCGCAAAATGCTGCAAACCCGTTCCTAGAAAGGAATGTTAGTGATATCAGGATGGTGTAGTCAGAAAAGAAGAAAGCACATACCAGCATATGGTCTTTTTAGCTAGAGCCAGAAGGAAGAAAAAAAAAATACTGGGTAAATGCTGCAGCTGGGTGGATTCCTGGGCCACTGCAGCTGCTGAGAGCAGACGAGGACTTGCAATAAGAAGGGGGAGGAGTCACAGATGCAAGCCAATCAGAGTATTTGTCTGTCCCTCAGTTTGTAACTTACATAGATGGATACAGTGTCTAACTACAAAGTTGAGGGCTAGGAAAGCAAGAGTTTCCCGGTCACCTCCTTGTCCCCATGCCCCGTGTCCTCTTGGCAGACATGGAGCTGTACTGTTCTGATCCCTCTCCAGCCACTCAGAATCTGGTCAGCTGACAGCCTTATGGTCCACCCAGCGCTACTCGGAGTAGTGGCTCTAGCCAACGGTGGCACTCAGGGTTGGCCATTTCCACCCAAATTGGGGCTGCTCCAATAGGCACCATTCGCTGGGAGCTGTTCAGATCTGCATCACTGCCTGCTCGCTCCCTGCCCAATCCTGCTTCTGCCCTTCTCCTTTCAGGGATGCTTCCTCAATAAACCCTTGACACTCCTGACTCTATCTTAGCACCTGCTTCCCAAAGAACCTGCCCCAGACATAAAAACTGCTAACTCATGAGTGTGTATTCTTCCAGACATTTTTCTATTCATTTACATACATGTATGTATGTATACTCCCTAAAGATTTTTTTATAATTCATTTTGTTTTTACATAAATAGGATTGTACTATGTATATGAATTATTCTACAATTCAAATCATTTTAGCACATCTGCATGAACAGTAGGTATCAGTGCACAGAGGGATATCTTTTTTGCTTGCTGTATACTATTCCACAGTATGGCAAGCCCACTGTTACGTAACTTATACTGATGGATATTTGGCTTTTCTATCTCCTATAATTATTAATAATGCTGCTAGGAACATGCTATAAGCAGATTTCAAATAATAATAATAATAAACTGAACATTATTCTAGATAGTTTATAAACCTGAATTAACCAAGCCTTTTTTTTGTGTTCCGATGCTGCTCTGACGTCTAGAGATTTTGCTGACCCTGGAAGGATTGCCCCTCCCAGGATTAGCCAGTTCCTGGAGATAATAAACCAGCAATTTGCCTGGGTGTACCTTTCAAATGCAAACCAACCAATCCAGAGCCCACACCCCTAACCGCCACCTCTGTCTGGCTCTCACACTCCAGGCCCATCCTCCTGCCCTAATCGGACAGCTAGGGGCAGCCCCAGTGCCCCAGAGCCCACTGAGATCATTCAAACCTTGCCCTGCCTTGCCTGTTCCTTTTCACGGAAACCATAATAAAGGTTCTTGCCCACCAGTTTTCCCGCTAGCTCAGCTTGCTGACCAGCTCCAATGCTTCCTTGTGTGCCCTTCCTCCTGGGGCCTAGCGCGGCCCCTCCTCTGGGGATGTGTAAGTATAACCAATTATCTTTTCTGTGGCCATCATCTCCTGATCTGTTGGCATCACCAGACCTGAATAATAATAATAATTATTCAAAACAGGAGGCTCGCATCCGCAAGGTGGAACAAACATTTTCTTTTTCTCCCAATGGTTCCAGAATGCTTTCATTTGTGAACTCTTTCTGGGCAAAGTGAAGTGCTAAATGTGCTGAGTTACTTAGGGCAGACACAAGAAAGAACTTCCTGCTAGTAAGCAAGGCCACCTGAATAATCGTACTCTGGGAGCATCTTTCAAAGAGCGGCGTCAGCGGCCACAGCAACAACCCTGTGAGCCGATTCCCCGCAGAGCAGAGGCAGGGACCGAAGCAAGGCAGGCAGCTCCTGCCAGCTGCAGGCTTCGGGAATTTACCGCCCACCCGGGCACAGCCCCACCCCTTGCTGATGGAGGCAAGGTTCCCTCCGGCCCACCCCGGCAGACAGCTGAGGTTATCCTCACCTGAGGAGGGAGGAGGGCTGGGATTACCGCCTTCTCTGTTGCCCCGGGGCTCTGGGCCCCCGACGCGGGGCATCCTGGCGGAGGTTGGCCTGTGTTCACAGCTGCCTGCCGGGAGCCGGAGCCTGTCAGCTCGAGCGGCGGCGAGGGAAGACGTTTCTGACACAAAACCCCAGGGGAATCCACGGAGGAGCTGGGCTGTCATTACTTATTAACAATAGGCCTGATCCCCAGCCCGGCAGGCCCAGGGAAATAGCCTGCAGGGAGGCCGGCCTCCCCGCTACGAGGTGGTTTAACACTTTCAGGGCAGGAGGAAGCTGTTTGGGGGGTTAATTGTCACATTTTTGCATGTAAGAGGGGCCATTCTTTACATATTCTACACCGGAGCCCTCTTCCTCCTCTTCCCCACCCCCTCTCTGTGTCCGCATTCTTCTCTTCGGTTCTCCTGCCCCCTCAGGTTTTAAGCCGGCAAACCCACAGGATGTGGCAGGCTGTGCTTATAAAGAGGAGAAAGATTTGAGCATGCACGCAGCCAGACACCTGGGACTAATGTCCTCCGAGAGGGCGTGCAGGGAGAGGCGGGGAGGGGAAGAGGCCGATGGAACTGGCAGCTCCTGGTTGCAGACCCGGAAAGGTCAGCAAACTAGCTGGTCGTTAAGGCTGGTTATTGCCTCTTTTCTCCCCTCAAGGGGACCTGGGCTCCAGCGCCAGAACACTGTGTCCCAGCTCCGCCATCTCAGGTGCGCGAAGCCACCCACCCGTGATGTGGCGGGTCGGGTTTCCCGGGGAAGCAGATGCGGAGACGCAGATCAGCATGCAGGCCACCTTTTAGGGAGGACTTCTAGGCTCAGCACCTTAGTCTGGTGTGGATCAGCCCCTGGGTGTGGGCGGCTTCTTTAGCTTGGGGGAAGGGCCAACAGCTGAAGGCCGGCTGCAGGCAGCGCTCCAGCCGCAGAGGGTGAAGTCCTTCCTTGCGGAAGGGGGAGCACGGCCACCACCACCCTGCTTCCCGGAGGACGGCTGAACTGGGAGCTCTCCAAATCGCAGCGGGGGCATTCCTCAGCCTCCCCACCGAGGCCAGCCTGGCCTCCTTTCCTGCTGCATCTCCTCCCGTCCTTCCTGCTCCTCCTCCACCCATCCCTCCTCCCATCCCTCTTTGATTCCCTCTTCCCTGCAGGGGCTATCCCGAGGTTTTCAAAGTTTTTAAAGGCCGTCCAATTCGGTGGGCCAGTGCAAGTTTACGAGGCAGCGGAACTGCCCTAATTGAGGTGGAAGGTCAGGGAGCCCCTCCCTCCGGCCACCGTTGTCTTGCTGTAAAACACTTTGTAATCTGTAAAGAGCTGGCTGGCTGGCTGAATCCAGAGCATTTTTTTCCTCTCTAATTGGGCGGTTCCAAACTTCACCACAGGGGGTGCTAAATTGTCATAGGCTCTTTTATTTGTGTCAACAGGAGCAGGAAGCGTACAGTTGCTATCTGTCTGTGATGTAAATTCCATCTGCTAGGTTCCAGCTACTTTAGGAGAAGGTAGTGGGTCTAATTGGGGACATGCATTTAGGAACAGTCAGTTAGCATTTTATCACAAGTCCACGCTCCAGAGCCCACCATGACCCGAGCTTCCATCAGCACCAGAGGTTTTGTTCATTAGCATAAAAGGGCCTTAGAAATGAGTTCCCACTGGTGGAAGCACTTCGAGGTGGGTGGATGGATCAGGGATAGGAGCGGCACTTCAGCTCTTGCAGGCGCAGACCGGGAGAATCTGGTTCGCTCCGTGGCTGGTCCTCGGAGGGCTGGCACCGTGGGCTTGACTCCAAAGTGGTCCTGCGTGCGCTGAGCGGCTAATTTGGTGGATTTGTGCCCCTGGAGTCGGACTAGAAGGTTAGAGAATCCCGCTGCAAGACTCTCCTAGCATTTGCCTCAGGCAAACTTTCCTGCCTGGCGCTGTTGGAGCTCTTAAAAGGACGGAGGCTTGAACTTCACGGAATTTACAGGACGAGTAATATGGCTGCTTGGCGTAGCTTGTTCAGAACTTGGCCTGAAGACTTCCTTTCACAGTAACCTGGTGGCACGGTAGGGAGAGGGGCCCTACGCCCTTACCCACTTCTAAATACTAAAAACTACAGAGATTTATCAAAAGGAACCTAATCTTTTTTGGGGGAGGGGCAAGACCGAACTGGTTTAGGTCAATTAGCGCCAGCCTAAAACCCCACCCCAGAGCCTCTATAAAACCTTCATCAGCTGTGAATTCCCACCTTCCCACAGCAATAACCACTGTGTACCCCTGTGTTTTCTCACGGGTGTAATAGGGGTCTAATCCTTGTGTCTTCTGTCATAAGGAGTTACAAGGACTAAATGGATTGTTTTGTTAAACCCTTCCAAAACAGGTTGGATTCACAAATTGAAGACTGATGCCTTGAGGTTGGGGGAGGTAAAAAAAAAAAAAAAAAATCAGCGCTCAGAAGTGTTCAGAGCAAGGAGGCCCCTGGTGTTCCTTATCAGCAAAAGTGTTTATTGAGGGCTGGTGTGCATGTGCGCCACGAACTACACTGACACGGGCCCTCGTGTCTCCATGTTTCTAGCGCGTTTCTAGCGCAGGTGAAGCTTGATTAGGAACAGGGTCCATCAACTCACAGATCCTGCACACAAACAGATAATCAGCACAAAACTCCGGTGAGGAGATTAGATTAGATACATTAGATCTGACGGCTCAGAATGCTGGTTGCCTACTGAAGAAGGGAGCCAAGCACTGTGATTTCTCAACTTGGGTTAAATCTCTCCCTGCAGCCTGGCCCTGAGAGGCGGAGTCCAATTCACCAGGAAGGGAAATGGATGGTTCTCAGCCAGCAGTGACCAGCCCACCTGTATGAGGTAAATCCCCGTGCTCAAGACCTCAGAGCACAATTTTGGTTCGGAGTGGCCTCCGGTGCCCTTTAGTGGATAAAGTGTTTTCACTGTCAATATCTGGTTGGAACTTCATAGCTGCGGAAAATGTGAGGGTTGTGGGGCAGACGGCTGCATCTCCTTGAGATTGTTGATAGCTACCTCCCTGGTCCCTTGCTGATGAAGGTCTAGATTTTTCCCGATATTGGATGGCAGTGTGTTGTTCATGGAAGGCGGACTTAACCCCAGGAGATGATTCATATGTACCCTGAGCAAATCATGGTACAAACATTACTTCTTTTTCTTTCTTTTTTTTTTTTCCTTTTTTTTTAATTGAAGTATAGTTGATTTACAGTGATGTGTTAGTTTCTGGTGTACAGCAAAGTGATTCAGTTATACATAGTCTTTTTCATATTCTTTTCCATTATAAGCAATTACAAGGTATTGAGTATAGTTCCCTGTGCTCTACAAAAGGACCTTGTTGTTTATTTTATATATAATAGTATCTGCAAATCCCAAATTCCAAATTTATCCCTCCCCACCCCCTTCCTCTTTGGTAACCATAAGTTTGTTTTCAATGTCTGTGAGTCTATTTCTGTTTTGTAAATAAGTTCATTTGTATCGTTTTTTTAAGATTCCACATATGTAATATTATATGATATTTGTCTTTCTGACTTCACATAGTATGATAATCTCTAGGTTCATTCATGTTCCTGCAAATGGCATTATTTCATTCTTTTTCATGGTTAAGTAGTATTCCATTGTATATATATCACATCTTTATCCATTCATCTGTTGATGGACATTTAGGTTGTTTCCATGTTTTGGCTATTGTAAATAGTGCTGCTATGATCATTGAGGTGCATGTATCTTTTCAAATTAGAGTTTTCACCTTTTCCAGATACATGCCCAGAAGTGGAATTGCTGGACCATATAGTAACTCTATTTTTAGTGGTTTTTTTTTTGTTTTTTTTTTTTACAAACATTACTTCTTGATGATTTAGTTTAGGGACATCCCTGTCCTGGCCTATAGAATCTAAGAGGGATCTTGGTAGGAGGTTTCTGAGAAGTATTTTTCTCCACGAAAAAAAGAGAAATGCTTAAGGGGATTGCTGCCACCATCACCCATCCATGTTATTCTTGCTTTTGAATTCTGTTGTAAGGATATCAGATATTGGAGTAGCAGCAGCCATTTTGTGACCGTGAGGGGATGATTGAACAGAAAGGTAAAAAGAGCCTGGGTCCTTAATGACTTCTTTGGCCATCAAAACAGAGACCACCTGCCTCTGGGCTTCTTATAATATGAAATATTAGTATATCTTTATTGTTTAAAATGCTTTTTATTAGATATGCTGCTGAGAGCATTGTAATGGGTATAATCCCAATTTAATAGTGGAGAAGTCTAGGAGAAATTAAGTCATAGAGTTAATTAGTGGCAGAGAGGGGCCTAGAATCCAAGGGTTCCAGTTTCACCCAGAGTACGCTTCTCTACCTCTGAACTCTACAGAGTCTTAGGGAACCTCGGGAGCCTCCTCAAGGCCAAGGGTGCCAATGTGCCCCTACCTCCCTTCCCCAACCCAAGTCAGAGCAGCATGGCTTTTATCTGATTTATCTTACTGGCTTCCCACTAACATTCTGTTTGAAACAAAAGACTGTGAGGCTTTAACATATTTAAAAACCACTGTCCCACCTCTTATCCTTAACAACAGTGACCAGCTCTTTACCCCACCGCAGCAGAAACTGTAAAGAAAATGTCTTTTCTAAGAGGAAACATCGAGAGTAAGGGTTGTATTTTATTTCCCAGGTGTAAGCCCAGAGATCCCAGCAAACTGTTCACTCACGTGTGTGCACACACACGCTACAGACACACACGTACTTCTGAAGCATATACACGCAGACGCGCTGTTTTGATTTTTCATCCTATTAGCCGCTTTCAGGTTGTGAGGCAGAATGAGGCACAGTGAGGCTAGCACGGATGCTGGCGTTGACGAAGCCCCTGGAGGGCCGACCGAGCAAGAGCTCCTGACTTGGTTTTGGAAACAGCAGCAGCCGAGGCCACACTGATCATCTGGTCTTGTCCTCGACTGTTCCAAACTCCGAGGCCACCTCTATTCTCAAGACCCAGCTTCTCTTGGCTTCTCCCACTTGCTCTCAAACTGCTCAGGATTAGAAACCTTCCCCTGAGCAGATCTGATCGGGTGGGCTCCTCACTGCACCGTGTGGACCCCCCAGCCTCGCTCGGGCCAGACAGAGTTCTCCAGCCAGGGTGCCTCATGCCTTTCCCGGGATGCAGATTCCTGACCCAAACAGTGGTAACAGGGTAACAGAGTTCAGCGACACAAAACACAGGTGGCAGCTTATGCAAAAGGAACCTGGCTCTCCTCAAAATAGGGTTCTGAGCAATGCAAGTGCCTGACGTTTAAGCAGCTCCGATGCAGCCTCCTGAGAACCACTGGGCACTGCCTTCCTTTCTTCCTTCTGCTCCTCTATGTGCCCCTCCCCCGCCTTCCTTTGGTCCCTCATCCAAGAAACATTTCTTCAATGCCTAGGATTCCCATGATCTATTGCTGCTTCATAGACAATTGCAAAACCTAGTGGCTTCTGAAGAAAACCATTTTATCATATCTCACAGCTTTGGGGGTCAGAATCCGGGCAGGGCTTGGCTGGGTGATTCTTTTGCTTCTCTTGGCATCTGCTGTGATCGCTCAGTGGTATTTGCTGGCAGCCTGGCTGGTCTGGACGGTCAAGGTGAACCATGTCGAGCGCCTCAGCAGGAAAGGCTAGAAGGCTTGGGTCACTGGGCTTCGCATCCTCTTTTTACCACTCAGGGTCCTTTCTGTAGATGAGTATGACTCTGTACATGGCAGCTCTAAGAGTGAGTGTTTCAAGAGACAGGAAGTGGAAGCTGCCAGTCTCTTGAGGCCTGGGCACCGAAATTGGCACAGTGTCCCTCCTGCCATATTCTGTTGATCAAGATGTCACATAGCCCACCCAGATTTAACAGTGGGGGGGGGTTTGCAGTCCCTCTCAACGAGAGGAGTGTGAAGGCATTGTTGGCCATCTTTAATCTGATGGGAATTGTGAGAGATGCTGTTAAGTAAAAGATCGAATAACATGAGTACTGCTGTGTCGTTTGTTCCCTTTTTACTTCCTCTGGGTTAAGTCCAGATCTGAGGATAGATTTTCCTGTTTCCCTAAGTTACTGGAAAAACTCCGTTTGATATTGTGATGGGGGTGAGTGGAGCAGAGAGATGAGAGACAGAACCTGGGCAGTGCGGGGCTGCTCTTAGGAAGTCAGGTGGGCTAGGGGTGAGATCCAGGAGAAAAGATGCCGCAGCTGAGTTGATGAGGCTGGGAAGTCTGGGGCAAGGGGAGCAAAGAGGAAGGCACCATTGGCACTTGTCCGGGAAGACAGGACCTTGACATTTTCTGAGTCTGAGTTCCCTGGAAAAGCAGAGCCTGAAAATGAAGACTTGGGCTCAGGTAGTTAATTGGGAAGGTGACCCCAGGCAGCACAGTGAAGGGCTGGGGAAGCGAGGTGGGGAGGGGAAGGAAAGCAGTGAAAGGTGAGCTGGGGAGCGGGTGGGCATCTGCGGCCCCCTGGGAGACTCTGGGGGAGCTGCTCCAGAGTTGTCAACCCGAGAGCAGCAAAGCAGCACTATTTATATACCAAATTCCTTCCCTCGTTCATCAGGAGTGGGTCCTAGGGCCTTAAGCCCCCAGTGCTTTTGCCCTGCTCTGCACCAGTGACCATCCTAGGATAGTCATTGTGTCCAGGAACTGCCTGTTGGTGGCCTCCAGGGTGGCTGAGAGGGTCTGGGCAGGGCCCTGACCGTGACTGCTGAGACGATTTGTGATGAGAATTTCCATTCCCTTTGCAGTGGGACAAGCGCAGGGCCTCTGCTTCACACACCTCCAGGGGGCGCCTGTCACACTATGTTCCATGTTAAGGACACCCCCTGCCTCCCCTCTTCTCGTAAATTCATCCTTAAAACCCGCATGGCCTGCAAATGCTTTGGGAACCAGCAAATTCTCTCTGAGGTCTATGAAGAATGCCATGTCCTAAGTCAAGGTCGGCTCTGGGCCAGAACAAAGATGCTGGCAGGGACAAGTGGCGCGTGCGGTTACCCTGTACTTGTCTCCACGCAGCAGAGAGTACAGGAAGTAGGGAAAAGAAGCACCTTCAGAGACACGATGCCAGCCTCTGGGACCCCTTCTCGTGTCTTCCAGGGCTTAAGAAATATATGAAGGTACTTTGTCCACTGAGTCCAGACCAAACCAGCAGGTTCATTTACCCTTCATGGAGGAAGTGACTTGACCCCTCTGAGTTTCTGGCTCCCCATCTAGAATCATCTCTCAGGCCTCTTAAACCCTCAGAAGCTGTGATCTGATTCGATGAGGATGGAGTGAGATGAGGCGTTTTGGTGATCACTGAGTTGTTAAAAGTACTGTACAAACTGAAAGCTGTCACAGGATCGCGACCGTTACGGCAATGCAGAACTTGTGGAAACAGCCTCCTCCCCTAGGAGCCCCCACCCAGTGCCCCGCCGTCCTGCTCCCCACACTCCTAGCAGGAGCCCTGTGTCCTTGGTTACTCCCTGAAATCTATGTTGAGAGACTTTGCTTTCCTAGTGGTCTCTTCTCAAAAGGAGAGGATGGTGCCCCAGGCCCCTAGCTCACTCATATGCCCTAAGATGCCTTGGGCTACACCATGGGGGCCCCATTCTGCATAGACTCAGATGGGTGATTGTGTGTTGAGACAGGCAGGTCTTTCTGTTCAAATTGCCTTCAGTTAGGGGGCCTTTTCTGCTATTCTGGTTCTAGAATTATCTCTAGGCTGCCTCCTTAGGATGCTCTTGGTTGCAAGTGACAGAAAGCCCCAACACAGGAAGATCCCCAAGATGATACTTCAAGGTTCTTCTCCTCTGTGTTCCTCTTGGCTCTGCCTTTCTGGGTATGAGTGTTTGAGTTTCAGCCTCTAACTGGTCCCAGAAAGGCTGCTGCAGTTCCGGGCATCACATGCAGGTACACAAGCTCTAGTAGCAAAGAACTGTTCCATCCAGCCAGAGATGATATTCAGAACATCCAGCAACCAGTACAGCAGGGTATGGACCAGTGGGAAGAAACTCCAGCTGTACTGGCATGGGCCTGCTGAATATCACGTGTTTCCAGGGTTGCCTTCCAAAGAGGAAGGTAGCCCTCCCAACAGAATTAGCTCACAGCTCATTGGCCAGCACTGGATTACATGACTCCATCCCCAAAGCCAGTTTCTGAGGATTAGAATGGTAAAGATTTTGCCACAAATTGGGGATGGAGTCCCATTTCTTGAGGGTGGATATGGGAGTTAGATTTGTGTTCCTGTAGCAGGTTGGAGGCTGGGGAAACGATCCGTCTCACCTGCTTCCCAGGCTCAAACCTCCCCGCCACCACCCCTCTGAAATCAGAGGCTCCTTATGCTAGCCTCAGATCCACTGTTAAATCTGACCTGAGCATCGTATGTGTGTGTCCTTTAAACTTTTTATTTTGAAAATATTTCAAATCTACAGATTTGAAACTGTAAGAATAGGGCCACAAACTCCCATACACACTTCATCCAGATTCACCCATTACTGACATTTTACCATATTTACTCTCTCTCTCTACACACACACACACATACACACACACACACACACTGTTATTATTTTGGTTGAAGAATTTGAGTCAGTTGCAGACATTAGGACTTTTACTCCTAAATCTTGAGTGTGATTCTCCAAAGAACAAAGGCATTTACTTACATAACCACAGCCCAATAGTCACATTCAGGAAATTCAACATCAATGCAATACGACCATCTGATACACAGCACATGTTCAGATTTCACCAGTTGTCCTAAAATTGTGCCTTTTAGGGATTTTTCTGCTCCAGGATTTAATCCAGGATCACATATTATTTTTGGCCACCTGGTCACTTCACTCCCCTTCCGTCTGGAACGGTCCTCCAGCCTTTGTTACTCCTGATTCTGACAGTTTTGAAACGTACAGGCCCGTTTTGCAAAATGTTGCTCGATTTGGGTTTGATGTTTTCTTACGATTAGATTCAACTGAGCATCTTCTTTTTGCCCCCTTGCTTCTTCAACTGCAAGTGCTTGAAGCTTTTATGAAAGTTATCTTTATAATGTCTGCAGAGTATAAGAGAAGTGCTGTTTGGTTCAGTTAGGCCCATTTCATGGATGGACAAACTGAACCCTTCTAAATGAGTCATTTGGGAGATCCTAGGATACGGGTAATCGAAGAGGGCTTGTGACAGACGAGCAATTTCCACTCAGTTGCCTGCCTTTCTCCCTCTGTTTGCTCGCACCTCATCTCCCCTTCTCTTTGGTCTTAATTATTAGGCAAATTATCAAGTGTTTGGCCAGGCTGCGGGCCAGGAGGCTGTTGGTAGCCTGCAGATCTTGCTTTTCAGGTGAGGTGGGGATGAGTCTGCCAGCAGCCTTCCCATGACAAGGGCGTGATGGATTTCACCCCATTCTTTGATATCAGTGCTTTTGTTAGTTTGCATTTTATGCAGTGCCTTTCCCCTCGGCAACTCAAGGCCTTTTGGAGAGTCTTATGTAATGAAAAATAATTCTGCAAGGTAGGCAGACCGGGCAAGGCCAGGATACAGAAACTGCATTCCTCATATGCGTGCGCAGCAACCCTGCTGGGGCCCTTCAGCATTGGGGCAGCGACATTTAATATTCTTGGCACTTGGAGACCATAAGGGAGCAAAGATGCAGGCAAAGGGGGATGCAGTGGCCTTTGCTAAGCTCCAGGGAGACCCCTTTTCCTGTGCTTTGGTGACTGGCTCTTAAATAAGAAAAGGAGGGACTTTAAGAGAGCGAGGTAAGGGAGGGAGGAATGGGGACAGTGATCAAGAGGAAAAAATCAGTAAGGGCAGGAAAAAGTGCCCCGAGATCATAGTACACCCATCAGAATGACTAATACATCAAAACTAGTACCAGTGCTGGTAAGGATGGGGAGCAACTGGAACTTCATAGGCTGTTGATGGGCTGGAACTTGGTGCAGCCATTATGGAAAACTGTACGGATGCTCACCGCGTCACCAGCAGTTCCTCTCCTGGTGACACAGATGAGCACATACGTTCACTAAAAGACCTGCAAAATAATATTCATCACGTTACTCCATTCACCAAAATCGAGGGACTACCAAATGTTCACCAGAAGTAGAATGGATAAATAAACTATGGTGCATTTATACTATGGAATATTATGCGGTGATGAAAAAGGACAAACTACTTATTTGTACAATATGTAGACAACTCTCACATACAGAATGTGGAGTGAAAGAAGACAGACGATAAGGGCTGAATTCTGTATCATTTTGTCTATATAAAGTTTTAAACCAGGCTAAAGTAATCTGGGGGGACAGAAATTAGGAAAGAGGTTACCTACACACCGGAAGGTTGAAAGGGACTATCTGGGGTGCAGGTAATGGTCTGTATCTTGGTGTTGGAGGACACATGAGTTTACTTTGTCAAAACTCATTGTGCTGTGTGTTCATGACATGATACTTCAAAAAAAAGTTTGCAATGAGGCAGGGAGGAGGAGGAATAAGGAAACACAGATGTGCCTCTGTTGGTGAGCAGGTTGGATTCTGATAACTGTCCTTGAATCTGTTTTTTTTTTTTTGTTAATGCAAAGGGACCACCACTCACTCCCCCAGTTTGTGGCAGTAGTTAGGATACATTCTTTTTCCCCTGGTGCTTAGCTTTCTATCAGAGTTTGTGGGTGAAAATTTCAGAAGCAGAGAAGCTTCTAATTAGAGCAAGGCTAAGGGCATTAGTGATTTTGGACTTCATTCATTCACTCATTCATTCATTCAACCATCAAAAACAGAACAAATTATTGTGTGATTCTGAAAGCTTTTGGCCAGAACTATTCATTTCTAGAAGTCTTCCTCTCAGCAACAAGACATTTCAGCCCATCTGGGGAAAAAGTTAGAGGTGGGATGGGGGCTGCCACTGCTGTAAAAACTGCCTTCTCTCCCTTTTCCCCTAGATTTTGGGACTAGGGGGCCTAATTCCAGCCAGAGTGGAAGGTGACAAGGTAGTGATAACCTTGAAAGAAGGTGGATCAGTTTCTCAGGGCTGCCAGAACAAAGTACGGTACACTGGGTGGCGTAAACAACAGGAATGCATTGTCTCACAGGTCTTGGGGCTAGAAGTCCACGATCGCGGTGTGGGCAAGGTTGGTTCCTCCTGAGGGTGTCAGGGAGAATCTGTTCCCGGCCCCTCCCCCAGCTTCCGGTGGTTTGCTGGCCGTCTTTGATGTCCCTTGGTCTGTAGAAGCATCCTCTCCATCTCTGCCTTCATCCTCACATGGCGCGCTCCCAATATGCATGTTTCTGTGTCCAAATTTCCTCTTTTTATAAGTCATCCTGGAACAGAGCCCACCCCCATGACCTCATTTTCATTTGATCACCTCTGTAAAACCCTATCTCCAAATAAGATCACATTTGAAGCATGGAGGGAGTGGATTAGAACTTCAACATACAGGCATACCTCATTTTATTGTGCTTCATTTTTTTAATGGGCTTTGCAGATATTGCAATCTGTACAAATTGAAGGTTTGTGGCAACTGCCCGTAGAGGAAGTCTATTGATGCCACTTTTCCAACAGCATTTGCTCGCTTCATGTCTCTGCCACATTTTGGTAATTCTGGCAATATTTCACTCTTTCATTATTATATTTGTTGTGGTGATCTGTGATCAGCGATCTTTGGTGTTATTATTGTAATTGTTTTGGGGCGCCACCAACTGTGCCCATATAAGATGGTAAACTTAAACAATATATGTGTGTGTTATGACTGCTCTACTGACCAGCCGTTCCCCCATCTCTCTCTCTCCTTCTCCTTGGGCCTCCCTATTCCTTGAGACATAACAATATCAACATTATGCCAACTAATAACCCTACATTGGCCTCTAAATGTCCCAGTGAAAGGAAGGGTCTCACCTCTTTTACGTTAAATCAAAAGCTAGAAATGATTAAGCTTAGTGAGGGAGGCCTGTTGAAATCTGAGACAGACTGATGGCTAGGCCTCTTGCATTAAACAGTTAGCTAAGTTGTGTCTGCAAAAAAAAAAAAAAAGTTCTTGGAGAAAATTAAAAGTGCAACTCCAGTGAACACATATGATAAGAAAGCAACAGAGCCTTATTGCTGACATGGAGAAAGTTTTAATGGTCTGGAAAGAAGACCAAACCAGCCACAACATTCCCTTAAGCCAAAGTCTAATCCAGAGCAAGGTCCTAACTCTCTTCAGGTCTGTGAAGGCTGAGAGAGGTGAGGAAGGTGCAGAAGAAAGGTGTGCAGAGGTTAGTTCACGAGGTTTAAGGAAAGAAGTCATCTCCAGAACATCAAAGTGCAAGGGGAAGCAGCAAGTCCTATGTCGAAGCTGCAGCAAGTTATCCAGAAGACCTAGCTTAGATTGTTAATGAAGGTGGCTGCACTAAACAAACAGATTTTCAGTGTAAACAAAACAGCCATCTACCGGAAGAAGATGCCATCTAAGACTTTCATAGCTAGAGAGGAGAAGTCAATACCTGGCTTCAGAGAACAGGCTGACTCTCTTGTGAAGGGCTAATGCAGACCGTGACTTGAAGTTGAAGCCAATGCTCATTTACCATTCCAGAAATCCTAGGGTCTTTAACAATTATGCTAAATCTACTCTGCCTCTGCTCGACAAATGGAGCAACGAAGCCTGGATGACAACACATCTGTTTCCAACATGGTTTACTGAATATTTGAAGCCCACTGTTGAGACCTACTGCTCAGGAAAAAAAGATTGCTTTCAAAATGTTGCTGTTCATTGACAGTGTATCTGGTCATCCGAGAGCTCTGATGGAGATGTGAAACAAGATTAATCCTATTTTCATGCCTACTAACACAACATCCATTCTGCAGCCCATGGATCAAGGGGTCATTTCAATTTTCAAGTCTTATCATTTAAGAAATACATTTCTTAAGGCTACAGCCACCATGGTAGTGATTCCTCTGATGGATCTGGGCAAAGTCAGTGGAAAACCTTCTGGAAAGGATTCACCATTCTAGATGCCATTAAAAACATTAATGATTCATGAGAAGAGGTCAAAATATCGGAGTTGTTTCTCATGGATGAACAAAGAAAGTGGTTTCTTAAGATGGAATCTACCCATGGTGAAGATGCTGTGAAGATTGTTGAAATGGCAACGAAGAATTTAGAATAGTACATAAGTGAAACTTAGTTGATAAAGCAGCCAGCAGGGTTTGAAAGAATTGATACCAATTTTGAAAGTGTGGTGGGTAAAATGCTGTCAAGCAGCACTGCATGCTACAGAGAAATCATTTGTGAAAGAGAAAGTTGATGGATGTGGCAAACTTCACTGTTGTCTTATTTTGAGAAATTGCTGAGGGGAGAGTATAGCTCAGTGGTAGAGCACATGATTAGCATGCACAGGTCTCGGGTTCAATCCCCAGTACCTCCATTAAAAATAAATGAGTAAACAAACCAACCAACCAACCTAATTACCTTCACCCTCCTCCCTAAAAAAGAAACTGCCACAGCCTCCCCAACCTTCAGCTACCACCACCCCGATCAGTCAGCAGTTGTCAATATCGGGACAAGACCCTCCACCAACAAAAAAGTTACAACTCGCTGATGGTTCACATTTTTTAGCAATAAAGTATTTTCACCTTAAGGTAGGTGCACTGGTTTTTTCTTTTAGACATAATGCTATTGCACACTTAATAGACTACAGTAAAGTGTAAACATAACTTTTATGTGCACTGGCACTCTGGGCTGGCTGGAAGTAAGTGTCCAGGAATGAATGCCCCTCGCCAATGAGGGGCTGGAGCTGGTGGATCAATACCCCGGTTACCTAGTCCCTTAGTGGCATGATCCTGAGGCATGTTTCCCCCAGGCTCTCAGCGGGTCCCCACAGGACTGAGCCCCAGTTGCCACGGCATTTATTGACACCCCTCCCGCCCTGTCTTGCTTCCCTCTTCCCTCACTGTGCTTCCTGGATTACCTCCCAAATGCACTCAGATTCTTGTCTCAAGGTCTGCTTTGGGGGAAATCCAACTAAGACTGGGATGATATGGTCACACACTGGTCTGCACGGAGCTTTCTTCAGCCAGGAGTGTGGCTCGCAGACTTCTTCCAATCAGCACGTACTGAAGGACTTTATTATTCTGTAGTCCGGGTGTGCCATATTTAAAGTAGCCAGTCCTCTTCTGGTGGACATTTCGGTTGTTTCCGGGTTCGGGCTGTTATGAACAAGGTGGCAATGAGCAGCTTTGTGCCTGCATCTTTCTGCAAATGGGCAAATCCATCTGAAGGAGTACTTTCACGAAGTCCAATTGCTAAGTCAAAAAGCTAAGGGAACAGTTTTGATCAGGACCCAGGGGTGGCTCTGGAGCTCCAGATTGGTGGTGACAGGAGTAGAGAGGATCGAGCCTGGGGATGCTGTTCGCAGTGGGGAGCCAGCGTGCCTGAAGAGGGCCTGCCCGCCTGGAGATTTTACCCAGGGGTCTCTGTGCATTTGGTGGTGGTGGGGGCTGCTGTGTGCTGGGCCTTCCCCCAGAGTCAGTGTCTTCAAGAAGAACCTCACCATCCCATTTCACATGCCCATACCCCGCTGCCACGTTTATGCCAAAGATAGTTGTTTTTCAAGCCAAATCCCCCAATTTTCAGATGAAAAACAACTTGTTTTGAGAGCACGCACTCCTGAGATCTTCAGGCTCTTCCTTCCGGCTGATGAAATTAATTTTTAAAGTAGGAGGAATTGGGGAGGAAGCTGGGAACAGATCCTCAGTGCGTGCAGGGAGTGTTTTCTCTAATTTGATCGCTCTGCCCACTCGTGAGCACTTCCAGTGTTTACCTGATCATCAGCCTTTGCAGAAAACAAATTTTAAAAGCATTAAAATACTCCTTTGTTCTCCTCTTGAGTTATTTTCTGCCTGCTGACTGCTTACATGATCTCACCTAAAGATGCAGAGAAAGGAGCCCCAGACCTCGCTCAGGGGACTTGAGCTATTGGAGAGATGAGACAACAAAGGCTGGAAGCAGCAATGGTGGCCACTGTCCAGAAGGTCAAGGTGAAGGACGGAGAGGAGAGAAAAGAGTCCTCTTTCCCTGTCTTTTCCTTTTTCCTCTTTCTCTTGCCTTTCCTTTTCATCTTTTTTGTTTTCCTTTGTCACTAGGAGGTAGGGAGCAGGGCCAGAGATGTCACGCACGCACGCACGCACACACGCACACACCAGTTCAGGATCTGAGCCAGCCCTGGTGAGTTTCTGACAGCCACACCCCACCTGATTCCAACCCCAAGGTCCCCCATGGATGTCAATCCAGAAAAAGCAGGACAGATGGTCAGCCCCCTCAGCAGCCACACTTAGGAGGGGTTGCTCCTGGAGAGGTCTGCCTTCCCTGCCCTCGGGGAGGGCCCAGGACTCAACTGGCCTCCCTAGGATGTCCTCTCAGCTGCACAGGGATCATCCTGGAGGTGTGGGTGGGATCTGGAAAGAGAGGTGTCGCAAAGGGAGCTGGTCCTCCTAGGCACTCCAGCAGAAGCGGGGGGTTGCATTCTGACCTTGTTGCCAAAGGTGTGCCATGTGAAAGAGTGACGCGGCCAGGAGCGATTGGGAGGGGTAGTGATGCTGACCGGAGACCTTATTTATTGAGCACTTACGCCAAGCCGGGTCCTTGTCATCAGATAGTCCCAAGTTCTCATCCTTTGTATCCAGGGGAGGCTCTTATGCCTGAAGGATGTGTCTCAGATGTGTAAGGTCTCCTGGTAGTTGTCCCTTCCCCGGCTCCCACTGTCTCCAGTCCCTCAGCACCTCCTCCCCATCCTTCACACTCCTGCCTCCTCGCTTTGGGGAAGCAGCCTAGCAGAGAAGCTGTGAGTGGGGGACTCCGGGGCTGGACCGTCTGGGCTAGAATCCCAGGACGGTCAGTGACTGGCTCTGAGACCTTGGGCAAATTTCTGAAGTGCCCTGTGCCTGTTTCCTCATCTGGTGGTTGTGAGGGTCAGTATTGGGGAAGCAAGTCTAACAGTACCTGATACATGGTAAGCCCTGAGTAAGTGTCTGTTAATTTAAAACGGGGGCAAGTCCCCCGGCCTATGGAATGCAGCAGCCTTTTACTGAAGGTTTGGGGGTGATGGTGGGTAGTTCCCATACAGTGACCAACAAGGGACCCATTCAGGATGTCATCCAAGGTGGCGCCGTAAGAAGATCCTGAGCTCACCTCCTCCCTCAGACACACCGAATCTGCAGCTACATATAGAACCATTTCCTCTGAAAACTGGCTGAGCAGCTCCTTCACATCAGCCAATGAGAAGAGAGCCCCATCAAGGTGGGATGGAGAGGCAGAGACATGGTCTCACCATAAACCCCACCGTGGCATGGCAACCCACAATTGGGAGGGAACTCACACGCCCAGAACGTCTCCCCCTGAGGAGTGAAGGGTTTAAACCCCACATCGGGAACCCCAACTTTTAAGACCTGTTCCAACCTCTCCATTCTGGATGCTGCCCTGCTCTGATCCTTCTTCAGGGAAACGTTGATGTGTTTTCCCGAACAAAAGCACCAGCCTTAGCGACCGATACGTGATCTTATTTAATCCTCTGACAGCCTTGTGAGCTGAGAACTGCTAACACCCATTTCCTAGCTGACTAGATAATGGCCTAAAGAAATTGTCACAAAGCCCGTTAGTCGTGAAGCTGAGATTCGAGCCCAGCTCTGTCCACCTGCTCCTAACCACTACCCCGCATTGGCTTCACATACGAGAAATTATTTTAAAAGAGACCACAATTTCTGTACCTGACTCTCTGAGTGACCCTGCTCTAGGTTCGGCTACAAACTACTGCTTCTACCATTATGGAAAATAGCATGGAGGTTTCTCAAAAATTAAACATAGAACTACCGTATGATCCAGCAACCCCACTTTGGAGGGGGACGCAATCCAAGTGTCCATCAATGGCTGAATGGATAAACAAAATGTGCTCTATCCATACAATGGGATATTACTTGGACAAGTTTCTGAAGTCCAGCCTTAGGACGGAAATTCTGACATGCGCTACCACATACATGGACCCTGAGGACATGATGATACTTAAAGTAAGTCAGTCACAAAAAGACAAATACTGCATGATTCCCCTTATGTGAGGTCCCCAGAATAGTCAAATTCATAGAGACAGAAAGTAGAAGGGCGGTTGTCAGGGACTGGGGGAGGAAGAAAAGGGGAGTCATTGTTCAATGAGCACAGAGTTTCAGTTTTGCAAGATGAAAAAGTTCTGGAGGTCTGGGGCACAGCGATGTGAATAGATTTAACGCTACTGAATTGTACACTTCAAAATGGTTGACATCCAATTTTATATTACGTGGCTTTTACTACAATGAAAAACTTCTAAAAATTAAAAATAAAAAAAAAATACAATTTTAAGCACTGTTGCTTCTCAAAGGCTCAACGCTTCACGCACTCTCTGACCGTGCATGATTATTTTGAAATCTCTGCAGAACACAACTCCTGGACCAGTAGATCTGACTCCTCCTGGGAAAGTGCTAAAGCTTACTCAGGTTACCTCCAAGCAAGGTTTCTTTACCCCTGCTCTGCCCAACTGGGCCAAGTTCAGAGACTTGTAACACTTTGGGGTTGCTAGGACCCTCTTTAGAATCTGATAGAAGCTGCCACACTCTCCCCACCTCCACACCCCAAACGCACATGTGCATTGACACCAATCATTTTCATTATGAGTCAGAGGATGCCTGGATATCCTGGGGCCTCTCCGTGGACTTCCAAAGACCCCAGAATGAGATTCCCTGTGTCAAATCACAGAACTTCCTCTGATTGGCTCAAAGATTTTGTTACCTGCGAGTAGGTTCTTGTCTTGCACAGGAAAGAATTCAAGAGCGAGGCATAGTAAAGTGAAAGCAAGTTTATTTAGAGAGATACACGTTCCACAGACAAAATGCAGTCCGTCTCAGAAGGGAGAGTGGCCTGAGGTGTGGGGGTGGTTGGTTTTTATGGGCTGGGTAATTTCATGTGATGATAATTGGGAGGATCATTCCAACTGTTTGGGGGAAGACATGGGGATTTTCAGGAATTGGGCCCCCACCCACTTTTTGGCCTTTTATGGTCAGCCTGAGAACTGTCATGGTGCCCGTGGGTGTGTCATTTAGCATGCTCATGTATTATAGTGCACATATAATGAGGCTTAAGTTGTACTGGAAGTTGAATCTTCTGCCATCTTGGGCCTAGTTGGTTCTAACCAGTTTATGTTGTATCCTCAACCGCTATGTCATTCTTTTAATGGTTGTGCCCTGCCCCCCTCCCTCCTGTCTCAATTTCATTGTTAGTCATTTGCCTTCCCTCTCAGCCAAATCAAGGAAAGGGAGAGGTTCTTGTAAAAAGGTCACATGTGGCATCTCATTCTACCAGAATGGTATTGTATTATCTGTATGACAATTCACTGTAAAACCTCTCTATATTTACAGGGTTTGTGTGTGTGTGTGTGTGTGTGTGTGTGTGTACCTACCCTAGGGGCAGTTAATTAGCATTTGGAAAAACCTAATCAAGAACCCACACTCTAGAAGTAGCTACTCAAGTACTTCAAATATCCATATCTAAATCCACACCAGAGGGTCCCTTAATTAGCATAGGTATCTTGGAAATATTAAGCTATATGGTTTAAGATTACAGGCTTTTGGCACTCCCAGCACAACACTCTAATCTGGAGTTCTGTCTGGCCCCCTACCATCTCCCCATCTTCAGAGGACTGTGGTGCCTGATCCTTTCAGAAGTTTGTCTGTCCCCACCAAGAGAATATCACTGCATCTCCCTCAGAGCAAGCCCTAGCTGCAGAGTGCCTATCAGAGTGCTTGAGGACAGAATGAGGTATTACCAGGCCTGCAGGAACAGGTTACAGCACCGTCCTTGTACCTGCTTTGCAATAAATGATCATACAGCTGGTTGAATTCCACCTGAAGTTTGCTCCCATTCTATTAGGCCACGTAGCAGTGAGTGGTGAGGAAGGACAGGTAGAGCCCCAACCTATTTTCCTGGCACAGGATCAGCTCAGGGATGCCCACCAGGGATGTCCAAGTCGGATGAGACTTTGCTGTATTCAGGAATTAAACTATCATTTGGATTCAGTTTCTCTCTCTACCTCCTCCTGGCCCTGGCTTCAGTCTTAGGCTCCATACTGATGGCAAGATGGCAGCAGCATCTCCTCATATTTGCTCTGGTTCAAGCTTGGCAGGGAAAGTAAAGAGGATGTTTTCCTGAAAGCTGTAACCAAAGTCCCCAGAGTGAGTCTGATTGCCATTTTGGCCTGACTTGTATCAGGTGACCATCCCTGATGCAATCACTGGTGCTGAGGGTGGGGGAGATGTTCTGATAGGCTGGGCGTGAGTCACATGTCACTTTAGGCAGGTGTCAGCTCCACCTGAACTACATGGCTTGAAAGTAGTTAGGGGTGAGTGGTGGATGACAGTGGCCCACAAATTCTTTGCCAGTCCTCCCATCAAGAGGTAGAGTCCATTTCCCTTCCCATTGAACCTAGATCAGCCTTATGCCTTGTTTTGACCCCAAAAGTATGGTAGACATGACACAGTGTAAATTTCAAGGCTGGGCCTTAAGAAATCTATGGATTCTGCTTTTGCGTGCCTGAAACACACCATCACAGAATGCTGTAAAGAAACCCAAGCAGCCGTGTGGAGAGGCCCATGTTGGGGAGAATCTTAGAGCCCTGGCCAATACCTGGTCTCCTAGCCAGCACCCAGCACTACCTGCCAGCTGTGTAGGTAGAGCCATCTCAGACAGTCCAGACCAGCTGGGCCTCTAGACACCACACGGAGCAGAAGAATCACTCAGCTGAGCCTAGTCAACTCACAGACCCGTGAGGAGTAATGAGCAGTTATTGTTTGAAGTCATGGAGTTTGGGGGAAGTTTGTTACACAGCCATAGATAGCTGATACAGAGTGGCTCCCCAGATGAAAATCAGGTTTCCCTGGAAATTAAATGAGTGAATGCTAGATGGACAACACACAGGAGTCCGCCACAACCACCTACTCTGTGTAGTCAGCTCTGCCTGGCCACTGATGGGCTCTGGAAGGCATGGAATTTTCTGTAGCAGCATTCCAGTGTCCACTCACCAGTTTCATCAGTGTCCAGCTACAGCTGCTACAGCAGCAGATGCAGTTTCCTGATTCCAAGCTCACAGCTCCAGCAATGGGTTTTTAAACACAGCTGCTCCATTGGTGGCTCCTGGCCTTCCCGTATGTGGCAAAGATGGTGGCTCCCCAGGCAGGTCAGTATTACAGGATTCTGGGAGTCATTTCTGGAGACCTGGCCTAGAGTTTTCACAACAGCCCTTCTGTAATGGATTGGATGGTGGCCTCCCAAAAGCCATGTCCATGCCCTAATGCCTGGAACCTGTACATGGGAACTTACTTGGCAAATGAGGCTTTATAGATGTAATGAAGTTAACAATCTTGAGATGAGATCATCTTGGATTACCTAGCTGGGCCCTAAGTTCAATGATAGGTGTCCTTATAACAGACAGAAGGGGATAAAACACAGAGGGGAAAAGGCCACGTGAAGACAGGCAGAGATGAGAGGGTTGCAGCTACAAAGAATGCTGGCAGCCACCAGAAGCTGGAAGAGGCAACGATTCTTCCCTAGAGCCTCCAGAGGGAGCATGGCCTGACCTTGATTTCAGACTTCTGGCTTCCAGAATCCACATCTGTTCTTTTAAACCACCCAGTCTGTGGATGTTTGTTATGGTGGCTTCAGGGAACAAATAAACCTTCCAGTGATTCTGTTAAGCACCGGCTTCCCTGAATTAAACCCCTTTCTGCTTAAAATACCTAGAGTAGTTTCTGTTCCTTGCACTGAGCCCTGAGTGGTACAGCTCCTTTCCTGTCCTGGCAATGGAAGAGCAAGGAATCTAAATGCATATAGTGAGTAGGACCCAGGGACACTCTTAAATTTGGGGCTTACAAAATGGTACCATCCGTGGTTCTGCCGTCAGCCTCACAGGCAGGTGCATTGCTACCAGTTCGGCAGAAGCATTGATCCTGATAGAGTCTTCTTATTGCTAGCGTGGCAGCGAGAGTTTATTTTGCCTTTAAATTATTCTGCTGCCAGCCTCCCTGCTCACCTCTGCTGAGAGCCCACGACCTCTGCAGTAGGGAACACAGAGCCAGACGGGGCCCGGCAATGCCCACCCCTCTTTCCTTTATCCCATGGAGTCCAGAAAGAGCTGGCAGCCACCAGAATATGATCAAGAGTCTTTATCCCAATACCAGTAAGAGGCTCCATCCACAGTCACTTCCTAAAGACCATGTTGTCTTGCTCTGCTTTCTTTGTCCAAACCAGAACTCTCCATTTCGTCAAGATGTGTGCACGTGGATGTCTCTGAATCCGCGTGTCCGTGCTTCTGTGTGTGTGTTCGTGCATACATTTCTGAGAGTTTGTATTTGTGTTTGGTGTTTGGATGTGTGTTTGTGTGTGTGTATTTATATATTTGTGCATATGTACCTGTGTATATATGTGTGTGGCTTTTAAAAAATCTTTTTTATTGAAGTATAGTCGATTTACAATGTTAGTTTTAGGTATACAGCAAAAGCAATTCAGTTATACATATACATACATATATTTTTTTCAGATTCTTTCCCATTACAGCTTATTACAAGAAATTGAATTAGTTCCCCGTGTTATTTATCTATTTTATATATAGTATATTTTATCTAGTTTATATATAGTAATGTGTATCTATTAATTCCAAATGCCTAATCTCCGCCCCACCCCCAACCCCCCGCTTTCCCCCCTGGTGACCACAGTTTGTTTTCTGTCTGTGAGTTTATTTCTGGTTTGTAAATAAAACTTGCATCTTTTTTTTTTCTTAAGACTCCTGTATGTGTGTGTATTTATATGTGTGTGTGCTTACATGTGTGTGGATAGGGTGTGTCAGAAGAAGTGAACTGTTCATACCATAAACCTGAGCTATCGTTTTCATAAATAAGAGGCTGGAGATGGTGTCTTGTTGCGTCTTACCACTGTGCTGTTAAAATGACATTGCTATGGAAGAATTGTTTCGTTCAGCAAGCGTAACCACGTAAACCGGGATGGGTAAATTCTGCTCCATGGAAACCCGGGCGGGATCTGCTTTGTCCGTGGCGTTCCTAAGTGGCCTTTGTGTTGGGGATCAAAACAAAAACCATACAGTTCTCTGCTGGTAAAGGCGACATCACTATAATGCTTCTCGGTAAATTCCCTGTGGCTCCTGTGTTGATGGTTATTTATTAAGGACGCTGTTCCACCTGGAGCTGTTCTAGCCTCTGGCTTTGCTGACAGAGTCCATCCCCGTCTGGGCCCTCAGGAAGCTCTTGACCTGACATGGTGCAGTAGACACTCAGCAAAGCAGGGGACAGGGAGTCCTGAAGCTGCTGGTGGCTCAGGCCAGCTCTGTCCCTCTTACCTTGAGCCCAGGTCTTCCCGACCAAGCCCTCGCCTCGGATGTGGGCTCCCCAAGTTGGAATTCTGCTTCCGTGCCGCTTGCTTCATCCCCTGGCTACTACCAAAGGGACCAGAGGGCCACCGCGATTTCGGCACGCCTTCAGAATCCTCACTCTGAATTCCCCTCGTGGGGTCTGGGACTCTGCTGCCACCCACCCTTCTACATCCTCCATCGGCCAGGCCACGCTGGGCCCCTGACACCTGCCCGGCTGGCTATCCCAGTATTTGTCGCTGCTGCTGCCGAGGCTGAAGTGCCTGGCGCTTGGGGTCTGGCCAAGCACACCGTCCCATCTGGATATTCCCCAGCCCTGGTTCTGACAGCTGCTTTGGCAGACGGCCCATATCAAACTTCAGCCTTCAGATCCCTTCAAACCTCTGCTCACTAGCCAGAGTGCTCCCCAAAGGGCAGTGTTGCCTGGAAACCATTGCCACCACACCGAGCATCGCCCAGGGCTAGGTGAGCACTGCGACCCTGGGACTCAGCCAGGCGATGCAGCAAAGCTAGTGTTTCCAAGTAGACCCAGAGCAAAAAAGGTGAGGACTGGAAGCCAAGGGATGGGGTGGGGGCTGAGGAAGGTGGGAGGAGGACAGCTGGAGCACTCATGGCACCCAGTCCTCCGGAACCTCACCTCCTCGGGGGGAGGGTAATAGCTCAGTGTTAAAGTGCACGCTCAGCATGCATGAGGTCCTGGGTTCAATCCCCAGTACCTCTATTTTTTTTAAATGCAAAAAAAAAAAAAAAGCAAAAAAAAGAACCTCGCCTCCTGGAGAGGATAATTAGTGGCGATGCTATCAGTTTTTGAGCACTCACTGTGTACTAGGTTAGGCGCTGGATGTGCATCTTTGCACCAGGAGTCACAACAGCATGGATTATTCCTGCCTGTTAAGTGAGGAAACTGAGAAACACAGCTTGAGGGACCTGCCCACAGGTAGGAAATGCGGTCTGATTCCTGTGGGTGCCCTCGGGCCACCGCAGCTGATGCTCAGCTATGGATTTATCAGACCTACTGCTGGTCAGGGTCCCCTGCCCGAGTCTGGTCAAGTCTGGAGCTTGGCAACATGTACAACCAGTTTCGTCCCTCCTCCAACCCTCGGTTCTGTCTCTGCTCAGTGACGCCTGGGCTCCGGCCCCTTCTTCCCCCTCGCTTTGAGGCTCAGAGCATGATGGTTGCCATCAGGGCCGGGGCTCCAGCAGCTTCTGTGCTGATTCCTCTGCCATTCATCACAAGGGCTCTCTTGGATGACTGCATTGAGAAACAAATGTTTTTCCCCTTTAGTAAATCATGTGAAACATCACACACGGGGACAGCTGGTTAGAACACAAGCTACTACTTTCCTCCAAGGTGACGATATCAAAGGCACAAAATGTTCGCAGGGCTGCACATGGGCAGTGCCCAGCCTGCCAGCTCAGCACATCCTGGCTTCCCTCCCTGCACCCCTCTACCTTGGGCTCCAAGCCAGCTGGGCACCGTGTCTCCCTCCCCAGCCCTTGAGGAAACAAGGTCATCTTTCTGGCCAGTTACCTGGACACAAGGCAGGCTTGGCAGAGACAGCTTCTCCAGGTGCCTCCCCAAGAGCTCAACTTGATTGGCCTCTTTGGTTCTTGAAACCAGAAATCTCACCAACATGGCTCCTGCATCAGAGCAGGGAAGCAGGGGGACAATGGTGTACAAAGCAACACTGGGCGGCAGATTAATCGTGCTATTGGACCCTTATAGCCTCTGCTCTTTGGGATGCTTTTTCTTCTGTCTTCAAGCTCCTAGACCTAGGCTCCCATCCTTTGAAAAACGACTCAGGAATAAATTTCGTGTTAGTCATTTACACCTTAGTATGAATTTAAGTCAGTTAAGTAATTCTCAGGAGGATTTGCATTTAAATATTTCTGGAAGGAAATCGTTCTGCAATGAGAGATTTGTCCCCATTAAAGGGATTTTGACTCATAATCTCATAAGGCAGAAAGATATTGGTCAGGGGATGGGGTATGATGCTTCTGTAGACTGGAAATCCTGCAACTTTATCCACTGGTTCTGTTTCCAAACTAACTTAGGTCGACTTCTTCCCTCTGTGCTCTCTTACCCTCTCCAAACTGAAGCTGATCCTGGGGTTTCAGAGGTTTTGTTGACTCATCTAAGAATCATAAGATTTCAGGTCTTGGAGATCAAATAATGCAGGTTTCTAGATGAAGAAACAGACACTCAGAGGGAGAAATGAGATGCCCAAGACCCCATAGCAAGTTAGAGCAAAGCTGGGACCGGACCCCACATTTCCTGGCTCCTAGCGATGTCTCTTGCACCAAGACCCAGAAATACCTTTTAACCAAATGCCGGCACTGTTTGCAGAGTGAAGTCGGGGCAGAAGCTCTCTACTTTGCTGAACCACAGAGCATGGGCCTGTACCAGGGGTCTGGCCCTTCCAGGGTTGATGACACCAGCAGCTTTGGTGCGACTTGGGAGGAATGTTCCTAGAAGCATTCGGTCTAGAAAAGGAGGCACAGAGATCTCCCCTTATGGCTACAGGGTCTGCAAGGTGTAGAGGCGGGACAGATCTGAGTAGAGCTCAGTATATTCACTGTCCAAACACCTCTCCTGAATTTTGCAACAAGGGGCTTTAGTTCTGTTTTCCAAGTAGCCCAGAGTCCCTCGTACAGCCAAAGCAGAGCCACTCTCGGCCATAGCCACCAGGGTATGTCACATCCTCCTCACCAGCCAGCACAAGGCCCCCTCATCTATTTGAGATCAGCCTTGGCCTAAATTTGCTCTGAAAATATCCCAGAAGTATAGGCCAAAGGCCGAGGACCAGAGTCAGTAAGTGGTCAAGTAGATTAACAGACCCTGGAAACAGATTGTCTGCGTTCAAATCTCCCCTCTGCCACCTCCCAGCTCTGTGTCTTTGGGCTGTCTTCCTAACCTCTCCATGCCTCAGCCTCCTCATTTGGCAAGTAGGGATCATTCTGGCACTTGCCTCCTGGGTTGTCGTGATAGTTCAATGGAATCGATACGTGGAAAACACTTAGACCCTAAACACTTAGAACAGTGCCTACACATAGTAAGTGCTCACTTAAACTTACCCATCATGTCTTTGGTGCCTCCTCTCAGAACCTCCCACATGTCTCTTCACCTCTCCCCCTGAAACTTAGGACTCCGAGCTTTGGTTTAAAAGGGGATGGGGTACATTAAAAGGAACCTGTGTGGAAATTTCTGAGATTTATCTGAAAAATTGAAATATACTCACCATACCCAGTTTCTCCTGCCATCAGGCTAAACCAAACCAAGAAAACATAAGATAAACAAGTCCTGGCGTGATGTGGACAGAGACAGAGAGAGGGAGAGGGAGAAGCAGGTGGAGTGTGGGGTCCTCCCCTGCCCCCTGCTTGAAATTAACACTTTTCTACATCAGGTCGTTATTCCATAATCACTTTTTCACATGGTCTTTGTTTCTAGTGTCCAGGTTAGTGCTGAGAAACAAAGTAATGAGGAATAGAAAGTGGAATGCTCTGAGGGAGCCAATGCTACATAAATATTTTCACTTCCAAACAAACTTGAATTCTGTGCACACTACTGCCTTCATTCTCGCCCCTTACACTGTGGAGCACTAAATCTGGGTAGCTCTGAGTTGGCCACCAGCGTGATCTGGAACCATCACCTCTTCCCCTTCTGCAGGCTGGATACTGATTGTCAGGGATAGCTGGGAAACCACTGTGTGGAAGCTGCTGTCCAGGCTGCTTTGGGAGCCCCAGTGGCCACAGTTTGGTGTTTATGGGCTCAGGGCAGATTGAACAGCCAGCTGTCTGAAGCAGGGAAGTCCCTTGGCTGAAAAATATATCCCCTACTGTCCTGTGGTAAATGCTTGAAATTCCACCATTAGCAATGCATTCCTTTGGTTATGTCACACCATTCTCAGGCCACAATTTTCCCGTAAAAATTTCCCTCAGGAGGGTAACACGTGAAGACCCTGACACTTATGATGAAAGAGTGTTTCAGATCTTTACAGAGAGAGGAGGGGAACACTGGCTGTCTTGCTGGTGGGAGAGCAGCCAGGGACAGAGGAGGAGTATGGAAGAAGGAATGGGACATGAAAGGCTGAGGGCAAACTTGGACAGCTGGACCATTATGACACTTTTAAAGTATGGCCCTTTTAAAATATGACCTCAAGTCTTTGACACTCCATCCAATAAGAGGTGGGGTTTATGGCCTCTCCCCTTGAACCTGAGTGGGCTTATGACTGCTTCAACCAGTAGAGGGCGCTGAAGCATCCGATGTAACCTCTGAGGCTTTACAGTCATAAAAGGCCACGTAACTTCCTCCTGGTTCTCTGGACCACTCCCTTTTGGGGCCCAGGGTTATAATGTGAGAAGTCCAACTATCGAGGCTACGTGCTAGAAAGCTCACTCTGAGTCCAGCCAGCCAACCAGCTCTGCCAAGGTTCTAGATATGTGAGGGAAGCTGCCAGAACAATCTATCTTGCCAGCTGAACAACGCTGAGAGACCTCCCTCCATGCCTCCGGAAGCAGGGGAGTTGTGCAAACACTGCCTGAATTCCCAACCTATGAAATCGTAAAATACAAGGAGTCGGTTTTTAGCCACTCAGGACTGTGGTAGTTTCTCATGCAGAAGGAGCCGACCGGAACAGCTGGGCTCCAGGAACTGGACTGACTAGAGTCAGCCTCGCAGATGGCTGATGTCCATGCTTCTGGGAAAGGCGGCCGGAGGGGTGGGGCTGGACTCCCCCATAGAACAGCCTGACCCAGCAGAAACTAACTACCTCAGGTCCCTGGAAAGAATTCTAGGCCCACACAGGCAGGGGCCTGTGCCTTCCGGCCCAGGACAGGCCATTTACCTGCTAGAATATAGAACCCACCGCACATCCAGGGTTGGGAGCAGAAGACTTCGGGGAGTCCTGCCCGCCCTCCTTTATAGATGACAACAGTGACTGTCCAAGATGCGAGGCAACCCGCAGCTTCCCTGGAGTCCATGACAGGACCTCTTCAGACCCCTGGAGGAACAGTGTGAGGTGTGAAGGGAGAAGCATAGGCATGGGCTCTGAAGCCAGAAAGGCCTGGGTTTGAGACCTGGCTCCTTCACCTCTTGGCTTTGGTCAAATGACTCAGTTTCCTCCCATGTGAAATGGGGACCACAGATCCCTGCTCACAGGGCTAATGGGAGAGTTACATGAGATGGCATGGGGGCAGCCCTGGCACATACGGGAACCACCTTCCCCTGGTCTCCTCCCTCCCCCTCCGCAGCCCTGTCACCTCACCACGCAGCCCCACCCCCACCCCAGCCAGAGAGTGTCCTCAGGCTCCCTTCTCACCCTTCCTCACTCTCTGGCCTCCTCGCTTTGGTGGGCAGGCAGAATGGAGATCCCTGGGGAGGGGCCACCCCCTTCTGAGTGCTCCTCTGGGGTCCACAAGCCTCACCTTGCTTACCCCTGAGCCCAGACTGGCTCTCTCAGAGTGCCCTCTTATCAAGAGAGCCGCAGGGTACAGGTGTCTTATTTGCAAAATCAGTAGGTTGGATTTCCGGCCCCCAGCTTTTCCATTTCTGCCCCGGGTGACCTCTGAAACAGCTTAAGACTAGGACAGGAACTAGAGCAAAGCCATCAGAAGTCCTCCAAACCAACCACAGCCAATCCCAATGGCGGCCCCTGAAAATCTGTCCTCCAGACGGCCAAGGGCCACACACCCAGGGAGGGCCCGTCTTGCAGAAGGCATCCAAGGATTCCAGATCCCCGACTTTGTCTAGAGGAGAGTGGAGGGGTGGAGGGAGCGAGGAAGGGCCTGATCCATACAGCGCACCGGGCCCAGCCCAGGGCTGTCAGCAGCACAGGGCAGCCGGAGACACTCTCCCGGCTGGGCAGGGCCGGGCTCCTGTCACCAGGAAATCTTGTCACTCACAGATGGGTAAGTTCTGTTAGTACCTTGTCTCTGTTCTGGAAAAACAGACTGTTCATACAGGAGAGAGAGTGGATTGAGGAGTTTAAAAAAAAAAAAAAAAAAAGAACAAAAAAGGAGACTTTGATGGCCGTGAACGTAACACCATTTTTCTCCTAAGTGGTAACCACTCAGTTTGTTTCTGCCCCTCCTGCGGTGTTTCCTAGGCTCTCGCTTCCTCAGATCCCTCCTTTCCATTCTGACCTAGTTCGGGCTCCTTCAAAAGCAGACCCTGAGACCAAGATTTGAGCATCACTGGTTTGTTCGGGAGGAACCGCAGGGGCGTCGGGGAGGGGAGCCTTGGAAGGGAAGGATACATTGTCAAGAGAGTTACCGCCACGGGCCACGGGGTTCAACACGGCTGCCTTGGAGTCTCCCACCTCGGGGCCAGGAGCCGAGTAATTATCTTCTAACTCCTGCTGTGCTGCTGAGAGCTTGGCCTGCGTGAGGCCTGGAGCAAGCCCTCCGGCGGAGGTCACCCGAGCGCGCAGTGGACCCCGCTGGCGCGCACAGAAACTGAAAGTGCCGGGGACATCGGGGACGCCAGGGCCACGCCTGCGCCTGCTGCAGGCTGTTTTCCTTCAGACCTGTCCTCAGCCTTCTCTGCCAGCTCTTTATTTACACGCGATCAGCTGAGGATTCATGCTACCATCTCGACATCCATCTCCCAGGAACCTCAAATTGAGCCAAAGTCGCCTTGATCCCCAGATTCTCCCTCTGAGTTTCGGAGAAGAAAGCAGTCAACCTCCCTGCCTCGGAGACAACAGAAGCAGCCTCAGAGATGGGGGATTGGCACCGATCCATCCCCTCAGTGTGGGGGCAGGACGCCTCTCTCCCACCCCACCCCCCATTCCATTCAGGCCTTTAGAGGATCCCGACCCTGGCTGCAAACTGCCCTTGGCTGTCTTTTGAGAAAGGCCCTGCTCCATCTTGCACTCTCCCTCAGACCCCGAGTGCCCCAGAGCCCAAGGGTGGGCCTGGCGTCGCCTCCGCCTTCGTGCCTGTGCGCCCCAGGCCTCACCTCGCTTTGCTAAGCCTCCACGCTCGGTCGAGTCAGGCCCAGCTGTCATTGCTGTGGCCAAGCCTTGACACTGAGCGCTGAGGTTTGTTTTTATTTTCCGTTTCCAAGGCTCCTTCTCTCCCAGGAGCAGGAGGTGGCGGGGAAGCTGTAATTTGCTAAACAGGCATTAATCTTCACATCAGTCCCGAGAGGCAGGTAGAGCTTCTCAGTCAAAACACACAGAGTTGTGATTAGACGTGGCTGGCAGGATAATGCGCAGAGATTTGCACCTCCCTGGCCCAGCCCCGGCCTCCCCCGGGGGGCGGCTGCCGACCTGGCCCCTGGGCCGTGGCTCACAGAGAATTTTCTCTCTGCAGGAGGGCAGGAGAGCCAGGCATCACGGCCATGCCACGGCTCCCCTGGCCCCCCTCAGTCTCTCTCCAGCCCTCCCCTCTTGGACAAGGTCTAGGGAAAGTGGCTTGGCCTTGGAGGAAGGCAGACCTGGGTGGAAATCTTGCTCTGTCACTTTTTCCCATTCCACAGATATTAATGAGTCCCTGTTATGTTCCTGGCACTTTGGGGTTCTGGGAATACAGTGATAAATGTTGGGGTTTCAGGAGGATCAATTAATAACGCTCCTCTCTTCTCCTCCCGGCCAAATGAGAAATAGATGTAGAAGTCCAAAAGGTGGAGTTCAAAATGTTCTCTCCTACAGAAAAGGGGATATTGGCAGATGGGGCTTGAGATCTGTCGCAATTGTCTCGCTGAGACTTGCCCCGGCATTGATCTGACCCGCTCAGCCACGGGCAGAGCTGAGGCCCACCGGGAGCTGAGATGGTGTGCTTTTCTGGGTGGGCTGCCTCCCAAAGGGGACCCAGAAGGGGCTGAGACCCCCCCGGAGCCTGGATTCTTTGCTCCAACTCATCAGATAAGTCACTCGCTTTGTTGGGGTCCTTTGAAGGTGGTCCCTGAGATACGGATGTGAGTGCACATGGCGTATTTGGAAGGGGACGCCAGGGAACTTGGGGAGAGCACGTGGCCATGGGCCAAGAGTCACTGAGCCTGGCGCATACTCGGTTCTCAGTAAATGATGTGTTTGTTCATTCCTCGTTCTGGACGCAAGGATGGGTGACCCTAGGATGTGGCAGTTTGGCTGCCCTGTCGTTCTTATGCTTGGGAGGGTGAGATGGGGAACAGGTGATATTAATGGCAGTGGAGATGCTGGCAAAGATGTGGGTGAGAGGAACAAAGCGGGGGTGATCAGAAGGAAGCCGCAGCCCCTGCTGTGACTCAGGGGGGGAATAGAATTACTAAAAGAATCTCAAGGACACTAAGTACCAGATTTTACCTCTGGTTCCTAGGCCTAGAGAGTTCTGTGACCCCGACTTGGTCTTCCCTTGGGGCGAGAGATGTCACAGGGTAGATAGGTACACACGTGCTTTCACAAGTATACACAAATACAGACACGTGCACACATACACGGGTGCACACAACACACCCACAAGTTACTCACATTCACAAATACACGACGCGTTCTCACACATATATACAGAGGCACACACACATTCATTCACCTACACATACCTTTTCTGCTGGTTTCTGTGAGCCCATCAGGCTGGAAAGGTCTCAAAGGGCAGCCCTGGGGATGTGACCTCTTCAAAAGGAATCAGCCTCTGTTGGTGCAAAGGTCTGTGACCTCCCTTCTACCCACCGCCCCCAAGAACTAGTCAGGAGGTGGGTGCTGGCTTCTGTCATTTTCCCCACAAACTCGCATCTCCAAGGGTATCCAAGTTGAAGGCCTCTCCCCTTGAACATGACCTGGAGGCCCAGTGGCTATGGCGGGCACTCTCCCCCGGGTCAGGGGCGCCCCTATTCAAGGGAAAGGTGAGATTGGACAAGGCAGGGCCGGGGCTCCGTCCTCATAGCACACTCGGAGGCCGATGCGTCTGCCACTGGACAGTGGCTGTGGCTTCAGTGCAGGCAAACGGTCCAGGCACACCTCATCCAATGGGCAGGTCAGCCTGGCACAGAAAGACCCCATGACCCTCATGGCCAATTTGGCTTCAGACAAGAGAAGGGCATTTCTGGGGGCTGGCAACTCTGTGGATGGCCAAAGGGAGAGAGACGGATCGTGGTCACTGAGAGGAAGCGGGGCAGAGGAGCCGCTGGTTTTAGAACCGTGGACCCTGGTGTCTAATCATAAGTGAGGAGGGAAAGGGCCATTTTTTTCTAGATCCAACCGTCTCAGTGTTCCTCCTCTTGAATGGCTGCGGTGGGAGCTCCCTGTGGCTTTCAGGCCGGCAGCAGGTGAGGTGGAGATGGAGTCTAGAACATGCCAGGTTGGGCCAACTCGGGGATATCGTCCATCAGCCCGGCAGGAGGGGAAGCCACCCAGCTCAGGCACTGGCCCAATAGCCAGCTCCTTCCCAGCACGAAGGATCTGCTCTGTTTGCTTACATTAAACTCAACCCCCAGGGAAGCCTCCCCATCCATTAAAACGAACTTAACAATCTGGCAACTGACCTCAACTTAGAAAGAAGATCAAAGCTTTCTGAGTTCAGCTCTTACCTCCATCATCAAAAGGGCCCCAAAGGGAGTGGAAAGTGAACTTACTTTTGCTGGTAGAGCATTAAGGTCAAGGTCAGGAATTTTTCTGGGCTGGGAATCAGCTTGACAGTCAACCATAGTCGCCTCCCCGGGAGCTCCGATGGGGGCTCCTGGTGGGGATCACCAAAAGCTGAGAAGTGAGGTCCCCATAGGGGAGGATTGCACCCAGGTGCCCTAACGGGGACCTGCCCAGTGGCATTTCCTTTATTGACTGCCTCCCATCACTGGCCCACGGCCCGGGGTCAGCCAGGGAGCTCTGCAGTTGGGGGCTGGCGGTCAGCCGGAGCAAGGGGCTAACTGGACCAGAGCTCTTGTCCTCCAGCAGGCTGGCCTGGCCCTGATTATGTGGGGACCGAAGATTCCAAGAGCAGCAAGTGGACAAGCACCACTGTGCAAGTGTTTTTTAAGCCTTGGCTTCCCATACTGTTGGTGATATACCAAACCCAGTCAATGTCCAAGCTCAAGGTCAGCGTGGGAGGGCACTGCCAAAGCGCAGGGAAGAACTGGGGGCTAATTTTGCAATCCCTCCCAGGCAGCGGTCACCACCCAGCCTGGTGCGGAGGGTCTACCAGCACAGTCTTCCCCAGGCTACACCTCTGAGGGGGCTGTGGGCTATTCAGGACAGACTTATATTTGCAGCTCTGGATCGGAGCCCCGGGCAGGAACGTAGAAGATGCTTGTTGAGTTCGTGGATGAATATTGAATGCACATCGCTTCTGCTGTCTGGGGAGCGGGGGTGGCGGGGGCAGCAAGAAGTCTTCAGCCTCATCCTGACTCTCCAAAGCCCTCTGTGGCCTGGGGGCCTCATCCGGTGTCCTTGTTCCAGACTGGGGACACCTAGGGCTTGTGCCGACAAATGATTACTTTCACCTCTCTCTTTTGAAAAATGGCCCATGTTTAAGGATTCATAAAACTTAGGGAATGCATCACTGAGCCTATAACGCCGTGAGAGCTCCATGTAGGGAACAACTTAAAAAGAAGATTCATCAAACTAATTACTTCTCCCACCCTGCCCCCACCCCACCCCGCCCCTCTTTCCGCTCGGCCTGCTCAGAAAGATGTACAGCCGCATCGGCTGGGCTGCTACAAAGCCAAACTCCCCAGCCTGCTCGTGTGGGAGGGGCAGAGCAAGGCCAGGACACCTAAGGAGTAAGGGAGGGGCGGCAGGGGGGATATTGGGAGGCAGGAAGGCTCTCTGTCATCCGTCTCTCTGAGGCAGTTTACACATCCCTGTATGATGCCTCATGCCCTGTCCCCTGGACCACCTCTGGGTTCGCTTGCAGCCACGGCGGACAGTGCCTGAGCCTGCTGACCGGGTCCCACCTCAAGTACCTGCCTCTCCCTCTATGCCTCCCTGCCTGGGGCTTTCTGTAAAGGCACAGGAGCTTGCTTGCTAGAGGGCAAGGCTCACTGCTAGGGTTTGACACCGCCAGAGGCAACCCCAGGCAATGGGGGATGAGAATCTTTGGATAAGTACTCCAGCTTCACAGCGGTAGCGGGCTGAATGGTGGCCGCCGAAAGATATGTTGGCCCAGAACCTATGAACATAAACTTCTTTGGAAAAAGGGGTCTTGTAGACATCATCAGGTTAAGAATCTTGAGATGAGATTATCCTGGGTTATCCAACTGGGCCCTAAAGCCAATGACAAGTGTCCTTACAAGAGAAGAGATGGGGAGAAGACACACAGAAGAGAGGGGGGCGTGAAGATGGAGGCAGAGGTTGGAGCGATGTGTCCACAAGCCAAGGAAAACCCAGGATCGTCAACAGTCACCAGAAGCTTGACGAGAAGCCTGGAATGGATTCTCCCTGAAAGTCTCCAGAAGGAGGCGACCCTGCCAACACTTTGATTTCAGACTTCCAGCCTCCAGACCTGGGAGGCAATCCATTTCTGTGGTTGTAAGCCACCCAGTTTGTGATACTTTGTTACAGCTAGCACACTAGTACAGGTGCCCTCAGTGGGATGAGGCAGAGATGTGTTTAAAACAGTGCCTACGAGGGCCCCCAGTGGGATAGAGCCCCAGTTGCCCATAGGGGCAACCAGCTCATCTATACACCCTTATCAGCCTTTATTCCTTCCCTGTCTCACCCCCCCACTGCCCTACTGGGGTTTCCTGGGATCGCTTCCAAGTAAACCACCTGCACCCAAGTCCTTGTCTGCTCTGGGGAGCACCCAGACTCAGAGCACGCAGTCCCATATCACTTGTTTCTTCATTAATTCATCCCATCACCATTTATAAGGGAGGCTTTGAGGGGGAAGGTATAGTTCAGTGGTAAAGTGCGTGTTTAGCATGCACAAAGTCCTGGGTTCAATCCCCAGGGCCTCCATTAATAAACAAACAAACAAACAAACCTAATTACCTCCCACCCCCAGAAAAAACAACAACAAAAAAATCTTGAGATGTGAGGCTCATCCAGGCTTACCCGAATTGGCCCCAAATGATCCCAAGAATCCTTCTAAGAGGGAGGCAGGAGGCCAGAATCGGAGGAGGAGAAAGTCACGTTGACTATGAAAGCAGAGGTTGGAGTGACGCAGCCACCAGCCAAGGAGCAAAGAATAGATTCTCCCTCGGAGCCTCCAGAAGGGACCAGTTCTGTCACCACCTCGATTATAGCCCCATAAGACTCATTGCAGGCTTCTGACCTCCCGAATTGTAAGGTGATAACTTTGTGTTGCTTTAAGCCACTAAATTTGTGGTAATTTGTCACAGCGGCCAGAGGAGACACATCTGGTGGTTAAGAATGCAAGGATTGGGATTGGGCTTAACCAGGTTGAAGTCCTGGTTCTGCCACTCTTTGCTGTGGACCTTGGGCAAGTTACTTACCCTCCCCAAGCCTCAGTTTCCTCAGTTGGCAAATGAGGATAGTGGTCAGTAGACCTGCGGCTGTTGTGTGGGCCGCGGGAGGTAGTGCGAGGGGCGGGCCGTCAAGTCACCGCAGAGCTGATAATTCACTGAACGTCTTACCAGGAGCCGCTCACTGTGCTCCGCCTGTTGGGAGACAAGGTCAGACGGGACACGGTCCTTGCCTTTGGTAAACAAGATGTGATTCTGGTCTTTAAAGGGATTTCAGCCTAGAAGCATGGATGAGACAATGAACGCCTGTGAAAAGGGGATTCCTGAGCCGTTGCCCAAAATGGAACAAATGTGCTCCTTGGCATCTTGGGCCACAGCCGTTAGGATCTCGGAACTGCGGCTCCTCCACACCGCCCAGCTGGTGCAGAGGCTCCAGTGGTCATAGTAGTAATAATGACTATCGCCATGGTTCTGACAGTACTGATGCGCCAGCCCTTGTGTTCCAATGTGCATTCAGTGTGGATGCTCGGCCTCCCATCTCAGAAGCCCTCCTCCTTGTCCCAGAGTCACTCAGAATAGCAGCTATCTTGGGTTCCTAAACCCAATTCCAGTGTCGGGGGAGGGTTCCCTCACACCAAAAACAAGCAACGCTCTGGACACCAGCTGGGTGTCTTGCAGCTCAACTCAACTCTGACACAATCTGCCTGGAGACAGACTCAGATCCCACAGGCTAAGGGCTCAGTGCCACAAGGCTGCCTGCCCCCAACTTCAGATGCCAGTCACAAGCTCATGTAATCACCTGTGCTTCTGAATAACCAGCTACAAATTGGAAGTTCCAACAACTCCCTCCTGGGAATTCAATGCCAGTCACCAAGTCCGGGTTGTCACCTGTATTTCTGACCAACTGTCTATAGAATGAAGGTTCCCATTGACCCTCTCCTTCCTTGGGTTCAATTAATTTGCTAGAGCAGCTCATAGAACTCAGAGAAACATTTCACTCACTAGATCACCAGTTTATTACAAAAGGATATGAGTCAGGAGCAGCCAGCTGGAAGCGATGCATGCGTAGGGCAAGGTGTGGGGAAGGGACATGGAGCTTCAAAGCCCCCTCTGGGCTCACTGCTCTCTCCACATCTCCATGTGTTCACCAACCTGGAAGCTCCCCAAACCCTGTCCTTTTGGGTTTTTGTGGAGGCTTCATTGCAAGACACAATTGATCAAATCATTGGCCGTTCATGATTGATTCAAATTCCAGTCCCCTCCCCTCCCCCTGGGTTGGGGGAGTAGAGCTGAAAGTTCCTACCCTCTAATCACATGGTTAGTTCCTTTGGCAACCAGCCCCCATCCCTGGGTTACCTAAGGGTTGTGTGTGGTGTGGGAGAAACATAGAAGTTTCAAGATGGAACTTAGAGCTGCTGCTTCTCTCTCCTCCTCCTTTCTCTAGTCAAACACCCATCTCCTCCCTGCCCAGTGAGTCTGCAATGTGGCTCCTTGGAGAGCTGGGGCTTGGAAACTACATGGTACACAGTGATGCTTGCTTTTGTTAAATGAAATGGTGCTGTCATCTTAAGAGACAGTTCAGCCTAGAAACAGAAATAATGAAACCGAGCTGGACCCTGCAGGGCCTTCCCAGGTACAAAAGCCCTTCCGTGTCTCTTGTTTCTTGTTTGTAGAAAAAAAGCTTTTGTCTCCTAGGCCTTCCCTGAGTTCTAAAGAGTGAACTCAAGCAGTTACTAATTAGGGAAGTGATGGAACTCAGACACAAGGGAAAAACAGTTAAGCAAGCAAAGTAATGACAATATACAGAGTCCTAGCTCCCCCTCAAGGGATATTCAGAACAATCTGTTGCACGTCTTTGAGTCGTTGGACAGGAGCTTAGACCATCCACCCAGGTGGAGGATGGTGACTGTATGCTGGCCACAAGCAGGTGGCAACCCCAGACTGGTTAGAATAAGAAGGCTGATGATTAAGATTCCTGAAACATCACCCTGTTACCTCACCACCAACCAATCAGAAGAAAACCATGTACCCTGTAGCCCTCACCCCAAATGTTGCCTTTAAAAAACCCTTCCCTGAAAGCCATTGGGGAGTTCAGGTTCTTTGAGCACCAGCTTCCCATTCTCCTTGCTTGGAGTCCTGCAGTAAATGCTGTACTTTCCTTCACCACAACCTGGTGTCAGTAGATTGGCTTTGCTGCTCAGTGGGCAAGTGGACCCAAGTTTAGTTTGGCAACAATAAACCGACAGCACCAAAGTCCATGAAAAAGGATTGCCAAGCCACAGGCCGGAGGAACCCCTTCCATCTGGAATCGGGGCAGGCTCTGTGGAGGAAGTGGCGTTTGTTCGCACTGAGGACGTCCAGGGATGGGGGCAGGGGGGTCCTGGAAGCTAACAGGAGGAACAGAGGCTGAGGCGGGAAGGGGTTTGCGGAGCCTCAGGAAGGAGCTGTCCCAGGTGACCTCCGCTGTGTCTGGTCACAGAGGGAGCCCCCTGAGCCCATCCCCAATCCTGGCCTCACACACCCGAAGCCCCGGCCACGCCACGCTCCACCATGACAGCAGGGACCCTTTGCTGGGGGCTGGGAAGAAGGGAGCACCCCAGGCAGCCGTCTCCATTTTGCCTGGGGCTAGTCTTTCTTGGGGGGTGGGGGAGGGGCTGGGGTGTAGGGGGAGTAGGGGTTGGGGCTGCTGTGGAGGTCTTCAGGAAGGGGATACACTGACTACAGGACTGAAAGTGTGCCTGCTGCCTGGGGTTGGCTTCCCTCCCTCTCCCCTTCCCCCCACTGCCCCCACTCTGCCAGGGTAAATCCGCACAAGCTTTGTGGGGCGGGGCGGGAGCAATTCAGCCATGGGTTGGAGACTTTCCAATTGTCCAAGCCATCATCCCAAGTCATTGCGATGGAATACCTGACACAGGTGAGCTCGCCACCATGTAGTTCCTAATAGTGAAAAATTGCAGATGACCTAAACGAACCATAAGAAATACATTTAATAAATGACAGTGTTTTCATACAACAGAACACTGGGCAGCCATTTAAAAACTCAATGTTGATCTGTTTTTATTTAGGAAAATACTCAGATCCACTGTTAAGTGAATAAAGCAGTTTTGAATTAATTTGTACAGTGTATCCTAATTTTGTTTAAGGAAATTTTTTTTGGTTTTTTAAAAACTGAAGTATAGTCAATTCACAATGTTGTGCTAGTTTCTGGTGTACAGGGTAGTGATTCAGTTACACATATATATTGTTTTCATATTCTTTTTCATTATAGGTTATTACAAGATATTGAATATAGTTTCCTGGGCTCTACAGTAGAACCTATTGTTTATTTTATATATAGTAGTTAGTATCTGCTAATCCCATACTCCTAATTTATCCCTTCCCACATTTCCCGTTTGGTAACCATGAGTTTGTTTTCTATGTCTGTGAATCTATTTCTGTTTTGTAAATAAGTTCATTTGTGTCATTTTTTTTTGAGATTCCACATATAAGTGGTATCCTATGATATTTGTCTTTCTCTGACTTAGTTTGATACCCTCTAGGTGCATCCATGTTGCTGCGAGTGGCATTGTTTCATTCTTTCTCATGGTTGAGTAGTATTACATTGTGTGTGTACGTGTGTGTGTGTGTATACACCACATCTTCTTTATCCAGTCGTCTGTCGATGGACATTTAGGCTGTTTCCATGTCTTGGCTATCATAAATAGCACTGCTATGAACATTGGGGTACATGTATCTTTTCGAATTAGGGTTTTTGCCAGATGTATGCCCAGGAATGGGATTGCTGAATCATATTTTTAATTTTTTAAGGAAGCTCCATACTGTTTTCCATAGCGGCTGCACCAAATTACATTCCCACCAACAGTGTAGGAGGGTTCTTTTTTCTCCACACCTTTTCCAGCATTTATCATCTGTGGACTTTTGAATGATGGCCATTCTGACTGGTGTGAGGTGACACCTCATTGTAGTCATGATTCGCATTTAAAGAAGTATGTTTTCATGTGTCTATTTGTAGAGGTGAAATTTGATGAGATATACACTACCCTATGTTAACAATGGCGATCTTTGGGTGATTTTGATTTTCACTGTGTTGCTCACGTATGTTGTTGGTTTGTAGTGTTTGTTGTTGTTGTTTTAAAATACAGTCAACACATATGACTTATTATCACTTTAAAAGGCAAGTGTTTCTTTACCCGGACTTCTTCCCTCGCGGTGTTACTTGGATTCTCCTACCTGGGCCTGCGTGAGCTCCCTGGGGAGGAACACCCACAATGGGGGACACTGAGAGTCCTGGGTGGCCGGGGTGTATGGTCAGGACAGCCCACAGCACCAAGACACGGAATCCCTGCTGGGGAGAAGGAGGGTCAGGGCGGTCACTATTGTTTGAGGGGCAAGCCCAGGTCATAAACTCAGAGAGAGGCCTGAGGGCAAAAGGCAGAGGCTGGAAAGCAGGGCAGGGGGGCCCCGGGGCTGTGACCAGCCATAAGCGCCAGAGAGCTCCATTGTGGTCACGCTGGGAAGCTGGGGCCTCAAAGCAGCCACACAGGCCCAGCACAAAGAGCTGCTCAGTGCTGTTTGAACTGGGTACTCTCCATCCCTTCACGGTGGGAGAGAAGGAGTTAACATCTGGAATCTTCCGATGGGAGCCTCTGAGAGCGCAGAGCCACATTTGTGAAAAATAGGCTCAATTTGATATTTGGAGAGCAATGAAATTGAACTCATTTCAAATTTTAAATGCCCAACATATTGAGCCCCACCCTCTGGTAGATCTTCCAAATGAGTTTGCAAGCTCTCCATGCCTGGTTCCAGGAGGGGATTCACTGCTTTGCCAAAAATGTTCCTCTCCTTGAGTTGGAAGACTGGAGGCTCCGGGCTGGCAGGTGTCCCTGAGCCTGTGAGGCCTCGAGGTGCTGCCGAGCAGGCACCTCCTGCCCGGGGCTGGAGGAGGGGTGGGCTTGCCTTCCTCTCTCGGGTAATGAATTTGATCTAATGGGACTGTCTAAACGTACAGATACCGTGGCAATAGACACCCCATAAACACAGAGATAAACAGGTAGAGGGAGAGATGGAGGCCAGGATAATTTGCTTCGAAGTGCCTTTTCACTAGTATAAATAAAGCAAGAAAATAAAGTTGTTGGAGGCCCTTGTAATACTAATGCAAGGAGGAAATTAAGTGCTAATTACAGCATTAAGGATAAATGAAAGGACGTGTGTGGAGGGGGCAGGGGCGGGAGAGGTAAGAGAAAAGGTAGCCGCAACCATCGTTCTGGGCTCCACCCCGAGGTCATCTGCAGCCAGTTCCCAACCACCTCCACTTCCTGTGTCTCTGCCAAAAGGCAGTCTCTAGTGGAGGGGGAGGTGGGGGCACCAGGTTGGGCTGGGAAGTCGGGGCAGGCTGGGTGTCTGTGCTCCAGGAGTCCAGGAGGGACCTTCAACCAATGAGGAATGGGAGTTGAAGGGCAAATACCCGAGCTTCCTGGTCTCTCAGTGGAAGGCTGACTTCTATGTAGTCCCCCAGCCCCCACCCCCACCCCCGGGCCACATTGCATCCCAGTGACCCACGGGACAGTCCACCCATTAACAGCCCTTAATTGGCTTTCCCCACTTCCCTTTCTCACTTTCTCACCCCGTCACTGTGCTTCCTGTGATCACCTCCTGGCTAACAACTTGCAAACAACTTGCACCTACATCCTTGTCTCAGGGCCCATCTGCTTTGAGGGCAACTCAAATTAAGACAGGCAGTTTTGCACCAGCTGACCAGTGAACCGGTCAGAAGTACAACCCGACGCCTGCAGACAGCGTCCGCAATAGCACGGGGCCCGCTCTCAGAAGGACCCCATGCTTGGTTTAAGCCGTCTTGAAATTCTTAATAATCTTTGAACCTGTGTTTCATAAGTGCCATTTGATGGGACAATGGAGCGCGTGCGCATAAGCAGCACCTCTAACACTGGGTAGCAGCAGCTCTGACTCTGCAGACGGCACAGCCCAAGTGATTCCCTGGTGACCCCCGGCACTAATGCACACGTCCGGTCAGTCCGGGTCACCGCAGAGCCCTGAGGCCCAGATTTGGTGGTGCTGATGGTGGTGGCAGCAGCGGAAGTAACAGCTGTGGCAGAGGAGAGAGGAGGGGCTCGTGTGGGGTTAGCCCTGGGACCTGCGGTGGGAGGCCAGCTTGCCCATCGCTACCTGGACCCCATTCCTGCAGCATCTGCACGGACATTAACTCTCCAGCCTGAGGGCCTGGACAGGAACTGCCCGAGTTCAGACAGTACACTTGGTTAGTAAATTATTAAAAAATAAAAGCGTGCGCATGGATGTGGCAATGAAGCGTATCAGGGGGTTGTTGGAGGTTTTCAAAGAGTTTAGAAACTCGAGTTTTGAAAACCACCGCAACATTGCATGACAAATATCCACAGGCTCAGAAATAGAAAATTAAATGTAAAGATCGTCAAATTCAACAGAGAAGGACACAATTTTCATAGGAAAGTTCAGATGAACCAATTATTAACAAAAAGGGCGATTTTTAAATTAAGTTTTCCTTGTAACTGAAGATACAATAATAGAATGCATAAACAGGCATTTGTGAATTAGCTATAAATCAGGAGGCCACTTCCAGTTTCTTCTGTGACCTCCACAAGTGATAGGAAATGTCGGGCAAAAATCTTAAAATGCCTTTGTACAAATTTACATTTAAAATTAAGTTCAGAATGGCCTGAAACTAATTTGTATAGAGTTAAATTTTTTGGAAAAATAAAGTTCCATCAGAATCAGCAGCTCTAGATGTACTGAAATTTTTTGAATTTCAAAACATATTTTGAAATAATTGATTAGATGTGTATCCCAATGTTGTCACAGCCTACGAAAATATCCTTAGCAGATCTAGTAACAGTTGCATCAGCAGAAAGAGCCTTTTCAAAATTAAAAATTACCAAAGTTACCTGCAATCTCCCGTTTGCCAAGAGTGACTGATGTTGCTTTCAATTTGAATTGATTGAAAGTGCAGGTGCTAAAAGTATACGTTTTGATGACCTCAGAAATGAATTTGCAGAAAAGTGAGCCAGAAAAATATGATCAGTCAAGATCACATTCATAAAGCATTATTTATTGTACTACATAATATTATGACACCAAAAATGTTATTGTTTGCAGTTTGTAAGTTTACATTGTGTATTCATGTATCACTGTTACTCCTATTGTGTTTTACAAGTAATAAGACATTTTTAAAGGAAGAAGCTTTATATGTGTGTAACTTTAACAGTACATTTTCCCTGCTTCCGGAACAAGGGCACTGCACTTTGATTTTGAATGGAGTCCCACGAGTTTTGTAGGCAACCCTGCCTGCTGACTTTGCTTACCAAGTTTCCCAGGACAGATAAGTTAGGCCCCGTGGCCTCCAGGCCTGACACTGACTTTCACTCTTCTTTTTTTTTTCCTGTTCTGAAATTAAAAAAAAAAAAAAAAACTTTTTAATTGAGGTATAGTTCATGCACAATATTATGTAAGTTACAGGTGTACACTATTATGTAAGTTACAGGTGTACAATATAGTGATTTAGAATTTTTAAAGGTTATACTCCAATTATAGTTGTTAAAAATATTGGCTATATTCCCTGTGTTGTACAATGTATCTTTGTAGCTTATTTTAAACCTATTAGTTTGTACCTCTTAATTCCCTACCCCTCCATTTCCTCTCCCCCCTTCCCTCTCCCCACTGGTAACCACTAGTTTGTTCTCTATATCTGTGAGTCTGCTTCTGTTTTATTATTTTCACTAGTTTGCTGTATTTTTTAGATTCCACATGTAAGTGATACACAGTATTTGTCTTTCTCTGGATGACTTACTTCACTTAGTATGATCATCTCTAGGTCCATCCATGCTGCTGCAAACAGCAAATTTCATTCTTTTTTACGGCCGAGTAGTATTCTGTTGCATATATGTACACCACATCTTCCTTCTCCATTCAGCTGTTTGATGGACACTTAGGTTGTTTCTGTATCTTGGCAACTGGAAATAATGCTGCTATGATCATTGGGGTGCATGTATCTTTTCGAAGTAGTGTTTTGGTATTTTTCAGATACATACCCAGGGGTGGAATTGCTGGCTTATATGGTAGTTCTGTTTTTAGTTTTTTGAGAAACCTCCATACTGTTTTCTAGCCAGTAGCTAGAGCAACCTTAGTGAGAGAGAGCCCATGTGATGAGGCCAAAAGTACTCTCCGTCCCTGCTGCCATAACTACTTCATTCACATGCCTGTTACATCATCATGCCTGCATTGGGCTGGCCAGTGACATAGGATGGCTGATGTCAGCTGGCGGAGGCATTTTGTCTACCTGGTTGTGTAGTGGCTCTTCTGCAGTCAGTGCTCTCTGGTGCATATTCACATGTGATCAAAGATCTTCGTATTTTGTGCATACCCCCATAGGGCCCTCCCTCTGCATGCCTCTTCCCCAGATTTGTTTGTCCCTGATCTTCTAATCTGTCTCCTTTCTGGACTCTGAGCAACCAGCCTGGCCATTTGCTGCTGCCTCTGAGTCTATATATTTTCTTACCTCAGGCTACTTCTCTTTCTGCACATGGTAAATCATCAGGCACATTAGCTAGATCTCTGCCCATTGAGAGGATGTCGCCTCACTTCTGTCTTCAGGGCCACCACCTCTGACTGAGTCTACAAAGGGGCAGCAACCTTCTGTGGCTTATACTATCGAACCCAGTAGATCCATACTGGACTCAAGCTCAGCCTTTCCCCTGATCCATCAGCTGGGCATTAGGGACCTGCCACATGTGGCCCTTTGAGGTCAGCTGGAGGAAGGATGCTGGAGCAACAGTGATGGATGGCATGACATCTAGCTCACCTGTTCGTGCATTTTGTGCTCTCTGCTCCTACTTGCCTCCAACCCAGGAGTACCGTTCTCAGCACACAGTGGATTGTGCTCAACCTTGGGGTTTGGTAGATCTTACAGTCCCAGCTCATAATGGGTGGTTGTAGTCACAGGGTCCCTTGATATCCCATGGTCAGATGCTCCATCTCCGTCAAGGCCCAGTAGCAGGCAGGGAGCTGCTTTCTGAATAGTGTGGCATGGCCTTGCTCCAGAAGCAAGATCTAGGCACCTGCAATGTGACTCTTCTGTCGGAGCTGGCCATAAACCCTATCCAGCATCTTTTCCCACTATGCTTATCTCATGTATCAGGCCGCAGAGTCCAAGCTACAGGGATGCTGGCACCTCAGCCTGAACTGGCTGCAGAATTCCTTCCTGCTCTGGGTCCCACTCAAAGCTGGCAGCCTTCTGGATCACTCACTTAATGGATATCCCCTGGGGAGACTTACCAAACATGGCACTCCTTTCTTAGTGGTGGGACGTGGCGAATGTGGCAAGTTGTTTTTTACTTCCTAGGGGATGTCCCAGCTCACTGGGTCCCTCAAACCTTCACCAGTGATGGTGGGGCCCTAATTTTCAGAGAGTGTATCTCCCACCGTCTGGAGCTCATGTGTCTTATCAAGACCTCCGACCTACCACTTCTTGCCCATCTGGTAAGATGAACGTGATGTTAGCAACATGGTACATCCGTGCCGTGTTTTGCAGGATGTCCAGATGGTCCAGAGCCCTTGAGGTTATGAGAGAGGGTGGGAAAGTTAACACAGCTCTGAAGCAAGACCATCCACGTCTACTGTTGTCCATACCACACAAATATAAGCCATTACAGGTGGAAAAAAATATATTTGGCAGATCCATGGCAGATCACATATGTGCGCTGGAAATAAAGATACCACATTGGGCAATGCAGCTTCTACTGGGGCTGTTGCTTGATTAAGTGATCGACTCTCGTTCAACATGATCCACCCAGTTCTTTGAGGGGCTGGACTAGTGAATTAAATGGGGATATTTGGGGACCACCAACCCTGTATTCTTTAAATCATTGAGGGTGGCCCTAATCTACCCAGCATGTGCTACTGCTTATGATTGACTGTCTTGGCTTGGTATGTGAAGGGGGCATTTCAGAGGCTTCCTCCTTGCCTTCCCCACTGTGATCACCCTTACTCCATAGGCCAAGGAACCAGATGGATGGGGGTTCTGTTAACCACTGAGTATATCCATTCCAATTAGGTACTTGGCGACTGGAGAAATGACCACTGGCTAGGTTCACAGACCCAATGGAGCTACCATCAGTCAGACCTGGGCCAGAACTCCATTTATTACCTGGCCCCCTTGTTCTTCTCATTCTAACGGGGCCCATGGTGGTGTTTTGTGTCCCTGGTATCACTGTTTGTACCAAAAAAATCCCTGAAAAGTCTGCATAGTCTCATTTTTCTAAGGCTCTGTTACCCAGCACTCTTCAGAAAAGGAAGGAGCCTCAACCAGTGAGAGGTGGGAGTTGACGGATAAGTCCCTAAGCTTTTTTGCTCATCAGAGACGACAGTTCTGCTCTATACCATCTTCCAAAGAGTCCCCAGTGCGATTGTGCCCCACTTGGCCACAGAGGTTACCCACTGTTCAGTTCACCCTCGATCGGCCTTCCTCCCTGCCCCGCCTCCCCTCTCGGGCCATCAGTGTGCTTCTTGGGACATTGTCCCAAGTGAACTACTTGCACGCACATCTGCGTTTCAGGGTCTGCTTCTCGGAGACCCACACGAAGACGACATTGCCGAAATGAAGCGACCTGAGCGGTCACCCGTCTCCTCCTGACTGTTAAGTGCTTCCAGTCTGCTTGCCCAGCTCTGCAGGAAAGGGTCCATCAGCCTCCATGGTAACCCGGTCTGATGTGCAGTTCCCATCGTCAGGCCCTGGCTTTTTATTCTCGACCCTTAGTCCCTCCCACTGGAATTTCAAACCACTTCATCATCTTAGGATTTTTTGTTTTTCTTTTTCTGAGAGGTGGAGAACAGCTGACCGCCAACACTGGTGTAAGAGCCGCTTGTATACTTGAGCGTGGGGAATCATCTTCACTTCTCTGGGCTGAATCATCCCAGTTCTTTTCGAGAGTGCCCATCAGTCCCATTTTCCAGGCTTTCCATCATCTTCGCAGCAGTGAGCTGTCACCCCCAGCTGCTCACTGTAGACCAGCCTGCAGGCTTCCGGAGACCACCAGATGCGTGTTTTAACCTGAAGAAGTTCACCCGGGGTGGGGGAGGTACCCCAGCTGCTGTAAATCACCTCCTCCCCAAAGCCAGAGAGCAGGCCGCAGCTTGCTGTGGAAGGCCATAAAACTTCTCTTCTTTAAAGAGCCCCTTTGTTGGGCATGTTCATTGTAGCAGGCGTGCAAGTCCACCAAGGGCCCATAAAACTTCGCCAGGCTTTGTACAGGTGACCCCACATGCCTGCGCCTTAGCAGTCTCCCCCTTAAGCCCACAATGCAACTGCGGCTGGCTTCGCCCAGCAACAGACTGGACTCAATTTGCCTTGTGATTTGTTTGTTAGCTTTACAAATGGCTTTTGAGGCCAGACCACCCCTCCAACCCCTGATGACTTAGGTGGAAGCTCCAGGACGTCCCCAGAAACTGGAGTTGGGGGGGGCGGGCTCTCGAGTCTCCATGGAGATTTCAAAACAATTAACCTCAGGGAGGAAGCGTGGCTGCCCTTCAAGGATGAGCCAGCTTTCAGATGCAGATTGGCTCTCCTGTGGGCAAAGGTATTTCGCCTCTTGCCCGCACCTGCGTGGTCCAAAGCCTGCGCCCTGAGAAGCCGCAAGGCCCTCACCTGCTCCCTGATGACTCCACTCCAGCCACCCGCCCAGCGTTGGCAAGCCAAGTCCAAGCAAAGCCAAATCGCAGGAGAAGGACACTGACCTCATACATAGCTTAGTGGTTAAGAGCACAGGCTTCAGACAGCCGAAGTGTCCATCCGCAGTAGAATGGATATTCATACAGTGGGATAATAAAAGGACCAAGCAGGAGAGTAGTTCTTAAAAGTCCTCATAATAAGAAAAAAAAAAAAAGTGTAACCCTGCGCGGTGACGGATGTTAACTAGACTTATTATGGCGATCATTTTGTGACTATATATACATTGTGGCCGTATACACAAATATCAAATCGTTATGTTCTACACCTGAAACTAGCATAGTGTTCTATGTCAATTACACCTCCATTTAAAAAAAATCATGATATGTGTTTTTTAAAAAGAACAAAGCATGGATACACAGAACTACATGGGTGAATCACAGACGTTCTGCCGCGTGAAAGAAGCCAAACATATAACAGTAAATACTACACGCTTCTATTTACATGAAGCTTAAAAAGGGGGCAACATTTAATCTGCGGTAGTAAAAGTGACACTAGCAGTTACCTCTGGGAGGCAAAAGGAGGTGGTATTAACTGGAAAGGGACACAGGAGAACTCTTTAGGGGGTGATAGAAGTCTTCCAGATCTTGATCTGAGTGCTGGTCACGTAGGTATCTACACATATAAAGAGGAATTGAGCGCTTAAAATCTGTGCTCTTTCCTGGATGTAAAGTTTACATTAGTATAATATTGGGGGGGAAAGCTCTGACTTCTGACCGACAGAACTATGAGCTAATAAATGGCTGCTGTTTTAAGCTGATAAATTTGTGGCCATCTGTTACAGAGCCATAGAAAACCCACACACCTCTAACACTGGCTCTGCCTCCAGTTTCCTGTGTGACCAACGGTATGTCACTTACCCTCTCTGAGCTTCAGCTGCCACAGTTAATGAAAGCAATAACTCATCTCCTGCCTGCAGGATTCATGGGAAAAAAATCAAATTACTTAATGTACGGGAAAGCACTTGCAAAGTTATAAAGTGGCTTATAAACAGAAAGTTTATTATTGTCATGTTAAAAATAAACCCCCAACTTTGACCACAGGAAATGATTTAGAATCAACCAACTCAGGGCTGATAAGCTCCTGTTTTGTTACAGCCATGGCAGCTGGATGTGGGTGTGTTCCGCTTTGGATCTGGTGAGCTTGGGGGAGAAATGTTGTCAGATTCACTCCTTCTGAACACTGCCACCTGCATGCCATTTTGTCTCTGCCCAGATTTGCTATAGGCAGATGCCTTCACATTTATTTACTATTTTTTTTAACCTTCCAAAAGTAAATTACATAGGAATTTTCTTTTTCACTCGCTAGAAACTTCTACGCCCTCTGGAACCCTGCAGCTCTCCCTCTGATAGGAAAATACTGCCCTGTCAGATGACTCTGAACTAGAACCAAATCTTGTGGTTGTCGCCCTCTTAAAATATTATTATCACTGTATCTTTGTTTCACGAGTTAAAATCTTTAATGGATTAAAATATCTTTCACTTACGATGATCAAATTAGAGCATCATACTTAATCCATGAATCCATTCTTTTTTCTTTAAATTTTTTTCCTTTCTCCTCCTGCCCACACATGTCCCCCTCCGCCCCCATCCCCATGCTCCCAATAGAGTTATAGTGTACTTTTGATCGGATCACTATTCAGTGTTTATCTTATTAAATGTTTAAATGTTTTGTAAATATTTTGCACAGCTAATCCATGTAGTGAATGATGGTTATTACTTTTTTTCCCCTTGCACAATCCTTCCCCTGGAGTTAATAGTCATCTGGCTTTTGGGGTTCTTGGTTTTCTATGTATTTATCAGTAATGCAACTGTAAACTTTGCCAGATGTCTGAAACTACTCTGAAGACATTCAGACACGTCAAATATTTGACCAAGTTCATCTTGTGGAAAATCTCTCTCCTGGAGCCTTCTGATCTGCCTTGATCTGGACGTATTATATACTGAGCGCGTGTTCCGTGCCATGTGCTATGATATGTGAAGCTCACAACAATCTTAGGGGGTTCATATTTGTACACCCAGGACACTAACTCTTAAAGAGGTTAAATAACCCCATCAAAAGATGGCTAATCAGTGGAAGAACCAGGCTTTGGCCCATGATGGTTTAACTCCAAAGCTCTGGGTTGGTTGATTCCAAATCATTTCCTGTGGTCAAAGTTGGGGGTTTATTTTTAACGTGACAATAATAAGCTTTCCATTTATAGGCCGCTTTATAACTTTGCAAGTGCTTTCATGTACATGAAGTAATTCGATTTTCCTGTGAATCCTGCAGGCAAGAGATGAGTTACTGTTTTCATTCATTGTGACAGCTGAAGTTCAGAGAGGGTAAGTGATATACCGTTGGTCACACAGGAAACTGGAGGCAGAACGAATGTTTTAGAACCACCAAGGTGTAGGGGTTTTCTATGGCTCTGTAACAGATGGCCACAAATTTATCAGTTTGAAACAACAGGCATTTATTAGCTCATAGTTCTGTAGGTCAGAAGTGGGGGCCCAACGTGTCTGGATTCGCAGCTCACAAGGCTAAAATCAGGCTGTCGGCGGCCAGAGCTGTGATCTCGCCTAGAGCTCAGGGTTCCCTTTCAGGCTCATTCAAGTTGCTTGCAGTATTCATTCCTTGCAGTCGTACGACTGAGGTGCCTATTTTCTTGCTGGCTGTTGACCAGAGGTCACTCTCAGCTCCTGGAGACCACTTTCAGATTCTTGCCACGTGGCCCCAACCCCCTTCAAAGCCAGGAATGGAGAATCTCCCTGACACCAAGTGTCTTTCAGATGTTGGACCCTTCTCAGTAGAAGCCCTGTCCCTTTTTAAGGACTCGTCTGATTAGGTCAGGCTCACCCAGGATAATCTCTCACCACCTCCCACCTTATTAAATTGAAGTATAGTTGATTTACAATATTATGTTAACTTCAGGTGTACAGCATAGTGATTCAGATTTTTTACTTTTTTTGCAGATTGTATTCCATTATAGGTTATTACAAGATATTGGGTATAATTCCCTGTGTTATACAGTAAATCCTTGTTGCTTATCTATTTTATGTATACTAGTTTGTATCTGTTAATCCCATACTCCTAATTTGTCCCTCCCTACCTCCTTCTCCCCTTTGGTAACCACATGTTTGTTTTCTGTGTCTGTGAGTCTGATTCTGCTTTGTATATAGATTCACTTGTATTATTTTTTAGAGTCCACATATAAGTAATACCATATAGTATTTGTCTTTCTCTGTCTGACTTATTTCAATGAACATAATGGTCTCTACATCCACCCACATTGCTGCAAATGGCAATATTCTTTTTTATGGCTGAGTAATATTCCATTGTATATTTATATCACTTTTCCTTTTTCCTTTTTTTTTTTTTGCAAAGACTACAAAGATTTAATTTAAAATCACAGTGTCTTAGCCAGGATGCCCACCTGGAGGGGCACTCCCCAAACCCAGAGTTCCTCAAGGGGCCCCTCCAGGCTCAGTAGGGAGGGGTGGGCAGGGCTGACACTGGGCCCCTCTGCTTCCCTCTGGAGGGTGAGGACCAGCTCTCATGTGTTCACTGGGGCAGGCTCTGCTGCTACCGCCACTGCCGGCTCCTTCTGTGCCAGCTCCAGCTCGTCCTCCTCGTCCTGGGGAGGGTAGACCAGAACCTTGTCTAAGATGCCAAACTCCTGAGTCTCCATGGGGCTCATGTAATGGTCCCTCTCCATGGCAGACTCGATCACCTGCAGGCTCTGTTTGGTGTGCTTGGCGTGGATGCTGTACAGCTGCTTCTTGAGTTTCATGATCTCCTCCGCCAGGATGGTGATGTCTGTGACTTGGCCCCGGGTGCCCCCGCAGGGCTGGTGGTTCATGATGTGGGAGTTGGACCCGTCTGCTCTACTGCCATAGGAATGAGCCCGAGAGCCCAGGCCATTGTCACGTGCAGGCTCTACTGCAGGGCCAGGCGGTTGTCCCACGTCCGCTGCTGGGGAAATCTGGCCGCGAGGCGAGGCCCCAGCGTGGGGCACCAGCCTGCTGCCATCTGGCCCCCACCACCAGTATTTGGGGCCACATCACACCGCACATCAGTCCTGGCTTCTGAATGGTGGCGGGACTACGACTCTCTGCATGCTTTGCGCCCACGGCACTTGCTCACATGACCCTATACTGCTTTTTCTTAAACTAGTCTGTTGATGGGCACTTGGGTTGTTTGCATGTCTTGGTGATTGTAAACAGTGCTGCTATGAACAATGGAGTGCATGTATCTTTTCAAATTAGAGTTTTTGTCTTTTCCAAATATATACCCAAGAGTGGGATTGCTGGATCATGTGGTAACTCTATTTTTAATTTTTTAAAGTAACCTCCATACTGTTTTCCATGGTGGCTGCACCAATCTACATTCCCACCAACAGTGTAGGAGGGTTCCCTTTTCTCTACACCCTCTCCAGCATTTATTTGTAGACTTTTTGATGATGGCCATTCTGACCCCTGTAAGGTGATACCTCATTGCGGTTTTGATTTGCAGTTCTCTAATAATTAGCAATGTTGAGAATCTTTCCATGTGCCTGTTGGCAAACTGTAGGTCATTATTGGAGGAATGTCTATTTAGGACTTCTGCCCCTTTTTTGATTGGGTAGTTTGTTTTTCAATATTGGGTTGCATGAGATGTTTGTATATTTTGGATACTAACTCCTTGTCAGTTGCATCATTTGCAAATATTGTCTCCCATTCTGTAGGTTTTCTTTTCATTTTGTTGATGGTTTTCAGCTTGCTATGCAAAAGCTTTTAAGTTTGATTAGGTCCTATTTGTTTATTTTTGCTTTTATTTCTTTTGCCTTGGGAGACTGATCTAAGAAAATATTGCTATGATTTATGTCAGAGAATGCTTTGCTTGGTTCTCTTCTAGTTGTCTTATGGTGTCATGTCTTATATTTACGTCTTTAAACCATTTCGAGTTTATTTTTGTATATGCTATGAGGGAGTGTTCTGACTTCATTGATTTACACGTGGCTGTCCAGCTTTCCCAACACCACTTGCTGAAGAGACTCTCTCTTCTCCATTATATATTCTTATCTCCTTTGTTGAAGATTAATTGACTATATTTCTTTCTGGGCTCTCTATTCTGTTTCATTGATCTATATTTCTGTTCTTTTGCCAATACCATACTGTTTTGATTATTGTAGCTTTGTACAGTATTACTGTATCGTCTCAAGTGTGGGAGGGTTATGCCTCTAGCTTTGTTCTTTTTTTCTCAGGATTCTTTTGACAATTCTGGGTCTTTGTGGTTCCATATAAATTTTAGGATTGTTTATTCTAGTTCTGTGAAAAATGTCATGGGTATTTTGATAGAGATTGCATTAAATCTGTATATTGCTTTGGGTAGTATGACCATTTTGACAATATTAATTCTTCCAATCCAAGAACATGGATTATCTTTCCATTTCTTTGAATTGCCTTCAGTTTCCTTTATCAGTGTTTTATAGTTTTCAGCATATAGATCTTTTACCTCCTTAGTTAAGTTTATTCCTAGGTATTTTATTTTTTTGACATAATTTTAAACAGGGCTATTTTTTAACTTTCTCTTTATGATATTTCATTATTAGTGTAAAGAAATGCAATAGATTTATGTATATTAATCTTGTGTCCTGTTACCTTGCTGAATTCGTGTATTAGTTCTAATAGTTTTTGTGTGATGAATTTAGGGTTCTCTATATAGAGTATCATGTCATCTGCAGATAGTGAGAGTTTTACCTCTTCCCTTCCAGTCTGGATATCTTTTATTTCTTTTTATTGTCTGATTGCTGTGGCAAAGACTTCGAATACTATGTTGAATAGAAGCAGTGAGAGTGGGCATCCTTGTCTTGTTCCTGAACTTAGCAGGAAGGTTTCAGCTTTTCACTGTTGAGTATTATGTTGACTGTGGATTTGTTGTAAATGGCTTTATTATGTTAAGATATGTTCCCTCTATACCCACTTTGGTGAGAGTTTTTATTGTGAATGGATGTTGAATTTTGTCAGATGCTTTTTCTGTGTCTATTGAGATGATCACGTGGTTTTTGTCTTTCCTTTTATTAATGTGGTGTATCATATTGATTGATTTGTGTATGTTGACCCATCCTTGTGACTCTGGAATGAATCCAGCTTGATCATGGTGTATGATTCTTTTTATATATTATTGGATTTGGTTTGCTAATATTTTGTTGAGGATTTTTGCATCTATATTCATCAAAGATATTGGCCTGTAATTTTCTTTTTTTGTGGTCTTTGGTTTTGGCACCAGGGTGATGGTGGCCTCATAGAATCAATTGGGGAGTGCTCTTGCTGCTTCAATTTTTTTGAATAGTTTGAGAAGGATGGGTGTAAGTTCTTTGTATGTTTAGCAGAATTCTTCAGTGAAGCTGTCTGTTCTTGGACTTTTGTTTGCAGGGATTTTTTATTATTGTTATTATTACAGCTTCTATTTCACTTCTAGTGATTGGTCTCTTCCAATTATCTGTTCCCCCCTGACTCAGTTTTGGCAGGCTGTATGTTTCTAGAAACTTGTCCATTTCTTCTAGATTGTCCAATTTGTTGGCATATAACTGTTCATAGTATTCTCATGATATTTTTTTTATTTCTGTGGTATTTGATATTTTTTTCTTCTCTTTTATTCCTTATTTCACTTATTCGAGTCCTCTCTCTTTTCTTCATGAGCCTAGCTAGAAGTGTGTTGATTTTGTTTATCTTTTCAAAAAACCAGCTCTTGGTTTTATTGATCTTTTCTACTGTTTTTTAAATCTCTATTTTTATTCACTTCCTCTGATATTAATTATTTCCTCCCTTCTGCTGACTTGGGGTTTTGTTTGTTCTTCTTTTCCTAATTCTTTTAGGTGATAGGTTGGTTGGTTTATTTGCAATTTTTCTTGTTTCTTAAGGAAGGCCCATATTGCTATGAACTTCCCTCTTAGAACTGCTTTTGCTGCATCCCATAGATTTTGTAAAGTTGTGTTTTCATTTTTGCTTATCTTGATGTATTTTCCAACTTCTTTGATTTCATCATTGACTCGTTGGTTTTTTTAGTAGCATGTCGTTTAGTCTCTACATGTTTGTTCTTTCCTCTTTTTTTCTTTCTGTAGTTGATTTCTGGTTTCATACTGTTGTGGTCAGAAAAGATGCTTGAAATAATTTCTATTCTCTTAGATTTGTTGGGGCTTGTTGTGTGACATAGGATGTGGTCTGTCCTAGAGAATGTTTCATATGTGCTTGAAAACAATGTGTATTCTGGTTGTTGTTGGTACTGGGTTTTTTTTTGTCGGGGGGAATGGTATGTAGTGCCCTGTAGATATCAAGTCCAAGTGGTCTATTGTGTCATTTAGGAACTCCGTTACCTTACTGCTTTTCTTTCTGGATGATCTGTCCATTTATGTCAGTGGGGTGTTAAAAATCTCCTACTATTACTGTGTTATTGTCAGTTTCTCTCTTTACATTTGTTAGTATTTGCTATATATATTTAGGTTCCCTATATCAGATACATATATGTTAATGAGTGTCATATCCTCTTCTTGTATTGATCCCTTTATCATTATATGATGCCCTTCTTTGTCTTTATTTCCTTTTTAAAAAAATCTTGTCTGATATGAGTATTACTACCCCCCCCCCCTTTCTTGTCATTTCTATTTCCATGAAATATCTTTTTCCATTCCTTCACCTTCAGTCTGTGTGTGTTTCTTTCACCCCGAAGTGAGTCTCTTACAGGCAGCCATGTGGAGGGTTCTTGTTTTTTTTATCCAATCTGCCACTCTGTGTCTTTTGATCAGAGCATTTAGTCCACTGACATTTGAAGTAATTATTGATAGGTATATACTTATTGCCATTTTAATCCCTGTTTTCCAGTTGTTTTTATAGTTCTCTGTTCATTTCTTCTTTTTGTCTTTCCTTTTGTGGTTTGATGATTTTCTTTTGTGGTATGCTTGAGTTTGTTTCTTTTTGGGTTTTGTGCATCTGTTGTAAGTTTCTGATTTGTAGTTACCATGGAGTTCAAGTATATTGACCCATAACTATATCTACTTGCTTTAAAATGATAGACATTCTAAGTGATCTACATTTTTATACTCCCCTTCCCCACATTTTGTGATTTTTGATGACCTATTTTACATCTTCCTGCTTATCCTTTTACTGTTTATTGTAGTTATAATCACTTTTGTAATTTGTAATTGTTTTTTCAATCTATGTACTGGCTTATTTAAGTGATCATCAATCTTTACTATATATTTGCCTTTCCTATTGTGATCTTTCCCTTTTCTATAGCTCCTGCTTCTTTTCTATTTAGAGAAGACCCTTCAATATTTCTTTTAGGGTAGGTTTAGTATTGCTAACTTCTTTTAGTTTATGCTTGTCTGAGAAATTCTTTCTCTCTCTTTCTATTCTGAATGATAATTGTGCTGGGTAGCGTATCCTACATTGCAGATTTCTCCCTTTCAGGACTTTGAATATATCATGCCACTCCTTTTCCAGCCTAAAGTTTCTGCAGAGAAATCAGCTGATAGCCTTATGGGGGTTCCCTTGTAACTGACTCTTTGTTTTTCTCTTGCTGATTTTAGAATCCTCTCTTTATCTTTAACTTTTGCCATTTTAATTATGATATTGGTGTGGGTTTGTTTGGGTTCACATCTTGTTTGGAACCCTCTGTGCTTACTATTCCTGGATATCTGTTTCCTTACCTAGGTTTGAGAAGTTTTCAGCCATAATTTCTTCAAGGACATTTTTAATACTCTTCTCTCTCTCTTCTTCTGGAACCTCTATTATGCATAGGTTAGCACATTTTATATTACCCCATAGATCTCATATGTTGCTTTTTTTTTTTTTTCATTTATCTTTGTCTGCTGTTCTGATTGGGCGATTTTCACTATTCTGTCTTCCAGATCACTTATTCATTCTTCTGTGTCATTTAGCCTGCTATTCATTGCCTCTAGATTGCTTGTTATCTCGGCAATTGAATTATCTATTTTTGATTGGTTCATCTTTATAGTTTCTAATTCCTTGTTACAGTAATCTGCATTTCTATCTATAATCTTTCTTAATTCAGTTAGCACTTTTATTACCACCTTTTTGAACTCAGGGTCTGGTAGACTGGTGAGCTCTGTTTCATTATTTGTTCTTTCAGGGGATTTCTCCTGCTCTCTTAATTATTACTAGTTTCTCTGCCTTTTCATTTTACTTAGCTTTCTCTGTCTCTGTGAGCTTAGGGGAAACAGTTACCTTCTGTGGTCTTGAAGGGGTGTTTTTATGAGGGAGCATCCTTGTGTAGACTGTGTGTGTCCAGTGCCTTTGGTGTCAGGGCTGGTTTTAATACTGATGCCTAGCCATGTCTTTCCTCAGGATGTGCTGGCTGGTATCCCCTTAATAGGGGGTGTGGTTGCTGTTGGGGGATATAAAGCCTGTGCAGGGTGTGAGGCGGGACTTCTCTGCTCTGTGGCTCTCATTGTCCTGTCAGGGCTGTCAGGGATGGGGTCTGCTCCCCAGCTGTTAAAGTAGAATTGCTGGCGGTTGGGCTTGATAAGGCTCCATTGCCCTTGAATGTTTGCCCGGCCTCAAAAGAGGTAATTGCTGAAGCAAGTGATGCTCGTGTGCTCACAGAAGAACCACGCGCCATCTATGTAGGCATCCACAGCTCCACTCAGAAGCGGCCCAAGGTCACGTCCCTTCCTCTGCTGTGTTTGTCTGAGATCTAGTGGAAGCCTGTGGTGTGCAGCGGGCCAGGGCTGGAGGTGGGGCATTGTGGCTGCAGGAATTGAGGTGGCTGCACTGCTGCCTGCGATCTGGGCTGCCTCTGTGGCAGTCTTCTCCCAGGACCTGTCTGTCCCAGGTCCAGCGTTAAGCTGTGGTTTGGAGTAGGTGGAGCCGGGGTGCTCTTGCTGGGAGCTCCTGAGCACACTGACAAAGGCCATCGCTGTCCCACATGGACCGTACCCCAGGCCGGCTGTCTCTGCATAGCTAGATCGAGTCTATTTCCAGGGCCCAGTTGGCCCAGATTATCAAGCTGTAGTGTGGAGTGAGCGGGCTTGCCCCTTTGAATTGGGAAGTGTGGTGAGGCAGCAGCCACCAGTGCATGGCTGTCTCTGCCCTAATTGTTGGAAAGCTAGCATGCACACACTCCTTGTAAGTACAGTCTAGGCTTCTCCAGCCATTCCGTTTGTCCCAGTGGTTCTCCCAGCAGCCAAGGCGGGGCTAGTCTCCTCTGTGCAGGACCCCAGGACAGGGATGCCCAGACTGCGGCTCAACCTGCTCACTCCCCAGGGCAAAGGTCTGCCCATGTGGACCTTATCTTCCTTTCAGATTCCTCCCAGGGATGCAGGTCCTGACCCAATGCCTTTTTCCATCCTACCTGGCTACATGGAGATCCTTCTCACAGCTTTGGTTGTATAAGAGTTCTGCCAGTTCCCAGTTAGTTTTCCATGAGAATTGTTCCACATATAGAGGTATTTTTGATGTGTTTGTGGAGGGAGGTGAGCTCCACATCCTCCTACTCCACCACTGAACCCCTTCCTAATCTCCCTTTCTTAAGGTCAACTGTGCAATATGGCACAACCTACTCATAAGAATGATATATCCGGGGGAGGGTACAGCTCAGTGGTAGAGTGGATGTTTCACATGCCTGAGGGCCAGGGTTCAATCCCCAGTACCTCCATTTTTTTAAAAAAAGGATGATATATCAGCATATTCATAAGTCCCTCCCACACTTACGGAGAGGGGATTCTGCAGAGTTCTGGGGGCTATCTCAGAATTCTGCCCACCACACTAAGCATACCAGAAGTATCTTTTCCCCCACTTCGGTGAGGGTTTCCTTGACCACTCATTTCCAGAGTTCCATGACCATCCTGGGTATTGAAAAAGAAGATAGATCATTATAAAATCTGCTTAAAAGGACACCTCTGGGCTGAGGCATTATAGCCCTGCTATTGAGAGTGTGGAATGTGTTTGCTCATCATAGCAAAGCTTTGTGATATAATCTAGGGTCCTGTTTGTTCACTACAGATTTTGATAGCCTGAGTTTCTTAAAAGAATCATTCACCAGAAATAAACCAATCACAGAAATAGACATATTGTATGGTTCTACTTATTTGAGGTGTCTAGACTAGTCAGATTCATAGAAGCAGAAAGAATGGTGGTTGCCAGGGGCGGGGAGGGGAGGGGAGTTGCTGTTTGATAGGTATGGAGTCTCAGTTTTGCAAGATGAAAATGTTCGGGAGATCTGTTGCATAATAATGTGAATATACTTGACACTACTGAACTGTACACTTAAAAATGGTTAAGATAGTAAACTTTATGTTATGTGGGGTTTTTTTAACCAGAGTTACAAATAAAAATATATTTTAAAAAAGAATCACTCCCCAAAGCTTTTTGTGATCTGAAGTAGGAAACAGCCCTTCAAAGCAGCCTCGGAATCAGGAAAAGTTATTAGAATGTTGTAGTGGATGTGGAGGATTTGGTCTCCTGACATCCAGCCCGCCCTTTCTTCATGCCTTCCTGTACTGCAGAGCATGGAAAGCTAGGGTTCTGAGTATGAATTGGATTCTACCAATTTGATGGTCTTGTGGATGATCTGAAGGGTGGGAATGAGGCTGAGGCCACGTTCCATTGGCAAGTGTGGTCGGAGGGCCAGTGAGTTCCTGTGACAGTTTTCCAGTGCTCGACACTAGCTCCAAGAGTGTCATTTGGCAGTTGTGGCAACAGCCTATGAGTCTTCCTGATCCTTGAATCCCAGCTAAAGCATCACGCTCTTGAAGCCACCAGTTCCCATAAAGCCTTCTAATTCCCCGCCTTCACGGCTGAGGTCAAGGTAGAATAGCTCCCCTGGCAGGCCAGTCGTATTGTGGCGTCATTCTGAGAGTCAGTCCTGGAAGGCGAGCCCAAAGCCTGGTTCTCCCATCCTTACAACAATTTTGCCAGTACTCAGTACCCTGAATTAAATCCCTTCCTGCTTGAAAGAGCTGGAGTGATTTCTTTTCCTGCAACTGAACCCTGAAAGTTTGCTGTACATGATGATCAGGCCAGTGGGTGTTTGGGAATTTGACCATGCCATCATGTGAAGCTTTGATGGCACCTGATGGAGGCCCCCTGTATATTGGCGATGATTCCCACCTATTCCAGTTTCACCCTAGCCCCTTATACTGGGCCTCAAACCCAGCTGGACCTCTGCTCCTGCTGGACAATGCTCTATTTCTCTCCTTTCCCTTTCATAGCTACTGGAAAACTCTTTCCCTCTTCTCCAGCCCCCTACCTGATTGTAGCAGACCCTAAGGCTGTCCACCCAAGGCACACACCCCCTCCCCTTCCCTGCTAACTCAACCCAATTTTGTTTGGGCATTAGGTAAGGATCTCTTAATTTTAGGTAATATGTTTTATGATGGGTTTGTGACCCAGTCTTGGCTAATAAGGGGAAGTCTGGGAGGCTTCTGAAGAGAATGTTTCTTCCTGACAAGAGGCGAGAGTAGGGGAGTTTTCTCATTACCTGACTGTCCATGAGTTGCTCTCCTAAAACAGGCACTTGATGCCTGGAGCTATGGCAGCCATTTTGACACTACAAGGTAGCAAGGACAGGGAGAAAAAGTCAATCACTTAGGATGGCAGAGCAGAGGGGCTGACAGAACTGGCCCCTCCACACAATCAATGAACCCTGGACAGACCTTGAAACCACCTACCTCCAGACTTCTTGCCAGCTAATCAGTAAAGGCCCTTAGGATTTAAGCAACTGTTAGTTGGATTTGGGGGTACTCAAAGCCAAAAAGCCTTCCTAACTGACACATCCAGCCCATTCCTGATAACTCTCAGCAGAAGCCCTTTCCTTTGACTTTGCAGAGAAAACGAAGTCCACTTCCTGCCCCCCACCCTCGTGACACACAAGATTTGTCCCTCCCCTCTTGTCTCATAGCTGAGGGTCTCTTATCTGATGTGAATTCATCTCTCCCATGTGCTCTGGACACCAGCTCTTCTGCAGGGACCTAGGCAGTCATCTTTCTCTCCTGCATCTTCTATCTCCTGCCCTCCCATGGCCCCTTTCCAACTGTGGTCTTGAGTAAGCACCCAAGACTGTGTGTCCTAGATTGGGTGGACATGTCTCGCCCTAATCACCAGGTAACTGCTTCTCAAGGGCCCCTTCCCAGTGCCCTGGGCGAGCCCCGGAGGTGGAAGAAGCAAGAGGTTAAGGGTGTGGAACTGTCCCCTGTCCCCAGAGGGAGCGGATGCCCAGGACTGGGTGTGTACCGTGGGTACTCATGCCAACGCCTGCTTTCTGCCACAAGGCTTCTTTTCCTTCTGCCTTTCCTCCTTATTTTTATTGAGAGCATATTTTCTTTATCTTTAAGGCTTTTATAGCTTTGTATCTGCGCCTCATTTTAGTATATTCTGTTGTTATGATTTATGCTGCTTTTACTGGCTCTTTACCCTCAGCACATAAACATGTTTAAATTTTCCACAGCTTAAAAAAATAAAATAAAAAACCCTTCCTTGACCCTGCGTTCTCATCCAGTTTCGGCATCCTCTCTCTCTTTCTCTCTAGCTCTCTCTTGCTCTCGCTCTCTCGCTCGCTCGCTCTCGCTCTCTCACTCCCCCTTCGCTTCCCCACGAGCTCTTTGGGAGTCATTTGCACTCACGGTGTTTCTTCACATCCCACTCAGTCCTTAACTCTCATCTCCAAGACCGGAAACAGCCCAGCCTTGCTTAGCACAATGGGGGTTTTATTGGCAGGATGCTGGGAATCTCGCACGGCTGTAGGAAGAAAGGAAGGAAAGGGATGCAGCTGGGCCACCAGATCCCCCGGGATTTTTTTTTTTTTTCCTGGGGCCCCCACGCTCTCTCTACTCCCAGCTTCTCTCTTTGGAATGATGTCATTCTTTCCTCCACTTTACAACCAACTGCTCTGGAGCCGTCTACCCCATGGCTCCCTTTAACTCCAGTTCGAAAGTCCCGGGGAAGGATTCTGATTGGTCCAGCCTGGGTCAGGTCTCTGCCTGGATCAGTCAGCCGCGGCCCCAGGAGGCAAAGTCCCAAAGCCGAGACTAAATCTCAGAGAGGGGAATCGCGAGCGTGCATCTCAGCTGGCTCCTCCCTGACCAACAGCGCTTGTTTGAAACTCCTCTCACGTACTTGTCTGTGCCCCACCCGCACGGCGCAGACCTTACCTCTTCGTCCAACTGCTGGTACCCGCCGGCAGCCACGGAGCTCTGCTCTGCCCGTGTATGCAACCGGCCAGCAGTGCTGAGATGGCGGCACCTCCAGCTGACTCACCCCTGACCCTCGAACGGAGAACCAGCCCAGCTTTGTCAAGAGGGCAAGTGTGGCCACAGAGATGCATCCCCGGGTCTCCTTCAGGGAGGGACTTACGGCCCCAGTGTCAGCAGATAGCCTCCAACCGCTAAAACCCACCTTGTCCCAAGGCACTTCCTTCCCAGGGTAACCCGGGTCCATGACTGGTCATTTCATCCCCTGTGGGACAACTGTGACAGGCTGTACATGCTGCAGCATCTCCCAGGGGGTCGCCAGACCAGCTTGGCAGTCCGAGCTCTGCCCCCGTCCCAGTCTCATTTTCTCCCCCTCCTTCCCCAGATGGTGTCCCTAATAACTGCCTCGCATACTGGACTCTATTTCGGTTTCCATCTCCAGGGGACCTCACCTGTGACAAATACCCTTGAGCCGTGAGTCCCACACCATCTCCCAGAGTGCCCACCGTGGGAACCGGCTTGATAATGCTCTTTTTTAAATAATGCAACTCTTTTAATATGTATTTTTATTTGTGGGGGAGGTAATTCGGTTTATTTATTTATTTAGCGGAGGTACTGGGGATTGAACCCAGGACCTTGTGCATGCTAAGCAGGCACTCTACCACTGAGCTATACCCTCCCCCTGATAATGCTCTTTTTATTGGCTGCCTTCTCTCCCCGACCTCACTTCCCCACTGCCCACAGTCTCTGAATCTCCTAAAATCTACTTGCTTGCAAGTCCTTGTCTCAGGGACAACCCAAGGCTCAGACACTAGGATTACTGTGAATTTTTTTGTTAAATACAGAGTCCCAGCTTTTATCGATGTGTATCACTGTGACCATGAGCTCTTCTTGAAATGCTTTCCTCCCTCAACTTGCTGGGTTTCCTTCCCCCTTGCTGCCCGCTGCTTTGCCCCTCCCTCTTCCTCTGCCCACCCCAGGATGGCACCTTGGCTTCCTCCTACACCCAACACATCCCAAGGGAGCTTAGTCACTCCCCTGAAGTCATCTGTCACTACCCAGGGATGACCCACACTGTCTCTTGCCCAGATCTCTTTTGAGCTCTAAACTCAGATATCTAACTGCCTCCTGGCCATCTCTACATGGATGTCCCACCGATGCTTCAAATCAATATGGCGGAACTAAATTCATCACGTTTTTTTAAGCCGGCTTCTCGTCCTACATTCCCCTTTTCAGCAAATAACATCACTGTTGTCCTCAAAGCCAGCTAGCTGGGAGTCCCCCACCCTCCTACCCCTCTCCGCACTGCCCCGTTGGCACTTGTCCTGGCGCAAACCCACCTCCGCCCCCGATCAGTCTCCCCACTCGCAGCCTCTGCCCTCCACTAGCCATGTGACCTTGAATAACCCATTGAATCTCTCTTTGCCTTAGTTTCTACATCCGTAAAATGGGCTAGTCATAATAGTACCTAGTCTGTTAGAGTTTCTGTGAGGTTTTAAAGATGTTGCATATATAAAATGCTTAGAAAAATATATGGCACATAGTAAAGTATTTTCAATGATTGTTAGCTTTGTGTTACTGTTTTTGTCGTCGTTTGTTTTTATCCTTCTTAAGTTCCTCATCAGTTTTCGTCTTGTACTGTAGCCACTTATGTGCCATCTTTAAATGCCCTACTGGTTTGCAGGATTCTTGGGGGCAGTGCTGTATCTTATTCATCTATCTATCTGTCTATGGCCATGGTCTCCCTCCCCTCCAACTTCCTGTCAGCCACACTTCCCTTCAGATCTGGTAGCATTGGAGCAGCTAGGGGAATTTTTTTATATCCAGAGGAAGTTGAGTTGGGGATATATTTAATTGCGGTTTAGTGGGATGCTTTGTGTGTACAGTTGACCCTTGAACAACACAGGTTTGAACTGCAAGGATCCACTTACACGTGGATCTTTTTTTCAATATATATACATTCATATATATGTTTACTAGCCAAGGTTGGTTGAATCTGCAGATGTGGAATCTGTCCACGTATATGGAGGCTGAATATGGGACTTGAGCATACACGGATTTTAATATCTGCCATGGTCCTGGAACCAATCCCCGGAGAATACCAAGGAACGACTGTAGTTTTTAAATATTGCTAGCATCCCAGTGTAAGAACAACTTCCAGAAACACTCGCACCGCTCCCTGAGTTGACCCTCCAGGTGATGTAATGTGAAGACTCCTCAGGCTCAGAGGTTGCATCTTAGTGTCAACATGTCCTGTGGTACCCAGAACCAGAAGCATACGGGTAGTAGAGGGGAGACAAGGTTTGAAAGGTATGGAGTTAGGAGCTACGCTGTGGAAAACTCTTCCAACCATCAGATGAAAATTTGTAAGGTTAAAGATAGTTTTTATTCATCCCTAGACAAAGGGAATTCTCTCCTGTCATGAATATATTCAGCAAGGCAATATATACAATTATGAATGCACCATAATTTTTTTCCCTTTCTCATTGAATGTACGTGGAATAGAATTTATCAGAATTCTTGGAGGGCCCAAACAAGTACAACAAAAGGGGAGAAGGTCTGTATGTGAAGTCGCATGTTTTATCCACCCCAGTGAGTTGGACCACATCTTAGAGTATCTAATGCCTCTTGTTCTGACGAAGGCTGACAGTTCCAGGTGAAACAGCATGCAAAATTGCCACTGACACAGCAAAATATCCTAGAGAAAGATATTTATCAACGAGTCAATTTTTATGCCATAAGAAAAATTCGATTACATAATTATGTAGCCCAATACAATGTAATGGCAGTTTAAGAAGGCATTTAAATTGTTCTTGCATGCCTTCATTTCAGATTAACTTTCTATATTTTTTCAGAATTATTGATCAAACCAAACATCAATCAACAAATATGCAGCCCCATATTGTCAGATAAAAAGCACTACAACAGAGGTGGGTTAGGCAGTTAATAAAAACATTATGTTACATTGTCTGGATTTGGTGATGTTTAGACATTTGTCCACTCTTGCAAATCCAGAATTTCCTGTGATTTCTTGGCGGACCTAATTTTGTACCTGTAATCTTATGTTCTTTAACTTAAAGAGGGACCCCCAAATTGTATGAGCTTCAGGCCCCACAAAGCCTGGGTCTTCTTTTGGTTTCACCCCGCACCCCCACACACGTGTGTGCCATCATTCCTGTTCTGGTACCCACCGCTCAGCAGGGACATTTCCACAACCGGGCATGCTGGGAGGTAGCTTTTGACAGAGGGAAGAAAAAGCCAAGTGAAAAAGGCTATGGTTCTATCATGTAATAGAGCTGGGACTTGAAAACCACAGAGGTGAAACAGTGGGGCAAATTCAATCAGCCAACTCCCACTTTGGGGATTGAGGCCCAGGAATGTTTGGCAAATAGGAAAGGGGGTGAGGGGGAGGTGGAGAAAAGACCCAGAGGAGGCTGCAGTTCTGCGATTGACCACAAGATGGAGGTAAAAGAGTGATCCCTCCATTCAGTCAAAAACTCATTAAGAGCTAATCAAGGTAAAGCGGGGTTTTTCATGTTTCCTACGGGTGCCTTCTCCCCTTTGCCAAGCCTCAGTGCACTTACTATTGTTCCATTCTTTTTGGTTAAAGTCGTCACAAATCTGCGTTTTTGTTTGTTAACTCAACTGTAGCCCGCACTTTGTCTTCTAGACAACTTTCCCTGCTTCTTACGGTTAAGGATTATGTTCTTATTAACTATTATTAGAAGAATTTTCTGACTCAGAAGTTTCAGGGCTTAAAGCTATAGTCTTAGTTCAATAATTGCCTGATTATTTGCTGCTCTGCTTGGAACTTTCATTACCTGGCTTCTGTGTCGCGTGCATTTCTCCACACCCCCGAGTCGGGGCTCAGAACAGAGCGCTATCTGCAACACCAGCCCTCGTTCCCGTCTGTCTGAGAGAGATATGCTTCCATCTCGTTTTACCAGGGCCCTGCGAAGGCTGAATGACTCCTATGTTAACCGGGAAAAAAAAAAAACCAAAAAAAACATGGAGCAACTTGCCTAAGACAATGATAGAAATAGACAGAGACAGGCTTCCTGGATCAAATATTCTCCCTTTTCCTAGCGGGCACTGGACACTATCACCCTCCTCCCCTGCAAGATCTTGGCGGTCCTCTAGCCCTTTAGGCCAACACCATTAGCTCAGAACACATCACAGAGAGACCATGGGGCGGCGGCCAGAACTGACCACCTTCCTGATCTCTTTTGAGATCTTTGCTATTGTTGAGGACGCTTGACCTAGACCCGTGCTTGGCATATCAGTGGGGCTCTTGCTGGAAAACCATGCTAACAATGAAATGGCAAAGGGCACCAGGCTGCTATCCTGAGTGCCCAGATGCATGAGCTTCTGCCTCTCCTGTGGTCGGGACTACAGTGTTTATCTTTGGTGAGTCGTAAGCTTGTCTGTGATGATGCTGTTGGCTGAGGTTGGAGATGACGTCTGTGTAAGAGGACACAGCAAAGCTGACAGGCCCAGAGCCACAGCAGCTCTTGGCTACACCCTTAGAGTAAATTCCCTGGTTCCCTGACTGCCCCAGGATTGACATACCCCATGGGGGACAATGGACGGATGCGTCTTCAAAGCAGGTGGAGGGAGCAGAATCGGGAACATCATGGCCAGTTTCCCCTGCAAAGTGCCTTTCTGGCTCCTGATCCTGGTCGTTCTGTTTTGCCTTGTAGAAGTATCCCGTTCTGGACGGTGGCTTGGTTGGGCAGAACAGAAGAACCAGCACAGGGCAAGGAACTAGGGGACCTAGATTCAGATGTCAGCTGCAGCATCCTCCTTCAGGAAGTAAGACTTTGTCCTCCCAGCTGTCAGGCCCTTGGAGAGCCCCTCTGGCCAAGGCCACAGTTTTGCTGGGTAGCCCACCTCTGATCAGTGACTGACAATGGAATATTAAAGCTCAGCCCTCTTGCCCCACCTTCAGACGGCACCAAGTCTCATTCTGTCTTTCAAACTCCCTGTAGTGTCAGCTAAGGCTTCCCTGAAGACGGCATCGCAGCTCAGTTTCCCCCTCTGCCCACTCTTGTGTTCTCCCCTCCCTTCCTGGGGGGTAGATCCCTACTCATTCAACTCCATCTCAGAGTCTTCCTGGAAAACCCACCAGGAGACCATGACCTTGGGGAAGGAAAACACCCTTTCTGAACTGTGTTAGGAAGCTGTCTGAAAGTCCCAGGGCTATGTTTAACGCCACTCCTGGGGATCCCTTTGTGGTCGTTTTCATGGCTGCCACTCCAGCTCCCACCCCAGTTCTTGGCAATGAGACCCATCAAAGAACCCAAAGCTTCAGAATCCTGAGACCCCAGACACACTGTGGAAAGTGGCTACCGACTAAGACCAGCTAGTGAGCAGTGCTGGGATCCTGTAGCTGTCAGCCGCATTTCCAAAAGCGCTGCTCTATGGCTTTCAAGCCGACCTGCTGAAATTCTAAGGGATGAGTTCCCCACTCAGTCCCTCCAACCTGGAGACAGGCCTGGGAGGTTGTCCACTCCCACTGGAGGTTGTCCATGTTGACCTTTGCTGTCTCTCTTCCTCTAGGGCGCCCTGTCCAGTAGAAATAAAATTCAAGCCACATAGGTAATCTTACATTTTCTTGTAGCCACACACACAAAAGTCAAAAGAAACAGATGAAACTGACTGCAATAGAATACTCAACCCAATATATCCGAGATCATTTCAACATGTAATCAATACAAAAATAATTAATGAGGTATTTTTGATTCTTTTTGTTCATACTAAAGTCTTTGAACTTGAGTGACTATTTGACATAGCACCTTGTAATTCAGACTGGTCACACCGGAAGCATCCAGTGGCCACTATGGTGACCGTATTAGGCAGCACACAGGCATAGCTTATAAGGGATGAGAGTTGCAGGATAGGGCATATGAGAATCTGGGACTTGGAAGCTGCGCACTTCCACTTCTAGGGCAGATGAGTTTTAAGCCTGAACTCAAAGGTCGTTGCTGGCCCTCCCTTCCCATCTCTCCCATAAATTAGGGTTCATGCTGTACCGGCCTCATAACACAGCTGTGAGGCTGTATTTAACAAGCACCTGGCCTGCCTGTACGTTGTCCAAAAACAATGGCTTTCTTATTGCCCCCTCAACCTCCACCAGCAGTCAGCAACACCGGCCGGGACTGAGGTTCACGTTTGAAGGCAATCATCCCCAAGACATCTCTATTTCGAGTTGCATTTGTGTGCCTTGTACGAAGCCTTGACCAATTTTCTAATCCCGATCAGGAAAGAAAGCGTTTGGAGAGAGGTATAATGCTACGCACTCCTTTAGAACGTGAAACGTTTAATTAGATGCCAAGGATTGAAAATCTTGATTCAGAGCCCGAAATGGCTAATAAGGTTTTATTGTTGCTATTACTTAGAGTTTTTATAGAACTTTCGGCTTGCAGAGAGCTTTTCAATCACTTGAGAGAGTCTAAGTTTGTTAACAGCGAGATGAAAAAATGTTCTATTCGTCAGGAGAGACAACATACATAATATTTTAAGTATTTAAGAATTACGGCCCTGCTGTGAGAACTCCTGAAATTACTTCTACGTGGATGCCAGAGATTTTCGTTAGAGGCCCAGGACATTAATGTAGATATGATGTTATTACCCTGCTGAGTCTGCAAGGGTGAACTTTTGCAAGTCAGGAAATAGAGAAGTTTCTAAAACAAACATTAGCAGGCCCTGGTTACACATGTGCAGCTTGGTGCCCACATGCGATTTTTGAACATTTTTCTCAAGGAGCTCTTAAGGTTTTATGAATGATCATATTATAAAATCATACCTAGTTCCAGTACGGCCTAATTTACGACTGCTCTGGGTCACCAAAACCTCCCAGGATTCCACTGTTGGGGCTGCTGCAGTTGGAGACAAATTTGCACCAGTTCCTCTATAAATATTATCAGTGGGGCAGCCTTGGCTGGAAAGTATGGGAAAAATGGATCTCCCCTTCCCATGTGTACAAAAGGTGAATTCTGGCCCTGTAGATTTTTGAATATCTTGGTTAGCTTCTGTGACAGCCACCGATCAGCTCAAAGCTCAGTACTTATGCCTCCAGATGGTTGGCTCGGTGGCTCTGCTGAGCTCAGCCAGACTCACTCACGGCTGCCTGGTGGCGGATCGAGGCTGGCCTCAGCTCCTCTCCGCCCCACATGTTTCTCATGGTCTGGTAGACTAGCCTGGGCTCATGACTATGGAGATAGCAGATGCCCAAGAGAGAGCAGGCGCCAACGTGTGGGCCATCTGGGGGCCTCTGTGTCATGCCTGCTAAGGGCCCATTGGCCTGACCCAGTCACGTGGCTGAGCCCAGCGCCCAGAGCTGGGGTAGACCTATCCACCCACTGGGGGAAGGCGTTGCAAAGTCACACGGCCAAGGGCATGGGTGAAAGGCAGCAGAGGGGGAGAGATTGCGGCCATCTGTGTGAGCTACCACAGGTGAGATTCATTTTCCTGGCAAGGAAAGGCAGAAACAGTCAATGTCATCCATGTCCACATCCACTTTGAGAGGAAAGGTTTCCAACCAGCAACCCCCAGCTAACGCCAACCCACTTCCGGTCCCCACCTTGGGACAGCCCTAGGCCAAAGGTCATGAGAAAGTTTTGACTCAGCTCTAATGGGTGACTCTGACAGAGTGTGAAGCCAGAATGCTTTCCAGGTGCACCCCTTCCTGGGCATCACATAGGCGAGTGCCCCCCAGCGCCCTCCTGCCTGTCTCCCTGTGGTAACCTCCACTTCTGGCCCTGAGCACTGTGTGGAATTGCACCCCAGAACACAGGAGGACAGGAGGTACAGGCCCTGGTGGCTCTGTCTTGACCTGGTTTGGGTGGTTGCCACACATGCCGAGGAGAGACCCTGCTCTCTGCCACTGGGCCAAGCGTCAGCTGGCCCCAAGCCGGGCTAGCGTTCGTGCCCATCTGTCAGGGTGGCACCTGGCCCTCTTCTCGAAACAGATGGTTTCAATTGATCTTGCCTTGCCAGTCGTCCGTGCCTGAACGCTCCAAACCTGCCCTGCTTTATCCTGGAACTTAACGCGCCCCTCACGTTTTCTAGTTCCCTGGATCGCTTCCCTGGGAGCCAAATGGTTTTTCTTTTTTCTTCTTTTTCTTTTTTCCTTAAATTTTCACTTTTCTGCAATAGTAGGATTATAAATGGACTTGTAAATACAGTGGGAAAAATCAATAACCTGTATTTTCTAGGACAAAATGTAACCTCACAGCAAAGCACCAACAATTATATAAAAAAAAATCATTTGTTTTTCCATTTCACTGATCTTGACGTACAGCTCACCTCATATTCCCGGACCCTACTGACTTTGGCCTCCCTGGACGTAGGAGACTTGGCGGGACAAAGCCTCTCAACTGGAGACAGAAAGTATGAAGGGCCATACCCGCCTCACCCTCAGCCTCGGGCTGACGATTTAGTGGCCCAGAGGACAAGGAGGACTGAACGTGTATTTTGTTTTTAAAAGAAAGGCATGAGTTAGGGCAGCTAAATGTTACAGATATTCCAAAGACAAGATGGTACCTCCTCAGCCTTGAGGCTCTAGCCTGGGAGGGGACAGGTGGCCCTGGTGACCTGGCCCAAGGATGGCAGGGCCCCTCCCCCAGTGCACTGGACAAGAGGGTCCATGTGTTACGGACAAGGATGTCCGCCCATCTCAGCATCTGAGTTCTCACTGAAAAATGGAAAATCCTAAATGTCATAAACAGATGTGCAGTGAAATTGCACCCTCTGGAGGGGGTGGCTTCTAAAGACAGGCGATGAGAGACAATCACCAATAGTCAAAACCGCCCTTGAACATAACTTGGACAGCAACGTATTGGAAGCTCAGCACTAAATGCTCCACAGCACGGTCCCTGATTCTCGGGGTGAGCCCCTGCTGCAGTGGTTCACCAGCACGTAGGGGCCAGGCCGTGTGACAAATAGGTGGCGCAGACACTGGTATCACTTGGCAAGATTGGAGAGACGCATTTGAATTGAAAGCAACTGAGGAAATAGATTTGTGGCGTCCATCTCAAGCTCATTCTTTGAGTAAACTGGTGGTCAGAATCGCCTCTATTGTTGAAACTGTTTTTTCTTGTTCTGCGAAGGTATGCTGTTCAATCGACATACTTTATTTTTATTTTTACTGAAGTACAGTTGATTTACAATGTTGTGTTAGTTTTTGGTGCACAGCACAGTGATTCAGTTATACATACATATTCCTTTTCATATTCTTTTTCATTATAGGCTATTACAAGGTATTGAATACAGTTCTCTGTGCTATCCAGTAGGACCTTGCTGTTTATCTATTTTATATATAGTAGTGTGTATTTACAAATTCCAAACTCCCTATTTATTCCTCCCCCTCCAATCAACGTACTTTAAAGGAGTATAGGTAACTCCGTTGCATATTGACAAGAGCATCCGTAGAATAAAGTACGCCATAAGTTTGTTTTCTATGTCTGTGCGTCTGTTTCTGTTTTGTAAATAAGTTCATTTGTGCCATTTTTTTTTTTAGATTCCACATATAAGTGATATCATATGGTATTTTTCTTTCTCTTCCTGTCTTCTCTTGGAATGACGATCCTACTGGGGGAAAGAAGGTGGGAAGGGATAAATTGGGAGTTCGCGATTTGCAGATACTAACTACTATATATAAATTAGATAAACAACAAAGTTCTACTGTATAGCACAGGGAACTGTATTCAATACCTTGTAGTAACCTATCATGAAAGAGAATATGAAAATGAATATATGTATGTGTATGTATGACTGAAACATTATGCTGTACACCAGAAATGGACACATTGTAAACTGACTATACTGCAATAAAGAAAAAAGAACAACGTATGCAAAGGTATGCCCCCAGATGGTATGTTTTTATCTCTAGATGTCAGAGATACTTTTTTTCCTTTTGTCTTTTTTTTGTGTGTGTGTGTACGCACACGTATGTGCGCACTTATCTGTATTTTTACCTTTTTCTCCACTGGCCAGCCTGAAGGTGAATTTTGTATGAGTTCTGTAATATAAAAGCAATGATTTTGTAAGCCAGTGCTGGCTCACTGTGAGGTGATCACCCAGGCCAGAAGGGTCGCAGTCCTCTCTAGATTTCCCCACCCACCAGGGCCTCCTAAGAGGAGGTGGTGTGTACTCTACTTGAAGCCCAGGGTGGTTCTCTTGGCTGCCACATTCAAAGGGATTGGGAGGCATCAGAGCGGGTGCTTACAGATGCCCGTGACCCTGCTGGGCCCCCTGAGGAACAGAGCTCCCCTGCCCTAACTCCATGCTGCTACCCCCTGGGGCTCAAAAAAAATTGGAAATGCCTCCTGCGGAGATGGCTCCCCACCCTGGGGCCCCAGCTTCCTTGGCCCCTCCCTTCAGGGCTGGGATGGGGCTTTGGTGGCCCCCCTGTCACTTGTCATGCCACTGTGGATTGTCATGCCAAAAAGTGAGCTCACGGAGCTGAACCAGCAGCCTTGGCCCAGCAGGAGGACCCGGGCAAACACAGGACACGTTTCAGAGCAACAAGTGTAGCCCGGCAGCCCTCACGTAGGTACAAGTTGGAAGACAGAGGTGAGCGCAAGGAATGTTTGTGAAGTGCTTGGAAAGGGCAAAGCCAGCTGTGATGCAGGCCCAGGGACAGCCTCAGCCACCCCCTTGGGAAGGTCTGGAGTGAGAATGGCCCTTCGGAGTTGTCCCAAGTTGCGCCAGGATGGCTGGACGTTTCTACTCTGGCAGCCATCAGTCAGTGGATAGGGACCACCCCAGCAGGCTGTGTGTGACCTTGGTGAGGCGCTCTCTAGAGCCCAGCAGACTTCGAAGGAGCTGAGAGCTGAGGCCTGTCTGTGAATAGCACTGTGGATAGCAGCTGGGGCTATTCTGGGCCCCTTCACATCACCATGCCCGCCCCACCAAGGGCACCCAGCTAATGGGTGACAGAGCTGCCCCAGAAAGCGAGCGATCCAATATCTGCCATTTCTGCTCTGCTGCTGAACTAAGCGGCCTCCCCTGGGCTCACCGCAGCCCCGGTCCTCCACCTGGATGGGGTCTTCTCTTAAACCCTGTAGAAAAGAGGGAGCCCCTTTCAGAATTTCGATAACCAGGCCATTCCAGGGCTCCCTGGGCCCCACCACAGGCGCTCCCTGACCAGCTGTTCCCATGACTAAGGCTGTGGATCTTTCCGCTTTTTTCCCCAACTAAGCCAGACAGTGCAAGGCCCTCTCCAGCGCCGAGGTGGGCCCTTCTGTCCCCATCACCACCTGCAGCCCTGCTACATCCTTTAGCATTTTTTCAGATGGGCTGTAATTATCCAAAGGACTTTTATTAAAACCTGAGATGATTCGCAGGGGAAATAGAGCATTCAAAGTGCATGGTGACACCAGAAAGCATGGTTGTCTCATCCTCCGATAGCTTACCAACACCAGTAAGCTGAGTCCAAATCCTGATTCCGAGTTTTCCCTTTTCCCATCTCAGACTTTTACTCACCCCTTCCTCCCCACCCCCGTCAACCCCCAGCCACACAGGAGGGGGACAATAACAGCTTTTGTCAGCTGCTTAGTCCGGCCTGGTGTATTCGTTTGCTAGGGCTGCTGTAACCAAGTACCACATGCTGAGGGGCTTAAACAATAGAAATGTATCGCCCCGCCGTTCTGGAGGCCAGAAGTCCAAGATCACGGTGTGGGCAGGGTTGGTTCCGCCTGAGGGTGTGAGGGAGAATCTGTTCCCAGCCCCTCCCCCAGCTTCCGGTGGTTTGCTGGCCGTCTTTGGCGTCCCTTGGCTTGTACAAGCATCCCCTCCATCTCTGCCTTCATCCTCGCATGGCGCACTCCCTATACACATGTTTCCGTGTGCAGATTTCCTTTCTTTAAGGACACCAGTCATATTCAATTAAGGCCCACCCTCATAACCTCATTTTAATTTGATTACCTCTGTAGAGATTCCGTCTCCCAGTCAGGTCACATTCTGAGGTCCTAGGGGTTAGGACACCAACATATCTTTTGAAGTGAGTGGGATGCGATTCAACTCCTAACACTTCCTAATTCCAAACTTAGAGTGGGCATTTCTGCTTTTTGTGTGCATGGCATGCCTGGCCATCTTCTTCTGGTAACAGCATTCCTCTTCCTTAGGAATGAACCCTTCCATGCGGCTGCCAATAACAGGACCCCGCCCTCCCATTACAGGGATGGGCATGTGACCCAAACTGGCCAATCAGCAGATACTCTCTCTCTGTCTCTCTCTTTCTATGTTTTGTAATTATTTAAGTGAATGAGGTGAGAGAATGAGAAAGAGACAGAGACAGAGAGAAAAACAGAGAGGTGGAGAGATTGAAAGAGAGAAATTGGTGCGGTTCCTAAAAATTAACCCAGGCCCAGTCTGTTCTCCACATTTGCTCTTTTAGGGAAGTCCTCCCTGGACTATGATAAACCTAAAGCTGCGGTGGCTGGGGAAACAGGGAGGCAAGAGAAACAGATCAATCAGAAGCCCCCCAGTCACAGAGGAGTGGTAGGTGGCCCATCCACCTGCGCAAGCGCGCCCTGTGGGCTCTGTGAGCTGTAAGGAGGCAGGGCATCTCTCCCTTCTCCAAGCTGCCCTGGGGATGCTTCGAATCGAGCCCCAGGTCCACTTCCAGGTGATGAAACCGTATCAGGCACAAATTATGTGTCTGTCACTCTCTTACCCCATCCTTCCCTCCCTTCCTGTTTTCTTCCTCATTAATAATACAACAGTAGAACCACTCTGATCACAAACTTACTCAGTCGCCTTTCATATATATATATATATATATATTTTTTTTTTTTTTTTACAAAATCCAATAGTATTTTGTATCAATAGAATGGACCTTATGTGCTAGGATCAGAAATCAGACAAACCATGTAAGCTTTCCAAAATTCTGTTGAATATTATTTTACTATCTGGAAGTATTGAGTGGTCCTGAGAATGTGAAGGAATACAGAATCCTTGTAAAGTTCAAAGGTCTTTAGACTAGGCAAGGAAGGTCTTAAAAGGTACACAGAAATGAAGATTCTGTTGCAGTACTCAGCCTAGGTAGGGCTTGTTGACGTAAGTGAGAAGAGTGAAGAATTAGGTAATGTCACGGACCCATGCCCACCCCCTTGGAGTTATAGAACCATTGACATAGCAACTCTAAATGTCAATGCAGATTCTTTCTGCAACCTTGACCATGCCGAGAAGATGGTATAATGGTTTCCTTAGTGGGTGCGAGAGGAATCGTCTGACTCTCTGCAGTTCCAGGGCTCATGTGTGGCCAAAATTTCTGGTCAAAAGTAACTTCATTTCACTGGGATGATAACCATGTTCCATAGTGGGGTAACATGTTTTGAGCCAGGGATGATTTCTTATTTAGAAATGTTTAAGAGTAGCCCATATTTTCTTGTGAAGAATCTGGACACATTGAGCATTTTATGTACTTGTAATGTTTAAGAAGATTTAGCCTATTCGAGTAACAGCCATGTGACTCTAACTTAAAATATGTAACTGATGTAGACTTAGGATTTAAAGTTGAAATTGTACTATGTATGGTACCAGAACAGTCAGGAAAGTTTTAAGTTCACTGGCTTTAGAAGTTTGATTTATGTTATTTAATAAGTCTATTCATATTTAAGAAAGTTTTGTTCATTCAGACAGGTGAAGTGTTTTAAAGGGAAAAAGAATACATGAAATTTTGATGCAAGTGGCTGTCTCAAGGGGCAGGTTATGACTATCATAATTGGGCTCTTACCCACCCGCCATTCTCTTATTTACAAAACCCAGATTTTGTTCAGTCATGGAGGGCTTTGTGACTCGGGAAAAGCTGGGCCCCTCTGCAGCCCAGGGGTGGAGCTAGGGGTGAATCCTGACAAATCAAAGCCAATAGCAGTAATTCCATTCCTCTTGCCAGTGACTGGTTCAGGAAAGGAAGTGTGATGCAATTTTGACCAAAGATTTAGATGGAGAAGTCTGCTGGGAGGCTTTAAGGAAGGTTTTCCTTTCAAAGAGGAGCGCAGGGAAAGAGATATGACTCCTCCCTTCTGGCCTTGGAATGTTGTGTGAGCATGTGATGCTTGGAGCTGATGCAGCCATTTTGTGAGCGTGAGGGGAGGCACTGACAACTGAGGATGGCGCAGTAGAAATGTGGAAAAAAGCTGAGTTACTGAGCCTCCAAAGTAACCAGCCATCATAGAGTGTTTAAATAATACATTCTCCTTGTTTTTTCAGAAAGTTTTTTTATTCAATCCATGTTTTAGTAACTCCTCTTCTTGTTTTAAGGATTCCTCTTTGGTTATCATTAAACTAATCTTGCATCTTCCCCTTCCTGAATAAAACATTTGCTTGTTTTTGTTGATTTATGTGAGGGAAAGGATATTTTCAAATCTCCAAAAGGATAGAGTTATTTGGGGTGTTTGTTATTGTTACTTTCTAATTTTATTGTATTATGGTCAGATAATATGGCTTATATGATACTTTTGGGGAATATATTCAGATTTTCTTTGAAGGCCAAGTCTTGGTTAATTTTTATGAATTCTCCACAAGAGTTTCAATTGAATATGTATTGGATGCAATGCTTTATATATGTCTATTAAATGTTGAGGCTGGGGACATCTTGAAGTCTCCTTCACTTACATGCCTAATACCTGAGCTGGGAAGACTTAGCGTAACTGGCAGCTGGGACGCGTGGGCTCCTCGGGCAGCACTCCATCCCTGTGTGGTCTCTCTGCATGGTGGCTTCAGGGTAATCGGACTTCCTATATAGGGGCTCAGGGCTCTAAAGACATGCGTTCCGAAAGGGATAGAGTTAGGCAGAAGTCATATAGCGTGTTGTAATCTAGCCTCGAAAGTCACGCAGCATCACTTCTGCCAAATTCTATTCATTAAGAATCAAATCTCTAAGGCCAGCACAAGTTCAAAGAGATAGGAGTTAGATTCCATCACTTGATGTGTCAAAGAATTTGCAAACCTGTTTTAAAACCACACCACAGCACACCAGCCTAATGTGTCTATAGAATATAAAAAACATGGGTGGGTGTGTGCTTCTGTTCCCATCTCCAGAACAGACATGGCTTTTCCTCGTAACCTTGGCTTTCCAGCATCTCCCAGGCTTCCATGTCACTTTGGTGGCCAACTCTGCCCTCATTCTAAAATGTCGCCCCTCTATAGTCATGCTTGTACTGTCAAACCTTCTTATTCACCTCTTTTGCTGAGCCCTTTTATCCCCCAGAACCCCGAGGGATATTATTAAAATGATTGTTCTTATTCTAAGTCACTAAGTTTTGAAGATGATCCAATAGACAGCAACAGGTCACTGAAAACCACTGCCTTATTTTGAAGGCTAGTTTTCTAGCACAAAGGTCAGAGTAGGGCTGCTCTCCTGGTCTTTCCAAAGGGATAAGATCCCATGTGACTCCACCCTCTGTGAGGTTGTACATTTCTCTAGATGCAACATTTTGGCCAAGACGATGAAACCTTATGTTTGTGAAAGTACTTTCATTAGCTCAACACCTTTTTTGATGCTTACTGCGTACAGGAAAACTTAAGAATGAACAGACTTCTGTGTGGAAGCTTTAAAGTTGAGTCTCTTTTTTTTAAATTGTGGGAACACTTAACATGAGCTATACCCTCTTAAACTTTTAAGTGCACAATACAGTATTGTTATCTACCAGCACACGGGTGTACGCAGATCTCTAGAACTCCTTTGTCTTGCGTCACTGAAGCTTTATATCCATTGATGGAGCAACGTTCCCTCTCCCCCTCCCCCCCAGGGTTGAGTCTTCATTGAATTAATTTTTTTGATTAACAAACCATAGGAGAAATATATCTCCATTTTATGTTTAACAAGTATCTAATCTTCTCAACAATAAATTAGTTGAATGTATAAACTTCACATTTCTTATTAAGAAATCCTTGAAGTTTGAGACTATAGAATACCAAAAAGTATATGCTAGATAATACTTTTTTTTTTTTAGATAATACATTTTTACAATGAATTCTTCTGGATGCTCAGTTATTGCCAATAAGGCCCCCAAATAAATATAAGTTAAACGACAAAAAAGAATGGCAAATTGTAACTAATTTCAAAATTTTCTTTGAAAACTAAGGACATTAAAAAGCAGCAAATACGTTTAAAAATTTTTGAATTAAAGTATAGTTGATTTACAATGTTGTGTTAGTTTCAGGTGAACAGCAAAGTGACTCAGTTATACATACATATATATATTCTTTTTCAGATTCTTTTCCATTATATGTCATTACAAGATATTGACTATAGTTCCCTGTGCTATTCAAAAATGTTTTTAGAAATAAGACAGATTACAAAATTATAGATTTTGTAATAATACCATCTCACACATGCCTTTATTCATCCAGGCATTCATATTCAATAACTACTCTTTGAATGCCTAATATTAATAATAATCAACATTTTGGAGGCTTTTTATATATCAGGTATTATGCTAAAACTCTGGAGAGCATCTTATTTAATCCTTTTAACAGCCTTTGTGGGGTATTATTTTCTTTATTCCTGTTGCACAGATGAGGAAACTGAGGCAGAGAGAAGTTAAGTAACTTGCCCAGTTGCTAAGCAGTGGTGCCCAGATGGGAGCTCAGGGTGTGTGCCCAGGATTCTTCCTTTAAACCTCTATCCTCTGCTGCCTCCATGTGCCCAGTGAGAAACTCCGGCACTGAGCAGGAGAGTTGTTTAAACAAGCTCTTCACTTCAGGGAGTTGCCACGGAGATCAAAGAGACCAACCTAGCCCAGGAACAAATAGCATAGCTGCAAACTTGGTAGGACAGGTCTTACCAGTTTGGGCTTAAATAAGTTTACGTGGCTCTTGGGGTGTGTGTGTGTGTGTGTGTGTGTGTGTGTGTGTGTGTGTGTGTGTGTGTGTGTTTTGGAGGGGAGGTAATTAGGTTTGTTTATTTATTTATTCATTTTTAATGGAGATACTGGGGATTGAACCCAGGACCTCATGCATGCTAAGCACACGCTCTACCATTGAGCTCTACCCTCCCCCTGTTTTTTTTTAACAATTTTTTTTTAACGTTTAACACTTTCAAACTTACACAAAAGGAGAAAGAGTAGCATCCTGAGTATCCCAAGTACCCATCGCCCAGCATAATTTGTATCCACTTATGGCCAACCTTGCTCCATCTATACCCCACCCACTTTTTCCTTCCCCCACCTCCTCCCTACTGAATTTTTTGCAGCAAATCCCAGCCATAATATACTTTTATCCACAAATCCTTCAGTATGTATTTTTTAAAGAGAAAGAATCCTTGTAAACATAACCGCAATACCAATATTGCCCCCAAATAATTAATGATGATACCTTAATATCATTCAGTCTGTAGGGGAGAAAATCATTTTTTCTTCAGGGTTCTTGGCTGAGACCCCGTGTAATAAAAGGTAGGTTAACAGGTGAAAAACAGAAGTTTAGTCACATGTATACCTCCTGTATATATGAGAGAGACCCAGGAAAATGGAGTAACTCCCTGAAATGGCCAAAGCCTCCACCTTAAATACCATTTCCTGCTAAAGACAAAGGACGATGGGGAGGAAGGGCTGGGGGATGAGCAGTCAATTATGGGAGGTTATCAGGAAAAACACAGTAAACAAAGTTAAGGTTGTTACCCAGATTTAGGTCATCACCTTCTTTGATAAGAGTTTCTAAAGATTTAGTCATCCTTCTCTTCCTGGTACAGAGAGGGAGACACCCTGATACCTGGAGATTTCCCTTAGAAATATCTCTTACAAAAAGGTAACTTCTACTCTGTTTTCAGTTTTTCCTATGACTGCTGTTTCTTAAAAATCATCAGCCTAAAATAACTTTTCTGCCAAAGAGACATATTTTGGGGTGGCAAATTCTGCTCTCCTTCAAGTCACTTATCTATTCAGGAATACTTATTATTCAAAGTAACTGCTCAAGTGTTTATTCATCCTCAGATGGACAAAAACCCGGTTTCTCTGCCCCTATCCTGGTGAATTATCCAATTCCATCCCAACTCTGCTTCCTAACACATGAAGGAGAAAGAACGAGAGAAATCTGAGCAGTCCCCTAACAGACACCGTGTTTTTTTGCTGCCGTGGCTGCCCCTGAGTCTTGCTGGTGAAAAGCAGTGGTCTGATTCAGTCCAACCACCTAATTCATTGCTAGTCCAGCTCCCATCCAGGCTTCGGTGGCTCTTCAAGGAAGGCAGACCCCCTCCCTCTAGGGAGCCCTAAGATAAGGTGCCAAGAGCTGGAGCCCAGTGTAAGGTTCTTCACTTGTCCATGAAACACTCAGCCCTTGTTTCCACAACACACCTGGGGGCCTGCAGCCCCAGCCCCACCCCAGCCAGAATCCACCTTCCCCAACAGTGTCAATGCTGCGGGCTTGAGCCTACTCAAGCTTCCTCCTTTTTGGTGCATTTCCCCAAGGGTCCCTGGGTCCCCTCCCCAGCCAGCAGCCCATCCTCTGCCCCCAGGACCATTTCAACCCATCAGAGAAGGAAGGAGTAGGGAAATAGCTCAGTGGTAAATTGCCTGCTTAGCATGCACAAGGTCCTGGGTTCAATCCCCATGTACCTCCACTAAGAAAATAAATAGACCTAATTACCTCCCCCTCAGAACAACCCATCAGAGAAAGGAGATTCCACAAAAGTGAGGGATTCAAGCCAGTTCCCTATAATCTCAGGAATCTCTTGAGCGCCACACAAATTTACCCTGGGATAGTCTGTGTATACCAAGGCCTTCTGAGAGAGGCAGGCCACATCCAGCCACAAAGAAAGGTCCCGTCATATCCGTCCCCTGGGCTGTCTGTCACTGGGCATCTACATAGCTAGTAGAGGTGGCTCAAGGACCCCTTAGAACCAAGGTCAACACCAAGATGACCTGCTGCCTCCTCCTTCACATCCTTTGTTGTTTTGCCTTCCTTTTGTTTGTTTTTAATTTTCATTGTGTTCAATTATTTTTCAAGCAGGTCATATATTTGCATAGTTCAAAATTCAAAAGATATCAAAGGATATGTGAGAGAAAGTCTCCCTTCTACCCCTGTCCTCCGCCACCCAGACCCTCTCCCCAAATAGCAACCAGTTTTATCAGTTTCTTGTGTTTCCTTCAGAAATATTTTTATGTCCATACAAGCCAATCTCAATCTCTCTCTCTCACTCTCTCACTCTCTCTCTCTCTCTCTCTCTCTCTGTGTGTGTGTGTGTGTGTGTGTGTGTGTGTGTGTATCTGATGCAGGAAGAATGAACGTGGGGTGAGAGGAGGGCCGTGTCCCAGGTCTCAGGTGAGCCCCTGGGACGCGCCCCGCCAAGTGTGGGTCCTTGGCTTCGCGCAGGAAAGAATTCAAGAGTGAGCCTCAGTTGAGTAAAAATAGATACATACTTCATAGAGTGTAGGCTGTTTCAGGAGGCGAGAGAAAGGCCACGGGGTGTGGCGGTTGGGTGCTTAGGTTAAAGTAAAAGTAAGTACACACTCCATAGAGTGCGGGCCATCTCTGGAGATGAGGGAGTGAGAGAGGCGGCCACGAGGCACAGTGTTGCTAGTTTTTATGGGCTCAGTAACTTCACATGCCAACAAGTGGGACCATTCCAACTACCCTGGGGAAGGGGCTGAGATTCCCAGGCATTGGGCCACTGCCCACTCTCTGACCTTTTGTGGTCAGCCTTGGAACTGTCATGGCGCCTGTGGGCATGTTATTTACCATGCTGATATGTTACAATGAAGCTCCAGGTCTACCAGAAGTCAAATCTCCTACCATCTTGAGCCTCAAGGCATACTGGGAGTTCAATCTTCCACCATTTTGGTGTTAATTGCTGCATTGTTCCTTTAATGGCTCTATCTATAGGTAGATATATATATAGAGAGAGATTCCCCTCCTTTTTACATGAATGATAGGATACAATACACAGTGTTTCACTCCTTGATTTTTTTTTTTTTCACTTAAGAGGATATCTTCACAGCCAAGCCATAGGGCTTTCTTTCTTTCTTTCTTTCTTTTTTTTTTTTCTGATGGAAGTATAGTTGATTTACAGTGTTGTGTTAATTTCTGGTGCACATATAGGGCTTTCTGCTCTTATTATAACTGCAGAGTATTCCAAAGTAGACATGTACTATGAGTTACTTAGTTGAGTCTTCTATTGGTAGACTTTTAGGCTGTTTGCAATCTTTAATTACAAACAAAACTGTACTGAATAAACTTATAAACAGGACCCAGACAGCTTTTAACGAGCAACGTTTCTTACCTAGAAAGAAATTAGAATTCCAACTAAGGAGGCACCCTGCTGTATAAGATAAAGAATGATTAACTACTCCAGAGGATCAGAAAAGATAGAACTTACTTTTGGCTGCCTCAGGGCCGGGGCTGGGGAGAGGAGGTGTGTGGAGTGGGAGGGCTGAATCTTCAGGAGGGGAGTTCATAGATGAATTCGTTTAGAAAAAATGAAGTTACATTGAACTACGTATAGAACATACGGTATGGAGGAGGGAGATTTGTTATTTCAATTTTAAAAAGTGGGGAGGGTATAGCTCAGTGGTAGAGCACGTGCTTAGCTTGCACAAGGTCCTGGGTTCAATTCCCAGTACCTCCATTAAAAAAATAATAATAAAATAAATAAACCGACTTACTACCCCCCCCAAAAAAACTCCTTTAACTTAAAAACTCCAGTATTGTATTAACATGGAGTTATATACACAGCTTGCTCAGGAAAGTAAATGCCAGGCACTTTAAAATAAATTACAGGATAATGCAAAATCTGACCCAGTTCTTAGGAACACAGACTATAAAACACTATAATGAAGGCAAAAATCCACATCAAATCCCATTGTCTCAGAAAATAGAATTTAAAGAAGTTCTTACCTATTCAGTAGTTATCACTGGTAAATTAGAATAATTCTGTTCCTGCCCTTTGTCACTAATATGTGCTTGCCACTTCTTGGCAAATGTCTCTGGTTTGCTCTTTGGTTGGTGGGTGAATGGTGAGCGTAATGCAGTTAAGGTAGCAGATTTTCCCACAAACAGGCGGGGCAGACATAATGTCCTTCCACGTTGCACTTGAGGCTCTGAATTATTAATTAGGACTTTAAATATATTGCTCAGTGCATGAGGTTATATTTAACTCCAAATACTGACAGTCTCAGCTTTGCACCTTCCTGGGTTTGAAAATTTGATCTGTAACGACAGGATTTCTTACGTTTGTTCAGAAAATCGTCCCTCTAACAAGGGTGGGGAATCCCTTTAAGCTGACCCAGAGAGGTGAAAGGTCAATTGAGGTCTGGGATGGGATCCCCAAATAGGACCCGGGAAAAGAGCAACATCCAATCCACCATTATTAACTCCTTGGCACTTCACTCCCAGGTTCCACCTTCCAGAAAATTCTGTCTAGAAGTATTAGCAAAGACTTGGGCTTCTGTCAACCAGACCTGGTTCAGATGTGGATTCCACCAAAACCTGAGACACAAAAATAGGGGATTAGAACAATAAATTCGGGTGCATCCCCTCAATGAAATATAATACAATTATTATATTAAAAATTTTATGCAGACATTTTGTGAAATGGATGGCAGTGCAGCGTTTAATGTAAAGGCAAAACTTTGGAAGCATTTTCAATGTCTGTTGAAACAGGTTTGGAAAACCACCAGGTTGGAACAAGAGTGGGTCCCAGGCCCAAATCAGCCAGGTATGAACAAGCCAAAGCAACAGTGGCACCGCCTCCTCTGTGTACCCGGAGGAATCCCACCTCAGTCCTTGCATGCGAAGTTCATTTAAGGTGAAGGGTGCGGTCTTCTAGAAGCAGGATTCTGTTAGCCTTGGGGGCGGCATCAGACAACCAGAATATCCAAATTCATGGCGGGACAAAGGGCCCCTTAGAGATCTAGCCGTAGGTGCCATTAAGCCTAGGCTACGTGCCTGTCTAGATGCAACCGCCCTGTCTGTGCAAATTCCGGGAGTGTCTCTCAAATCGTTCAGCCAATCCATACACCTTGAATAAGTCTCAGTTCAACAGGAAGAGCCCGTTGGGAATATCCATTGTGTAGGTTCACTTGGACACTCATTATGCTAATAAGCAAAATCTAGTGTTGATGGGAAGTAAAAGAAGGTGAAGCAGGTGGCTATCCACTCCTAGAGTGTGAGGTCCTGTAAAGAGCGATCAACTGGCCCTGAAAGCATACCTTAAACTAAATAAAGCACTTTATAACACACTGCCTGTCTTTAAAGTAAATTACAAACATCATAACTCAGATAACAGAATACTATGCACCAGTTAAAAGGAGTTTGACACATCTCCACTTCCTGCCATGGCAAGATAGCTGAACCATTGTAAAGTAAAATAAGCGGGATTATATGATGTGATTTTAATATTTCTAAAAAAAGTAAAATCATGTACATGATTAAATAGGTATAGAGGAAAGTCTAGAGAGATATGGAATTTATTGTCACCCATAGAGAGTATGATTAGCGGGAAGAGAAGAGGGAACCTTCCCCTTTGTTCTTGCTGCATTTCTGTATTTTGAATTTTTGTGAGTTTGTATTACTTTGATAACGTGGATTTTTTAAAATGAACACTTTTTATAAAAGGATGTGGCAGAAGAATAATTACGTGGAGAAAGGTTTAATATATTCTTGGGTAAAATGTTTATAATATATTCTTGGGTAAAAGACATTAGATAGTATTACTACGGCAACCGTTGTTTCCTCATCTGTGTGCAACCCCCCTGTGGGAGACTGTAGTTTCCAAAGATGGCCACGCCAGTAAATATCCCAACCCGCAGGCTCTTCTACCGATGTGACTTTGACAGGCCTCCAATGACAGGCACTGGAGGCCGTCTGTGTTCCCTCCCTTTGAACCTGGGCAGACTTTTCTATCTGCCTTGACGGAGCAAAGGATGTGATGAACAAGTGAGCACGGAAGTGACTGACGCTCAGTGACCTTTGGAGGCCAGGTTATAAAATTCAAGATGGCTTCCACCTGGTTTTCTCTCCCTCTTGGGACAAACACTTGGGCCTTTGGAGTCCTGAGGCATCATGTAAGACAGCTGGTTACCCTGAAGCCACCATGCTGAAATGACCATGTGGAAAGACCATGGGGAAATGGGTAGGGGGGGGTGTAGCTCAGTGGTAGAGCACGTGCTTAGCGTGCATGAGGTCTTGAGTTCAATCCCCACTACCTCCATTAAAAACAAATAATAAAAAATAAAGTTTAAAAAAAAGAAATATAGAGAGAGGAAGATACCCAGTGTGCCCAGCTGTTCCAGCCCCCTACTGTTTGAGTCTTCCCAGTCCAGGTGTCAGACATGTGAGTGCAGAAGCCCGCCAGATGACACCTCCAGCCACTATCAGCAACGGCATGAGAGATCCCAAGCCAGGACACCACCCAGCTGAGCTGCTCCCAAATTCCTGATGCAAAGAACCCCTAAGAGATGATAAAAAAAATTGATTGGAAGCCACTAAGTTTGGGGGTGATTTGTGGTACAGCAATTCGTAACTACTACACTCCCTGTTGAGAAACCCTGCCCTAGGAATCCGTTGGCTCCACACACCCCTACACATACCAACAGTGACGGCACCCCTGGAGGCTGGCTGACCCCAGCGGGACTTCTCTGTTTCTCTCTTCCAGAAATTTGGAACTTGAACACCAATATTGAGTCTCCTAGTTTTGGGGGCACTAGGAACTTCAGTGTCAGGTTCTGCCCTGTGTCCCAGCCTGCAGAAGAAGGACTCAAACACTCAAGAGAAAAGCAAGAAAGAGACTCTGTAACCATAAAAGAGGATGGGAGGAGGAACCTCGTTTCCTATTTTTCTGTCTTGTTCCTGGTGCTCTTCCTTGGTTCTTCCTTGAGACACCCTCATAAACCATCATCATCTGTCATCACCTTTATTATTATGGCTAAGGATGACTGAACGCTCACTATGCCAAGCACTGTTCTAAGTACCGTATGCATAGTAACTTTATGTTTTGATGGAGGTACTGGGGATTGAACCCAGGACCTCGTGCCTGCCAAGAGTGCAGTCTACCACTGAGCTATACCCTCCCTCCATATTAACTTTAATCCTCACACGATCTGTGGGGTTGACACCACGAATATCCACATTTACAGATGAGGAAACTGAGCCCTGAAAGGTAAAATCACTTGTCTGAGGTCACACAGGCAGTTGGATAATACAAACTCTTTATCCAAAACTGTTGCTATATACCCTTAGATTCTGCCAACAAAGACCCCCTGTTTTTATTAAGGTCTTAAGGTGAGCAAACGGGTCACTTGCAAACAAATTGTTTCTGATCTTGCCAGATATGTATGGAACCGTTCCAGTTTGGTAAAATTTGATACAAACAAACATGAGTCTAGAGGGAAGAATGCAATGTTGCAGGAGACTCCGCGATAGCTCCAGAGACAAGTGCAGGTCAGAACTCCCTGGGGCTCCCAGGCTGGAGGCTTTAGCTGCTGGTTGAGGGGGAGGGCACTGCGGTTGCGCAGGAGTGGAGGCGTGGGGTGGGGGATTCCGGCCGAGAACATTTATGTTTCTGCGCAGGCAAATTCACGAGAGGAGGGTGGAAGGAAATGAATCAAAACTCCTGTTTGTATAGGTCAAAACTGAGGGACTCTAAGTAAAGCATGGACTTCAGTTAATCGTAATGTAGTAACATTGGTTCCTTAGTTTGGACAAATATACCAAACTAACAGAAAATGTTAATGATAGGGGACACTGGGTGTGGGATAGGTGGGAACTCTGTACTATTTTGGCAACTTTTCTGTACACCTCAAACTCTTCTAAAATTAAAAGTGAAAAAAAAAAAGTGTACTCAAACAAGGAAACAATCTGCAACCGGAAGTCTGAACCGGGCACCAGTCTGATAGTGCACAAAAGGGAGCAAAGGCCAGACCAGGAGTCTGAACACCGGGGTTCAGTCTGATCTGCCCTTCTCTTCGTGACCCTGGGTAACACGCTGAGCGCGCATCGGAACCCAGGACACGCAAGCCGTGGGCGGGGACCACGCCTGAGCGCAATGACAGTGCCAAGCCAGGCTGGTAGGCTCCCCTCTCAGCTCTCACTAATCTCATTAACGACAGAGAACCGGTCAGCACAAGGCACCCTCGCAGGTTGCTGTGTGCGGGGGGGGGGGGGGGGGGGGGGACGACGACTGGGGAGGCGGCGGTCCTGGTGTCGCCCTCCCAAGGTTGAGGGAGGGTATCTGAGCCTGGGGATTTTTCATTCATAAGTCACCGCATTCATAAAGAAGGGGAAGTAGCTGCCAGAGGTGGTGGGAGAAGAGGGAGCACAGCTGGTTTCCTGATGCTGATAATGGATCGTAATGACCAATGCGCGCTCCTCCCCTTTATGGTCAGCAGGATGGATGCCCAGCAGCTGGCTAGAGCTAGGAGTGTGGTCTCCCCAAGGGCGCGGGCGGGGGTAGACAGGGGCTCGAAGACTTTTGCTGGAAGGTTTAAATAGCTGTGGGGGTGGGGAGGAAGAGAGGAGGCAGTGATTGGGTCAGAAGAAAGGATGGTCGGGCAGGTTTGAGGCCCCCAGCTGGGAGCCAATCCCCAGTGGTAGGGAAATTTCTAAAGCAGCAGTCAGCAGGTCGTTATAGGAAAAGGTGAGCAGCCTTATGGTCTCTGGATCCGGGTTTTGACCAGTTGTTCCAAGAGAAGGCCTGAGAGCAAAGGGAATCAGGCTGTGGTTAAGAGAAAGAGTGAGGTGGGGGAGGGTGTAGATCAGTGGTAGAATGTGTGCTTAGCATGCACGGAGGTCCTGGGTTCAATCCCCACTACCTCCGTTAAAAATAAATAAACCTAATCACCACCAACCCAAACAAACACAAAAAGCATTCTGTCACTTTATAAGGGCTCAAAAATATTTATTCAATAAACATAATAACAAACTATGCTTTTAAAAAAAAAGAGAGAAAGAGTGAGAGGTTGTCCATGGGTACGATGCCGAATGAGGATGGCAGAAAAGACAGAAGGGGAGTTGATGGGGGAAATAGAGGACAAAGGGCCTGATCAGGCCACCAAGCGTCCCAACCAGCTCCCATCAGCTTCAGAAACTGCCTTGTAAACAGTTGTAGCTGAAGTATGGTCTTGCTTTTGTGATTATCTGGAAATTGAACTTGCTGTGATCACTTCACTAGCAGAAGATTCCCTTCATTTCATTTGTGTGTGAAGAGAAACCATCATTTGTTAATTTGTTCACTTTTCATTCACTCATATATCCAATATTGAGTGTTCACAACGTGCCCTGTGAACACTGGGCCTGTTAACTGGGAGCTGAATTATATGAAAAGGAGCTTTTCCCCTTTTCCCCTTCAAATGGGACGTAAATTCTCAGCTTATTGATGCAAGGTTCAGCTCCAAGTTAGCAGGCCCAGTGTTCACGGAGCACACTGTAAACACACAACATTGAATATAGGAACGAATGAGTGAATGAACAAATGCAATCACTTCTGTTTATGTTAGTTTGAATATGCCTATCTACTAGGTGCAATCTGAGAATACTCTACTTTTAAAATATTTTAGGTGTAATTTGCATATGGTAAAATGCACAAGTCTTAAGTGAATGGCTTGTGTTTTCATCTATGTATATCCCCCATGTAACCACCGTCCAGATCAAGATACAGAACATTTCCGTCACCCCAGAAAGTTCCCTTGTGCCCCTTCTCAGTCTATCTCCCTTACCCTCAGATAACAAATATTCTGACTTCTCTCATAGATTCAGAGGACACAGCCCTTTTGATTAGGTTTTTAGCGGGGCAGGGTTGGAGAGAACCCAAAGTCACTGAAATCAGCAGCCAGTGGCTTAATAAGATGAAATGCCCGCTAAAACTTGGAAATAAGATTGCCATCTGTCTCAAAGTTTAATCAGGAAAACAAATACGGTGGAGACCATGGAAGGGGCTGGGAAGCGCTCAAGAATGCTTGGTGTGGTTTGTGCAGTCACCCCCCAAAAGGGGCTTATTACAGTGCCTTGTCAGTCTGACACAAATATCCAGTCTGCCCAGTGGCTGTATTCCAGCTGTGGAGATGGGTTCAATAGAGCCACATGCATTAAAAATTTCTCTGGTTGCATACTCATCAAGTTGATTTTGAGTAACTAGGATTCTTGTGTTACTTCCATTTTTGGAGAGGATACACATGAATATGCAGACTGCCACATACTAATATATGTCAAAATGCTATTTGCAACATTAAGAGTTTTTTGAGTTTTTTGTTTTGGGCCAATGTCACAGAGTCAGATTCTCTCAGGGACACTGACAGAACTAGGGTTCTCAGGCTGGAAGGCTGAAGCCTGGATTCTGCCCTGTGGTGAATTCCCATGGTAGACACCATCTCTAAGATCTCTTGGAAGGGAAGTGTTAACAAGGCAACCACAACTCTGGCCTTTCTTTGGAAACTTCCACCCTCACTGAGGACGTGTTTTGTAAACTCAAGATTCTCCAAACAGAAGTTGAAATTACATACAAATAATTCCTACCAAGTCAAAGGGAGTTTCACCTTCTCAAGATTCAAATACACAACTTAGATTTTTTTAAACCTTTTTTAATTGTAAAATATAACACACAAAGAAATATACATCAATGTTCAAAATATGGATAATTATGAAATGAACACTAGTGTAACAATCACCACCTAAGTCCTTAAGAAATGACCAGCACCCCCAAATCCTTCTGCACATCCCTTTTAGACACAGCCCCCTCCCTACTATCGTGTTGGTGACTTTTATGGCATTTTTTGGTAAACATTTCCTTGCTTTTCTTTATATTTTGACTTCCTATTGCTGCATCCCTAATCAATATACTTCCTTTTTGCCTGTTTTTGAATTTCATATAATGAAATTATACTGTTCATTTCTTATTTATATATAATATGATACAATGTAAATGTAATGAACAGTACTCATTTACACATTTATTCATTTTCATTGTGGTATAGTATTTCATTGTACAAAATATACCACAATTTATCATCCAGTCCACCGTTAATGGATATTTAAGTTGCTTCCAGTCTTCGGCTATTATAAACAGTGCTGTTATGAACATTCTTGTACGTGCATCCTGGCGCATGTAAGTGCATATTCCTGTAGTATTTCTTCCAAGGAATGGAAGTGCAGGATTATAGGGTCTGTATATCTTCAGCTTTAATAGATTAGGCCAATGTTTTAAAAAAAAAAAGATCATCGCACCAATTCATACTCCCGTCAATATGTTTCGAGAGTTTCAGTTGATCACGTGCTTGCCTACACTTGGCATGGTCAGACTTTTAAATTTTTGCCAATCTAGTGGTGTGTTGTGGCATCTCATGGTTTCAAATTTGCATTTTCCTAACTACTAATGCTAACAAAGTTGAGCATCTTTTTCTCTAGTTGCTAGGCTTTAGTATTTCCTCTTCTGTAAAGTACCTATTCAGGTTGGTTGCCCATTTTTCTATCAGGTTGTCTTTGTCTTAGTGATTTGTAGGAACGATTTCCACATTCTGGATACAACTTATCTTTTCCCATTTTGTGGCTTGTATTTTTCACTTTATGGTTTTTTTTTTTAATTGACTTTATTTTTTAGGACAATTTTAGATTTACAGAAAAATTGAGAGCATCGTACAGGGAGTTCCCATTACCTCACACTCAGTTTTCCCTATTACTAACATCTTACATTAGTATGGTACATTTGTCACAATGAAGGAACCAAAATATATGGATCCATTATTATTGACTAGAATCTATACTTTATTCGGGTTTCCTTTTCCTGTTGCAGGACCCCATCCAAGATCCCCCATTACATTCAGTTGTCATGTCTCCTGAGGCCCCTCTTGGCTGTGACAGTTTCTCAGACTTTCCTTGTTTTTGATGATCTTGACAGTTTTGAGGGGCACTGGTCAGATATTTTGTAGGATGTCCCTCCCTTGGGATTTGTGATATTTTTCTCATGATTAGACTGGGATTATGGATTTGGGGAGGAAGGCCTCAGGGGTCAAGTGCTATTTTCATCCCATCATATCAAACCACTCTCAACGTGGTTTGTTACTGTTGATGTTGACCTTGATCACCTGGCTGATGTGGTATTTGTCAGATTCTTTCCCTCCCTCTCACTCTTCCATTCTGTATATGGGGTCTTTTGAAAAGAAATTCTTAATTTGAATTGAGTGCAGGCTGCAAGGTCTGGGGGCATGGCATGATCTTGGCCTCCACAAGTCTCCCTGATGGCTGATGCACAGGGACCTGGCCATCTCACTGTGGTCTCTCTGGACCACTCAGAACTTCCTGTTGGAATTAATGGGGGGTGGAGAGGGCAGTGTAGCAAACTGTATTATGTATTCTTTCAAATCTTCTATCTGGAGATTTGGAACCTGTCCTTTTGGAACTCAAGAGCCAGAGATTTAACATTTTTGTTTTCTGGTTCTTCTTCCCTCAGGGCAATGCATGGCTGGAGTCCTGGGCTATTTGGCCTGGGAGGAGAGGTGTGGTGAGAGTAGGGGAGGAGGCTTCTTTTAGGCTAACGCATGGATCATTACTTCAAATATTATCCTGCCACACACACATCCACCTCTAAATGCTTCAGTGGAAAAGTTAACAGCACATCCCTGGTTGTTTACTGAGTGCTAAAGATTGAATCAGAAGGGCTGTATTCATAAAAGCAGAACTGCTGACGATTCAGAATGTGACCTTGAGTACATATGCCCTCCCCCAGCTTTCAATCTCTCCATCTATGAAACAAGGAGAAGGCTTCCTACAGTGTTTATCCTGCTGAATTCCAAGGATATAAGCAGGAGCAATGCTCCTTTAAGACCTCAGATGAAAAGGAGTCTTAGATTTAAAGGATAAGCTATTCACCCCTCGCTCGAAAAAGGATGTTATTTCTTAAGACATAAGAGTATGGAAGATTGTGAGATTTTGAGGTTTTTCTTAGGAGGGGTGGGGGGAAAGAGGCAGGATTTATTTATGTTCCAGTCTATAATATTTTTGGTCTGCTTCCAATTAAAAGAAATAAGAATGTCCTAGAACTCTTTCAAGAACAGAAAAATTCATCTCTTTCCGTTTCTTAGGCTGGATGAAATTGCAGGAGCTCTGCCCCACTTTTAGCTGATTATGCCACTAAATAAGGTTTTTTTTTTAGACCAAGTTTTTTCAGGGCCTTTGGTCTAGAACCTGTTCTAGGATATGTAGCAAGATGGACAAAGAATAAAATGTTAGTTGCTGTGAAGAGAAATGACTCCATCATGCTTGAAAATGAAATGAATTTTTTTTAAAAAAAGATTGCATTCTTATCGATATTTATTTTTTTCAAGCCAGTCATTTTAGAGTTGATGTTTTGAAGTTAGCTGCTTTAGACAGTTTTGGGAATCTGACAATTTCACATTCCTAGTGAAAAAATATCCCTTCCTGCTTCAGATTTCTTTAAAGTCACATTTCTGCAAATTCTCCTCTGAAAGAATGCAAATTCAAGAGTCAACAGTTCTCTAAAGTTGAGTGAGAAAATCCAGATTCCAGTCCCTAAACTGAAGGTGGGTTTGTTAAGCATAATGGGTTCTAGAAAGTTCAAACCCAAGTATGGGGCAGTGTTCTTCTGATTCCAGTTTTCACCTGTGCAGGTTTTCCTAGGATAGGTCTGCTACCCGAGAGACTCCTGGGGTCATGGCTTTCAACTCAGTCTCCTTTTTTCTCCCTCTGTTAATCCAGAGAAGAAATGGAGATTGAAACTGAGGAAACAGTAAGGAAAATTTCCCCCAACTTTGTCCAGCATCTGTGAACAATACAGTGTGAACAATACTGTGTCTCTCCATTTCCTAACAATTGGAGTGTAGTTCTTTCATGTAACGTTTCACATCCGTAATAAACATGTCCCTAATTGATTTTTTTTTAGCTATCTGCGCCCCTCCCCAATTTCTTCTTTGGTTAAACTTAACAGTTAATGCTGAACCTAACAGGCTCTCTCCCTGCCACAGCTTAGTTTTTGCTACCTGAAAGAACCTCCCCACCTCCCATCCTTGCAAATTGAAACCGTATCTGTCTTTCAAGGTCATGGACTGGGGTATCATTTTCTGACCACAGATGATACACTGTCACTTCTTGCTTCATATCCTAGGTAAAACAAAACAAAAAACAACAACAAAACACAACAACAAAACCATGAGACGTGTAAAGGGAGGACCCTGGTCAAATTAGTATGTCTAGCCTTCATGGAACACTGAGTGACTGGATTAAGGAAGTAATTAACTAAAGTTCTTGTCCCATCACTCCTGCTAGATGAGGAAATCTTAGGTACAGTTGCCAGATTTAGCAAATCAAAACGCAGGGCGCCCAGTTGTATTTGAATCTCAGATAAACAACGAATACTTTTTTTTTAGTATAAGTACGTCCCATGAAATATTCACGACATTTATGCTAAAAAGTATTCATTGTTTATCTGAAATTCAAATGTAAGTGGGCGTCCTGTAGTTTATCTGGCCCCCCTACTTGGAGGGCAGGGGTTTCCCGAGGCGCCTGGCTTCCGCCCAGCAGGTGCTCAGCATCTGTGTAGTTGTTAGAGCGAAACCCAAACCAGTCTTGCAGCTTCCACAGCTGCACCCGTAGCGGGGCGGAGCCACGCAACCGGGAAAGTCACCCTGGTTGGAGACCGTCCCCCTAGACTAGCCAAAGGGTCCGCACCCGAGAGGCAGCCCCACCCTGTGGGTTCTCTGGACCACTCGACAGGCTCCGTCATTGCCCCAGCTCTCGACCACCCGCCCTACCCTCTATCTCGTGACCGGTCGTCACGGGCCGGGGGCGGGACTGCCCAGGTCTTCAATCGCTGTCTGCCATTGGCAGGGCCTTCCATCCATCACGTTGGGCTCTGCCCATCACGCTGACGTTTCCCAGGCTCTGTCGGTCTCGCAAGCCGCGGCGTAGCCAGCAATTGGTGGAGGAGGCGGCAGCCGTCCCGGCGGAGGCGACGACGGGGTGGGCTCAGGGAGTCCGGACGAGCCCCAGCTGGTCACCCCCTCGTGCTGCGGTGGTCGCTCGCGTCCCGCCGGCCCGTGCCGTGTCGCCCTGCACTGCTGCGGCCGCCGCGGAACCATGGCTGTGCTCGTTGTGCTCCTGTCCTTGCTGGTGGCGGGTGAGCCCTGGGGGGCGAGCGGGGCGCGCACTCCAGGAGGCCCCAAGCCGCGGGGCCAGGGGCTCGGGGGCGGCGGCGGGTGGGAGGCAGTGGGGCGGGTGCCGCAGTGCAGGCAGCCGGCGGCGGCCTCACCCCAGCCGCCTCCCTCTCCGCCTTCTCTCCGGGCCGGCCTGTGGCGGCGAGGCCTGGCGGGCTGCCGGGGCCGGGTCGGGCTGGGCTGGGCTGGGCTGCGTGGGGGCACCTGAGCCGGCTTCCATTCTCTGCCTGTCTTGCAGTGGCCTCTTCCGCCTCGGAGGACCGGGATGCATTTCTCAATCAGCTGTTGAACCGCAGCCCTCCGCTAAGAAAGGAAGGCAGATTTCTCAGCTGCTGCATTTCTTTACATTTTCCTAGAGTTTTCATTTTTAGCGGTTGTCATCAGCAATTGATGAACCCCCCCCCCCCGGCAATGTTTCAGGATGCAAAAGTTGGAAATGGAGTAATTGTTGTTGTATGATTATTTCTCAAGGCGAATTCAAAGTACTTCTCAGTAGTTTGCCATAGTCTAGTTCCCCATTTTAAGGATTTGAAAACTAAGATGTGAGTCACGTCCTTAGGGTCGTATATCAAAATAAATGGTAGCTTTCTTGATGGAACGTTGGTGGAACGTAGGTGGAACGTAGGTTCCCTAGCATTGAGCAAGAGGATTCAGCATTCAGCTCATATTTGGCCTCTTACCATATATCATGTAATTCATTTAATTTTACAGCAGTCCTTAGAAGAGGGTATTACCCCCGTCTTACAGAGTGACCAAGCATAGATAAATTACTCAATAGCACACAAGTGGTAAGCAGCTGAGCTGGAACTGAACCCAGATCAGCTGGCTGCAAAGCACGGGCCTTTCCAAGTATATGTGTTGTGGCACACGTGTGGGAATGTGGGAGTGATGGGGGCTGGGGCTGGGGGCACAGACAGTGGTGAACAAGAGGCCAAGTTGAGAGCAGTTTGGAGGACTGGGGCTCTGTTCCCCAGTGTGTCTGTTTAAAACCTAGAGGTTAAAAGTCCGTGGGAGGCCTGTGCCTCTGCTTTGTGAGGTGCTGAGACACCCCACTTTGGAAATGGTGGTTTAGTTCTGCATGGAGGTATAGACCTTTGGTGTTTGGGGGAATTTGGAGGTCTTCTCCATCTTTTGAGGTACCGAGTGTTGTATGTTGATGATAGTTACACTTATTTTCATGCCCCTAAAGTTTTTGGGTGGTTTTGTTCCTTTGGTCTCTGGCTCCGGCAAGGTTGTTCTGATTTATCTAGTAAATTACCTTGGGAGAATTTTTTATTTTAATTTTTTAAATTCAGGTTTTGAAATGTAAAAATTTGATACTGGGATTTAATTGAACATCTTGCTGAAATTCCATGTTTTAATGTTATGATTGGTATTATTTTGATTTAGTGAGGTTTAGGGGTTTTTGTTTGGGTTTGGTTGGAGGCAGAATAATTGCTTCTGTACGTGGTTTGAACCTGCTTTCCTCACTAGAATAGTCTAGTTCACACAGACCAAGAATCTGATCCTGTCAGTTTCTGCTTTGCGTGGTCGCGTCAGATGACTTTAAATTACTATTTTCCACAATGACTAAATGTGATTTAATGGAAAACATCTTTAAGAGATCTGACTTCTCTATTTGAGGAAAAAATATAAATCCTTTAAATGGTGTTACCAAACCAGAGAGAGACTAGGGGAAGGGAACTAGGGTTATGAATACCAGGTCATGAGGAGTATTTGAAAAAATTCAGATGTTTAGCCTGGAGAGGAAAGGCGAACACATGGAATTTGACGAGCTATCATGTTGAAGAGGGATTCGATTTGGTCACTGATGCCCCAGAGCTCAAAAGTAGGACCTATTTATTTTTTCACTCGTTGATTCCATCCACCATTCATAGATCACAGCATGTTGTGGTGGGAGTTCCCAAAGGAAGGGATACTTAACCTCTAGCCCAGACCTCAGCGGCTGGGGGATATTTCCCTAGACACAGTGCCTCACAGGCAAATGTGTGAAAGATTGGGGTGGGAAGAAAAGGCATTTTTGAGAGAATAGCATGTGTAAAAGCACAGAGGTGTGAGAGCAAAAGAGCAAATAGCTTGGTGGGGCCGGAATGTATAGTGGTTAAGTAGGGGAGATCCAGAAGGAAGGTTTGGTGAGGTGCCTCTGGATTCTGTCTCAGAGGCTCCGGGCATCCACTGAAGGTGCATGAGCTGAAGGGGGCGTGTGCAGATCTGTATTCTGACAAGACAGTAGGATGGCTGGGTCCAAGGGTGGCATGACAGGCCAGAAGGCGGCCAGTCTGACAAGCCTCGGAAGGCCTGAAGTGGGGAGGGCCTGGTGGGGGCCCTGGACGTGGAGGGGAAAGGACTCGTGAGATAAGATGATGAGGAAAAAATGGACAAAATTCAGTAGTAGGGCAGCTGTGGTGCTGAGGAAGGATTTTTTGGGGTGAGGTTGGTAATTAGGTTTATTTTTTTTTTTAGTGGAGGTACTGGGGACTGAACCCAGGACCTGGTGCATGCTAAGCACGCGCTCTACCCGAGCTCTACCCCTCCTCCTTGAGGAAGAATTTAAAGATGACTAATTCGAGCAGCTGGGTGGAAGGTGGTGTCATCCTCTGATACAGAGAATATAGGAGGAATGTGTGGCAAAGTGGTGAATTCACTTCTGAACCTGTTGATTTTGAAGGACCCATGAGACTGAGAAAGAAATGTTCAGCAGACTGCTGGGTGTGTAGGTCTAAGGCTCAGGGGAAATCTAGTAAAGTAAAGAAATCTAGAAAGTAAAGGTCTGGGGATCTGGGAGCCATCAGTGTGTTTTTGGTGTTTGCAGCCTTAGGGAGTAGATGGGCTCAGCCAGGGAGAGACTTCGACGTAGAGTGGAAAGTGAGGGTCAAGAATGGAGCCCTCAGGATCTCCAGAGTGGAGTGCGCTAGGTGATACTGAGATGCTAGAAGAATGCACTGGAAATTCCATTTATCTCTCTTTTTGGGGCGGGGGTGGTAAACAAAGTTTATTCTAGGAAGAGCGACTCATTGAGAGATTAAACAGTTTTAAAATTTGCATATACGTACTGTTCATTGTTTCTAATAACAGTTTAGAGCTTTAGCTTTTTAAACTTACATAGTTACCAAAGGAATAAAGCCAACCACAAAATAAGAATCAACAGGATGCAGTAATCCAATCATAAAGGACAGTCAAATGTGCTTACACATGTTCAAGAAATCAATTGTCTTAAGTTATAAATAATAAGTAGTTCATTTGTGTCCTTTTGATATCATATGGCATTTTTCTTTCTCTGGCTTACTTCACTTAGAATGACGATCTCCAGCTCCATCCATGTTGCTGCAAATGGCATTATTTTATTTTTTATGGCTGAATAGTGTCCCATTGTGTGTGTGCACATATATATGTACATATACACCACATCTTCTTTATCCAGTCATCTGTTGATGGACATTTGAGTTGTTTCCTTGTCTTGGCTATTGTAAATAGTGCTGCTATTAACACTGAGGTGCATGTGTCTTTTTGAATTATATTTTTCTACGGGTATATGCCCAGGAGTGGGATTGCTGGATCATATGCTAAGTCTATTTTTAGTTTTTTAAGGAACCTCCATACTGGCTACACCAATTTACATTCCCACCAACAGCGTAGGAGGGTTCCTTTTTCTCCACACCCTCTCCAGCATTTATCATTTGTAGACTTTTTAATGATGGCTTCTGGCTGGTGTGAGGTGATACCTCATTGTAGTTTTGATTTGCATTTCTCTAACAATTAGTGATGTTCAGCATCTTTACATGTGCCTGTTGGCCATCTGTATGTCTTTGGAGAGATATATATTTAGGTCTTCTGCCCATTTTTTGATTGGGTTGCTTGTTTTTTGATACTAAGGTGTATGAACTGTTTGTATGTTTTGGAAACTAGTCCCTTGTCAGTCACATCATTTGCAGGTATTTTCTCCTAGTCTGTAGGTTGTCTTTTCATTTTGTTGATGGTATCCTTAGCTGTGCAAAAGCTTTTAAGTTTAATTAGATCCCATTTGTTTTTGCTTTTATTTCCATTACTCCAGGAGCTGGTTCAAAAAATATATTGCTTTGATTTATGTCCAAGAGTGTTCTGCCTATGTTTTCCTCTAGGAGTTTTAGAGTATCTGGTCTTACATTTAAGTCTTTAATCTATTTTGAGTTTATTTTTGTATACGGTGTTAGAGAATGTCCTAATTTCAGTCTTTTACAGGTAGCTGTCCAGTTTTCCCAGCACCACTTACTGAAGAGACTGTCTTTTCTCCATTGTGTATTTTTGCCTCCTTTGTCATAGATTAATTGAACATAAGTGCGTAGGTTTATTTCTGGAATTTCTATCCTGTTCTGTTGATCTTTGTGTCTGTTTTTGTGCCAGTACCATATTGTTTTGATTACTGTAGCTTTGTGGTATAGTCTGAAGTCAGGGAGTGTGATTCCCCCAGCTCCGTTCTTCTTTTTCAAGACTGTTTTGGCTATTCGGGGTCTTCTGTATTTTCATACAAATTTGAACATTTTTTGTTCCAGCTCTGTGAAAAATGTCAATAATTTGATAGGGATTGCAGTGAATCTGTATATTGCCTTGGGCAGTATGGCCATTTTAACAATATTGATTCTTCCAATCCAAGAACACAGTGTATCTTTCCATTTGTTTATGTTGTCTTCAATTTCTTTCATTAGTGTCTTACAGTTTTTGGAGTACAGGTCTTTTGCCTCCTTGGGTAGGTTTATTCCTAGATATTTTATTCTTTTTGGTGAGATGGTAAATGGTATTGTTTCCTCTCTCTCTTTCTTTTGGTATAGTAATGGTCAGATATTTTTGTAGAATGTCCCTCTATTTGGGCTTGTCTGATATTTTCTCATTATTGGGAAGAACACTAAGGTACCTTATCCTTTAAATTTTTTTCTTTTTTGTGTGTGTTGCAATATACTATGAATATACAGTCTTATTTTACTACAAATGTAAACTTACGTCCCAAACCATATAGCCACCGAACTCCTGGTATATATCTGTTCCAGAATAGAGACTTAATAAACACTGAATGAATAATTCGGTAGGTAAATAAGTGATGGCCCGTTGAAGGCTGGACCATGGTATATTTTAGACTGGAGGGGGGCCGTCCCTGCCAGCATCTGAAGGGAGGAGATAAGGACAGGCGCTTGTGCAGACCAGCTTGTGATGGGGAGAGGAAGCAGGTAGCTGGAGGACTTCCTACACGGTCTCTTGAAGCTGGAGATGAGGTTATCTGGTGAGACTTGAGTCGGGAGTGATAAAATACAAGTGGAAAGAAGTTGGGAAGCCAGCTTCCTAAACTTTTTAAAGGTTTAGAATGTTGGGACGGTGGAGATGATTGCTGGCAAACGTAGTGTTTCTAAGGTGAACCAGCGTCCGCCTTCACCGGTCAGATTCAGGCAAAGAACGGGTGGCTGTCAGGTATCTCAAGCTACCTGCATGAAGCAGCAGTTTCTCGGCACAGGAGTCCTTGACTGGAAGGTTTTCTAAAGCTCTCGGCTCCTGGAGGGCTGTCTTGCAGGCGTGGAAGTGGACTCTGAAGTTGAGGCAGTGTAATTCAGTAGAGCTTTGCTGGAGTTGAGTGAGTAGGGCTGCATCCCCAGACATGGCGGTCTCTAGACCCCGTATCATTCTTCAGGTGTGTATGGTGTTCTCAAAGTGTCAGTCTCTTGCTGCCCCATTTTCCTTAGAGTTTGCGCTGCTACTTCAGGGAACCAAAATGTCTATCAGTTACAGACGGCCATTCCAGCCTGCTGATTTTTTGGTCTGCCTTTGGCTAGAACAGTTTGGAAATTCCTGCTCTGGTGGCTGTGCTGAATGGAAACTCGTAACTGTCTGTGTTGTATCAGCACCATCCTGAGGCCTTTTAGTTACTGTCAGTACTGCAACACCAAAACATTTACTGTTGTTTCCAATTTTATTCCCATACCCTGTAAGCGGTACTTTCCTCAGGTCAAGAGAGTAACACTGATGCTTTATTAAACTCCAATTTTCCTGTTCTAGGCATGGCCAAGATTTGTTTTGGACTTGGAGCTAAGCTTTTCATAAGAACGTGAAAGTTTCCATTAGCTATTTGTCCTTGTGTAATCTAGACATCATTGGGTTAACTCATGATGGGTGAAGAGGCCAGATACTGCATCCTTAGCCTTGGAGGGCCTATAAGATAGTCCCTTTATTCTCATTCTTCACCTCTTAACCCCAGGTCCTGTACCCCTAGATTAGCTGACTTTATTATTACAGAACACCTTTTCTCAGCCTCTTGATATGTCCATTGGAAATACTATGTCCTGGACTTTGTTTCCAAAGTCTGAAGTATCTTCCATTCTGATTGGTAATGTGTCCCTCCCATTTGACAGTCCTCATTTCACTAGCTTTGCCTATGGGACATAAGGAAAGATAATGATCTATCCTAAGATATACTAACCTGAAGTTTTATTTATTTATTTAACTTTTTTTTATTGAGTTACAGTCATTTTACAACGTTGTGTCAAATTCCAGTGTAGAGCACAATTTTTCAGTTATACATGAACATACATACATTCATTGTCACATTCTCTAGAGTGATATACTAGGAATTTTACGAATTTGCATTTTGAAGAGAGCATCGATGGTAGAAATAATTTAGAGATTTCAAGTTTCTTTTTTTCCTTTTTAGTCTGTGCCAGGGTTTTGGTTTTTGTTTTTTAAAATCTGGAGAAGTGCTACTGAATTCTTGCCAAATTGCTACATGCCCCCATGTAAGGGCCATCTGTAGAAAGGTATCTAGGTCATTAGGAGAATTCTGTTTCATAGTTGTATGTTTGTTACAGCAGAATATGTGGACCTTAAATTCTTACAGTGATACTTCGAAAAACAATTTGCTGATGTTTAGGATTCAGCATTTTGTCCAATCAAAATTGAGCACACTGTCAGTGGAGAGTGGGAGAGTATGTATTATTTAATAATTTTCAGTGTGGGTACAAGAGATTTGCGATGCTGATCATTTATTAATCTGCTTTCTTTTCAGGTGTCTTAGGGAATGAGTTTAGTATATTGAGATCACCAGGGTCTGTTGTTTTCCGGGATGGAAATTGGCCTATACCAGGAGACCGAATCCCAGACGTGGCTGCACTGTCCATGGGCTTCTCTGTGAAAGAAGTATGTGTATTTTAAAAATATATTTGGAGCTGCTTCTGGAAGCATTTTTTGTTGATTTCTGCTAATAGCCCAAGAAAGCAACAGGCAAACATAGGTACAGATTACAAAAGTAAAAAAGCTCATTTGTAGTCAGGGAGATTTTTGGTTAAGTGCTCCAAGCTTGGTTATGAAACTGAATCATTATAAAACATTAACCATGTAATTGTATATTCATAGTAGTGATGCTCTTTATATATAAAAGAATGCATCTGTCCTACTATTAATAGGGTGTATAATTTTATTGTTTTTTCCCCAGTACACATGATAGATTTGTGTCTTAGCTTAGGCTACTATTGCAAAGTACCACAGACCGGGTGCTTTGTAAACAACAGACATTTATCTCTCACAGTTCTAGGGGCTGAAGTCGGAGACCAGGGTGCCAGCATGGGAGGGTTCTGGTGAAGGCCCTCTCCAGGTTGCAGACGGCCAACTTCTTGTTCTATCCTCCGAAGGTGGAGAGAGGGTGAGCAAGCCCTCTGGAGTCTCTTTTATAAGAGCTCTAATCCCGTTCATGAGGATTCCATCCTTGTGACCTCGTTACTGCCCTGAGACCCTACCTCCTAATACCATCACATTGAGGGTTTAGGATTTCAATACATGAATTTTGAGGGGACACAAACATTCAGTCCATTGCAGTTTGTTATGAATGATACAATGTATACGCATCTTACCTGAGTTTAGGAAAACAGTGTGGTCAGTAGCTGTGGGATAGCCTCGGATCTTGGTTTCCCACAATTTCCCCATAACTGGCTGCTTATGTGATTGTAGCTGGGTGGGTGGTGGTGGGGGGTCCTGTCCAGTCAGTGAGAGATCTGAAAGCTCAGGGCTGGAAGAAAGGAGATGTAGTTTGTTGGTGCTTTTGATGTGGCCTCTAGATATCCTTAGTGACCCAGAAGAACATTCTTCCTAGGTCCTGAGGGCCCTTGAAACCAGAAGTAATGCTTGGGAACTGCCTCTCTGCTTGGCCTTTGGATGGAGCCCCTGAGCTCCTTTTGTGAACCTGACTGGTTGTTTAGGTTCAAGGATGAGATTTTACCTAGTTCTTTACGAACTTAAACTTGACTACAAATGGCTGTCAAAACAACCTTTGGAAATAATTACTAATAAACTAATATGAGTAAGTAGACCTAGCGTCTAAAGAATGTTTTAATGGTAGTCTTGCTCTGTCACTGAGAAAGAGAAAAGTGATGCTGTGTATAAGGGCATGTGAGAGAAGAAAATGTCCATGGTTATATGAAGAAGGGAATGTTTCATAATCTGGAAAAGTACCTACATTTTGTTTACTTGCCTGCTTTTTTCCACAGAAGGTTTGAGATGACTTCTTATTAGACTATATTGTTTCAAATGTGTAGAAGTTTAAGAAAATGAAGAAGGTAGAAATCAGCATCCTCAGCTAGGTTGCAGCTACTGCCTGAAATAAAAATGTTTGCTGTCCCAGTGAGTTTTCACTGCCAGTGTCATCCCAGAAGCCCTCAGTTCTGCTGGTTAGATGTTATTGGGAAATGGTTTCCTGAGTTGATAATTGAGCACGCTTTCATGCTTTCCAACGTTTAGGACCTTTCTTGGCCGGGACTTGCAGTGGGTAACCTATTCCACCGCCCTCGGGCTACCGTTATGGTGATGGTGAAGGGAGTGGACAAACTTGCTCTACCTCCTGGCAGTGTCATTTCGTACCCTTTGGAGAATGTGAGTATTTATTATAAAAAATTAAAGGGGTGCATTTAAAATTTTGTCTTGTCAGCTATCATTATGGATTGTGTTCTAAGCACGCTTGCCTTTTACACTGATAAGATAGTTTTTTTAAATTATATGATGGTTGTAAATTTATTGAGACTGGGCTGTTTCCTATGGATGAGAGTATGTACTTTCTAAGGTAAGAGGTAGAGAAACTGCCCTATCTGCCAAATAGTCAGAGGCTTGAAAAAGAGAAACTAGTTGAGGGTGTATCCTGCTGATGTTTTTTGGGGGCATTATTTTGTCACCTTCCCTTCAGAATTTTATCATTTTTGTGTAAGGAGGAGCTGGCTTGCCACCCTTGCCCATGGGACCCAAAGAGTCCCCTCAGAGAAATCAGAACCACCGGCTTGTGCTGTGCAGTCGTGTGCTCCAGATTCACACGGCCCGCCCCACACAGACACCTGCACAGCCCAGGGCTCCTTCGGTAGAAAAAAATTGAAGAAGAGTTGAATTTACCAGACATTTTAAAGAAAAAATGCCATGAGAGAGTCAGCAGGCGCAACAAACAGAATTCATCCCCCTAGAACTATAAGTAATAGACCAGTCTCAAAAAGAAATTTGAAAATACATACATTAAAATGTAAAAGAGTTAAAGGAAGGGAGAGAAACTAGAGGCACTTAAGAGATATTTTTGATATGTGGTGCTTTCATTGATGTTCACATAAAAATATTTTGTAATTTATATTGACTTTTTAATTAAAAAAATTTTTTTAAATGGAGGTACTGGGGATTGAACCCAGGACCTCGTGCAAGCTAGGCATGCGCTCTACCACTGAGCTATTTCCCTTTCCCTCATATTGATCTCTTTAACCCATGAGTTATTTAGAAGTGTTTAACATGTGGGTTCTTTCAAGATAATTTTCAATTTTTCAATTTCTAATTTCGTTGCATGTAAGACTGGTCTGTATGATGCTGATTGGGGAGGGCAGTAGATTTTTTTTTTTTAGACTTTCCTGTGGTTTAATATAGATTATTTCAAAGCACACATGACATGATTACAAAAAAATGACCATGCACTAGGTCACAAGGCAAATCTCAATGGATAGTAAAGAATCTGTATCATATAAAATCACCCTCTCTGACCACAGTGCCCTTAAAGCTGAAAACAATAACAAAATGTTACCTTAAAAATATGTTTGGAAATGGAAGAGACAAAAGATATGACTCCTCGGGTTTAGTGCACACTGAAGTAGGCTAAAGCCAAATTAGCACCTAAATATAGTGAAATTGAAGAACCATCAAGGACACTGCAAATGTTAAAAGTTAATCAGAGAGAAAAGACACTGTTATGACAAAGGAAAGAGAGGAAAATGATCACAGATTTCTCATCACTGCCATTAGGGGCCAGAAGAGCAAGAAAGGAAAAGCAGTAATTGTACAGTATGAAGCTAGGCTGAGAATACTGTTTAAGTAGTCATAGTGAAAGGATATGGATCAAATGAAAATTACAATACAACTATTGGGAAGGTGGAGAGAGAAACAGTGCATGTGAGGGGCTAGGGCTGTGGTTGGTGATGTGGGAGAGCTAAATCCTCATTTTCTATAATGGGCAGTAAATAGATAATGCTTAAAATTGAAAAATCAAGATGTAATATAAACACATCATTTAGAGATGGTGGTAAGAAGAAAAGGAAACAAAGAATTTGAAAGTGAGTGCTATAAGACAAGTAGGCACCTAGGATGTAATACTTAGCATGATGACTATAGTTAACACTGCTGTATGATACATGCGAAAGTTGTTTAGAGAATAAATTCTAACAGTTCACATCACAAGGAAAATTTTTCACTTTATTGTATTTACATGAGATAGATGTTCACTGAACTTATTGCAGCAGTCACTTCACAATATATGTTAAGTCAAACCATTATGTTGTACCATTATGTCATACACCTTATACAGTGGGGGGGGAAACTGGGGAGGAAAGAGAGTGAGTACCCTCAGAGGAATAGGAAAGGAAGGGAGGGGCAAACTTACTTTTCATAGGAAGCCTTATAAACTATTTGTCTCTTTAATCCACATGTATAATTCTTAATTTTAAAAAAAGTCAACAAGAAAAGATAGTTGGAATAGATGTACTCTGAAATAATTCATGGGTTGAGAAAAGGACAGCAGAAGTTTTGAAATTATTTGGAACTGAATATCAACAAGTGTACCATATATTACAAAAAATTGTGGGGTGCAGCTAAAATGGTAAGAAGAGGGAAATATATAACCTTAAATGCACACGGTAGATAATTTTAAAGATTGGAAATTAATGAGCTAAAGAAACCAGAAGAATTTCAGAGTAAATGGAAGGAAGGGAACAATAAAAATGAAAGGCATATTAATTTTTAAAAAAATCTTCACAAAGATTATTTATTAAGTAGTTTGTTACGTGATTTCTGTGACAATCATTCTACAAGATCCCTTTTAAAACAGTATGTTAAAAATCCAAAATATCACTAAGATTTTCATTAGCCTACAATACAAAACTAAACATTTTAAAACAGACTAGCCTCATTTTTTTTAATTTTTAAAAAGTATGTATTTAATTGACATATAGTCCATATACAATGTTGTGTTAGTTTCTGGTGTACAGTAGAGTGATTTACTTATATATATATACATTCCTTTTCATGTTCTTTCTCACTAGAGGTTACAACAAGATAATACAGCTCTCTCTGCTATACAGTAGGTTCTTGTTGCTTATCTATTATATATATATATAGTAGTTAGTATCTGCTAATTCCAAAGTCCTAATTTATCCCTCCCCCTCTTCCCCTTTGGTAACCATAAGTTTGTTTTCTATGTCTGAATCTGTTTCTGTTTTACAAATAAGTTCATTTGTTTAATTTTTTAGATTCTGTTTTTAAGTGATATCATACAGTATTTTTCTTTCTTTGGCTTACTTCCCTTAGTATGATAATCTCTAGGTCCATCCATGTTGCTACAAATTACATTATTCTTTTTTATGGCTGAGTAGTGTGTGTGTGTGTGTGTGTGTGTGTGTGTGTGTGTGTGTGTGTGTGTGTGTGTGTGTGTAATACCACATCATCTTTGAGGTTTGATGACTAGAGAAGTTTGAATTCTTTAGCTTTTGTTTTTATTAAGCTTTTGATATTGCCACTAAATCTGAATGAGAGCCTTCCTGGATAGAGTATTCTTGGTTGTTAAGTTTTTCCTGTTCATCAATGCCACTCCTTTCTGGCCTGTAGAGTTTCTGCTGAAAAAATCAGCTGATAGCCTTATGGAAGTTCCCTTGTATGTTATTTCTTGCTTTTCTCTTGCTGATTTTAATATTTTTCTCCTTGTCCTTAATTTTTGTCAATTTGATGACTATGTGCCTTGGTGTGTTCCTCTTTGGGTTGATCCTGTGTGGAACTCTGTGCTTCCTGGACTTGGGTGACTGTTTCCTTTCCCAAGTTGGGGAAGTTTTTGGTTATTATCTCTTCGAAAATTTTCTCAGGTTCTTTCTGTCTCTGTCCTCTTTCTGGGACCCCTATAATGCAAATATTGGTGTGCTTCATGTTGTCCCAGAGTTTTCTTAAACTATCCTCATTTCTTTTCGTTCTTTTTTCTGTTCTGCAGTAGTGATTCCCACTAATCTGTCTTCTAGGTCACTGATCCGTTTTCTGCCTCATTTAGTCTATTCTTGGTTCCTTCTAGTGTGTTACTCATTTCAGTAATTTTATTCTTCAGCTCTGGGCATTCTTTGTATCTTCCAACTCTTAGCTAAAAACTTTGCTCCTGTGCATCTGTACTTCTCTTGAATTCTCTGAACATCTTTGCTATCATTTCTCCAAATTCTTTCTCAGGTAAATTGCCTATCTCCTCATCACCTATTTCTTCTTCTGGGATTTCTTGTACCTTGGCCTGGAAGATATTCCTCTGCCACCTCATATCGTCTTTCTATTTGTATTTTTAGGTAGGTTAGTTACATCTCACAACCTTGGAGAAGTGGCCCTCTGTGGGAGACGCCCTGTGTGTCCCAGCAGTACACTCCTCTCTTGCCACCCAAGGGCCAGGGTCCAGACAGTGCCAGGGTAGTCTGGCCTGTGTGCGTGGATTCCTTCCACAGGGTTTGGGATTGTTGTTTTCTTACTTCTGGTATGTGCCCCCTGGTGGGTGAGGCTGGGCTAGAGGCTTATGCAGGTTTCCTGGTTAGAGGAATACCTGGCCACTGCTGGGTGAAGCTTGGTCCTGGACCTCTGGTGGGTAGGGCTGTGTCTAGGGCTGTGTCTAGAGGCATCTGGCTCAGGAAGTCTGCTGATGGGTGGGGGCTACGTTCCTACCCAGTATGTTGTTTGGCCTGAGGCTTCCCAGCCCTTAAGCCTACAGGCTGTTGGGTGGGGCTCAGTCTTGTTGCTAATGATCCAATCATAGTGTCAGCCTCCACAAAAGCTAATGTAGGTGAACACTCCCAGAATGTCTACCACCAGCTTTTTGTTCCCTGAGTGAGCCACGGCCATCTCCTACCTCCCCATGAGACCCTCCAAAACCAGCAGGCAGGTCTGGCCCAGGTTCCTATGAAATCTCTGCCTCTGCCCTTGGACCTGGTGCACGTGAGTTTCCATGTACGCTTCTCGAGCAAATGGAGTCTCCATGTCCCCCAGTCGCGTGAGGCTCCCAGAGCCAAGCCCCCCTTGGCCTTCAGAACCAGATGTCCTGGGGTCCCCTCCTCCTCCCAATTCCGGAAGCCCAGGCTGGGGAGGCTGAAGTGGGGCTCAGAATTCTCACTCCTGTGGGACGGCCTGTGCGACTTAATCTTCAGCTGTGGGTCATCCACCTGGGGGGTATGGGGCCCAGTTATATCATGAGCACGCCCCTCCTACCATCCAGCTGTGGTTCCCTCCTTATGTTTCCAGTTGGAGATCTTTTTTGCTAGGTTCCAGTCTTCTTTTCCGATGGTGGTTCTTAGCAGTCAGTTGTGGTTTTGTCGTAGTCGTCTAGCCTCGTCTAGCCTCGTTTTACGTGAGTAGAAGCTGTGAAAAGAGCTCATGTTGTTGCTTGACCCTGACTGACTGCTTGTAATACTTCCGCTGGCAGTAGGTGGTAAGATATAAGGCTCCCAGGGAAGAATCCGTGCGTGCGCGCGCGCGCGCGCGCACACACACACACACAAACACAAACACAGAATGCCTTAGAATTCCACTAATGAAGCTTCTATTTGATTAGCTATTTTCATTAGAATCTCAAGTCCTACGGATACACATAGAGTTTCCATCTTCTCTAGGACAAACATGCATATCCTTACAATGTAGGAGAAGAAAACAATCATGGGAATTTAAGCATGAGCTTTTTCCTTTTTGAGTTTAGCAGTCTATGTAATTTTTTCTTTTCCTTTACAGTTTAGTGCTCACCTGACTCAACAGCTTCTCCAGTTTGCTTGCTAGGGACATGTTACCTTTAATCTTCAACCTTCCTGCCACGAGTGCCATTTCACTAGGTGAAAAGAGGCTGGAGAGTTTGTGTTACATGTTCTTGTATCTCCTTGTATCTCCTCCAAAGCAGGAGGAAGTGAACTGTGTGATTGCAAAATGAGAGCGCTTGTGGCTGACTCAGGGAGCTTGTAACAGTACGCTTTTGCAAGTCTGAACTCTCTTCCCCTTCTTCAGTTACTCATTAACTTATTTTAAGAGAATCTTGGGAAGAGTTAACATGCATCTTGAGTAAGAGAAACAATTGATTTCACTTCACATTTATTTCTGCCTGGCCCACGTTAACTTGCTACTTACAAACATGAGCCTTTATAGTAAAGGGAATTACTGGGGAAAAAAATCACTGTAAGAAATTTCCATTAAAACAAAAGCACTGCTGCTATACTGCTTGTTTAAATAAGTAATATTGAGAATAAAATAATTTTTTGAGGGGAAAAATTACCATAATTTACTTAAAAAATAATGTGAAGCAAAAACAGTCTATGGGAACAGAAGCCAGAATGTTGGTTGCCCTTAGGGGTAGAGAGAGTGGGTCGAGAGGCTTGTAGGGTGCTGAGAGTGTTCTGTCTTGTTCTGGTCAGGTTATATGAGCATATCCATTTGTAACTATTCTTTGAGCTGTTACTCTAGGATTTGTGCAGCATATTATATGTATGTTACACTTTATAAAAAATTCAAGAAAAAATTTTTGTCGCAGTTGGCTATTTCAGTTTATTAATATTATGTGGTCTTAAGGTAAATTTCACATTCAAAATTCTCGTGAAGGTAAATTTCACATTCAAAATTCTCGTGACATACTTTATGCCTTGCCTTAGAGTCTTCAGTCTGTCTTAAGACCAAACCCTACATCTAATTGAACATTTTTTAAATTTTGCAATGAAAAGTGTGGTCTATTTCTCTTTCAATTAAATTCTTCAAATTCCTTTGTCCTTCTCTTAAATGCAAGTTAGTACATTATTGTAGAATATAGATTCATTGTGGCACATTTGATCAATATTGAAACTCAATGTATTACTGCTTAAAATACACAAACAATCACCAGAAAATGATGGTTTGTGCAAGATAGTGTTTTGTCCTTCATTTTGCAAGTTATTTCCCATTTAGGCACATTGTGGGACACAAATTCAGTGCCCCACTTAGAGGGCTGTTTAATCTTCTCTGCCCTCAAAAGGGCTCTTTGTGTTTGGATGTGATTTGGGTCTCTTGAACTTCCATAGAAAATGCTGGTCCTTTTTTTTTTTTTTTTTTAAGGCTCTTTTTAAAAAATACTGTCTAAATGATTTTTTTAATGGAGGTAGTGGGGATTGAACCCAGGATCTTGTGTATTGCTAAGCATGCACTCTACCACTGAGCTAAACCATCTCCCCTCCCCAAGTGATTTTTCTTCTCACTTTGGTTCAGACAATAATTAAGGTCTTACTCTTAAATTTCAGGCAGTTCCTTTTAGTCTCGACAGTGTTGCAAATTCCATTCACTCCTTATTTTCTGAAGAAACTCCTGTCGTTTTGCAGTTGGCTCCCAGTGAGGAAGTAAGTGTGATACAGTTTTTATTTAAAATGCTTTTAAAAATAAGCTTTCATATGTAGTGAAAATTTAAAACTAATTGTATGAAAAATGCTGACAGACCTCTGTATATTGGAATTCATCTATAGGATGTAACAAAATTTTGGATTCTTCTTGCAGAGAGTGTACATGGTGGGAAAGGCGAACTCGGTTTTTGAAGATCTCTCAGTAACGCTAAGACAGCTCCGCAATCGACTGTTTCAAGAAAACTCTGTTCTCAATTCACTTCCCCTCAGTTCTCTGAGTAGGAACAATGAAGTAAGTAGAGCAGTTATTGAAAGAGTAAGTGAGTATCATGACTAATTTCTCAGTCTCCTGACTTTAGCACAAACTTGAATTTTTAGAAAATGAAGTTTTGCAAGTTTGCTGCTGGAGGAGATTCTTCTTTCCATCATCATTTTTAAATGACTCATGAATAAACTGACTTTTTGTGAGTTGAGCTGTAGTAAATAGTATTACATTCTGGCATAAGGGTTGCCACCAATGAATCCTGACAGGCCAGAAGTCATAGTGACTGCTTGGTAGCTGGTGGAGCTGTGTGGATCTGGTAACGTGGGAGCCGTTATTCACTGCCACTTTGATGTGTTGCCTCATTTTTCTAATTCATTCTTGGTAATACAGTGGAGGGAGCCACCCTTACTTTTGACTCCTGTATGTCAGCTCACCACCTGTTCATGCACCCTCTTAAGCACATGGCAGGCCACCTTTGTGGGAGCCTCCCTTGTTTACCTACTCTGGGTGGCCAGGGCCACCATCTTTTATTCTTGAAGGGATGTGAGCAAGTTAGGCTATTGGCAGGAGTTTGTTGCAGTGTGCCAGAATATTATGATGCCCTGAGGGAAAACTACTTCGAAGTTTGGGTGCTTTATCAAAAATAAATAGTGGTAGTTACTGTGCTGGAGAATGACCATCACCTTTTTGTTAGGAACTAATGTTTTAGAAGCATTTTATGTTGAAATGAACCTAGTAAATGGAGCACAGTTGTAGAAATGCTTAATGTTTGTAATATCCTGTGCCTTGCTTGAGAAATGGGAAATACAGATCTCGGATGTTTATTGAAATATTGAAAGTAATGCTTATTGGGGTTTTTTTTTTTTTTTTTGGCAGGTGGATCTCCTTTTCTTGTCTGAACTACAAGTGCTGCATGATATTTCAAGCTTGGTGAGGTGGTAATTGTGGCATTTCAGGGAGGGAGGGAGGAAGGAAGGGACTCACTAACTTGTAGCCCGGCATAGCTATGGAGCGGCTTCTTCAACTGTTAATAGTAGATAACTCCAGATCGCTGTGTTTCCCAGTAATTTATCTGCTTCCTTTTGTTTATTCTCCTAAGTTGTCTCGACATAAGCACCTAGCCAAGGATCACTCTCCTGATTTATATTCACTGGAGCTGGCGGGCTTGGATGAAATTGGGAAGCGTTATGGGGAAGACTCTGAACAATTCAGAGATGCCTCTAAGATCCTTGTTGATGCTCTGCAAAAGGTAAACTATCAGTGAGGTGTGAGCAGTTCGAGTATGACCACTTCATTTTTAGCCTCTTAACGGGAAACCCTGCTTAGTGAATTACTGTTGATTGAAGTCTTTTACGCACCTTCTTTGAGGGACCTCTAATGCTCAAAGATGTACTTTGGGATGGCTCACTTTCTAATGCTGGCAGAGGCAACACAGAAATGATCGCTAACTCTAGCATAATACTTTTTCTTTTTATCTTGGTAAAATATACATGATATAACATTTTTCTTTTGAATATTTAGTATATGTTGAATCTTAACACTTTCCTGAATGTTTTAACATAATCAAAACTTTTAAGACTTGCCTATTTTAGAAGTGTATTTCGTGAGCCCTTAGGTAATTGGATTTGTTCTTGTAGGTACACAGCTTTGAAAATAGTTTTAGTCAGTGTTTTGAGATTATAGTAATGTCAGTAACTGTTCAGTTTGCAGATGACATGTACAGCCTTTATGGTGGGAATGCAGTGGTAGAGTTAGTGACCGTCAGATCCTTTGACACCTCCCTTGTGAGGAAGACGAGGACGATCCTTGAAGCAAAACAAGTGGTGAGTACATTTTTAGATCCTGCTTTAAAATTGTAAAATTAACTCTAAAAACCCCACTAAATCCTGTATCAGGTTGACATGACTGAGCAGTCAGTAAATCTGAAAAGCAAAACAAAGGTTTCTTACTCACCTAGATATGTTTTGCCAGTGATGCTTAGTTCTTTGGGGCTGTGATCAGATATTGCAAGACTTTGTTAGGGATAAAAGCAAATCCGTCAGAGCCAATAAGGTTGTTCAAATATGGGTATTACAAGGAAACATCAGAAGTTAACGTGAGGGAGTGGTGTGGCTTGGTGTATGCGGCTCTCTCAACTTGTGAAAACTGCTTTTCTCAGAGGTATGCTGTCTTTGTGGGATACTTTCTCATTTTCCTGCTACATACACTCTCTCTAATTTGATTTAATTCTACAGTTTTTTGGCCTGTATCTTGCTTTGATTTTTAAAGTGTTTAGAGGATCACAGGGATCATTCTCCCCTTGGGGCCCATTTGCAGCCCCCAGTCTGCTCAGTGTTACTGATTGCAGTGTGGGACTGAGTGAGACGGTCAAAGGTAATGTCTGTTCGAGATAATCTAGATGTGACTGGCTTGAGATTGTTCCATTCTAAATAGGAGTTGAAGGACCTGTGTTTAAGACAGTATGGCAGGCCAGGCTAGCAGGCTAGACAACTCAAAGAATTTTCCCACTATAGAGCATCTGGATATTGTATCTGTTCTATTGCAGTTGCTCATGGTGGGTATGTGTCTAAGAGGCTATATGGAAGCCTCTTGACTTACAAATAGAGTAGTTTCTGAAAGGTTGCCATCACCTCCTTTATAAATCGAAAAAAGAAAGAAGGAAGGAAAAAGATGTCTTCAAAGGTGAAATCCTACAATGTCTGCCTCAACTCTAAGCTGCCCAGATGGAACACGCATGTCTGTGGATTCATCCTCTCCTTAGTTGAAATAACTATCTTAAGTTTAAGGAGAGAGCGCTAACAGTTTAAGGAAACATTTGAGTGCTCGTAGTGTGGCGTTGCTTTCTTCTCCATCCTCAATGCTCCCACCCGACTACCCGGTCCCTCTGCTTCCCCTTCCCAGATCCAGCCTATGCACAGTCATCAAAATTTTCTTTTTAAGACAAACCTGATCATGTCACTCACTTTTTGCCTGAAACTTAACAGTGGCCACTCACTGACCACAGGCGCAAGGGCAGATTCCTCATCGCTTCCCTGCCTCCAGCTTTCTCTCCTGCTACTTTCCTACTTTTTAAATTCTCTAGCCACAATGAGCTGTTCCCCAAACAATGCTTTTGCACAGGCCTGGAGTTAACTCCACCCCCAAGGTCTAGCAGATCTCTCTTCAGGACAAATATGTGTTTGAATGAACCATCATTTGTTTTCCCCTTTAAAATTAAAAAATTTAAGCAGATCATACATACGTATACAACATGTAATACTAGTTGAAGAATAAAAATATTTAATACTACAAAGCCAAAGACAATACTTGTTCCTCTGAAGCTCCCTCTTGTCTTATTCCTCTACCCTCCCCATTGAGAGGTTCCTGCTGCCCTGAATATGAATAATGTTAACCATTCCCTTGCTTTTTCTCTACAGTTCTTAATACTTATGTATTTATCCTTAAATTATGTTGTTTGGTTTTGCCTGTATTTGACTCTTATATGAATGGAGTCATACTGTATATATTTTTCTCTGAGTACAGGCCTCAGTGTTGTTTTTACGAGCCACGCAGGCTGATAAATACAGCTGTAGTTCAGGTCATTTCACTGCTGTGTGTCCTGCTGTATGAATGTGCCACGATTACCCATTCTGTCACATGTCTTGGTACACATGTAGAAGTGTTCCCCAGGGTATGAACTGGCTAGATGACAGTATATGCACACTGTCGGCTTTATTGGTGTTGCCCAGTTTTCTTAGTTTTCTTAAGCAGCTGGAGCGCTTTGTACTGCTGTGACAGTGTGCTGCTTATCTTCTCCATGAAGGCCCCCCCATTCTTGGTTCCTCCTAAGTAGCTCTTATGCCACTGATCATTGGTTACATCAGTGAGTCATAGTGCTCAAATTGGGATAATTTCCTCACTTAACATTCTTCCCTCTTGATTTTCTTTCTTTACTGTAGAAGGACTCATCAACTCCCTATAACCTTGCATATAAGTATAATTTTGAATATCCAGTGGTTTTCAACATGGTACTTTGGATAATGATCACCTTGGCCTTGGCTGTGATTATCATCTCTTACAATATTTGGAACATGGATCCGGGATATGATAGCATCATTTATAGGATGACAAACCAGAAGATTCGAATGGATTGAACTTTCCTTATGCCAAACTTAGAAAAAGGATTTGGAAATTAGCTGTTTTGTTAAATCTTTTTAGTGTAGTTTAAAGTAGATAGTACACCTTAAATTTATAAAAAAGCAAATTTTGTTCTCTATCTTGTGTGCCTGTGATATTCTTTTAGAGTAAATTATAGTATTGATGTGAGCTGATTTGTGTGATATAGATTCCATAATATTCTCAAATACTATGATATAAGCATTTAATATAATTTCATTCCATTTAATATTTGGAAATATGCACTGAAATAAATGTAAAACATTTAGAATAGTTTGTGTTATTTATGTTTGGAAAAATGCACTGAATTTGAAATGTTTGACTTCCTTAACACAGGACAGGTGAAAGTGGTATTTGGGCTGTTAGATAGTATGAAACATTTGTAAATGTCTTAATGCAATGTAAATATCTCTGAAACAAGAGGCAGAAAGTTTTTAATTTCAAGCAGCTGGAAATTATGAATGTGCTTGTACAGATTTGGGAACCACATCTGATTGACAGGTAGCTGTTTTTTAATGTTCTCAAAGTTTGGTGATCTGAATGGTCAGGTGTGGATATTCAAGATACTACACTGATCTTAGGAGGAGAAACTAGCTTTGTGGAGTTATAGATGCTTGTAATTATGTGCACAGAAACAAATTTGGGGGACATCTTGGGGCATGAATATAAATTCTTTTTATTTCAGTAATTTTTTCCCCCTATGTAAGTTACTATGGTTTGTGGTACAACATCTTTCTATAGAATGTTAAGTCGAAGTAGGTGCGCCCTACTTTTCATGTGGAAGTGGACCAATGTCTATGAAGAGTGACAAATAAAGTTAATAATTCCAAATCTGTGTCATTTCAATACTAAATCTATTTCATATTGTAAAAGCCTAACTAAACAGGGTTTTATTTAATCAGAATTGGCTGTTTTGTTACATAATTTTTTTAAACATTTATTTATTCTCACTGCTTTCTGAGATTCTTGTACTGAATTTATAGACTATATGATAAATTCACACTAGACTTTAGGTAGGGAAGGCTTAAGTTTCCCTATAGCATTTAAAAAGGTAAATACACAACTAATTGGTTAGAGTATGAAGGACTATCTACGGTAAAGGCTTAAGGTTATAACGTTTTAAATTCTTACAATTAAGACTTACCTAATTAGAATTTTAAACTTCATGATTATATAGCTAAATTATTTTAGTAGGAGAGTTGTGCTGACCTGCCCTGCCCCTGGGAACCCTATTTGGATTTAGTCTCAGCTGTTTTTGCCTCTTCTTTGCAAAGATCATCACATTATTTCTAAATAACATGTTTGAGAAGATGGAGTCTATGTAGTTGTGTTTTCTACCACTTACTTACTGCAAGATACCTTTGATAATTACAGAGCAGAGAAAATTTTTTTTCTTTTTGAACTATAGTGAAGCTGATAACGCCACAGGAAAGAAAAACTACATTGTCCTAAAGTCACTCAAGTATTCTCCCTCCACCACTACCCCCTGCCAAGTCTATGCGAGTGAAGGGGTTTCAGCCACCTAGCCTGAAACACTCTGATCCCCATGGAACCCAGCAGGGCTTGCGCCTGGGGGACAGGAATCTCTAATGCTGCAGGGTGGTTAAAATCCATTTTTCTTTCACAAGTTTCTTATATAAATATTACTGGAGAAGTTAGGTTGTTATGATTAAATATGAAGTAAACCAATGCCATGGTAATTTAAAACTGATGAGACTTAGGTTCTAGAAGAAGAGGAAAAACTAATTACACGACAGCACTAACCCTCACAGGGTAAACGGCATCAGCACCCTGCGATCTTGTGTTGGGCAGACAGCTATTAATTAAAATAAATGTTCTGCCAAGATTATTATACCTGTTGCTGATGATTTGCTCTTAAATTGTCTAATTTGTTCAGGAACATAAATCACAGTGTCGAGATTTGTGTGAGAGGCAGGAAAGTCAGGCTCATGGCAGACTTCCACTGACATTGAAAGAGAAAACCCAATCACTTTATGTCTAATTGGAATATTCCAGGCTTATAAAACATCTGAGATGCTACATGTGGTAGATACTGCTTATAGCCTAGTTCTTTTAAGAATAATACAGAATAGACTTTTATTTTCTTTAGCTATGTCTTTTTTGAAGGCATAATACCTGAATCCATTTTCATCGGTACCAAATAATATGGAAGCCATAAGCTTACTTTTCAAGGGATGATCAACAATTTCCAAAGCATGCAGTGGCATTGAGCCTTCCAGCCTTGCCTTTAGGTAGGTTTCTTTCTAGTCTTTTCATGATAGTATGACTATGCAGTGGTTTCTTAGAGAAATAAAGAGCTGTCAGAAGAAGGCGTTACTTAAGAAGCACTGTGATTAAAATACAGATGAATTCAGTTAGCCAATTCACCACTTACTAGCTGAACAATCTTGGGCAGATCTCTTAGTCCTCTCTGAACCAGAGTTTCTACTCCATATAATGGGGATGGTAATACTCCAAGTTTATGAAAATCAGTGTTCACTGGGATAACATGCTCTAAGGTTTGTGAAAACTTACTATGAACTATGATAATAGGTACTAAATTCAAGGAACTCTGCTTGGACCCATCATTGTACCAATGATAAATATGAGCCAGTTTCTTGGTTGTAAGTGCTAGGAACAAACTTTGGTTACTAAATTAAGTCAATTATCCTACTAGTGACCTTCTATTGGACCAAGATCCAATTCAGGAGCACACTTTGCATATAGCTGTCCAATCTCCTTCATCTCCTTTACTCTGGGATAGTTCACTTTTGAAAAAGAGTAATGGCCAGTTATTTTTATAGAATGTCCCTTAATTTGGGTTGGTTTGGTTTGATATTTGCTCATGATGTCAAGAGGCACATGATGTCAATATGTCTAATCTTTGGTGACACTAACTATGGTTAAGGTCATACCTGTCAGGTTTCTCCCTTATAAAGTGACTATTTTTTCTTTTGTGATTAGACCCTTCTAAGACACATTTATATCTCATTCTTTCATCATACGTTGACCAGTCATTTTAGCATCCATTGATGATTCTTGCCTGAAATGCTTACTGTGGTGTTGGCCAAATGATGATTTCCTATTTCCATCATCCTTTCTATATTTATTAATTGGAATTCTGTAAAGAAGAGCTTTCCCTTCTTCCCCATCAATTTATTTAGTTCATTATTTATATCAGCATGAACTCATGGATACTTGTTTTAGTCTCTGTGTTGTAATCCATTACTATCATTTTGTTGTTTAGTTGTCCCAGATTTTTTCACTGGAAGCCCCTTTCATTGGCTCCTGTGTCCTTTTGATATCATTTTTGAGTATTTGTTTACTTTCTGGCACCACATGACATATTTATGGACTGCATTTTCAAGTTAATCACCAGCAACCTTTATGTGGTGGGAAGAAAGGTGGGTGAGGAGGGCGGTAAGGAAGTAAAAAGTGGTATCAGCTGGAATATTAAACATATATGTGACAAAATGAGGAAGGAATGGTGGGTAAATGTTATGGTTCTTGTTTCAAAAGATAGCAAGGTCATGGTTGGATTTTACTTTTTGTCTACCACTCCTATGTTCCCTTTACCTTCAGTATCCCTGAAGACTGAGTCCTCCAGTTTTGCCAGTCGACCAGGTGAGCTGCTCAAAGTGGCCCAAGGGCTGGTGCCAGTCTGCACTGTGATAAGTACAAAAACTGAGATCAGTGTTGAGAAATTTTTATAGCAATTTGACAGTCCATGATATCCAAACACAATCAATAGACTCATCTCGCTGCACAAGGTACAGCCCAGCGTGGGTGTTGTTACTAGCTTGCATGGTGGGTCACAAATAGAATAAGCTGTGGCCTGGTCGTGCACAACCAAACCATGTTCTGATGGGAGATATTTTAAGGTTCGTTTACCAACTGTTACCCAAAAGTATATAAAAAAATTCAGAATTTATATTTAACCCCAACTTTTACATCATAAATTGTTGAAACTGGATGGAGATCGGAAAACATTTTGAGAATGAGTCGTCACTTGCTTTTATTGTGGATGAAAATTTAAAATGAATTATCCCAACCAAGCTTGCTGAATTACTTTAAAATCTCTTCTTCCATTCTTGTCAACATACTCTGCGAGACTAGTTTCTACTATAAATGTTATTAAGACAAAACACAGAAATAGTCTAGCTATATATCATCCACTACGTGTAGCGCTGTCAACAGTCCAACCTCAATCAGGTTAACAAGCAACCAAGCCTATTTGTCACATTTAAAACTTTAAATGTTAATATCCATGATTTCTGTTCAAAGTGTGCATATGGACATTTAATGCAGGGGGATTGCTTTGACACATAACTTTTTATTTAGTTAACAATTAAGGAATGATAAAGTTATGAATAGGTTATTATTTGCCTACATATTCACTTTCAATGAATGTATACAGTTTCAAAAATTTTGTTTCTTCTGATCATATTGATTAAAATGCAATTTTATCTTACAATAAAACAATTGGGCTTTTGTCATTCAAAAACTTTCATTTTCATGGTAATTAATTTTCATTGTATTACACAAAAATATTGGTCCACAGTGGATTTGCAATTAAAATAGAATTTTTAATTAAAAATTAAATTTTGTGCTGTCCCTTTACCACAGCTCAGAAGCACTGCCCCAGTAGAGTACCTGCCTGTCCTTCCACCCCACTCCCTGCCTGTGTGGCAACAATCCTGTTTACTCTTTGGGAGGACATGGAGGTGCTACTGAACTAGCACAAAATGCCTGGAAGTAGGAAAAAAATTTAACTCAATGCAAAACTACTTTAAGAAGAAAACAAAAAATAAAAATCAGCCGATAAAAATTCTCCCCGTAAGAGCCAACAATGAAGCAGAAGAAAGAAAACTCTAATACTAAAATCCAAAATGAATTAAATATTCTGGAATACATTTGTCAATATAAAAAAATTCTAACATCAGAAACATAAAAACTAAGAATGGAAATGGAGAAACAACAGGTAGAAATGCAAGAGAGTTGACTAACTCAGGAAAGAAATTGAAGTAAAAGACAACCACCTAAAATGAATAAATTACAAGGCAGCCCAGTGAGAATAGATTCAAACGAAACTTTAATAAAGGATATTGACTAAGAATGGGTGGGAAAACCCAAGAAAATGAAAATCAGATAAATAAGTATAAAGGGTCACAGAAAAAAACTGGTTGAAATGAAAAATGTGTAAGAAAACTCCAACATATATATAATTTGAATCCTTGAAGAAAAGCAATGGAAGGTAACTAATTTTTTTAAAACTCTTAAGCCAAGAAAACTTCCCAGAAATAAGAGAAAACTTAAATCTACATATTGAAATGGCCCACCACGTACTTCAGGAAATTGACATGAATCTATCAAGTCTGAGACACATCTTAATAAAATTTTCGACTTTTAAGACAGAAGATCTTCAGGCCTTCCAGGCAAAAGGTCAAATTACTTATATGAACAAGAAAATTTGCCTGGCATCAGACTTCTCAAGTGTAACACGCAAAGCACCTCAAGGGTGGAACAGCATTTTCAAGAAACCGAAGGAAAGAAAAATGCAAGCCACGAATATTATTATCTAGCCTGGCTGCCCTTTAGAATCATAGATAGAGAAAACAAGTTTCAATTTTGAAACACTCCTAAAAGATACAAAAATAGACTTGACAAATGAAAAGACATCTTTTTGAATAGGAAAATATCATGTATATCAGTCAGTGTGCTCCAGAGAATACATGAAAAAAATAAATATTCATATACACACAGATTTATTTTAAGGAATTGGTTCATCTGACTGTGAGCACAGGTCAGCAGGCTGAAAACTCAGACTGTATTTTTATGTTAGTCTTGAGGCAGAATTCCTTCTTACGAGAACAACAGTTACACTGGACTCAGGGCCCACCTTACTCCAGGTATGACCTCATCTTAACTAATTACATCTGCAAGGACCCTATTTCCAAATAAGCTCACATTGTGTGGTACCAGGGGTTAAAAAGCCAACATCTTTTTGGTGGACAAAATTCAACCCACAACACCACCATAAAAATGTCAGTTCTTCCTAGTTAATTAACAAGTTTAATCCAATCCCAATGAAAATAAAAATGTTTTAATGGAGCTAGACAGATTGATCTTAGTCTGTATATGGAACACTAAGGAAATAGTGAAAAGGAGAAGTTAGAAGTGTGACTGGCTCTACCAGACGTTAAAACAAAGCCTCTATGATTAAAACAATATGGCATTGATGCATTAATAGATAAGCCAATGGAAAAGAATAGAAAGTCTAGAAACAGACTGACGTACATATAGAAGTTTAGTATATGGGAAAGGGGGCACCTCAAAACACTGGTCAAAGGTGAACTTTTGAATAAATGATATTGAGGCAACAGGATACCCATTTGGGAAAAGATAAAACTAGATCCTTATCTCCCAACATACACAAGAAACAAACTCCAAATGAATGAGAGATTTAAATTCTTAAGAGAAAGAAACCATGCAAGTACTGGACGAAAACAGGGTAAATTATTTTACAGACGGAATGTAGTGAACAGCTTTTCTAATTTGAATCAAAATCCAGATGCAATAAAAGAAAAGGCTGACAAATTTGACTATCCAAAAATGTAATTTTCCCCCTAGTTTTAGTGAGGCATATTTTAGATACCATATAATACACCTATTTCAAGCGTACAGTTCAAAGATGATGTAGTAAATTTACCAAGTTGTGCGACATCACCATAAATCAGTTCAGAACCTTCTCGTCAACCCCAGTAAGAGCCTTCATGCACATTTACTGTTGATCCCATTTCCCACTGTGACCCCCTGAGCCAGGTAACCACTCATCTACTTTCTGTCTCTAGATTTGCCTTTTCTGGACATTTAAATAAATTACAGCATCCAATATGTGATCTCTTGTATCTGGCTTCTTTCACTGGTCATAACGTTTTTGAAATTCATTTGTGTCATAGCACGTATCCATAGTTTATTCCTTTTTATTACTGAACAATATTCCCTGTGGGGAGAGACCTCATTTTGTCTAACCATTCAGTTTCGGGCTATTATGAGTAATGCTGCTAAAAACACCATAAGTCAAAAGGCAAGTGACAAACTAGGAGAAAATATTTGTAACATACCTCACACAGCACTAATATTTCTAACAAATTAAAGAGCTTTCAAAATATGAGGGGGGAAAGTCCAAAATTCCCACTTAGACATGAGCCAAAGACATGAATTGACAATTCACCTAAAAAGATATTAAAATGGCCCTTAAACTGAAAAATATTCAAAATCATTCACAGTAAGAGTGTAAGTTATGGGGGAGGGTATAGCTCAAGTGGTAGAGCACATGCCTAGCACGCAAAAGGTCCTGGGTTCGATCCCCAGTGCCTCTATTAAAAATAAATAAACCTATATACAATAATAAAATATTTTTTAAAGTGCAAATTAAAGCTACACTGAGAACATCAACTAGCATGGCTGTAATAAAAAAGAGTAACAAGTGTTAGGGAGGATGCAGAAAAATTGGAACTCTTACACACTGCTGGTGGGAATGTAAAATGTTGAAGCCACTTTGGAAAAACAGTCTGACAGTTCTTCAAAAGATAAAACAGAGTTACCATAGATACCCAGCCATTCCACTCTTAGGTATCTACTCGATGGAAACAAAAGCATGCAACCGCATAAAACCTTGTACACAAATGTTCACGGCAACACTCTTCATAAGAGACAAAAAGTGGAAACAACCCGTAAGTCCATCAACTGATGAAAGGATGAACAAAATGTGGTCTATCCACATAGAACAGTGCTTCGTCATAAAAAGGAATGAAGTACTGACACATGGATGAACCTTGAAAACATTACGCTAAGTGAAAGAAGCCAGACCAAAATGTCACAAATATGAAATGCCCGGAAGAGGCAACTCCTTAGAGTCAAGAACTAGTTTAGAGGTTACCAGGGGTTTGGGGGAGGGGAGAGTGAGAAAGGACTACTAATGGGTATGCGGTTTCTTTTGGGAGGTGATGAAAATGTTCTAGAATTCATTCTAGTGATGATTGCACAGCTCTGTGACTATACTAAACACCACTGCATCACTGTACAGTTTAAACGGGTGACCTGTATGGTATGTGAATTATACCTCAATACAGCTGTTATAAAACAAACCACAGTGAGATACCATTTCTCATCTATCAGGTTAGCAAACATTCTAAAGCTTCACAATATACTCTGTTGACAAGGCTGTGGGGTAAAAGAACACTACTGAACATTGTGAGAACACAAAACGGAAGGTGAATTTGTCAATATCTAACAAAACTAAATTTGTATTTACCCTCTGACCCAGCAATACCATTTCTAGGGCCGTACTGTTTTTTTTTAACCATTTAAAAAAAACTGAAGTGTAGTTAATTCATAATGTTGTGTTACTTTCAGGTGTACAGAAAAGTGATTCAGTTATACACGTATAATTTTTCAGATTCGTTTCCATTATAGGTTATTACAAGATAATGAATATAGTTCCCTGTGCTACACAGTAGGTCCCTGTTGTTTATCTATTTGATATGTAGTAGCATGTATCTGTTAATCCCAAACTCCTAATTTATCCCTCCACCACCCCCACTTTCCCTTTGGTAACCATAAGTTTGTTTTCTAAGTCTATGAATCTGTTTCTGTTCTGTAAATAAACTCTTCTGTGTCATTTTTTTAGATTCCACATATAAGTGATATCATACGATATTTGTCTGTCTGACCTACTTCATTTAATATGATAATCTCCAGGTCCATCCATGGACATACACACATACATACATACATATATACACACATACATACATACACATACATACACCACAACTTCTTTACCCAATCATCTGTTGATGGATACACAGGTTGCTTCCATGTCTTGGCTATTGTAAATAGTGCTGCTATGAACATTGGGGTGCACGTGTCTTTTTCAGTTAGAGTTTTCTCCAGATATATGCCCAGGAGTGGGATTGCTGAATCATACAGTAAATCTATTTTTAGTTTTTTAAGGAATCTCTATACTGTTCTCCATAGTGGCTGCACCAATTTACGTTCCCACCAACAGCGTAGGAGGGTTCCTTTTTCTCCACACCCTCTCCAGCATTTATTTGTAGACTTTTTAATGATGGCCATTCTGACTGGTATGAGGTGATACCTAACTGCAGTTTTGATCAGCATTTCTCTAATAATTCCCAACTTTGAGTATCTTTTCATGTGCCTGTTGGCCAACTGTATGTCTTCTTTGGAGAAACGTCTATTCAGGTCTTCTGCCTGTTTTTTGATTGGGTTGTTTTTTCTTTTGGTATTATGTTATATGAGCTGTTTATATATTTTGGAAATTAATCCCTTGTCGATAGCATCCTTTTTGCAAATATTTTCTCCTAGTCCGTAGGTTGACTTTTCATTTTGTTTATGGTTTCCTTTGCTGTGCAAAAGCTTTTGAGTTTAATTAGATCCCATTTGTTTATTTTTATTTCCATTACTCTAGGAGACAGATACAAAAAAAAATTGCTGCCATTTATGTCAGAGTGCTCTGCCTAGGTTTTCCTCTAGGAGTTTTATAGTATCTAGTCTTACATTTAGGTCTTTAATCCATTTTGAGTTTATTTTTGTATATGGTGTTGGAGAATGTTCTAATTTCATTCTTTTACAGGTAGCTGTCCAGTTGTCCAATTTTCCCAGCACCACTTATCGAAGAGACTATCTTTTCTCCACTGTATATTCTTGCCTCCTTTGTCATAGATTAATTAACCACAAGTGCATGGGTTTATTTCTGGGCTTTCTATCCTGTTCCATTGTTCTATATGGCTCATAATGACATAAAGTATTATATACAACATTAAATCAGTGATAACTATACTGTGGGCGACTACAACAAAACCACAACTGAGTGCTAAAAACAACTACTGGAAATAAAGACTGGAACCTAGCAAAAAAGATCTTCAACTGGAAACATAAAGAGGAAACTAATGTGGGACGGTAGGAGGGGCATGCTCGTGATATAATCGGGCCCCACACCCCACGGGTGGGTGACCCACAAGCTGAAGAATAATTAAGTTGCAGAGGCCCTCCCACAGAAGTGAGAGGTCTGAGCCCCATGTCAGGCTCCCAACCTGGGTTTCCGTCATTGGGAGGAAAAGGAGACCCCAGGACACCTGGTTTTGAAGGCCAGTGGGGCTTAGCTCCAGAAGCCCCATGTGACTGGGGGAGATAGAGATTTCATTCTCTTGGGAAGTGTACACAGAATCTTGCATGCGCCACGCCCAAGGGCAGAGGCAGTGATTTCATAGGAACCTGGGCCAGACCTGCCTGCTAGTTTTGGAAGATCTCCTGGGGAGGTAGGGGACAGCTACGGCTCACCAGGGGATTTAAAAGCTGGTGGAGGGAGTGTTGATCTACGTGAGCTTTCCTGGAGGCTGACATCTTGATTGGATCATTAGCAACAAGACTGAGCCCCACCCAACAGCCTGTAGGCTTAAGGGCTGGGAAGCCTCAGGCCAAACAACATACTGGGTGGGAACACCCACCCATCAGCAGACTTTCTGAGCCATAAACACCTCTAGACATGGCCCTGCCCACCAGAGGTCCAGGACCAAGCTTCACCCAGCAGTGGGCAGGCACTGACTCCTCCTACCAGGAAACCTGCATAAGCCTCTAGCCCAGCCTCATCCACCAGGCAGCACACACCAGAAATAAAACAACAATCCCAAAGCCTATGGAAAGAATCCACAAACACAAGCCAGACTCTATCCTGGGACTGGCTGGACCCTGGCCCTTGGGTGGCAAGAGGGGAGTGTACTGCTGGGACACATAGGACGTCTCCCACAAAGGGCCACTTCTCCAAGGTTGTGAAATGTAACTAACCTACCTAAAAATACAAATAGAAAGATAGACAGTATGAGGTGGCAGAGGAATATCTTCCAGGCCAAGGTACAAGATGAAATCCCAGAAGAAGAAATAGGTGATGAGGAGATAGGCAATTTACCTGAGAAAGAATTTGGAGTAATGATAGCAAAGATGTTCAGAGAACTCAAGAGAAGTACAGATGCACAGAGCAGTTTTTAGCAAAGAGTGAGAAGATACAAAGAATGCCCAAACAGAGTTGAAGAATAAACTTACTGAAATGAATAACACACAAGAAGGAACCAAGAATAGATTAAATGAGGCAGAAAACCGATCAGTGACCTAGAAGACAGATTAGTGGGAATCACTACTGCAGAACAGAAAAAAGAAAAAAGAATGAAAAGAAATGAGGGTAGTTTCAAGAGAACTCTGGGACAACATGAAGCTCATTAATATTCACATTATAGAGGTCTCAGAAAGAGAAAAGAGAAAGAAGGACCTGAAAAAATATTTGAAGAGATAATCACCAAAAACTTCCCTAACTTGGGAAAGGATACAGTCACCCAAGTCTAGGAAGCACAGAGTTCCACAAAGGATCAGAGGAACACACTGAAGCACATAGTAATCAAATTGACAAAAATTAAGGATAAGGAGAAAATATTAAAATCAGCAAGAGAAAAGCAACAAATAACATACAAAGGAACTTCCATAAGGCTATCAGCTGATTTTTCAGCAGAAATTCTACAGGCCAGAAGGGAGTGGCATGATAAATTTAAAGTGATGAAAGGGAAAAACAACCAAGAATACTCTATCTAGGAAGGCTCTCATTTAGATTTAATGGAGAAATCAAAAGCTTCACAGAAAAAGCTAAAAGAATTCGGCACCACCAAACCAGCTTTACAACAAATGTTAAAGAAACTTCTCTAGTCATCAAACTGCAAGAAAAGAGAGAAAGAAGAAAGAGAAAATAAAGACCTACAAAAACAAACCCAAAACAATTAACAAAATGGCAATAAGAACATACATATTGATAATTTCCTTAAATGTAAATGGATTAAACACTCTAACCAAAAGACACAGACTGGTTGAATGGATACAAAAACAAGACCCATATATTTGCTGTCTACAAGAGACCCACTTCAGAGCTAGAGACGCATGCATGCTGAAAGTAAAGGGATGGACAAAGGTATTCCATGCAAATGGAAACCAAAAGAAAGCTAGAGTAGCAATACTTCTATCAGACAAAATAGATTTTAAAATAAAGACTGTTACAAGACACAAAGAAGGACACTACATAATGCTTAAGGGATCAATCCAAGAAGAGGATATAACAATTGTAAATATATATGCACCCAACATAGGAGCACCTCAATATATAAGGCAATTGTTAACAGACATAAAAGGAGAAATCGACAACACCACAATAATAGTGGGGGACCTTAACATCCCACTTACGTCAATGGACAGATCAACCAGATAGAAAATCAATAAGGAAATACAGGCCCTAAATAACACGTTAATTAATTGATATCTATAGAGCATTCCATCCAAAGCAACAGAATACACATTCTTCAAGTGCACATGGAACATTCTCCAGAATCGACCACATGCTGGCCCACAAAGCTAGCCTCAGCAAATTTAAGAAAATTGAAATCATACCAAGCATCTTTTCCGACCTTACCTATAAGGTTAGAAATCAACCACAAGAAAAAAACTGCAAAAAATGCAAACACGTGGAGGCTAAACAATATGCTACTAAACAACCAATGGGTCACTGAAGAAATCAAAGAGGAAATCAAAAAATACTTTGAGACAAATATAATGAAAACACAATGATTCAAAATCTCTGGGATGCAGCAAAAGCAGTTCAGAGGGAAGTTTATAGCAATACAAGCCTACCTCAGGAAACAAGAAAAATCTCAAGTAAACAACCTAACCTTACACGTAAAGTAGCTAGAGAAAGAAAAACAAACAAAACCCAAAGTTAGCAGAAGAAAAGAAATAAAGATTAGAGCAGAAATAAATGAAAGAGACTAAAAAGACAACAGAAAAGATCAATGAAACAAAAACCTGGTTCTTTGAAAATATAAACAAAATTGATAAACCTTTAGTCAGACTCATCAAGAAAAAAAAGGGAGAGGGCCCAAATTAATAAAATCAGAAATGATAAAGGAGAAGTTACAACCAACACCACAGAAATACAAGGGATCATAAGAGGCTACTATCAGCAACTATATGCCAACAAAAAGGACAATAGAGAAGAAATGGACAATTTATTAGAAAGGCACAATTTCCCAAGACTGAACTAGGAAGAAGTAGACAATATGAATAGACCAATTACCAGTACTGAAATTGAATTAGTAATTTTAAAACTCCCAACAAACAAACATCTAGGACCAAATGGCTTCACAAGTGAATTCTACTAAACATTAAGAGAAGAGTAAACACCTCTCCTTCTGTAACCTATTCCAAAAAATTGCAGAGGAAGGAATACTTCCAAACTCATTCTATGAGGCCATCATCACCCTGATACCAAAACCAAAGATATCACAAAAAAAGAAAATTATAGGCCAATATCACTTATGAGTATAGATGCAAAAATCCTCAACAAAATACTAGCGAATTGATTCCAACAATGCATTAAAAAGATCATACAGCATGAGCAAATGGGATTTATCCCAGGGATGCAGGGATTTTTCAGTATGTGCAAATCAATCAATGTGAGACACCACATTAACAGACCGAAGAATAAAAACCACATGATCATCTCAATAGATGCAGAAAAAGCTTTTGATAAAATTTAACACCCATTTATGATAAAAAAAAAAAAAACTCCAGAAAGTGGGCAAAGACACAACATACTTCAACATAAAGGCCATATATGACAAACCCGCAGCTAACATCGTATTTAATGGGGAAAAGCTGAAAGCATTTCCCCTAAGATCAGGAACAAGACAATGATGCCCATTCTCACCACTTTTATTCAACATAGTTTTTGAAGTCCCAGCCATAGCAATCAGAGAAAAAAAAAAAAAAGAAATAAAAGGAATCCAAATTGGAAATGAAGTAAAACTGTTTCCAGATGACATGATACTATACATAGAAAACCCTAAGGAAGCGACCAGAAAACTACTAGAACTCATCAATGAATTTGGTAAGGTTGCAGGATACAAAATTAACATTTAGAAATCAGTTGCATTTCTATACGCTAAGAATGAAATAGCAGAGAAATAAATTAAGGAAACAATACCATTTACTATCACACCAAAAGCAATAAAATAACTAGGAATAAACCTACTCAAGGAAGCAAAAGACCTGTACTCCAAAAACTATAAAACACTAATGAAAGAAATTGAAGATGACATAAACAAACAGAAAGATATACTGTGTTCTTGGATTGGAAAAATCAATATTGTTAAAATGGCCATACTGCCCAAGGCAATATACAGATTCATTGCAATCCCTATCAAATTATTGACATTTTTCACAGAGCTGGAACAAAAAATGCTCAAATTTGTATGGAAACACAAACGACCCCGAATAGCCAAAACAGTCTTGAAAAAGAAGAACGGAGCTGGGGGAATCACACTCCCTGACTTCAGACTATACCACAAAGCTACAGTAATCAAAACAATATGGTACTGGCACAAAAACAGACACAAAGATCAACAGAACAGGATAGAAATTCCAGAAATAAACCTACGCACTTATGTTCAATTAATCTATGACAAAGGAGGCAAAAATACACAATGGAGAAAAGACAGTCTCTTCAGTAAGTGGTGCTGGGAAAACTGGACAGCTACCTGTAAAAGACTGAAATTAGGACATTCTCTAACACCGTATACAAAAATAAACTCAAAATAGATTAAAGACTTAAATGTAAGACCAGATACTCTAAAACTCCTAGAGGAAAACATAGGCAGAACACTCGTGGACATAAATCACAGCAATATATTTTTTGAACCACCTCCTGGAGTAATGGAAATAAAAGCAAAAATAAACAAATGGGATCTAATTAGACTTAAAAGCTTTTGCACAGCTAAGGATATCATCAACAAAAGGAAAAGACAACCTACAGAATGGGAGAAAATATTTGCAAGTGATGAAACCAACAAAGGACTAATTTCCAAAATACATAAACAGCTCATACACCTTAATATCAAAAAAAAAAAGCAACCCAATCAAAAAATGGGCAGAAGACCTAAATATGTATCTCTCCAAAGACATACAGATGGCCAACAAGCACATGAAAAGATGCTGAACATCACTAATTGTTAGAGAAATGCAAATCAAAACTACAATGAGATATCACCTCACACCAGTCAGAATGGCCATCATTAAAAAGTCTACAAACAATAAATGCAGGAGAGGGTGTGGAGAAAAAGGAACCCTCCTATGCTGTTGGTGGGAAAGTAAACTGGTGCAGCCACTATGGAGAACAGTATAGGGATTCCTTAAAAAACTAAAAATAGACTTACTATATGATTCAGCAATTCCACTCCTGGGCATATATCTCGAGAAAATCTAACTCAAAAAGACATATGGACCCCAATGTTCATAGCAGCACTATTTACAATAGCCAAGACATGGAAACAACCTAAATGTCCATCAACAGATGAATGGATAAAGATGTGATATAGATACATAGATATATAGATATATAATGGAATACTACTTAACCATGAAAAAGAATAAAATAATTCCAATTGCAGCAGCATGGATAGACCTGGAGATCATCTTTCTAAGTGAAGTAAGCCAGAGAAAGAAAAATACCATATTGTATCACTCATATGTGGAATCAAAAAAAAGGGATACAAATGAACTACTTACTATTTATAACTTAGATAATTGATCTCTTGAATATGTTGTAAGCACATCTGACTGTCCTTTATGACTGGATTACTGCATTCTGTTAATTCTTTAAAAAAAGATAAGTATACTGTGCTTAAATCAGAAATCATCTTTGCTCTTAGGAAATACATAGTGAAGTATTAAAGAGTAAAGATGTCTGCAACCTACTGTCAAATGGTTCAGATCAAACAGTAATGTATGTTTCAATTTTTTGCATATATACATAAATTATATATATAACATATATAAATACACATGTTACATATATAGATACACACACACATACACATGCATATTTATAAAGAGAACAAAAAAACAAACATGTCAAAGTTTAAAATTGGTTGCAGTGGTTTGTACTGCGTCAGGCTAGTTGACCCAGAACCACGGTTCTCAGAATCCCCTTCCCTGTGTGGTTCCAGGTAAGAGCTGGCTCCGAGATCACTGGAAGAGATTTGGAACACAGAAGTAAAATGACTTTCAGAAGGTGACCAGAGTTAAACGCAGTAGAAGGCAGGTGCAGAAGTGCTGGCAGATTCCAGCTTGTTCTGTTATCCTCTGTCCAGTGGCCAGCTTTTCCTCCTGACTGCTGGACCCACCAACAGGGTCCCCTCCCCAGGCCCAGTACAAGATTTTTGGCTGAGGCTTCTCAGAAGGCCCAGCTCCTCGCATTAACTGGCTGGTGACTCTCTCCACTCCAGCTCTGCCATCAGACCTCGTCACCTCCCCAGCACTGTTCCATCTATTCCCTATAATAAATCCCTCCTCACAAACAGTGGCCCTGCTTCCCGGCTAGAACCCTGACACTGGCGGATCTGAGGAAAGGGTATGTGAGAGTTCTCTGCATTCTTGCAACAAATTTTTTTGTAAGGATGAAATATTTTCAAAATAAAGTTTTAAAAAATAAATTTTTTCTAAGATTTAATACACTGGATGGAGAGAGACTGCCAAGGTGGTGGAGTAGAAGGATGCATAGCTCGCCCTCTCCAAGAATACAGCAAAAATTACATCTAAAAACAGAACAATCTGCACAGAATACCTACTGAACTTTGGCAGAGTATCTCTCACTTCAGAAATACAAGAAAATCCTCACAAAACCAGATAAACAAGTTTATACTGTTTAGCACAGGCAAGTATATTCAATATCTTGTAGTAACCTATAATGAAAAAGAATATGAAAAGGAATACATGTATATATATGTATGACTGAAACATTATGCTGTACACCAGAAACTGACACACTGTAACTGACTATACTTCAATTCAAAAAAAAAAAAAAAAAAAGGATGATCTTCTCACTAAAAGGTTAAAAGGTTTTTCATTTCTGGTGCAAAGACTAAGTATGAAGAGTAGGCAATAATCTGTTTCTGGTGACAGGACCCTCCGAATGGGGCCCTGGCAGGAGAGCAGAGGTGGCGCGGCGGGGAGGAAGGCCCACAGCCTTCTGCTTGTTTCACCACTGACCTGATCTGAGGACACAAGAATAAGGCAGAGATGATACAGAAGATGGGAGGAAGCCATGGTCCACTGGGGGCTGGACCCTATGATCCCCTCCTGACACCTGATTGCACTAAGGGACCAAGACCAGATTATGACAGAGGGGGCATTTTATAGCTAGAGAAATTAAGGTACAAAACACCTAACTGATGGTTTCGTAGCTACTGTAAGATGCTGGATAACCACTCAGCCTTCAGCCACTGTATTCACATGAGGGAAAAGAAAAAAACCCAGCGTAGGAAGGCAAAAGATTAGAATCAGGGCCACAGATGGCTCTAAAATTACTTTTTGCAGTAACTGAAAATAGCTGAGCCAATATATCAGCCTATTGTTTTATTCATCCAGCTTCTCTTGAGGCACTAGGCTATTTATTCCTTTTGGTAGAAACTGAGAGCAACTATTCCAAGGAAATCAGCATAGGATGTGGCAAAAACAAATTCATGAAATACCCAAATCCTAAATGCTCAGTTTTCACATGCCATAATTCAGGGATAGTCTTATGTTCTATAAACGCTGGCCAGCGTTCCAGGGCAACGCTAATGAAATTCAATTTCTGACTTTTATTTTAAAGTACAAGACAGAAAATCATTTTAAAAAAATGCTGCCATCATTAGAGTAATGCTTGATTCAGGCAAGAATCACCAACAGATGCTAAAACTAGTAGGTTAAATATCTGATGAGCAAATGGATATTTGCATAGTCTCAAAGTATCTCCCCACAAATTACTTCTGAATTACAAACGGGAAAATACTGACTTTACAGCAGAGAAACCTAGTGGACAGTACCTTGGTATCACTGGTAACCAGATTCACAGACATCATGTGCCTCCTAAGGTGCCAGGCTGGGCACGGGATGCCATTTCTGCAGGGTTCCTGCCAAACACGAACTCCCTGAAGGTAGTCATGAGGAAATATTAAATGAACCCAAACTGAGGGACAGTCTATCAAACAGCTGGCCTGTACTCTTCTAAAATGTCAAAGTCATCAATGTCAAGGAAAGGCAGAGGATCTATTGTAAATTAGAGGAGACTAAAAAGACATCACAATTAAATGCAACGTGTCATCCTGGCCTGGATCCTGGACTAGAAAAACAATATTGTTATACAGGACATTATTGGGACAACTGGTAAAATCTGAATGAGGATTGTAGATTACAGTACTGTATCAATGGTAAATGTCTTGCTTTCAATAGGTGTATCACAGTAATGTAAGAGAACGTCCATGAGTGTCCATATGTTTAAGAAAAAGACACAGAAGTTCTGAAGTTCTTAGGGGCAAAGAAAACCATAAAGCAAATGTGTCAAAATGTTAATAGTTGGTAAATCTCCACAAAGGGTATATGTGAGTTCTTTTCACACTTCTTGTTTGTCATTCTTGTTTTTAAACTATTTCAACTTTTCTGTGAATTTGAAATTATTTCAGAATAAAAAGTTAAAAAAGGAAATTAATTAGAATCAAAAGATGTGCTGTCCATGATCCACTGCCTTGGAACTCACTGAGGGGTCACGTGGGCACAGGGTCATTAACGTCAAGCAAGATGTCATTAGACCTGTGACCTGGAATCTTCGTTAGAAGAAAGTATGAGATGGCACATTTTCAACAGACCGGGAGAAGGCAGGAATCTATCTTAGTATTTTCCGGTCTTCTCCCATCATTTTCCTTTGAAACATGACAGTGAACTTGTCCGCCATGTTCACGTGTCTCTGGGTTGATAGCCACAGAGAGAGCCCGATGGCTTTACATTGAAGAGGTGGCACAGAGAACAGAAATGCCACTTCCAGTAATATGAATGGTAAAGAAATATTATCTAAAATAATGATAAACCTTTAGCTGTTTAGTCACATCTATTAAAATACAGTGACAACCAGAAACTGACACAACATTGTAAACTGACTATATTTCAATTAAAAAAAAGTAAAAAAAAAAAAATACAGTGACACACACAGCAGGACTAACTGATCTGATCTGTGGGGAAGGCTAATCACAGGACAGCATCACTGATGTTCTCCAATCCTAAAACTGTTTTGTGGCTCTCTTTCCTGCAGCCAGGTAGGATTCTCTACAGCTCTGCTCATTCCTAGCCCTGGATCTTTCTCAAATCTCCCTTCAAATGCTGGCCAAGTTCCATTACAGTGTCTTATCCTCCACTTGGGCCATTCATTGCAACTGTAACAACCAACAAATACCTACCAAACACAAATCTTATACCAAGACTGTATTTAGCTAGGCATCTACCAGCTGGGAATCTACCAGGAAAGTCACTTAAACATTGTGTGTACCTCCATTCCTCTAGCTACGAAATGCCCCTCTGAGCAGGCAGACCTCGTCTTGTTCAATTTGGGCCACATCCAGTCAACAAATTAGAAAGCCTTGTGGGGAGAAGGAATATCTTATTTGGTGATAACTTCCCTAGCCTAACAGGACTCACAACATAGCTGGAAAGACAGAAACACATCAGATGTTCAGGTGATTTGTGCAGAGGATTGATGTGAGAAAAGGAAACCTTAAGCCTGGTCTACACTGAATTCATTGCATCACCATGACAAATGACACCATCTCTTAAAGTTTCATGCTTTATTTGTAAAATGAGGGGGCTGGACTTGATGATAATGATAATAGCTAAAATTTACCGAGCACTTCTTATATGCCAGGCCCTATATTAAGCACTGGACATGGATTAACACGCTAAAATCTCACAATACTGTTATGAGGTAGGTACCCACTGTCATTCCCATTTCACAGATAATCTGTGAGATCCAATGTTCCGTAAGTATGTGATTTCAAGTTAAGTAATATGGTAGACTGTATTTTCCAAAGGTGGCCACAACAATATTTCCCATCCCACACGCTCTTTCTTTTCAAACTATGACTCTGACATTCCTGCCTTTGAGCAGTGGGTCTATGTCCCGTCTCATTGAATGAGTGGGCTTTTGACTGGAGAAAGTGATGTTATGTGACTTTTAAAACTAGACCATAAAAGCCAGTTTAGCTTGTATTAGTTTTCTACTGCTGCACAACAGAGCATCACAAATTTAGCGGCTTAAAACAACACCCATTTATTAGCTCTCAGTCTATAGCTCAGAATTCTAGGCACAGCATGGCCAGGTTCTCTGTTTAGGGTCTCACACTGCCAAAATGAAGGTGTCGGTTGGACAGAGTTCTCAGGGGGTCTAGGGGAAAAATCTGCTTCCAAGCTCATTCATGTGGTTAGCAGAATTCAGTTCTTTGTGGCTGCAGAACTGAGGTCTGCCTCTCCTTGCTGCCTGTCAGCTGGGGCTGCGCTCAGCTCCTAGAAGCTGCCTGAATTCCTTGCCACGTGGCCACCTCCATCCTCCATGCCAGCTATAGAGAATCTCCCTCATATCAAATCCCTCTCACACTTTGAATCTCTGACTTTCTCTGTCTCTGACCTCGAGACACAGACTGGCTCATGTGACAGAAGACATATAGAAGAGAAGGAGGCCATGTTACCACGGAGGCAGAGATTGGAGTGATATGGCCACAAGGCAAGGAATGCTTGTAGTCACCAGAAGATGGAAGAGGCAGAGAACAGATTCTTCCTTTCAGCCTCAAAAGGGAGCACAGCCCTGCTGGATTTTGTACTTTCAGCTTCCACAAATATGAGAGAATAAATTTCTGTTGTCTTAAGCCAAAAACAAACAAAACCCAAAAAAAACCCTTAAGTGATTAGGTCATGCCCACTTGGACAATCTCACTATGTTAAGGTCAACTGATTTGGAATCTTAATTGTATCTGCAAATTCCCTTTTTTCATATAATCATGGGAGTGATATCAAATCATATTCACAGGTTCTGCCCACACTTAGGGGGAAATTTTGCAAGGGCAGGGGTCATTTGGGGTCATTTTAGAATTCCACCGACTACATAAGCTTCCGTTTGATTCTCTTGTTACACTTATTCTTAAGCATCATGCTGTGAGGAAGCACAAGCAGCCTGTGGAGAGGAACTGAGGCCTCCTGGCCAATAGTCCCAGCCCATCTCCCAGTCAACAACCTATGTTGTATTATCTTGCCAGCCATACTAGTGAACCATATTAAAAGTGGCTCTTTCAGCCCCAAGCTGAGCTGCCCCAGCCGGCCATGCATGGAGCAGATGAGCTGTCTCCATTGAGTCCCACCCAAACTGCAAATGTGAGTAAAATAAAGGACTGTTGTTGCTCTAGGCCACTATGTTTTGGGATGATTTGTTCTACAATAGGTAATCAAAACCAATTGACAACCTACGTGGAATGATCTACAAGTACTGATGACTTCTTGTGGACAAGGGGTGGCAACTTACATTTCTTTTAGGACACTGGAGCATTTGGCAGTGTTAGGCCTAAAATGCCATTCAGTTCATGCTTGCTGATTTATTAATTCAAATTTATACTAAACTGATTTACACCAGTCTAACAGTCATCCATATTTGGAAGCCCAGTGCTCTAAAAGGGTTATCTAAAAATTATGCTGCTTTCCTTTTGAACAATATGAAAATATATTTTAAAGTTATATTTGTAAAATATTTGGGATGTAAATAAACAGATAATGAATGTATTTTTAAAGGTATAATGGGCTTGTTTATAAATCACTACTTAAAAGTATTTCAAAGTATACTTGATTTCTTTTCAATCTATACTTACTTTTCAACAATTATTATTTTTATTGGAAAAAAGGAGAAAACACTGTGAAAATAGTCATCAGTTTTGTCATTAAGAATTTTCATCAATGGATATTAACTATTAAGAGTTAATATGTGAAAGACTTGGAGAATATAATATCCATACACTCTCAAATAGGCTACCCCTGGATTATTTGATTACACAATGAAGAAACCTGGCAGGTAACTCTTTAACCAAATGATCAAGGTTACTATCACCAAGAATGGGACAAAGTGATATCACGTGCCTCCTATTGTGATCCACTAAAGCACAACCACACCTGTGCAGTATTCCTGCCCCCTCAAAAACCAATTTTAAATTTAATTAAGAGAAAACAGAGAAATCCAAATTAAGGCCATTCTGAAAAACCACTGACTTGCTATCACCAAAAATGTCAGTGTCATGAAAGACAAAAAACGCTGGGAACTCTTCTAGATTAAGGGAGATTAATTTAAATGACATAACTATCTAAATGTGAATCTTGACTGGATCCTGGATCCCCCCCCACCTCCGACAAGGAAAAAAAAAAAGCCATAAAACTATAACCCTTAAATATGCACTACATATTAGACAATAGTACTGTACTAAATGTTGAGTATCTGAGTGGATTACTGTATGGTGGTTTAGTAGGAGAATGTCCTTAACAACCAGATGCTGAAACAGAAGTGAAATGTCACTATGTCCGCAAGCAACACTTAGGCAAACTGCAAAAAAGAAAATTCCGTACCTGGTTGAAGAATTTTGTATCAACATCTTGTAGACACTATCCACAGACTGGAGAGAACAAGCAGAGTTTCCCGCTGTGTAGCTGAGGAGAAACAGGCAGCCAGACCCCTGCCTCCTGGGTGGCACCTAGAGCCCTAACAGCTTTCGGGGGGCCACAGCAGCACGGGCAGAGTGGGAGGAGAGGGAGCGCCCACCTTCGCTGACAGGCACAAGATCTCTACATACTTTACGGCAGCCGCGCGAAGGCACGAGAGCGACGCCGCGCCTCCCGCTCTAAAGGCATGCACGACAGCGGCACGTGCTGTCTGGCGCACTTTACGGCAGCCGCGCAAAGGCACGAGGGCGAGGCCACGCCTGCCGCTCTAAAGGAACGCACGAAAGCGGCACGCGCTGGCTGGCGCACTTTACGGCAGCCGCGCGAAGGCACGAGGGCGAGGCCACGCCTGCTGCACTAAAGGCACGCACGACAGCGGGACGCGCTGGCTGGCGCACTTTACGGCAGGCGCGCGAGGGCACGAGGCCGTGGCCCGTGGTGTCTTAGAAGAGGCAGCCGTTCCAGGCTCTGCGCTCCACGTCATTTGCCGGTTGGCTGTTAATCTGTTGGCACTCCCACGGCTCGGCAATGATGGAGGCGGTGGCAGCACTGTGGCGGAGGGCAGTGGCGACCATGAAGACGAAGGAGTTCCGGGATTACCTGACCAGCACGCACTTCTGGGGTCCCGTGGCCAACTGGGGCCTCCCACTGGCCGCCTTAAATGACATGAGGGCACCGCCGGACATCATCAGCGGCCGCATGACGACAGCGCTCATCTTCTACTCTCTGGCCTCCATGCGCTTCGCTTACCGCGTACAGCCTCGCAACTTGCTGCTGATGGCATGTCACGGCACCAACGTGGTGGTGCAGAGTATGCAGGCAGGCCGCTACCTGATCTATCACTACGGCAGCGGAGCCACGGCGGCCACTGTTAACACCGCCACCGCTGCCACCGTCTGTGCACCCTCTACCAACTTTATCACCACTGCAGCTGACGACTCTGGCTAATGCTAACGACTACCAGGATGCCATTGACTTGGATCCGCTGATGCTGTGTCGTGATTGAGAGGGCCCAATTGAATCTTTGCAGCTTACAAGCACTGAACTGTTCTTCCTAGAGAAAAGACCAATAACAAGTTTCATTTTGACTCAAACAGTGCAAATCTGATTTAAAGTTGCAGTTTGGTTAATAAAAAAAAAATGGCAAATAGCACAGAACTGAAGCTGTTGAGTTTGGTTTATTTCGTGTTGGGGAACTGAAATGTTTTTTAGAAGGTGAGGGGAATTGGCTAGTCTTCCTCTTCATGGGACCTGTAACTTGAGGGTTAGTTTATGTAGGTGAGAAAGACTGAATGACACTTCAAATTATCTAATTTATTGATTTTTTAAAGCTCTCTTGGAAATAACGTTTTTGTTACTTGTACTGGGTGTCCAGGCCAAATAAAGGTGCTTAGTAGCACACGACTTTAAAAACTCGGTACAGCCACAATCTCTTTACACCATAAAAAGGAAAGTCCAAGGGCTGTTTCTACTGAGGGAAATAATTCCAAGTGGGTTTAAATGAATTCAGTGAAATCCAGCTTTTAAGGAGTACTTAGCAAGAGAACCTAGAATCTCTTGGTGACCAAGAACAATGATAGAACCTTTAATGAAAACAGGAAAAACAACTCTGAGGTCAGTTGCTGTTAACCTTGGATTCTAGGTAAACTGAAAATAAAAACAAGATCACGATCCTTTCCTCTTTCTCTCATGCCTAAAAACGGAGGAAATGGTAGTTTGTAAAACTAGGGAATCTATCACCCTGTGTTGCACACTAGTTAGGGTTGGGGGTGAGGGCCAGTGGTCAATAGTGTTAAGCCCACAGTATGCCCCACTGGGAATCCTATGGGTGCGAAAGGATTTTGCTTAAATCTGGGAGCATGACGAGGGAAAAGAAAAGGGTGGGGCTGCGGGTGTGAGGCCATTACCTGGGCAACAGTCTGCCCTCTAGGATTTCACCGTGAATCCCTTACCCCTGCCACGCCTCTGGAGAATGGGAAGTCCCAGAGTGGTCTACTGGGGAACTCCAATGTATGTGTTTAAGAGTGCTTAAACCCTGCTTTTGTTAAAAGGTTTCAAATGCAAAGAAATTGAACACAACTCTGAAAGGTTCTGAAGACATCAGGTTTTGGATAAGAGAGACACAACTTTAGTGGAACTCTGGAGGAGTCCCCTTTATCTTCTGTGGCATCTAAGCAGTAGCCCTCTTTGTAGGCAGTTTCTGCATTTCACATTCTGTGTACAGGAGGAGAAACAAACTCTGGAAAATGGTAGTGTGTTAGTTACCTATTGCTGTGTAATAAATCACCCCCAAACTTAGCTTAAAACAACCAATATCTTACACAATTTTGGAGGGTCAGGAATCTGGGAGTGGCTTAGTTGGGTGCTTCTAGCTCACGGTCTCTCAGCTGTCCACTGGGGCTGCAGTCTCTGAAGACTTACCTGGGGATGGAGGATCCACTTCCAAGCTCAGTCCCACAGTTGTTTGCAGGAGGAATCAGTCCCTTGTCATGTGGGTCATAGGGCTGCTCACAACATGCCTTCTCCCAGAGAAGGTGTTCCAAGAGAGAGAAAGCCCAAGATGGAAGCCACAGCCTCTCAGCTGTGTTCTCTTGGTCACATGGACCAACCTAGGTACATCGGGGGAGGGCAACACAAGAGTGGGAATACCAGGAGGCAGGGATCATTGAGGGGCCATCTTGGAGGCTGGCTACCACATGTGGTTTTGACATAAAAATTCTCATGCCTTTCAGAAACTCAGTTGAAAGTAATAAAGCATGTAAGGTCAGTGCCCACCTTCCCAAAGAGATGTCACAAAATGTTCAGTTTACAGTTTTGTGCTCATTACAAACATGCATCTATCATAGAGGATGGGTTTGAGAGGCAGGAAGGAAGTCTCTGGAAGATAGTAGTAGCTCCTCATATTTTAGATAGTTCAGTCTATAACGCAATAATAAAAAGCAGTTCTTAAAGTTCTGAAATGAATCATAACCTTGTATCAAGATTTTTATTAAAACTTGAGGATTTTTCCCCTTTGCTCTTACATGAATAGAAATTAATATATTTTTTAGATTTGTCTTACTAAGTGTATTTTGTAACTTGAGTATTATATTTCAGTAAAAGGCCACTGTCTGTTGAAGACATTTAAGAGCAGGTAGGTTTTTAATTAACCTGGTAAGGGGGAAGGAGGTAATCCCTGCTGATAATTTCCCGTCACTCGACATTTATAATTTAGAGGGCAAAATGATTACAGAAAATTCCAAAAGATTTTAACACCTCCACTCTAATGCAGTGCTCCACTTCCAGGATCTAATTTGTAGTATGCCCACCCAGCTAAGAGCCCTAACCCTTTGTTGCCCAGGATATTAATGTTTAACGCCATATAAGTGATTAATACTTTAATAAGAACCCAGCTTTCAAATCATTAGGGTAATGATCATTTCATAATCTCCCCAAACTCTTGAACATAATCGCTTCTGGTCTTGGCAATTTAACTTAAACTGTCTACAGATCTCTATCACTGCTTTATGAAGCTAATAACACTTTCCGAATTGGCAGGGCTATTTTTCCAGAAGTTTTTGTTCCTGACCCATTTTTGTTATTTTCCAGAATTTGGGTTTTATACTAAGTTTAATAAACAAAGTCTCTCTGTTTAGGTCCTCTGACTTTCCTGGCAAAGCACAGGCTAAAATCCCCAAAACTGCCTTATCCTTGCAACTATAATGCTACAACCATTTTTCTCCTCTAATTCTTTCAAAATGAGGAACCTCATATTGTGTCCCAGGGAGACGCCAGGAGCCAACCACATTGTTGGACAAAAACAAGGCACTCGGAGATGAAACAGCCCTGCACGCAAAGGAAACCACTTCTGGGCCTCTCCTGACCCTGACAACTCACAAGTGCCCCTGGAGGCAGAGCTGACCCCCTGCAAAAATGGAGACTACAATACATTCTGAGAAATGTGAAACATTTCCTTGCAGTTTGAATTTATATTATGTCTATTATTTTGAAATTTCAAATTCTAATGAAACCTTTTCAAAATACAGGAGCGCAGGTTTGTTGTAAACATTTCATATGGGTGCGTGCAAAAAAACAGAAAAGCCAAATGCAACCCCAATTCCTTTCAGAGGTAACATGGCAAAAAAGCATGAGAAAAGCACACAATTTTCCAGACCTCTGTTATTTGAAAGTACCATCGTTTTACACCATGCTATGCATTGTTATGCATTCTGCTTTGCTCTCTAATGTCTTAGACACCACTCCCTTTTGGGCATGTCCTGTGCCCACGAGCACAGATCCATTGAAGAGAGGCCCACAGACTGATGTTCCTGGACACACTATGTTTGCTTTAAAGCCCTCTCTGGGCATAGCTTCCTTTCTTTGTTTCAATTTCAATGTAATTAAATGTTGCCAGACTGTTCTGAACAGTATCTTTAATTTTTCAGAGCAGACAAGAAATCCAGTAAGACGACAGCTCACCTACCATTGTCCATACCTTACACACCCTGACATTTGCATCTACTTCAGTGCCTGGCGCGTGGCTGACACCTGCTAAATGTTTGCGGGGTAGATAAGGAAAAGCTAAAGAGATACAAGAGGTATGAAATGAAAGTATGCATAACCCAAAGTTCCTAAGGTGAGAAATCAGGTCTTAAATTGGTTAGCGAATCATGATTTAATTTGATCCCAAGTTTTGTTATCTTCTGTCTAGAAGTTGGCAAATAGTTCATGAAGTTTCTTAGTTTGGGAGGAGTTGCAAGATGAAAGAAAATTGTTACTTTACAATTGAAGTCCATGAAATGAAGGGAGAAAGAAAATGTAAGATTAAAGACCAAACAGTACTGGGAAAGATGAAAGCAGGAAGTTACAGGCATATTTGCATTCACGCAGGTTTAACAGAATTACATTAAATGCGTTTTAACGTAAAAATATGCCAAATCTACACCCCTCACCCGCCCATTCTCTGCAGATCACATCTTTGATGGGCAGCTGAGTAAGCAAAGGGGCACGGTTTCCCTTGGGCTCAGATCAGAAGCTCTTCCTCCAGGCAGTGGGGAATGCAGCAATTCTGTCTCTGAAGGTCCAAAGGTGACATGGCTCAGTTCAGGACCGCTGGCTTTGGACATGAGCAGAGGGGACGGTGAGGGTAAAGCTGGCCCCTCAGACCACTGCACACAACAAGCCAGGGGTTTCCCAGTTCCGGAAACAAACAGGACAAAGTCAAAAGTGGAGAACTTTTTAGTTAAAGGAATAGAGGAAGTATGAATGAATTTGTCTGAATTTGCTGAAAGAAAATGTCTGAATTTCCATAAGAATGTTAAAATTTCAGTCCTAAATCTCATAACAAAGGACCAAGTTTGGTTAATTGTGCAACCAACATTTATGTCTATGAATACCTCTCAGCTATCAGTTGACCCTTCAGTCACTGCTTAAACAAGCCAGCAACTTCAGAACTTTCCCTGACACCCCTGTTTGTGCTGCTGGCCGGGGATCTCCCCCTGCTTTGGTCAGTGAAGTTACTGTGTTCACCAGCCCTGCGCTGACCAGCCTGGGCCCACCTCCTTGTCCTATGGCCTCAGGCTACTAGAAACAGGTAGTAACAGTTCCATACTAATTAGAAATGGCTAGAAAACGGCCTTTCAGGCAAATATTTTCCTTGCTTTCTGCCAAAAAGGAAGGATTTGTATCTCAACATTTCACAGCCCCCCACCACCTCCCCACCCCAGCATCCTCATGAATGAGACTTTCAGGCAGGGGTGTGGGGACAGGACCAATGGGCAGAGAACTCTGCATGACCCTTCACACCAGCCTGGCCAAACGCAGACTTTCCTGTTGAAGCAAAATTAAGAGTTTGGGGACCAGGAAAGAATTTCATCTTTTAAATAGCAAAATAAACCCAAATCCAAACCCAAAAAACAAACAAACAAAAACTCCAGATAATTGCAAGTCTGGCACAAGAGTATCTAATATTTTTTGGTCGGTACAGATCACATACCAATGAGCTTATGAATATAAAAAAAATACTCCCAAATAGTCAAAGGCAAGTCCAGGAAAACACAACATGAATCCCTCTTTGTTTGGTTGGAGTTCACTGGTAAGTTTTTCCTTTTGCACAGAAAAGGATGACTGAGACGAAAGCTGGGCTGACCGTCATGGAACATGCCTGATTTTTGTTGAAGCTCAACCTAAAATGAAAGAAAATATTTAATTTTCTTCACTGGAGGGAAAAAGCAAAATACTGAAGAGAGTTACCTCTTTTAACAAATTTTTCTTATGAAAATTAACAAGCTGCAATTATTAATGGCATAGCTGAGAGCGAGGCATTGTTGGCATCACTTGAGGGCTGAAACACTTTTTAATTATGTTATAGTTGATTCATTCACTACCGGACTGATGACTACAAGTGTACTTAACTAAACAAAGCTAACAGGGAATTTATTTTGAATTAGTTCACAGATGTGAGAACCATCAATTAGAAAGAGCACAAAGCTCAGTGTCCTCTCTTTCAAATAATAAGGACATAGGGAAACTTCAGATGAGACTAAGCTGTGTGTCCTTATGGCCTTTACCTAAGAGATAGCAAAAAGTGGAGGGTATAGCTCAAGTGGTAGAGCACATCCTTACCATGCATGAGGTCCTGGGTTCAATCCCCAGTACTTCCTCTAAAAACAAAATAAAACCTACTTACTTCCCCCTGTCAATTAAAAGAGATAGCAAAGAGATGAGGCTGTTCTGTCCTTATTCAACATCATATACTTAAACTCACATCAGGCCTTCCCTTCAGATGTTTGTGCCCCGGGTTCCTTTGAATCCGTTTTTGGAGGCTGTTGATACAGGCTGTCAAGCTTCTGCATGTCTTCTGTAAGACCATTTCTAAGATCTTCATTGTTTCTCAGAAATTCTTTCACCACTTCCAGTTGATTTAAGATCTGCAAGAAGAAACCATACAATGCACAGCTTAGATAATTTTATAGCAGACTTGTAATTCTGATGGAAAATGCACCAGTTCCAAGACTGGCTCCTGCTCATGTGTCCACCAGTACCTGGCTCTGGGGCCACACAAAGGAGTGGTTGCTGGTCTCCTTAAATTTTTTTTGCTTTTAGGGGTTAATATCCAAAATATATAGAGGGGAGGGCATAACTCAGTGGTAGAGTATGTGCTTAGCATGCACGAGGTCCTGGGTTTAACCCCCAGTGCCTCCATTAAAATAAATAAATAAACCTAATTACACCCCCACAAAAAACCTAAAAATAAAATAAATTAATTTTAAAAATATCCAAAATGTATAAAGAACTCATGCAATTCAATAGCAAAAAACCAAGTAACTCAATTAAAAAATGGCCAAAGGAACTGAATATTTTCCCAAAGAAGACATACGAATGGCCAATAGGTACATGAAAAAGTGCTAAACGTCATTATTCATCACAGAAATGCAAATTAAAACCACAATGAGATATCACTTCACACCTGTTAGAATGGCTATCATCAAAAAGAGATAAACGCTGGCAAGGGTGTGGAGAAAAGGGAACCCCGTGCACCATTGATGGGAATGTAAATTGGTGCAGCCACTATGAAAAACAGTATGGAGGATCCTCAAAAAATTAAAAAAGGAACTATCATATGACCTAGAAATTCTACTTCTGGGAATATATCTGAAGGAAACAAAAACACCATGCTAAAGAGATATCTGCCTGCCCCTCGCCATGTTAATAGCAGCATTATTCACAACAGCTAAGACAAGGAAACAACCTGAGTGTACATAGACAGATGAATGGATGAAGAGGACGTGGTGTATGTATATGATGAAATACTACTTGGCCATAAAAAAGATGCAAATCCTACCATTCGAGACAACATGGATAGAACTAGAGGGCATTATGCTAAGTTACATAAGTCAGAGAGAGATAAACACTGTATGATCTCACCTATATGTGGATCTAAAATAAAAACAAACAAAAAAATAAACTCATAGAAAAAGAGATTAGATTTGCAGTTACCAGAGGTGGGGGTGGGGGTGGGGAATTGGATGAAAGTGATCAAACGATACAAACTTCCAGTTACAAGATAAATAAGTACTAGCAACAATCGTTAACACTGCTGTACGGTATATCTGAAAGTTAAGTGAGTAAATCTTAAGCATTCTTATCGCAAGGTAAAAAACAATTTTTGCCTTTTTTTTTTTGGTATCTATATGGGATGATAGATGCTAACTAAACTTATCATGGTAATCATTCCATGATATATGTAAGTCAAATAATTATGCTGTATATATTAAATTTAGACAGGCTGCCTGTCAATTATATCTCAATAAAATCAGAAGAAAACTTAAAAAAATTTTTTTGCTATAAAACTTCTTGCATTTGTATGAAAGGGCTATATATCTATACTTATATATATGTGTGTGTGTCTATGTATACACATATATATGCACATATGTATATACATACACATATGCATAGATATATATAAAAATAAAATGATGCCCTTTCATTTTGAATTTTGTACCCACACATTTATCACTATTAAATATACATACATGTATGTACACACACATATACAAATGTATACACTCACACATATAAAGCTCTTTCATTTTGAATTGTGTACATATTTATTACTATTAAATATGTATACATGTACATTTATTACCATTCAATATTTATAATATATCCATATATATATATTTACTAGTAATAAATCTACTGGTACAAAATTCAAAATGAACACAAGTGTACAAAGTAAAAAGTTGGTCCTCTTCCACATCCTGTCCCCAGTCACCCAGCCTCTCTCAGCGGTGACCACAATGAAGTTTCGTGTGTCTCTTCCAGGGGTATTCTATGCGTTTACATGTGAGCACACGTGAATATATGTACACACATTTTAAAAAATTTTCAGCTTTACTGAGATATAATTGGCACATACACATTTTAAAAAACACAAATGGCAGCACTGTTCTTCCACTGATTTTTTGCCTTTATTGAATTATAAGGGTGGCCTCATTATTTTTTTTAACAGCTGAATAGTTTTTCAGCTATGGCTGTTTCACCTTTTAACATACGATTTCCAACCTTCTGCTAAGAGAAATACTGCTGCAGTAGCTAACCCGGTACATGCGTCGTTTTGTGTAAGTGACGGGCTATTTGTAGGGTCTGTTTTTAGAAGTGGAACGCAGTTTTAATTGGTAGAGTTTTCTGTTTTAATGTTGATAGATTTTGCCAAAACTGCCATCTAGAGAGGATATACCAATTTCAGCTCCCCCCAGTAACATACTTCCTGACATTTAAACTAATACAAATGTGTACTCTCAGAATAGTACCACGGAAATGTTTTTCATTTGGCTTATCCCAGGATACCCTCGCTGGTCACTGTGCTTATTACAAAGATGAGAGTTATTAATATTTTGGGGTAGAACTGAAGCAGGCACTAGCTTATTGTGACGTGAGCGAATGAAACAGCCAGATGCGGGATGACGGCTGCCAGGGATGGAAGGGAGGGAAGGCTGGCAGCGGCTTGTGGCCGGGATGAATAGGGAGCAGGGAGGGCCAGGGTGGAGCCGAAGATGACCAGAAGGCTTCAGATAAGTTACTAAGTAGATGGGGATGTGTCCTTCAGCTGGAGCTGTTTACTACACAGCTAGAAACAAGCCTACCGCTCCTGAAAGATACCTGGGCTTTAAATAATAAATCTGGAAACCATAAACACATGACATGAAGATGACACCAGTGACATTATTCACAGTGTACCTTAGTAACTGCGGGCACTGCACTGTTGGCGCTTATTGCCTGTGCTGGGTGCTCCAGATGCACCTGAGGGTCCTTCCCATCCCTTGGTTCCCATCACATGCCCGTGACCGTGCTGGCTGGGTCTGTGCGGCACACACACACTCCTAGACGGAGCGGGGCCCTCCCTCCCTGGGTCAGAGACATCATTTGATAACTTGGGAGCTATGATCCTTTGTGCTGTCACCTCCTGACCCTCTCTGCTCTTGAAATGTGCTTAAGAGGGCTTGATTATTTTAGCTTTGGGGGAGGAGAAAGAGTCAAAGGAGTTGTTTTTTTTTTAAACTATTAACAGTGCTGAAGGCTTGTACACATTTATATGTTAAGTGGGAAGAGGAAGTGGGGATGGAAAATGAAGTACTAGAAAAGTTATGGAATGTAGTTAGATGGACTTGCATATTGACTTGGATATTGTGGCTTTGCCACTTAACCAGCTGTGTGACTTTGGGCAAGACACTTGACCTCTCTGAACTTACTGCCATGTATGCAGATATAGGATGATGATACCCATGCCATTTAGAGTTCTTGTGAGGCTTAGAAATAATCTACTAAAAGCACTCAGCACTGTATCTGGTACACTCCTTCCTTCCTACATTCATTCAACAAAACTTTAGTGAGTCTCCTATGTGCCAGGCAGGCCCTGTTCTAGTCAAAAGATGCCTAGCACCTTCATTTTTCCAGGCACTTAAGCCAAAACTCTTGGACTCATCTTTGACACGTGTCTGTCTCTCACATGCCACATCTGCCCCGCTCTTCCCCACCTCGACTCTTCCACCCATGTCCGCACCACCACCTCTCTTACCTGGTAGCCACGGCAGCCTCCTAACAAACATCTCCTTGCTTCCATCTTTGCCCCCCACCACACCCGCCCATCCTCAACCCGGCAGCCAGCAGCTCCTTTCCTCACTCTGCTGCTCAGAACTCGGCTGCGGCTGCCGTCTCAGGAGGAAAAGCCTAGGTCCTGCCAACAGCTCACAAGGCTTCCCTTCTCTCAGCTTCTCGCCCCGCTCCAGACACCCTGCTCAACTCGCCCTTGCCTCTGCCTGAATGCTCCTCCTGCAGCTGCGCACACGGCTGCTCTCACCTCCTCCGAGACATCCCCACTTCCCCCTTCTCAGTGGCGCCTCCTCCCTGGCCACCCCGTGGCAACCCAACACCTGTCCCTACTCAGCCCCTCCTGATCCCCACACTCTGCTCCACACAGTACTTCTTCTAATTCGCCCCATCGTTACTTACTATGTTGACCTATGCTAACTGTTTACCGTCTGTCTCCCCTCACCGGGACCTTTGTTTTGTTCCCCGATGCATGCCAAGCTTCTAGAACTGTGCCTGGTACATAGTAGGCACTCACTCAGTAAGTATCTCTGGAATATAACAAATAGAGTGTCACTTCCATCCCGTCCCCGACTGCCTCGATGACATCCATCGCTGCCCCTTCTCCCCGAGCTTCCCCTCCGATCCCTGGGAAAGTGGCTCCCCCACCAGGGTTTAAGAGATCAGTGACAATTTTTAAAGAACGTGTTAAGTTCTTTACACGTTTTTTAGCCACTAACTGTGCTCAACGCTCTTTAGCTGGATTTTTAACCCCCCAGATCCTGGCAGAGCCCCGAGGGCTGGCAGGTGTGCGTGAAGCGCTCTTGGGTGGCAGCTGAATTCTGCGGCCGAGGACCCACAGTGGAAAAGTCCCACCCATGCCCCGACAGGCCGAGCAGCTGCGGCTCCCCTCTGGCTCTGAAGCGGACCTCATTTTACAGTCACAGTGATGCATGCCCAGTGTATTTAATTTATCATGTCGCCGACTGGACAGAGAACAGGAGAAGATGAGTTCTCTCAGCTAGGCACTCCCTGGCACTCACTCCCATGCTCTGTGACGTGTTTCCGGAAACCGTCACACTAAATCACCACCATCAACCATTTTTTCTCAACGTGGCTTTCCAACCTTAGCCCTACTGTTTTAACAAACACCAGAAACAGGTCTTGTGAAACAGTCATGAAAAAAGTCCTGTGGTCATAATACAATCACTATATTTCTTGATTCCTAATTGTACATTTTTTTCATATTTTAACATCTCAAATGAGAATGCACTGTACCATTGATGGTGTCTTACAGTAAATTGGCAGGGTTTTTTCTTTTTCTCTCTTAGAAATAACTGAACTAATGGTGTGTCTTGCAATTGATGGCATTTTAGATTCATTGAAATTTGGTTTATCAAGCCCTCTGACTTTGGAGACTAACCCTAAAGAACATGAATTATCACACATGGTCCTGAACTTTCAAAAGAGGTCCGTTTCACACACTGCGGAAAGCCATACTTCAGCTTCTCAGAGATAACGTGCCAATCAGTTCGAACTTGTATTTTGATCAATTGAAATATCAAGAAGAATGCCATGGTCTACTGAACAGAAAGCATGAAAAACGAGAATTTATGACCTCTACCTAGAGACTTTGGGACCTGGAGGACAAACCAATTAACCCCAATTTTCTCTCTGTAAAACAGAAATAATGAGGGGTTGAAATTTACAGTTGCTAGCTCCCTGGTGCTACAAGATGCTCTGTGAGGTGTGTGCGAAGGCGGGCAGAGCCCCGGGCCAGCCCTCACACCCTAGCTGGCCGTGTGGCCTCACATCGGTCAGTGCCTGCTCCTTGGGGTCGCTGTAAAGCGTGCAAAGCAGGGCATACAATGACTGCCAGGTTCCCTTCCAGCTCCCAACCTACAGAGACTCCTGGTTTCAGTGTGTTGCCCTTGATGTATCTGGCTCTTTGTTAGACAAACAGGAAAAGAACCACAGCTCGCTCAAGAAAGAAGAGAAAATTTCTGACGACTCAGGGGCCATGAGCCTGATCTCCCGGTTTTTTTTTTTCTGTTGTCTCTCTTTCTGAAAGCGGCAGCAGCAGGAAAACTGGGGCTGGTTCTAATGGCATTTTAAAATGAAGCAAGATGAAACATACGGATTTAGAAAATTGAAGATTTAAGTCTTATTCAGCATTTTAAATACCTGTGGTGTGCCGGGGTGGGTGCACCCAAAAACCAGCGGCACCCAGTCCCCATGCTAAAGAAGCTTATCAGGCTGAATGAAGCACCTGGGTCAAGGTCAGAACGGTTGACGTAGGCATATGGAGCAGTAAGGAGCATGGCCTAAAGAATGAGATGCAGTTTGTATTAAAACGCTCTATGTTTAGCGAGGTAACCAGCAAACCCACTTGCCTTGGACAAAGTGTAATGGAGAGAGAAAATGATTTGTCCGAGATCTCCTGGTGAACCAGAATTCTAATCCAGCAAGTGCCGGGATATTTTTGAACCTTACTGAAATATAATTCTGCTACTGTTAGTTTTTTTTAAAATACCATGCGTGTAATTAACAAAGGGGATTCATACATCCTGTACTTAAGACCATCATTAGCCTGCAGTGTCCTGAACTAGAAGCCTTGTTGATCCTTTAACCCCTCCTTCGTCACCTCCTGCCGGCTCCAGGCCAGGCTCCAGGTAATCTAACCAGCCACTAGGAGCCATCAGCCCTGCCCCCAGTGCCTGCAGAAGCCGGCCCCTCCTGCACACCACTAGCTCCTCCTCCTCTCCCCCTCACGACTGAGCCTCCCGGCTCCTCTCCAACCTCCAACTGCCGTTAAGACTTCACTTTCTAAAAGCCGTATCAGATCTAGTTCATTTCCTCTTTCTTGCTTAAAAAAACCTCTGTTGGCTCCCAAGGGCTTTTTGGGAATGAGGTCCAAACCCCTTAGTGCAGCATAGAACACCTTTTAAAATACGGCTCCGACCCACCTGATGACCCTCACATCCGACCGTACCTCCTATGCTCGCCTCGTTGCTGTCTGGCCCGAGCTAGTCTCTCGTGCCTCTGCAAGGGCTGTTCCTTCTGCCAAGAACGCCCTTCTGCTCTTGCCAATCTGCCAAACTCTGATTTGACGCTTAGTCCCAGCTCAACAGCGCCTTCTCAGTAAAGCCTTTTTCGGGACCCCACCTGACCCTCCCCAGCCCCTTCTGTTCAGGAGTCTGTGGGAGCCCTCCCTGTGGCGCTCTGCTCTGTGGCCCGAATAGGCACCCAAATGTCTGCTTATTGAGTGAAGATATTTGTTTAAGGGGAATAGTAACTTCTGCCAAAAGAATATTCATTTCTGAAAATTATCTGACTTTTAAATCAGAAACACAACCAGTAATAAGTTAAAATGAACTGCCCTTCCTCCCTGGTGTCTGTTTTGTTTACTCACACAGAGGACATAATACTTTTTTGTTTGTTTGTTTGTTTTTACCTCTTCAGGCAACATCTCTTGTTCTTTGGCTTGGAGATACAGCTCTTGAAGTTTTTCCTTTAGTAATTCCATCTCTGTCTCCTTTACTTGGCTCTCACTCAGGTAAACTCCTGCTTCATGTTCACACCCATCTGGCTGATCTTCTTCAGGGATGTGAACTGCCCAGTCAGATGTCAACAGCTGTTGCGTTACCGAACAAAAACATGAATTGATTGAATGGAAGCTATTCCACTGGGTTACTCAAAGAATTTGTAATTAAACATCAATGACTGGATCCATTCTGATAACATCCTGTGACCACAGGAAAGCTGCTCCACCCAATCACAGTTCTGATTTCATACCAACATTGGTCCCCCTGTTTCCATTCTAAAATTACATTTAAATCTAATAAACTTCAAACTGTGGTTGCTTTTTGCCTCCCCTTATTCCTTTATGCCGAGATTGTTACATGTGATTTTTACCTGTTCTATTCGGGAGTAAACGGCCACAATCTCTGGGATATTCTTGAATTCATTCAGAAAATTTTGGATCTTCACCTGAAAATCTCGAAGCCACATAGAAGACACTTTCATCTCTGAAGAGTGCATGATCTCATTACGACACTTAATCACCTACAGAGAGAGAGAAAAAAAGAGAAAAGCCTTCAAGGTCCAAAAACAGGGTAAACTGAGATTTTTGTAGTTCCTGAGAAAAACTGCAGAAAGGCCCTGTTAATTCTAAAATCCACAAGTGTGTGGCCTGCAGGTGCCGTCAAGGCTCAAACAGGATGTTCAAACCCCCTGCCAGTTGAAGAATAAATTCCCCGGGGTAAGAAATACAAATTGTCCTTAGTCCCGGAAATCTTGTGGGTGGGTGGGTATCTCGTACATAATCCCCCAAGTCCCCTAACTTAAAACAACTTGCAAAGAGCAAGAGTATTGGCCACTGGCTCTGGGTATACCAAAGGCTGAAGCAGACGGTGGAAAAATCTTTTAAATATTGTTGAAGCTCTGGAAGCTGGGCCAAGGGAGTTTTTTGACGTAGAAACCATGATAAAAAGAAAATCAACTTTTGCCTATATTCTATGATAAACAGCTCTGTCTAATCATATATGAACATATAATTCATGTCAAGTCTTCCATGTTCTTGGTTAAAAGATACTAAAGGGGTCAGTTTTGTATTGTGATAGTGCTGGTCTCCACTGATGATGAAGGATTCTCAGTCCTTTCAGCAGCTGGCACCTAGCAAAATACACGTGCGTTTGCTCTACATATTAAAAATAACCCAGCTGTGCTAGCTACCCTTTCCAACGATCCTCAGAGTAACAAGTGCACCAGAACCGGTCTCTGGTGAGATGGAGAAAGTCTCAGTCTCCCAGAGGAAGTCTGACAAGCACAGCGATCCATTCTGATGGCGTTTATCCATTACTGTTTATATTTTCTTCAGTTCTATGTGACTTGGCCTTGCAACTGTGTAGCCAATGAGATTCAGAAGGGCAGGATTCAAATGCTGGCATACAATGGACAGATGGATGCATTCTTCTGTATTTGTTTTTTAATGTGGAAAACTATTTTGCTTCTGTTTATGGCAGAACAGGGAAATTTGAGGTTCGTCTCTTTAGCGGCAAACAGTGCAACAGCAAGGAGTCAGGAAGCATCGATTAGGGAGAGCGGAAGGGTCAGTCTCCTCAGTGCACTCGCACGGGGCTTCCTGGGCACCATGGAAGGTGCATGCCACGGGAGCCCCGCTGGCCTTCTTAGCGATGCCAGCTGTGAACCGGAGCCTGCCTTCCTCTGCACACCACCGTCTGGGGAGAGGCCCTGAGCCACACCTGCACCCCCGCTTTAGCAGCACAGGGTGTGCTTCTTGGCTGGTCTTCCCGGTACTGACTTGACTGGCTCTTACTGTCTGGTTTTCAATCTGACAGCTCTTACCTCCGTGACTTTCTTTCGATCAACCACGAAGTGATCGCAGCAGTTGAGAAGACTTAAAAGGGCAACCGCATCACATTCCTCGGGTCCTGTTTTGTCTGCCAGTCCTCGGGGCATGAAGGCCTGTAGAAGGGGAGACACAAGGGGTACCTGAGTCTCCTCCAACCCTAGGAGATCGATCTGTCTGTCTACCTGTCTATCTCTCTATTTATCCCTACAGGGCTAGTGGGGCAAATATTATTTGCCTGTTCTGCAAATGATGACCGAAACTCTTAATGAGGTTTCAACTTAGAGCCTCATGAGTCTGAAACACAAGTGGGGAAACAGTGCGGCAGCCAAGCCCCAGCCAAGGGCAATAACTGAAGAGTTGCTCTATTTGTCCACCTGCTATTAGAGACCCTTAAACATCGACCTACCAGGGGTAGAAAGCACCCTTCTTTTTCTTACTGAAGTTTCAGTGGCTGAGTGGTTAAAGAAGAGGATTTAAAATTTTTAAATAATGGTTATTACAAAGTGGACACTTTAAAATGACTCGAGAAAGTTCGGTATGATAGTATAAAGTTAAGAGTCTGGGCTGTGGAGTGCCATGGAGCTGGTTGCAAATCCCAGCTCTGTCACTTGCTAACTGTGTGACTTCAGGCAAGTTACTTATCCTCAGATTCCTAATCAGTAAGTGGGGGCTAACTGTTCTCATCTCCCTTGAAGGGTGTGAGAAGTAAATGGGGCGATGCAGGTAAAGCACTTGCACGGTGCCGGGCACGTGCTAATAAACAGGCTACAGATGTTGGCAATTAGTATGTTGATGGTGCAAGGTGAGTTGGTCCCACATAGGAGTTACGGACCGAGCCCCAGGCTTTGAGATACTAGATACTACAGAACAACCTTGTTCTAGCATGCCTTATGTAGGATTTTATAGCCCTAAAAATGACATTTTAGCAAGGCTTGGGGGTACTTCTTTCCTAAAATATTTCCAAATTTACATCCGAATGCAACAACTTTACCAAGCTACACAGCTCGAGAGTACATTCCTGCCCAGGGACAAGAAGAGATGATGTATAAAAAAAAAATGACTCACCATAAGAATTCTAAAGAAAGAGACCTGTTCCCTTGAAAACACTCGTTTCAGTGGGCAAGCAACCACGATGCTCCCTACAGTGCCGCTTGGAATGGCATTCCCAAGAAAGCACGTGGGAGGGGATGACGCCCCCCAAGGAGAGTCAGGGCTTTGTTCCTGATGGTGGTGGAATCACACACCTCAGCCTCACAGAATTAAGAAGAATTTTGTATGCACTGAATGGCCCCGATCAAAAGGCATGGTAGTCAGTACCATCCCTGTCTCTGAACGGAAACTGATGTGCCCACCCACTGAAAGAAGTCAATTATGGATGCCACAAATGTTAACAAAGAACTTGACCAAGGGATCACCGGCAAACTAATTTGATGCAACGGAAGAGGAAAAAGAGGAAGAAAAACGTTGCTGACTCCAACTGTGGCTGAGAGGAATGTGCAAAGTTAGAGGGGCTTTAGTTGCCTCAAAACCACGCAGAATTTTTCCTTTTCCATCACAAGGTATGTCCAGTCTGGCAGTTTCTCACCAACAGAAACCTGTCTCTTTCATATTAAGGCTTTATTCTAGTACTTAATTCCTTTCTTCAGAACTAGGAGCTGGCAGGGAGGCTTGGCTGCCTCCTTGCCACTGAAAGCTGTTTCTAATTTCTTTTTTTTTTTCAATTGAAGTATAGTTGATGGAAAGCTGTTTCTTAAAGTTGCATCGCATACTACGGTGTTCTAGGCCCAAAGTGAGAAACAGCCCTTACTGCCTCTCACAACCCACTGCTGTCTCTTCACTGAGTAGGAGGCAGGGCTGGAGAAATAAACAGGGACCAGAACATGCTGGGCCTCACTGGCTTTGAAAAGGAGTTTGGAGTTTATTCTGAGGCCATCAGGAAGCCACTCAAGAGTTTTAGGAGAGGCAAGAGGGCCATCTGATTCCCATGTGAAGACCACACAGCCTGCTGTGTGAACGGACCAGGGGTGACCAGAGCAGCAGAGGCGGCGGGGTGGGAGGTTGGCAGGAGAGGGTGAGTTGTGACGGAGCTGAGATGAAGAGGACACCAAAAATACCTTGCAGGTACAAATGAGAGGGGTACTGGGGGGAAGAGATGAAGCAGGAAGGACTGTAGGTGGCTGGTGGTGGGGCGTGGGCTGGGGGGCGGAGCTGAAGAGTCCTGCTTGGGAAGTAAAGACCAAGTGCCCAGGACGTGATGACGTGGAGGCGTCAAGCAGCAGCTGGATGTGGATCGGGAGCTCAGAAGAGGGCGCAGAGCTGTGGGTACAAATCCGGGAGCCCTCAGCAGAAAGGTGGTTATTTCCTATTTCACCCCACAGGCATGGGCGATACCTCCAAGGGAGGAGACGAGGGACAGAAGAGTCCCAGACGAGGGACAGAAAAGGCCGACGGACACTCAGAAGGAGGCTGAGGAGGAGGAGCCGGGGAGATAGGAGGAAACCCAGGAGGGAAGGATGTCACAGAGCCAGGACTGCTTCAAGGGGAGTAGCCGGTACCGGTACCGTGGTAATTAGTGCCGAAGGTCTGAGGGGGAGGAGAACTGACAAGAGTGGGTAACTGAAGACTCAGTCCTTGGGCAGGTGGGAGAAGATAAGGTCTGACACACAAGTGGAGGCAGGGGTAGGGGGAGGTGGTAAGAAGAGAGACATCCTTCATCCTCTGCAGCAGAAGGAAGAAGCTGGTGTGCATGGAGGTAGGTTGGTAGGTCTGGTAAAAAGACGAGGCAGCATATACATGGGGGCATCCCTCGACTCCAGGAAGCAAGAGCAAGGTCAGCAGCTGGGACGGCGGGTCGGGGAGCAGAGGTGGCAGCCTGGCGAGGGAGAGGCAGCAACCGTTGTCTCCGGGAACAGGAGCCTTGGGAGGGACAGGACCAGACTGCTAGGGCTAGTGATCAAGAACTGAAAGTGAAACCAGTCAGCTCCCTTGTGAGATTCTTGCCCGGAGCAGCAGATGATGGTCTTGTCAGGGCTGGAGTCGGGCGTGGCAAGTGCAGAGAAAGGCGGAAAAAGGCCAAGACAACTGCAGGGGGACTGGACGGAATGGTGGCCCGTGGAATCTGGGCTGGTTGAGGAGACAAAGGGAGCGGGAGGGCAGAGGCTGCTGGGGATCAGGAAAACAGTGGAAGCCTCAAAGATGTGGAACGTGTACAGGGAGGAGGGGTTTGAATAAGTGTGTCAAGGGCAAGCAGGATGTTGGACGCTGCAGCTTTCTGTGCTGACACAGTCCGGGGTGTGAGCGTGCAAGTGGGAGGCCGAGGTGGAAAGGACCAGAGGATGCTCGAGCGGGGAGCCCAGGAACCGAGAAGAGGTTGGAGAGACATGGGGGTGGACTAGGGCCCCTGGTGGCAGCAATAAAGAGGGATGAAGAGTGGCATACACAGGTGGCATGGGCTTCAAGAGGACTGAGGGTTGGAAAAACACAGCAGAAACCAAACAGGTGAAGGATGGTCATAGTAAAGGATAGAATTTTAAGCTTTTTCTTTTCTAGGTAAAAGTAGAAGCTGGCAATTCTATGGCACTGACAAAAATAAAAGTGGGGGAAGAGGCTGTGCAAGTGTGGTGGGTTTACTGGTCCATGAGAGCCAAGAGTCTGGGGGCCACTGATAATAGTCCAACTTCCTCATTTTTGAGGTTAGGGAACAGATGCTGGCCCAACGCTGTACCACAGCAGCTGAGCTGGGATGCTGATCCCCGCTTCCCAGGCAGCAAAGCTTTGTCTGCTGGTAACGAGCATGTAGACTAGACTCCAGAAGTGAATTTGTGTTAGGAGGCTACTTTGACTGCCCCTCCCCACCATTACTGAGCTTCTGGTAAATATTAAAAAAATCAAAAAATTTCTTCAATCGGCCCAGCTAGTAAGTCACTTCGCCAAGATCCGAAAATAGGCCTATTAGGGGATTTCCTTCTATCTGGCTGCCTACCCGACTCCCGCCTCCCCAAAGTTTTATTCCTTAGCTAAAGTTTAAGGCCCTTTCTGTTTTAGCCCTAACTTCCCTTGGCTTATTCTGCTGTCCCCATGGCCTCCTACAGACAAAATGAGCCACTCAGGGGACCTACCGTCTGCTTCTCCCTCTGTGCCTGTGCTCATGATGCTCGCTCTACATCATGCCCCAGCGTCTCCTGTTGAAACCTATTTCACTAAGCTGCGTTGGGTCCAATATAACAGCCCCAAACCGCCCAGACACTTGACCCTAGATCAAACACACAATCTCTCTCTCTGCATCTGTTTGTGGGGCCCCAGCTTCGGTATAGACCCGACAGGCGTCCTGAGCTCCAGGTGACCCCCACCTGGTGGGCCACCTCCTTCTACCCTCCAGATCGCAGGTGCTTACCTTAGCCACCTCCCAGGCGTCGACCGGCCAGCGGCCCGGTCGGCAGTTTCCCCAGTGGATGTCTCCGTTTCTGTTGGTGTGATGTTTCAAAATCTCCCGTTTCCACTCTGCGCACACCTGACACTGAGGCTGAAACTATAGGAGGCGGCGGTGAGGAGGGGCCCGAGAAGGAGGGGCGGTGTCTGGGCACCTGAGCCCCGGGTACTGAGGTCGGCCCCGCCCCAGGGAGGGCACGGGACACTGCGTCCGGGGTTGGGGCCTGGGCCGGGGTGAGGGGCGGTGGTCAAGGTCCCCGGCCAGGTGCTCACCTGGCGGGCGCGCGGGCTGCACCGGGAGCCGCTGCGGCAGGCGGCGCGGGGACCCAGGCTAGGGGCGGCGGCGAGCAGGCCGCGATGGAAGGCGAGCACCTCGCGGCCGACAAAGCCCTGCAGGCAGCCGCGCAGCAGCAGCAGGCAGTGGCCGGCCTTCACCCAGTTCTTGTACTCAGCGCAGTTGAGGCGCGCCGCCAGCTCGGACAGTACCATGTCCCGCTCGTACAACGCCGCGTCCCGGAGGCCACGGGGAGAGGGGCGGGGCGGACAGCAGTGGGCAGGCGCGGAAGCCTCGGCGCGCCGGAGGCAACGGCGCCGCTGTGGGCGTGGCCCCGCCCGGAGGGCGCCACCGCGGGCGGGGCACGGGTGCCCGGGAGCGCCACGCTGCGTCTTAAGACCCCCCTGGGGGCGGGGCATTCCGGTTTCCGCCCCACGTCCGCCCCGCCCCAGTCTTAGGTGACAGCAGACGTGTAAGTACTTTGTCCCGTGCTAGCCCAGAAAGCCTCAACCAGAAACTCCCCCTTCTCTCTTCCCCCAAACTGAGACCCCGCCAGCCCCCGTTTGACCCTCTTTTGTGAAGTCCGTGTTCGTGCTTTTTATTGTAGAGATGTAGACGGTGCTCAAGGCATACTTCTTGAATTACATATGTTCCTTGTGTTATACAATTCTAGAAAGTTTACTTAACTTGCTCCTAAGCCCGCAAATTGGTTGTAGCATATCTGGACGTTAGTGAAGTGTGAACGCTAGCCGCCTGGACGGCGCGCCTGTTGGGCGCACCTGTTCTGGGTCTTTGGTGTGCCAAGGTGACACAAAGCTCAGAAACATCCGCCATTCGGCCACCTAGCAGAGGGAAATAGGACGACACATCACCTGGATTTTGGAGGGCTGCATTGCCCCGAGTGGGATAAGGGCTTCTTCCACTATGGTACTGAAGCCTGGAGCTTAAATGATGATTTAGTACTCAATTATATGATAATTGCATAAGGTCTGAGTTAAGTTCAAAAAAGTGCCACGAGGCTCAGAAGGCAATGGCATGTCAACTCCAAATGACAAGGTCATCTCAATTTTAGTTGCTTTTAGTGAGCTTCTTGAGCTTGGAAAACATGTTAAAATTGTGTGTTGTCAAAAGGCTCTTAGACTCTAAACATGGAAGACTTCCCCTGACTTTGTTTCACAGCAAAGTAGCAGTGATTAGGAGTGCTAGTTCTGGACTCAAAATACTGCTTTGTAAGGTCACTGATCTTAAGCAATCTTAATTTGATCTCAGCAAACTATTTCATTTCTCTGGGTCTCAGTTTACTCATCTGTAAAAGGAGGTCTACCCCACTGGGTTGTTGTGACAATTAAATACACACTGAAATACTTAGAACAGTGCCTGGCAATATTAAGCTCTCAGTAAACATTAGGTATTATTTTATACTGACCTAAATGTGCCCTTTCGTCAATCAGTTATATTCCTGGGCAAGGTATTTTAACAAGTCACTGGCCACCTGAAAATGAAGGTAATTTATAGAAAACTGTCAGCAGATCATGGTCTCCTGGAATTGTGCAGCACAATGCTGGCTGGCCTCTAATTTTTTTCTTAAAAACCTCAATACTAAATCCATCCCAAGTAAACTTCAAATCATTCCCTTAGACACACTGTCCCATTAAACCAAATAAAAAAGGAAATTCCATAAAGAACAATGAAATATATATTAACATTTTCCTTTCTGTCCCTTAAGTTCCCTGAATTTAAGTTCTCTTAAAATTTCTGTGTATTGACTTTATATCAAGCACACGTAGATGACAGTAAATTGGATTAAAGTAAAATGTAGTAGGTATTCTAGGGAAGAGACCATGAAAGAAAGGAACTACTTTTTATGTTGAAATTGGACCCAATTTTAGAGTAGCAAAATTATATTTTTTGAAGTTATCAAATTAACCATGATCTAATGAATGACTAACAAACCACTTAGTATCCTGTGGCTGAACAGGTTACTGTGTTAACTGCAACACAGTAACATTATTAGTGGTGTTTAAATTCAAAATCATGTATATTTAGTTTACACTTTCATTTAGCTCACTCAGTTAATTTTCAAACATAAGGTTCAGCTCCTGTTATTAATAATGTGCTATGTTCTGTTAAAGTTTTCACTTTCTTCCTAATTCTGAAAATACTTCTAATAATTCCAAAATGGCATTTCGTCAAATGGAAAAAAGAATGTGGCAAATCAAGACCAATTTCTTCTTTCAAAGTTAAGCTAGTACTAAACCAGACTACTAGCCAAAACATCTTCATGAAAATTAACTAGAGAGTTGGTAGTTCTCTGAAACTTGTATAAATTTTATTTATTACTGAAATTACTAAAATCACATTGAAACACATTAAAGACCCAAACCACCTATTAGGAAAAATTCCTATGGGCATCCAGTCCCCTTGATTGAACTTGGTTAACAAAAGAGGCAAAAGACATAGTTTGTGATGAAACCTAAGATTCAAATGCTAAGTGTTTTTAAGCTGTAATAAAGTATGTACCAATTCCAAGTACCAAGTGTAATCAAAATTCAAATTCATGGGTTTACTCTTAATAAGCATCAAAAGCAAATTCTGTTCACTGAATCCTCTTACTTTTGATTTGTGTAATGCATTCTAAGATGAGTATAACCAGGAAAAAAGCTATCCACCAAATGCATCATGTTCAAAAATGCAATTAACATTTCAAAACCACATGTAAAAGGGAAAATACCTGAAAAGTTAACTCTATTAATAAAATTACTTGATACAATATTATCCTGTAGATAAAAATACATTTCTTGTATATACATGTAGATTTCTACATGAAAGAAAGGATTCAGCTCCAAACAGAAAAGGGCTGACCCTTGATAAAGACATCCCAGACTGCCAAACCGATGTCACTGTAAGGAGAGCCGAAAACAGAAGGATAAAAGGTAAGCTAAGGGAAGGATAAAAGTTCAGTCACCTGCTTCTGAACAGCGGCAGAGTTGGGTGAGAAGCAGGAGATGAAGGCAGAAATAAGACATAGAAGAAAGGCAAAGAAGGCCTCAATTCTGACCAGAAATGAATGGAGAACCAAGCAAAGTTGAGAACAGATATGACAGAGCTGCAATGAGATGCTTGAAACTAGAATTTGCTGGTTGATAGTCACAGAAGCTCAATTAAATCATCTTAAAGTGGAATTAGACAAAGCATCTAAAATTTCATGGAGAACCAGTATTACAGATAACTCAGCATGGTATCACCATTTAAAAAACTTTCCCAAATAACATCAAGTCACCAGAAGACTTCTGCTTTGGATCATGTTCTTTGAAGCTTAGAAAAGTTCCTGACTGACTGGGAGAAACAGCACAGTGCTCCAAAAAGAAACTGCTGAGATGTGTCAGTAACAGAAACTCCATTTGACCCTGGACAGGCCCTGGATCTTGGATTCTTCAAAGTGAGTGAACTGCACCAGGTTTCTTCCAAGTAAAAACATTTTATCGTTCTGTTGACAGTGAATTAAATTGGGATTGTTTAGAACCACCCCAACTTTGGTGGGGGAAGGCAAAGGGGAGAAGTTAATCAAGATAAAGAAACGTCACAGAAATTTCATGCAAGGGTACAGCATTCAAGTTCTTTGTCCCCTGATTAATGCTGTATGCGGAAATATCCTATAAACTAAATTTGCCTAACAGAAAAGCTCCCACATCCCAATAGATGAGAATGCTTGCAGTACTGGAATCCTTGATCAATATGAACTACTCACTGTCTCTTCTCAAAGACTCCGTTTTTTCTTTTTCACCCAAATCCTACACTGAAAGACAACCAAGGTGCCAAATGTTAACCACCAGTCAAGTTAGGAATGTTTGAAGAAAATAAATTAACCTTGAAACAAAGAAGCAGATGATTTGGTCAAATTTCAGACATATATTAATAGAAATTAATTACTGGCCCCACCAGGTTAAAGATGAAGGGAGGCCCTGAGAAGTCTACAGAGCTGATATACACACAAGTGAGTGTCACTGTTTTGTTTTTTTTTAACCTAGTTTTATTAAATATTGCTTCCTTGGGATGTGTTTATAACAACTCCCAGAACATTTTCATGTAAGGATTCAAAGCGGTCATATTAAAATACAGCTTCAATATAAAGTTTATCACAGTTTTACAGTATTCAAAAATGACAGACCTGCCTTAAAAAACAAAACAAAAACCAAAAAAGGACTATTACACCCAAAACATAAGAAAACAATTAAATAAACAAGTTTGGCATTTCATAACTTTAAAGTATAAAACAGAATATTAAATCTATTACTGGCAAACGGACACTGATGTATTACCTAGTTTGAAATGTGTCCCATTTAAACACACTATACAAGTTCACTATACAAAAGATTGATGGTCTGTTTGATGAAAGAAGTGCACCCTGAAATTTTTTGCCAGTTTAGAATATTTAGCTCTTAAAGTCAAAAAAGTCCTTTTTCTTTTTTAAACTGAAGGCTGAATTCAGATTTTTTTTTTTGTTGTTTTGTCTCTTTTGTCAGCCTTTCTGGTTTAAAAACAATAGTGTCTATGGACGCCCACCAGGGGGCAGTGTAAGATTAGCCATTAAATCACGAACAGCTGCAAATATTGTGCATTCACCTGCAACAGAGAAAAATGGTCATTAGCTATTCGCAATACAGGAAAGATGATGTTAACACACCGGTGGGGGTAGGGAAAATTAAATCTAAAATTAGCAAGAACTTTAAAGATCAAAATAATAGACTAAATTTTAACTGCACAGATTATAGGGGATTAAGCTTTGGTGGTGAGTATCACGTGATACTTGGTTTGGGTTTTGTTTTCTTCTCATGAGCACATTTTGGACAACTCGCAGTTAGGTTTGAATCTAAGACAATATGCCTAGAGTTTCTCTACAGAAACACTGGAGCATTGGATAAGCCTTTGAAGTTGGACTTCAAGGCTACTGATGACCTTTTTTTGCATCTAATGAAAAGATCTAGTTTTATATTTATGCATTAGTTGCAACATCAATGGTGTCCTTCTAATGTTGCATTAAAGGCCAGGTAAAAATGTCTATGACAGCACTGTCTAATAGAACTTTTTGTGATGACAGAAATATTCTAAATGTGTACTGTGGTTACTGAGTACTTGTAATATAGCTAGTGTGACTAAGGAACTGAATTTTAAATTTTATTTGATTTTAATTAACTTAAATAGCCATATGTGGCTGGTGGCAGTTATACTAAACAGTGCAGTTCTATGACATCTTTTGTTTTCCCCAAATTTCAAGGAAATGGTCAACTTCTGGAGTTAAACGTTAAAATCAATTAATACAAAAATAGTGATTTTCCTTAAAAACACTTCACCGGGGGGGAAGTGATGAGTTTGGGAGGAGAGGGAGGCTGAAATATGTTTCACCAACAATCCAAAACCAAGATTTATTGGGGGGGAGTTGGGGGGAGGCTTATGATTCATCTTCTCAATTTCCCCTTTGCTCAAAGAAAGCAAATGCCCTGCCTCTTACTTCTTGTATATAATACAAATATTTCAATACAGTAAACCCAAACCAGCTGTAAATACTATAAACCCCAAACTGGATCCCTTCCCTAGAATGTGGCCTAACGCTCCAGTGGCTAAAAAAAGCAAGGGAGGTGAAGACCTCAATGAATAATGGTCTTCTGGCAAAGGGCAGGCAGTGATCCTGTGCAAGTTACTGCAACCTTCTCTTCAACCACTGGAAAATTAAGGTACAGAAAAAAAAATCCAAAGGTTTATTAACTAGTCTAAAGTACAAATAAAAGAAAAAAAAAGAAAAACACTTGCAAAATATCCCATCAATTTCTTAAATAAAACAAGTTCTATCCTCTTCTTTTTTAAAAACACATTTTCATTATTGATATGTAGAAAAATTTGCTTGATCCCAACAGGATTAAAACATTGTCCTTTAAACTTTAAATTCCACGAGACATAATGATAGTCATCCACTTGTGAAGGAATGGTGTCTATTATCAAACTTATACTAAACGGCTACTTTAAAAATGCTGATAGCTTTAAACCTTGATTCTGAAGGACTTATTTTGAGCTGAAAGAAGAAAGAGATAAGTCAAAGGATGAAAGCAGAAAATTGTAAGAAGTAGAAGAAGCATTACAACAAAAGAAGCACACCCTTCTCTACTGCCCAGTGCGTTCCTTATAAATTAGACTTAGTGAGAACTTGCCTATGTACACGATATGGGGCAACAAATAGCTAAAAATATAATTTCTCCCATGATTCCTGTGTCTAATCAGATTTTGACACTGTGGTACCTAAAAATGTTTCAGAGAACAACTTTCCCTCATTTAAAAACATAATTCTGTTATCATACTATTCTAAGCAGAAAGATATAGAGGACTTCCTTAATATTAGAAATGAGCAAAATTAAATTTCCTTCATGTCAGAAACAAGCAGAATGGAAGACAAGTTCTCTTTGCTGAGCTGTACGTTTTATAACCAAAAATTTAGCACTACCAGGAGTTATGTGTTAAGACAGGCTACTCCAGTATTGAAGGAACCTTGTTTATCTGCCAGAATCATTCTGGTCTCCTCGAAAATGTTCAGTTTGAGAGCTTCATTGTGCACTTGGTGAAAAGGTTCACTTGCACCCGCCTGACACTTATATAAGAAGCCCAAAAAGCAGTGATGCCATTTGTATCAGCTTTTATTCTTCACAAAACATTTAGAAGGTACAGAACTTTGAATGATATTATTCTATTCATGATTGAACCATGAAATATGAGAAACCAACATGCATTTTAATTTGGTGATGTACAGAGTGGCAGGTATCGATGGTGGGGCAGGAATTCACAGCCATGGAAAATTCTATCATCCTAGCCTAGGGCTTTGTGGCAATGTATGCTATAAATACAAGCTTCTGGCATTAGCAACTGGGTCAGTCCCAATAGTAAATCACTAAAAAAATAAAGTCCAGGCAGCAGAGACATGGACAAAACTGAAGAACCAGTGAGAAAGGAAGAAAAGCGACAGGCAGACATTAAGAGGCCACGGCAACCAGAGCTCTATTACTAGGACTGGGGGGCGAGGTGGGTAAGGAGGGAGCAGAGGGGAGAAGGGGGATCTCTCAAAAGAACGTTTGTAACATATATGCAATAGAACATCATCTACCGGTCATGTACCTTGTCGTGGTGGGTTCATCTCTGCAAACCTCTTCAGAATGTTGCTGACCATCATGGGAGCAGCAACAGAAGAGTTCTGCTGTCTGGGAATGTCTGCCTGCTGGGTGGTACCTGAAGCCATGTCATAAATGATTGGAACTATAATACTAACAGGTTCTTGGGGAGGGACTGATGTTTTCTGAGTTAGCTGAAGCTGTAGACAGACAACACACACAAAAGAGAATAAAAACATAGTAAGAAAATAAAACACTTATTTAAATGTATCAAAGGTACTATCATTTACTCTACTGTCAGATTAAGATACACCAAGCAAGAGAAAATTAAATATAACAAGAAAAGTGACAAACAACTGAATATTATGATTAAGACGCAACTGTGTCACACAATTATCTAGTTGAATTTATTTCTTACTAAAGGAACCAGGATTACACGAAGCCTAAACTGACATGTAAGGAACGTGGGCCTATATTTGGCAGCAACAGATAATTTCTGCAGTTATCCAAAAGATGCTCTACTATCCTTAAATGGCTTTTCCTTTAGAAGCTCTGCATCTGTGTGTACGTGTGTACACACACACACACACACACCCCAGGTGGTACTTACAAAAAATAGCATTTTGGATTTCAGCACCACAGCAGGCGTCCCAGGAGGTGCAATTGGTGGTGCGCTGGGAGGGATCGTTAGGCAAAACTGAACATTCCATTTTAGCTGTGTTGCCTGGTCAGGAAACTGTTTTGGAAAAAAAAAAAACGTGAAAAAGTCATATGAACATTTAAAATTATATTCTAGTGTAGGAGTCTGAAAGGTTAGATGGAATTTTATTTTATACTCAATTATCAATATATCATAAAGTTGATAATGTGCATTTTTTTCAAAGGAAATATACATGTGAAGTTACTAACTCAAAAGTCAGCTCTGGATTTATGTTCCCCTTCCTTTCCTCCTACTTCATTAATTCCCCAGGCCTGTGGATTCTCCCTCCTCAGTGTCTCTGACATCTGTTCCCTCCTCCTCTCCATTTTCACTGATGTCACCGAGCTCAGGGCTCTGTTACTTCTCCCATGGCCCCACCAAAGGTCCCTTACAGCAGCTGCCTCTCCCAGTCCATCCTTACACCACTACCAGACAGATGTCCTAGAGCCTGGTTCTAATCTCACAAATGTTCAATGACATGCAGTGATCCATGCTGTCACACCCCCCCGACCCCCCGCCTAAGGACCAACACTGGCATTGAAGGCATTTTTCTAACTGGTGCCAATCTAAACTTCCAGTCTCATTTCCAACTCCTTCCCTTAAAAAAACTAGTCAAACTGCATTAATAATTTTAAATTATAGCCACTGGTGCTTTTTTAGCCACATAAATATTTACTCCTTTAAAAACTCAAATGGATTTTTTAACATAATGTTTCCTATAGCATATCAGAGCAGAAGCCAAATGCTGAGGCTATTTGTTACCAAAGGAACACTGATTGCTGTCCCAATATTAAAACACCAACTGAAAAAAGGAGTAGCGTATTGGGAACTATCCAAAGCAATACTAGAAACATTAAAATGAAAGGACTACTGTAAGAGTGGAAGAATAAATTAGCTTCTACCTGGATTTCAGCTATATAATTGTATACTTTCATAGGAAAGAAGAGGTGTTAAAAATCTCCCCAGAGAGGACAGATTTTTCAGTAAATGGCATTAGGGCAATTGGGGCATGTGAAAAAGCTGGATCTATGTCTCACCATTTGACATCCAGATATATTTTATTTTATGTCAAGCTTTTTTTAATTGAAGTATAGTTGATTTACAATATTGTGTTAGTTTCAGATGTACAGCAAAGTGATTCAGTTATATATATGTATATTCTTTTTCAGATCCTTCTCTATTATAGGTTATTATAAGATATTGAATATAGTTCCCTGTGCTATACAGTAGGTCCTTGTTTATCTATTTTATATATAGGAGTGTGTATATGTTAATCCCAAACTCCTAACCAAGATATATTTTAAACGGATCAAATATATAAATAAGTAATTTACAAAATACGTCCATAATAGTATTAGAAGAAACCATGGGAGGATTATTTCATGATCTGGTAGTAAGAAAAGTATATTAAATGTATTTGTTTTTATAAGAGGGAAGCCACTGGTAACCTGGGTTGCCTGTGGGGAGGGGGATTAGACAGCTGGACAGGGATGGATAGAAATTTCCCACTGTATCATCTTGTTCTAAATTCAAAAGACACAAGAGGATTGTGCTACCTTTCCAAAGACAAATAAAATTTGTTAAAAACTAAGAAGAATGCAAGAGAAAAATGGAAGTAATAAATGGGTGAAAACCAACATAAAGCGCTCCCACCAACTCCAACCTCCTCAGACCGACCTGGCTAGAAAAGTTTGAGTGTCTCTATAACTTACCAGCTCTAGCTTCATAATATGCACACAGTCCCTCAGGATGTGTGTAGGAGCTCCTAACAGCTTGGTGAAAGCTATTAATGTATTGGCTTTAAACGGCGGTCCTGCAACCTACAAGGATAAATAAAGCAAGTTAAGTTACTCTTCATTCTACCTTGAGTCTTCTGTTTTCTTGACTGTTTTAAATTATGCATTAATAAACACATACTCTTGTTTCAAAGAATTTTTCCAAAACTTGAAGTTCATCAGGTTTCCACTGTCCTGCATTTTCAGGTGTTACTTTTAGCTGAAGTGTTTGGTTGGTTTTGGGACTAAGGGCTACTCTGCATTTCAGCGCATCAGTCTTAAACATGATCACTCCAGGTTCATTGGAATTTATCAGCTGTAGCTGCAAAACAAGAAGGATGATTCAAATTAACATGTGAGACAATATGTAAGTCAAAGAGAAAATGAAAATGTTAACTACACAATCGTTTCAAAAGGAAAACAACTAAGTTGATACCTGTTCCAAAACAAAGGTACCTAGGCACTGAGCACTAGCAACTGCTAACCACGTGGCAGAGAGAGAGGCATTCAGACATTATGTGTCTCTTGATGGAAGCACATTGACACTACCTATGAAATATTCTTGCAAAACAACCAACTTAAGCCTGAATTCAGTAGTTAGATCCACAGCATTGATCAATATTACAGAAATATGAGGGTCAAAAGAACATGTTCAACGATTCCAAAGGGATACAATCAGCAAGATCCAGATGTGAGAAACTCTACAGGACAAATGATATGGCTTCTTCAACAAATTATTTAATGAGAAGTAGAAGGGGAACCTATAGCTTAAAACGGACTTAAAAACATGTATGGGTTCTGATTCAGATGGCAAAAACTGTGATTAACTTGGGAAATTCGGACACCAGCTAGATATCTGATGATAAAGAAATTGTATTTATGGACGAAATGATGTCAGGAATTTGCTGTCAAATAATCTGGGAGGAGTTATAGATGAAACAATACTGGTGTGAGTTCACTGTTGAAGGGGAGTGATGAGAAGAGACAGGTTCATTATATGATGCTCTCTACTTTTGTATATGCTTAAAATTGTCCACAGTAAGTTTTTTTAAAAATGGCACATTAGAAAAAAGAGAACAAAGAGTTCAATTACAAAATGTCAGATTTGGATTGGGACCTTATGCTAGCCCAGGGGTTGGTAAATCTTTTAGGTTCTAGGGTGTCTGCTGCAACCAGTGAATGATGTAGCTGAGAGCAGCCACAGATAGTATGTAACTGAATGGGTGTGGCTGTGTTCCAATAAAACTTAACAAAAACAAGTGGAGGGCAGGACTTGGCCCCCAGGCCCACAGTTTACTGACCTCTGCCCTAGCCAAATATGTTGATTATGCAGATTAGCAAAATGAGGTTCCAGGGGCTGAAAGTTTACATGGCCTTTAAGTGGCAAAGGTGAGGCTAGATCACAGGTCTGATGATTACCGTTTTAAATGCTAATTTATTCAACTTATGTTAAAACTTTTATTTTTTTTCAAGTTTGAATATAAAGGTTGCAAAATAGCTTGGTGCCATCTGTGGAGTGGCTATTTTAAATATTCACCAGTCTGACCACCTCATTAACATAAATATCAATAATAATAATAATAATAATAATAATATATAACTAATACATAACTGAATACCAAGACATTATGCTAAAGGTTTTATATAAAGTATCTCAAATTCCCACAACTGCGGTGAGTTAGACAGATGCTATTATCTACTGTTACCAAAAAAGTGAAGAAATCTGCTTAAGCTCATAGCAGCCAGTGGCATGGCCTGGCTACAAACCAGGGCCACCTGATTCTAGAACTGGTGCCCTCAACTCTGAACCATCTCCTAAGGGTATCACCACTAGGAAAGGCTAGAAGTCTTTTTCTAAAAGCATTTTAAATCAATTCAATTGCTCATGTATTTAAAAAGTGGCTTTCATCATTGTGATCATAAATAACTTTATGATCACAGATTCAAAGTCAGCCTGCCTACAAAAGCACTCGAGGGCAGGCAGCTATTTATATGCTAGTCTCTGCCAAGCCAGATCCCAGGCGCACTTGTCCTACGGTATTATGGGGACCCATCTCCAGGCCCATGTTAGTTAGCCACAACACGGCAAATTATGAAATGAAGGAATCTGTTAATGTAAGAATGGAAAAGAAAATAGTGGATCCATTTTTAAATGCCAGGACAGGGGAAAAGCATAATTCTAACAAGCTGGTTAAAGGAGGTGAGGGAATATCACTTTAGTTTGGATCCTATTCCATGGGGCAACTTAGCATCTGCTTTGACAGTCACCACTTAGGAGTTCACTAGGTACCCACATACCGTTTCTTGTTGAATAATTCTTTGAAGGTGTCGTCTCATGATGACCGATCCAAGGAATCTCTCAAGCGGAGAACAAAGGTAACTACCTGCCAGGCCAGGCACGAGGCCTGGCGTTGGAGAGGGCAGCAGGAGAATGTTCAAGGCACTGTGAGTGAGGATGGTAGGTATGGAGGCCGCCCAGGAGCGCTGAGGTAGTTTACGAGGTGGAGGCATGTTTGTTGGCATCGTTTGGGAACCTTTTGGGAAGGAAAACATCATTACTTTTTTAAACAAATATATACTATCTCATTCTTCCTTGTTTTGCTTTTATTATAAATCTTTGCTATTCCAGAGCAATTCATACTGTTTCAGTTACTCCTTGTGGTGTAACAATCATATATTAGCTTCCTTATAGTTACTCTCCTCCCTGTAGCCGGGTCCCCTGCAATGTGACCTTGTGGTAACTCCTTCAAGGAGTGCAGTCTATTTCTTTACTTGGAATCTGGGCTGGCCTTGTGACTTGCTGTGGCCTACAGAATGCAGTAGAGGTGACACAGTGCCAGTTGCAGGCCTGAACTTCCACTGACTCTCTTGGAACCCTGTCTAGCCACCAGGTGAACAAGCCCATGATCAAGTTATGAGGCCACATGGGACAGAGAGAAGTCAGGCCCCAGCCAACCCAGGAGCTGACTACAGATTCAGGAGTGAGCCAGTAGACCTTGGAAGAATCACCCAACAGGGCTCAGCCTAAACTGCCAACCTGCTGAATGGCAAGCTAACATATGATTATTATTTTAAGCCACTAAAAGTCATGCAGCAAAAGCTAGCTAATATATTTGTACAATTCTTCTCTTCTGTGTTAATTTGCATAACTTTGTCAGTTACCTTTAGGTATCTTTTAAGGTCTAGTATTGCAGCTAATTTAGTAGTCATAACAGAGGCACAGACTCACCTTAGAAGACTTCCACAGGAGACATTCCCCTTACATTTTGCCCAACTTTGCAAATTAACTATTGTTACAACCAATTAACTAAATGGATAACAGTTTATATTCAACATCTTGTAATAACCTTTAATGAAGAATATGAAAATGAATATATGTATGTATATTCATGACTGGGCCCTGTGCTGCACACCAGAAAACACATTGTAACTGACTACTTAAAAAAATTTTTTTTAATGGAAAGAAGTTTAAGTTATTAAGTATCCTTGTTATTAAGTCATGACTTTCAAATGTGACGATGAGGACAGAACGATTAAAATAGGTCATTTGTTGGTTATCCAAAAAGCATAAAAATGTCCATGACACTTACTTGTTCCAGCTCGAGGGGAATGAGAAGCATCTGGAACTGGAGAATGTAGTGATGGATTGGCTGGTGACATTCCAGGCATGCGTGTTGCTGGTGAGGGGCCAGACACTTGAGGAGACCCTGGCCAGTTCCCTGCTCGTCCACTTGGTGACACCATAGTGTATGGAGAACTAGGGTCCAGGGCTCCTGTAAAGAAGAAAACAAATGGTATTTGATAATACCTGATAATCTGAAAAGTATTTGATAATAATCAAATGCTTACACCCTATCTAGTGATAATTTTATTTTTTCTTTCAGTAAGGTATTTCACTGAAGCATGATACTTCTTAACATGACACATTTGAAACTCTATTTTGTGTTGTTTATGTATTTTTTTAAACTATGTATTTTTTAACATGATACAAAAATTAGGAAGATAAAAGAATGAGAAAGGATACAATTTACTTTCACACAAACTTCAAGATGTATAATATGTAACAATTTACTTTACACTATATAACACTACGTTTGAAAATATTAAGCAAAAAAACTCAAAGCTTCTTTAAGGGCAGACATCTTATATATTTAAACTAACCATGACTAATTATTTTTTTATTCTACTCAGAGAAGGCTTACAAGAGGGAAAATTTCCATTTTCTTTATTTAGTAAATGGTACAGTGACTAAGAAATGAACCAAAATTCAAGTTTTGAAAGCAGTGACTTCCTGAACAATCTGATATTTAAATTTCATCCTGTAGATACCTTTGACATATTTACACCCCTTTGTAACCAAATGACAAACTGAGAAAATACTTCTACCATATATCAGGGAGTAAATGGTCCTTATTTAGAAAACTTACAAATCAGTAAGAAAAAACACAAGAATATAGGCAAAAGGTACAAACTGGCAGGCATAAAATAAGAAACACAAAAGACCAATGAACATAAAAAAAAGTTCAACTTCACTAATAATCAAAAAAACACACATCAAACAATAAGATGCCATTTTTTACCTATCAAAATGACCAAGATTTTTAAAAATCACAATACCCCGTGTTGGCAATGATGCAGGAAAACAGACATTCTTGTACGATACTAGAGGAAATTGGTACAGCCTTTCAGGTGAGCAATTTGCAATATGTTTCAAAAGCTTTAGAATTTCTCAAACCCTTTGAGACAGCAATTCCACTTCTAGGAACTTACCTAAGAAAATAATCATGTGAGCAGAGAAGACACCATTTTTAGTTGTGAAAAAACAGAAACATTCTAAATGTATTAAATCAGTTAAATCACAGTATGCCCAGACAAGGGAATACTATGAAGCCCTTTAGTATGATGACGTAGAGTTTTTACTGACAGAAATGTTCCTGCAAATATTAACAGTGAAGAGTAAAATCACAGACGCCACACAGCTGTAAAACCTGAAGAAGCTCTTTCTGTTCGGATTTGGCATGGTATTCCTGATACAGCTAAGTGACAGAAGCAAGGCACCGAACACGGTGTGCAGCCTGCTGCCATGTGTGTAAAAGAGGGGGGGAGAACACTCCGCTTAAAACATCTCTGCAAGAATGCATGAGAAATTAACAGCACTAAGTGCCTCTGGGAAGAGGAACTAGGTGGTCGGTGGACCAGATAGGAAACACTTCACGGGATCCCTCTTCTATTCTTGATCTATTTGAACCAATTCAAAATTGAACTTTTGAGTTAAAAAGTTTAAAAATTCAAGTCTCAAAACAATACATTTGGTAGGGTCCCAATTTTCAGGGGGTGGGGGGAGCGGGGGTGGCAATGTTTGAGAGAGGAGACAAGATGGGGAGGGAGCAAATGCCAGAGCCACAGAGATCAGGGCAGGCAAGGAAGCAGAGGGTGCATGACAGCCCGAGCGAGGTGGGGAGAGACAGTCCGAAGCAGGCAGACTAACTGGTAGATCTCTTGTGGTGCGATTAGGAAAAATGTATTTTCTTTTGCTATTTCCCCAATACACAAGTGCTAATTTCGCAATAAGAAAATTTACTTAACAAAAATTATTTTCACATTAAACTCTTATGCTCTAGCGATTTCCGTGTATGGACTCACCATGTGGACTAGCAAAACTGGCCCCTGGTCCTATTGAGATTCCATGCGAGGATGGGGGAGGAGTTGGAACAAATGATGCTGGTGATGGGGCTCTCAAAGCCCCACTGGGGGAGCTGGCGGCATGCAGATTTCCTAATAAAGGAAAATAATTATAGATGATCTTGCAGGACACATACTATGTCCTGTCTAAGGGCCCCAAGTTAAGACTCTCTCTACAGACTAACGAAACAAGTAGTAAAGCTCCCAAAAGCAGCACAAAGAAAAACTGGAACCATGTCATTATTGAAAAAGAGAGAGATCGAGTCCATGGGGGCCCGAATTCTAGCTCTTATATTGACTGACTTTTTAAAAAAAAATATCTAGTATACTTTTTTATTTACTCATTCAACACGTAGGCATGAACATCCATTTCATGCCAAGCATTGTTGTAGGCACTGGGGACACAGCAGTTAAGAAGAGACAAAAATGTTTGCCCTCCTGGAGCTTACTTCTAGAAGAATGAGAAAGACAAATACATGTCAGGCTGTGAGAAGTGCTGTGGAGAAAACCAGGGCAAGGTAAGAGGGCTTTATCGTGTAGTGGAGGAGGTGGGTGCTGTTCTATATAGAACAGCCAGAGATCTCTCTAAGAAGGGGCTGTGTGCGCTGAGACATGGAGTGAGGATAAGGCAAGGGGATATCCAGGGAATACGATATCGAAGGCAAACCAAAGAGCAGGGGGAGGCCAGTGTGGCTGGAACAGCATGAGCAAAGGGGGAGACAGGGAAGGGAAGAAGATTAGGTCAGAGAGGTGGGAGGAGGGTCCCAGATCACACAGGGACTTGGAGGCCACTCTAAGGACTTAGGGTTTACCCTGAATGAGATGGGAAACCATTGCAGAGTTTGGAGCAGCAGAACCATGAACGACTGTTCCAGAAGGACCACTCTAGCTGCTGTTGAAACACAGACTAAAGGACAGGGGCAGGAGCGGGGAAACCAGTTAGAGGCTACTGCAATTACCCAGGTCAGAGACTGACTCAGGCAAGGGTGAAGGCAGAGAAGGTGAAAAGTGGTTAGATTCTGGATAAATTCTGAAGATGGAGCTGACAATAAATTTGGTAACTGACTGACTGTGGGTGTGAGGGAAGAGAAGTCCAACACGACTCCTACAGCTCTGGCCCAAGTAGCAGGAAGGAAGAAGCTGCCACTTGCTGAAAAAGGGGGGGGGGGGTCTGTGCGAGGAGCAGCACAGGGTGGGTTGGGAGGTGTTAGGAGTTTAGTTTCAGCCATGCTTGAGTTTCAGAGGCTGACTAGGCATCCACATGGAAATGCTGGACAGAGAACTGGAAAATACAGGACTCGAGTTCGGGGGAGAGGCCTGGATGGAGATATTAAAAAACTGGGAGACGTGAGCTTAAAGCTGGTATTTAGCCACAAGACTAGTATTTTAGGGTTATGAAGTGGGAGACTATGGCTACCAAAACTATGAATGCAACGTTAAAATCCTTGCTACATTACCCTAACTATCCTCAGTATCAGCAGCTTTCAAATTTTCTACTACTAAAGAAATTTTGTATTTTTAATTTTGTATTTTTGCATTTGTATTTTAAGAGAATTTTGTATATTTAATACCTAATGCAATATTAATTCAATATAATATGAATTCGATATTAACATATTTAATTCAATAAATACGTTAATCAACTTAATTAACCTTTAAGTAATATATTTACATATTTAGCTGTGTGATCTGGACAAGTGACTTAACTTCTCCATGCCTCAGGTTTCCTCTGTAAAATGAGGATAATAATAGGACCTATGCCACGGGTTTGCTGGGGGGATTAAATGGGTAAAGTGCTTAGAGCAGGGTTTGGCACACAGTAAGCACTACATACCTATCTGCTACTGTAATTATTTCAAAATAATCATCTCTCCTTCCTTGTATGCAAAACCAGTCTCATCTCACATCCAAGAAACCCCCTCCCATCAGGTTCTGGGACCCTGCTTCCCCCATTTTCCTCCGTGCTCCCCCCAATGCCCCTTCTCAGGCTCCCACACCGTCTACTGCTGGCGCGCCACGGGGACTGAGTTCACCCACCCACTCAGGCTTCGATGACCTTCAGTGACATGACAGTGACTTGCACGTCTTCTCCTGGGGTCCAACCATCTCCTATGAGCAGGGAAGGGATCACCTACCCCAGAAATCTGACACCTGCCCTCCAAGCAGGTTGCTATCAGGGTTGCTATCAGGCTTGCTGCTGAATTCCCAGCACCGTGTGCCATTAGACACGGAGTAAGTGCCTAAGACATACCAATGAAATTTAGTGTTCAGTTAAAAGTAAAAATCTGGCATTCTCCAGCAATTTTTACAGCGCCCTTCATGGGGCCACCAACACGGCCATTTTGTTTGGACACGCAGGCTGTATGTGCACTGGCCGACTCTGAGGGTGGGGCACCGTTCATATATACCGGGCTTCCGCAAACTTCTTCCTGTAAGGCAGCTTTTCTGTTAGGGGTTGTTGCACTGGGAAAGCAGCCACAGACACTACATAAATGGGTGTGGCTGTGTTCCAATGAAACTTTACAGAATCAGGTTGTGGGCAGGACTTGGCGCACAGGCCCTAGAGTGTCCACCTCTGACATAGATCGTGTTGTGACTCTTAGAGCAGTGCCATGAGTCTGGCTCTGGGTGACAACACCTCCACTTGACTGAAACCTTTTCAAGTGCTTCTGAATCATGAACACGGATTTCACAACACTGCCATAATGAATGAACAGTAAATATCCAGCCACAGACTAGCAAAGGAGTTCTCTCTAACGTCTAAGGCTACATGAATAGTGCTGCTCAGTGTGTGTGTGTGTGTGTGTGTGTGTGTGTGTGTCTATTTTGGATCTGGAATTTGAACAAGACAAGGGAGTAAGTCATATCTTACCTGGAGACTGTGTGTGCATCATAGAGGGAGACTGGTTAACTGTGCTGTGGTAAGATGTAGGGGGTGAAGTAAGAGGGTAAGCGCCGGATGACCCTGGCTGCTTTGGAAATGGCTGAAAAGAAGAAAATACATGTTGGTAAAATGGCCAACCACATAGAGTATGGGAGTGTGGCTTTCCCCAATAAAGAGCTACAGTGTTAACATTTATACATGTCACTGGTTACCAAACAGGAAATGTGAGGTACGAAAATGCCCAAAACACATTATCAATAATGCAAGTTTCTAAAAACTCTGACTTTTAAGATGTTTTAAAAGTAGCAACATTCTCATTCCTGACCCTGCGGTCCCATTGCTTATATCCTTCAAGATGTCTTTTGCTCATTTTATCTACCATATCACTGACTTATTTATATTATTTACCTACCATGTCATTGATTCTAAGATAATTTTCTCCCATATTTTAACATTTCTGAAATCAGGATGTGTCTTCCAATTCATGGCACGTCACAGTTTAACCGACAGTGTTGTTTGGGGCAGTACATAACACCAGTGCGCCTTACACTTGGTGGAGTTTTAGTCAGTGAAATACGGTAGTTTAACCTGACCTCTACTCACTCACCTTTACCTTCATCTCCAGTAATGAAAATCCTAGCACAATGTAATCCTTCCCAGTCTACTTTTTAAAGTTGAGGTATGAATCACATATAGTGAAGTACACAAATCTTAAATGTATAGTCTGATGCCTCTTTTTAACAATGTAACTGCCACACAGATCAAGATGCTGAAGGACGTTACCAGAACCCCAGACGCCTCCCTCATCCACCTTCCAAGTCTTTATCGCCCCCCTGAAGGTAAGCAATACTCTGACTTCCATCACTCAAGCTTGGTTTTGCCTGTTTTTGCTTCTCACATAAATACTGAATGTACTCATTAGTGTCTGGCTTCTTTTGTTCAACGTTATGTCAATGAAATCCATCATGTTGTTGCATGTAGCAATAGTTTATTTTTTCATTTCTGTGAAGTATTCTACCGTATGAATATACCCCAATTTACTCAGTCATTTTACTGCTGCTGGATATTTGGGTTGTTTACATTTTTTGGATAATGTTGCTATGAACATTCTTGTGTTTTTTTGGCTGCATCTCTGTTGTGTATATACCTAAGGTAGAACTGTGAACTCAGAGTCATGCATAATGTTCAGCTTCAACACCCTAGAATACTGCTAAGCACCACTGCAAGGCAGCTGTACCATTTTACAAACCTCACAATAGTAAGGGAGAGTTTCAGTTGGTCCTAATACCAAATGTTGGCAAGGATTATCAATTTTTTTTCTTAAAGCCATTTTTGTGGGTATGGGCTATTATCTCACTGTGATTTTAATGTGTATTTCTGTGATGCCAGATGACGCTGTTCACCTTTTCTGTGTTTAGACATAAACACATTTAGACATCCTCTTCTGTGACCACGTGGATGATCACGTGACAATATTTTAAGTGCACGAGTCTGAGGTTAATGCTACTTCTGGTACTTTTCATTTCCCATCACTGGAAGCCTCCTCCTCATCTCCCTCTGCCACTGTTTCTTCATATGGATTTCTTGGGCATCTTGGACCCACCAAGGATCTCCTTGCCTTTCAACAAAGAATCCCAGACATCTGTAGAACCTGTTAAGTTACACAAATGTGATACTGTTTGGAATTTCAGCTAGACATCACCTGTTGCTGGGGTGGTGGCTGGAGCTGTGAGATTAAAGAATCCATCATATCTCCTCCAATGGGAGAAGGGGGATTATCGTCCTCATTTACAGACCTTCTCCGAGCATCCTGATTGCTGTCAACAAACATATTCAGGAATGTCTGTGGATATAAAAAGGTAAAATTTAGATTATTTTACCTAACTTTAGTCAGATATTCTTAATTATTTAGAATATGTTAACAGAAACAAACATATGTCCGTCTCTGAAATGTAAGTTTGACAGATGGTCACTATTGTTAGGTTAACCTAGAAGAGACAGTGATCATTTTGAAGGAAGGGGGGAAATTGAGGAAAATGGTTAACTACAACAATAAAAACAACATCTAAGTTAAAATGTATTATGTGAGCAGAAAGTTGAAGAAAGAAGTACACCCTGGCACCTTTCAATGCCAGGTCAAAATATTTTCTTATTAATTTCTGAATCAGAAATGGGGAAAAGAATAAAGAGTTGCATGGTAGGCATAAAAGTAACTTCAGTGACTTGGAAAATTTCCTATTCAGTCAGAGTGCTCACTTTTTAAGCCAGAAAATAGGAAAGAGGAAAATTGAATAAAGAAACTAAGCTATCTTTTCCCTTTTTATGTGACTTAATCTTGAACCATCAAGAGTGGGACAAGTCTTGTTTTACAGGGTATGTTATCAAAAATTAAGCAAGACGACCAGAATTTGTGCTCAAGCAGATTCTCTTTCTTTTAATATACTCCACTCTCTTAAAAAATATAGATTATAAGCTTATCAGAATTACTAAAAAGCTTTTAAAGGTCTGACTTCCAATTAAAGATGATAGCTACACAACACACATTTCATCCTCTCCCAACACCCCACTGAAAGTCCTAAAAAATTTTCTTTAGGCAATAAGCCACAAAGACAAAAAGAATAGAAGAGGAAAATAGCAAGAAATTCTGAGAGGCTGCAGAGCAGATGGCTGAGTGGTAAACTATCTGATGTGAGGATGCTGTATCCTAAGCAAGCGGTGGGGAAAGCCAAGAAGCAAAGCTATTTCCATCCAGATCCCCAAGATACATAGAAACTGGCAGCACCAGATACCTCTGGAAATGGGGATGAAAGTGAGACTAAAAGCAGAAGGACCAAGTGAAAGTCTCTTGAAGAGACAGTGAAACCCTCCCAGAGCCTCTGTCACTCCCACTGAGTTAGGCTGACCGCTACCACCTTGGTGGAGGGTCTCTGATTTGGGGGATTCTAGAAATCAGTTGAGAGAAGTGGTACCATAGTAAAAATGAAGATTAAAATTTACATTCTGAATGCTGAGTTTCCTTCTCTTATGTAACTGGCCCAAAACTGGGAGCCAGATGATGTACAGTATCTATGCAGTCTTGATACTCTTCTCTGGGCACTCACACCAGCCCAACAAAAAGACCTAAAGGTACTGACATTGGGAGTTACCCAATGAAATGGCCCAAGCAGATCATCCTGCAGTGAAGAGCACAACAAGTCTCACTTTTCAACAAAAGCAGAGTTAAGAAACACTTAATATATGAAGAAAAATACTAATATGAAAGAGATGAAAACAAAAAAAGGTGGATGAAATAGAGATTATGTAGGAAGAAAAGAGGTTAAGAGAAGATAATGTAGCCATATAGAATATGATGTCATAAAATGAACATTCAGAAACAAAAATGCTCTCAGAAATTTTTTTTTAAGATGGCACCCCCTCAAAAAAACCCCAAAACTTGATGGAAATGAAAAATAGAAGGACTGGAAGGAAAAAGATGAGGAAATCTCCCAGAAACAAAGAAATAAAAAACAGAAAAGATAAGAAAATTAGAGGATAAGTCCAGGATAACCAACATCAGAATAGTAGGGGTACCAACAAGAGCTAACAGAGAATGCAAAGGGGAAGACTAGAGAAACAATGCAAGGAAATTTCCCAGAGCGAAAGGATGTAAGTTTCCAGACTGAAAGAGTCCACTTAGTCACATAAGGTTCAAGGACAGGAACAGGACTGAATGTCTCAATGGTCACAATGAAGCTAGAGGACGATGGAGCAATCAATGCCTTCAAAATTCTTACAATGATTGCAACCTAGAATTCTACACCTAGCCGCTCTCTCAATTAGATGAGGGTAAACTAAAGACGCTTTCAGACATACAAGGTCTCAAATTAACCTCCCACGTACCTTCTCCCAGGAAGCTACGTAGAAAGTATTCCACCAAAACAAGTAAACCAAGAACAAGATGTGGGGCCCAAGCCACAGGGCACACAACACCATTCTTCTGCAGATTTCTACACTAAAACTGGGCAAAAGGTCTGGAGGACGGTGGAAGAGATTTCTTCAAGATGAAACTGGTAAGGTGTCTGATGCATGAACATACTGAAGGGAGAGTTACATATATGGGAGAGACTTTAAGGCTGAGTTACTGGTAAGTATAGAGAGAGCTAAGGAAAAAAAAGTTAGTAATTCCCAGGAAAATAAAATGTTGAGCAAGACACAAAAAGTAATTACAGGAAGCTTGGTAGAATAGTATTATATATTCATGATAATGTGAACACTGAAAAATCATCTCATCACAATGGCTACCTAACCATATTGCGAGGTTGCAGGAAAGGGAGAAGGCATCTGTACTGAGAGCGGCCTGGAAAGGGGAGGAGGCATATAAGAGAGAATTTAAAAAGAATTAAGTCCCCATCTTCCATTGTGAGAAGCAGATACTGCCCTCAACTAAGAAGTCCAACAAACAGCAATGAAAGCTAGCTATTTAGAGGTAAGGATGTAAATACCAAGAGAATGAGCGATGTAAGGGTTGAAAACAGAGCAGAAAAAGGGCAAGTGTAGAACTAATTTTCCAAACAAGCCTTTTGGAACTATTTGACTCTAAACTGTAATAACATATAATTGAGCTATCACACCAAAATCTCCAGGGCTTGTGACCCAGGACCCTACATTTTAAAAAAGTATTATAGTTGAACTAATGATCAAACCTTCTCAATATTTAGTGATAAAGACTACTTTTAAAGTTTCTTGAAACTCCCAATAGCAAATAGCACTCTCTTCAGTATCTTCCGCCTTATCCATTTATGTGGTAAGGAAATAAAAGAAAGGACATTTTTTCATCTCATACACATCGGCACAGCACTTTATTAGGACTTCCAGCTCCTTCAGAATGAAGTTGCAGAGATGATGAAGTAACACGGCTACTTATTACATTTAAACAGGAATTTGTTGCTTCCCCCCATTATTTCCCCCTCGAAGGAACTGTTCTCAAGATCATATTTATGTTTACTAATGCTGTAACACTAAAGTCTGTTACCTTGAGTCCTGGTGCAGGATAAAAACCTTCAACTAACTTGCTGTTATCAAAAAGACTATAGGCCCCGTCCCGGATGGCCACAACGCCCCGGCTCCGGCAGTATATGTCAATGCAGTACATATTCCTGAAGGCCAGTCTGATGTGGGTGGACGACTGCGGCAGGATGGAGAAGCACTGGTAGGCAGTGTTGGTTCTCTGGGTCAAGCCCAACATCGGCACAGTGGGCAGCTTGTTGATGGCATTCAATGGAGCCTGAGTATCAAACAATACCTACAAGGAACAAACGCAGTGTCAGCAGCCAATTTCTGTGCAAATGCTAAAATCTCAGAATTTTCAAGGTATAATCACCACAAATTAGAGTGTCCTTCTGGCATTCTTCATAAAATCTTCTGTCATTGAAGACAAGTTAAGGCCACATGATTTTTTGAGGAGTTTTACATCAGACACTAACATTCAATCTTATTTTTAAACGTAAAACAAACTTAATTACCTGTAATAACTGAACCACATTTGGTGTTTTATTGAACATTTCTTGAAGCTGATGGAGAATGGTATTGTGACAGTTACTGCATCCCGAGTTTGGACCAACAGTTCCCAAAGAAATGTGAAATTTCTGATGTATGGAATTCCATTGGATACTAATCTAAATCAAAGAGATTACACGTTGCAGAAAATAAGAAAGGAAAAGATTCAAGCAGAAGGAAAAATCATGTTTAAACAGTAAGGCAAAATGCCAAAGATCTAAATGAGGTCTTTTTTGAAAGCAACTCATAAGACTCTAAACTCTAGACGTGCTGTCACTAAGGACCAGTATATTCGCTGAGCATGTGTGTATTAGACAGCCCACTTCTACTAAATAAAACAGAAAGAGAAGGTGCTAAAGAAAAACAAATTTGACTCAAATCATCAGTTTCTTGTTTTTCAATTTTTTCTTGAACTGAGGAAGAGTCACCCTCTTTAGGTGAGCACCATCACAGAGGGAAAAGAAGCGAGCCCAACACAGACGTCACCTTCAGTTAACAGATTTTAAAACACTCAAGTAATTTCAGGTATTACTTTATGTGGAAGAGTCCAGAAAAAAGCCAGCTGGCTGAATTTACATATTAAATTTCTAGGACTTTACATGTGAAGTGGGGAAAAAAATAAGGAACTATAGATTATGGGGAATACCTTCAAGATTAAGATAGGATCAAACAACGTTAATAATCCTGTGACTAAAAGCAGACATACCATATTGTTCAAGACCATTCATACATAATCTTCATTATAATAATCACTCTGCTAAGCAGATTTGAAATCAGTGAAGGAAAAAATACAGACACCAAAAGCACATTACCTTGTCCAAAACTCTTCAAGAATACATACACCAAAGAGGGCAGAATTTTTGTTTTCAATTTTAAAGAGTTAATAAGCATCATAGTATACTATATTTACATCAATAAAATATTTAAAAATTACCATTTTATCCTTAATTTTTACTTGAGCCCTCAATTATTTCAAGAAAGTTTTCACGATTTTTGAATTCTTATTTTTTAAAAAAATGTATGAGAGGAACTTCAGTTTTAATTAATTCACAGACTTACTGAGCTTCCCTTGGTGGTTCCATAACACAAGATAAGCTTTCGGTAATTATAAACACGAACTTCTGAGAAAATGTTTAGATGCGTGGGTATGTCTAAACAGGAAGAAAGCAAAAAGGAATTTAAGATTATGCATGAAAAATTTAAAAATATATATTTAAAAAGAGGGCATCTTGGTAATATTATATGCCTAGATAGAAAAGTCTCTCTCTATATATCTTAATTTTAAAAAAAAGGAGGAAGCAAAAAAGACAGCACAGCATAAACAGATAGTAGGCTTCCATTTCCATTCCTACAAAAGGGCAGGGGTGGAGATGCCCTGAAGCAGTACAGCGCAGGGGTTATTAGGGAGTTCCAATTCCCTTCCAATGTCCTTCATGAGCTACGTAAACCTCAGCAAGCTTCTTATGTCTCTATGATTTGTTTTTCTTCATTTGTAAAATGAGGAATAATAAATTACCGACCTCACAGGGTGATTGTGAGGACTGAATGGGTTAATGCCAGTAAACTATTTACTACATTGGTATGGCACATAGTAAACTCTCCGTAAGTACTAGTACTATAACCTGGCACACCTGTGTGTGAACATTGCTGAATGCATAAGAAACCTAACAGTGGTTGTCTCGTGGGGAAGGAAATTTAAGTCTGAGCTAAAAGGGAAACTTACTTTTCATTAGATAAACTTATGAATTCTTAATTTTTATTTTTTTACAATGTGCATGTTTTAATTCTTCAGTTAAAAAAGGTGTTGGGGTGTGGGGGGGATGCCTTTTTCCCCCCAAAAAGGAAAATTATCACTTGTACCTGGTAGAGAACGTGCAAATTCCAACACACACTCATATAATCGTGCAATGCTATTCCAGTCATTAAGGAACATTTCAACCACTTTTCTACCACCAACGGGTTCAGACAACAGGTTTTCATATGTCAGATAAACATGCCGGGATGGTCCTACAGGATTAAATGAGAAGATTAACAGTAATCAATACTGAAAGAAAAAAATCCAGAAATATGCAAAGACAAAGTGTGTGAAGGATCTTACCTTGCTCCCTGGTAGAAGTACCGTTAAGTGGACAATTTGCAAACACTAACTCTGCCACCCATGTGCGGTTATTTCTACCTTGTAATCGGAAAGTGCAATCGAGCAGAGAGCGGTCCAGAGCCTTTTGGGTTTCCTCAGTTACTCCCTTACAGGGAGGAATTCTGGTGATGAAAGATAGCATATGAAGTGGACTTCATATCATAGAAAGACAAAAACACAATTTACACAATGACAGGCAGGGTATCATATTAGAACTTTGGTTCAAGCTCCACTACTGGGCACCTTCTGCAAGAGAAGGAAGCAATTCATAGAATTCACAGCAATTAATAGCATTTAACTCACTCCCATTCATAACAACATGGATTAGGACACTCATTTTAACAAAGTGATTTGCCTTCATCCTTAATCTTGTTGTTAGAGAAGACCAAAATTCTTCAGAATGAAAATCAAAGATACTGGCTTTCTATGAAATCTACCCAGCACATCCTGAAGGAAAAGCTAAGGGGAACAAAAATACTTGTAAAATCACTCTGAAGACAGGATGATACAGTGGAAAGAACAGGGGCTTTGGATGGTCAGGGACGTGCATTCTAATTCTGACTCAGCCACATTTAACCTCTCTGAATTTCAGTTTCCCAACTATAAAATGGAGATAAATAATTACCTAATGGGTCACTGATTGTAAAACATGACAAAACATACATATGTAAAGTGCTTATGGTGGCTGATACAGCAGGTATTCATATGTTAAGTTTCTCCTTGCAGTAAAACCAAGTCTTGATCACTGACTACCGTAACAAAATTTCAGGTTCATTATCCGCCCCTGCCTTCCCCTCCTCCTCTGTACAGGTAACTCATTGTGATGGAGCTTTACATGTATCAACTCATTTAACACAGACATTGTCACTTATATATACCACATGTATAAGAGGAATGTATTAGCTTTGGTGTCTTATAATACTCAACTGTTTTCTTCTTTCAGCTTTAGGAACTATCTTAATTTGTCATAAAACATTATGGGGGAATATATTTTAGCTTTTTTTTTCAGTAACAGATGAAACAATGAGATAATATATTATTTAATTACACATTATCCTTTAACTCATGGGGAAGGTGGGTTAATTCTCATACTTGGTATAATGATTTTCAAAATCTAAGGCAAAAAAACAATAAATAGAACTAGAAATATGGAATTTTGGTTTAGGCTTCTTATTCGGAATACAATACCCAGAACAGCGTTTCTCAATGTTGGCAATATTGACATTCTGGGCTGGATAATCCTTTTCTGTTGTTGTTAATTGAAGTATAGTTGGATAATTCTTTGTTGCAGGGGCTGTCCTGTGCAGCCCTGGCCTCTATCTACCAGATGCCAGTAGCACCTCCCAGCCCCTCTTCTCAGTTAATGATAACCAAAAATGTCTCCAAACATTGCTAAATGTTCCCTGGCGGGGAAAACTGCCCTGAGGTTCAAAACCGCCAACCTAGAATAAACAATTTAAGAGAGTACAAAAGAGACAAAGATTGCGTGTAGTAAAAAATAAAATCTGTAGAAGTGGGAGGAAAGCTATACAGGTTGCATAAAAACAGAATTAATGCAGTGCTAAAATTTTCTCAATTAATTAAAAATTCTACCACAGCTCATCTTAAATGTACAGGCTTTTTAAAAGTTTTTTTCAAAAGTTAATCTTTCATACTACATACTTGTTATCACTCACTACCAGAAAGATTCTGTCCAATGTTACTTGGGGTAGTTACTATAGAAATTGCATACATTGCACGTATGTTTTCAACTTCGTAGGTATAATGAGGACTTTTGCTTGCCCTTACCCCTCAAAACGTAACCCTAACCCCCATGGGAGTTAGAAAGCAGCCAACTCAGATTTTTAAATCTTCATTTTGAAAAGAGAAATGCAATACATTATCTTCTTTTCATGTAAAATAGGTGTTTCATGAAATTCATTTGGTTAGAAAATGAACACACAGAAGTCAGCATGTTTTCAAGTGGGAACTAAGGTAGGAGGAATACTCCTTCCAATTTATGTTCTCAAGGACAACGTGACCCTGAAAATGTATTCTCTGTCATTTTTGTAACCTGTCATACAGATATAACTGGCTTTATTTCAAGGAACCTGTAAAATATTTACTTGCTTTTAAGGTTATACATGTAACAAAGAGAATAAAAATAACAGTAACTTTAAACCTCCCAGTATGATCACGTGAGGAGGAAAAGAAAAACAGCTTCCTCAAAAGGAAAGCTGACAAAATTGTTATAAATTCAAAATACTGCAAAATACTTTTATATTCGCCAAAAATTAAGAACCAATGAAGACGTTTCCTGGACAATGGATTTACTGAATCTGAAAATTTCTACCCATTCAAAAAAGTTTTTCCATCTAAACACCTGCTCCTGACTGTTTTTTCTCCTGTAATTCTGAGTATTGAACAAATTTAGGAACTAGGCTTTGCTCTTTTAGGGCAGATATGTGTCAGCACTGCTCCTTCTCGGCCATCATGTGCTGTGTGTCAGTTTCGTTCTGAGGGATTTTCCAAACATCAGCAACCACATTATGTCTCCATGGGGCAAAAGTGGGGAGGAGCATCACTGAAAGTGCTAGTAAAAGCAGTGCAACTGCGCCTACAAGTGGAGCGGGTTGTATATAGGCTGCACGTGCCTATGCAGAGGGACAGAGTCGCACAACTGACACAAGCCGAGTCACACAACCCGGAAAAAAAGAGCTGTGCCTGTGTGTAATTTGCATAAGCTACAAGAGGCAAAGAAACACAACGGACAAGATAAAAAAAACACTGTGGGTGTGGCTAGAGGAGCGGCAGCACTGCTCATTCCTGTAATGTTAGTCCAGGAGAGGGTGGAGAGTTTGCTCTCCGGGCACTGTGAGCATGCTGCTCTTGAGACCGTGTCATTTGTGCTGTGGGGTCAAGGCTATCAAGGCTCCCCTGAGTCTGCACAAGGCAATAGGTCCACGAACCACAGCAGTCTAAGGTGCTTACCATGATATTTTCAGAGATACAGCAAGGAGGCCTGCTCAACAGATTTTCAAGGAGGTACGTTGAACAAGAACATATTTTTAGCAAAGAGGAGAAAGATGTGCTCAATTTTAAAGCTTTAAATATCAACTCATACCCCTATTTAATATGAATATATCTAGGATGAAAAGCCTAAGAGGAAAGTTTCTGAAGATTAAGTGTATGAGAGCAATTACATACTAATTAGATCTATACCAGATTTTAATTTAATAAAATCATATTTAAACATTTATTATTTTTTCCTTCTTTATTTCTATGAAGAAAATATCCCCAATAATGGGACAGCATGTACCAGACAAACATATCTTTAATTTATCTATTTCTATATATTTTCTTTTTAAGTTTTAAATAAAGAAAATAGCTGGATATAGTAAAGACTTTTTGAAAAAGTATTATAAAATGAAGCTAAAAAATATGAAATGTTTCCTTCCTAGATAAGGACTATTACGAGTTCTCTTGACTTCAAGAAGGGGACTAAAATTTCTTTCGTAAAAATGCTGAGAGCAAGATATTTTAAGATTCTTGCAAAATGTGAAAAATATAACTAAAAGAATAGAACACAAATATTATCATCATCTACTTATCTGCAGTCGTCAAGAAGAGTGAAAAGACAAAAACCCCTGTATTTTAGGCAGAAGTAATTCAAAACCAAAGGCAAAGAAATTAAAAGTATTACATTTTCCTTTTGATTTTAGTCTAAGACCAGCTCCCTCCCTGGAAGACTTTTTGTAGACACACGTTAAGACAGCCGGGCAGGGAAGCTATTCCAGTTCTTCAACTCTTTATCTAAAGTGAGCACCAGGACACACGGGGGAGTGTACATTATCTGCTGGCCCTTCCTATCTTCCACGGGACAAACTGATTCCCAAGTAACAAAAATTAAAGCCCCACTGGCTCAAACCGCAGAGCTGCCATGTCTTGGCAGACAGAGGAATTCAATAAATAAAAACTGCTTCTATGATTTACATTATTAAGCAACATCTAAGAAATGTTACAAATACAAGAAAGAAGGAAGGAAGGAAGGAAGGAAGGAAGGAAGGAAAGGAAGGAAAGGAAGGAAGGAAGGAAGGAAGGAAGGAAGGAAGGAAGGAAGGAAGGAAGGAAGGAAGGAAGGAAGGAAGGAAGGAAGAAAGGAAGAAAGGAAGAAAGGAAGAAAGGAAGAAAGGAAGAAAGGAAGAAAGGAAGAAAGGAAGAAAGGAAGAAAGGAAGAAAGGAAGAAAGGAAGAAAGGAAGAAAGAAAGAAAGAAAGAAAGAAAGAAAGAAAGAAAGAAAAACTGCTTTCTGCACCAAAAAGGTTGATCTCTTAAACGGCATTCTAGCTTTGCAAGTCCATCCTGGTCACCTTATAAAGCACATACACTCTGTGTTAGTTTTCCCACTAAGCATCCTTTGGCTCCCTGTCCTCTACCCTTTCAGAACCAAGCCCTCTGCTCATCTCCCTCTGTGTACTCTTTCCTGGTGATCTAAGTTACTATCCCAGCTCAATTACTTTTACCTTGGTAATGACTCATCAACTTCTCCTGTCCAGACCTGTCATCTGAACTTGAGACACATCCCTGCCTGCCCAAAGGGATGCCTAGGCACCTCAAACTTCACAAAGCCCCTTCTGACTCACATCTTCAGTCACTTATTTCAGCAAACACCACAATCATCCATCACTTGCCCAAGATAAAACTAAGTCACCTTTGCCGCCTTCTCTTTTTTCCCATCTTTAGTATCAATCTAATTACCAACCCTTGCAGACTTCATCCCCTAAGTCCTTATGGAACCTTCCCTGGTCCATGCTACCAACAACTCTGATGTGAACCATTTCAGCAACTGGTTTCGCTGCTTCAGTCTTGTTCCCCTCCAATTTATTCTCCACACTGCTATCCATGAATTTTCAAAAACACCTATCTAATGGTGTCAGTTTCTGCTTAAAATCATCCATTAGGATAAAGTCTAGATTCCTTAAGGACACTTATAAAAGCCCTACAGGATCTGACCCAGTCCTGCTACATCTCCAGGCTCATCTCTCCCAACTCCAGCCATGCCCAACTGCTTTCAGTGCCAGGATGCTGAGGTTTCTCTTACCTCTAAGCCTTCATTTTAGCAGTTATCCCTTCCAGTTAGGGGCACCCACTCCCACCCTAGCTCCCTTTCCTCTGGCTGGTAATTCTCACCTCTACTTTGGCTTATGTACAACTAGTATTTCCCTGGGGATACCACTCCTGACTTCCAAACTAGCCCAGATCCCCCTGCCATGTGAACCCACAGCATCCTGAAGGGCCCTATCAGAATTCAAGCTGGACACATATTCACACTCAGTAAACATCTGCTGAATGAATGAAAGAAAGCCAGAAGAAAGACATCCTAAAATACCAAGTGGTGCTGGAGCTCCATCCTGCAGGTGAGAGAGAATCCTCCCCCAGACAGTAGTAATTCTATGCAGAAATCTGTGACATCCATAGGTTCTGAACTCTGCCTTATACTGACTCACAGAAGGAGAGGAGCAGCACTACAGTGTGGCTGCAGCGTGTGGCACCAAATGAGACACATGACAGGGACTTACTTCAATAAGCGAATTGCGTGGCTAAAGCCATCACCTTCCATTTGTACTCCTTGATGTGGAATCTCCAGATTGGACAACTGGAAAGAGAAAAGCACAGTTCTATCAGACCACCAGCTTTACAAAGTAAACTACCTTTTCTCAGTACTACTGTCTCTATTCTCGAGGAATCTGCTCTAGGGTCACTCTGTCCCAGAGTGACAACATATTAGGCATGAGCACTGTTCCCCATCATTTGATTTCCTGGGAAACTATATAAAGTCCAGTGAAATTCAGACGACCTAGAGCTTCTAGTTAAAAAAACACCTTCAATAAAATGAAAAGAAGAAAAAAACACCTCCATAGGTGGCAAATCTTCAAAATTCAGGAGATTATTAGATCTAATTTTTGCAGCAAGCCAAAAGTAATCCAGAATCAATTCTGGTGGTTCCAAATGATACAACTGTAAAATAATACTGGTTTTCTTGTGTGATTCAATTATGTTTGTGCAAAACAAAGTTTGAGGCATAGCCACATCTCATTTTTTAATTACAAACAATATTTTTCAGTTTATAATTTCTCTGGAATACATTTTTATTTTTAACAAACTATTTCCTCTGTGAAACCCAAGAAGAAAAGATTTCCAATTTATGCATTCACCCAGTGAGATATCTCTCCCAATTAGAGGATTCAGAAAATGAGTTAAAAAGGATGGTGCCTGAGACTCTGTCAGTTCAACTATAGGTTATGTATGTGTGCCCAAAAGTCATCTGACCTAGCAAAGAAACGACTGCCTTCAGCAGATATTCCCAGGTCTTCTCTGACAGACTATTTATATCCACCTTGTTCCAGAAAGGATTTAAGGCAGCCCTAAGTATTTGACTGAGTCTTGCTCTTTGGACCCGGGAAAAGCAGCGGTTTAGAAAAATAGCTGCTGACCAAATAGGCAGTCGGGGTTCAGATTCCAAAGGAAGCAAAGTGTGGGAGGGCTCAAAAACATGCCTCTGTTCTATGGATCAGAAACATAAACATTCCTGGTGAGATTAGATTTAGTTTAGTTACTCACATCTCAGTATAAACTACCTGAAGTCAGAAAATGTCTTTTTCATTGACAGGAGAAAAAGTAAGTTCTTAAGAGCTTGACTGAGTTCAGTGGAGTTGACTGTAACATGGCCTATGTGTGCGCTCCTATGTGCACAAGAACAGAAAAGCGGGCAGAAGGGCAGAGAGGCCATATGTCTATGGGTGTCTATGTGGGCACTACAAAGACACAAGTTTTTATGATTTCTAGCCTGTGGGTAGTGGGGAAGAGAGCACACAATGAACAAGGCATTACACTGTCACTGGGTATCATGCAGCCTCCCTTCCTACCGCATGGGAATCACTGAATGGCATTTACATAATCAACCTACATGGCACAAAGAAAAAGCCCAAGAACACACTCAAGTGGATAGGAAGCAGGGGCACTGTACAGTTTAGGAGCTACGGCCAGTTCCCAGACAAGAGGTCATCCATCAAGCTCATAGTTCTAGGAGCTAGGACATCGAGGACATGAGTTTCCATTTTAGGTGCCTATTTCTGGGCTTGGTTTTCTGGGCTGCTGTTGCGCCTCACAATTTCATACTTTAACCTCCGCCTCCGGATCCCAAAGCCCTATAAGGCAGGGATTGGCATACAACAGCTCATGGGCCAAATTCAGCCATTGCCGGTTTTGGTAAATACAGTTTTATTGGAACATAGCCACATTCATTTGTTTAAATATCAACTATGGCTGGTTCACACTGCAACAGCAGATCTGAACAGCTATAATAAGAGCCTATATGACCCACAAAGCCTAAAATATTTACCATCTGGCCCTTTACAGAAAATGTTTGCTGATCCCTGTTCTAAAGCATCAAAGTATTTTCAACAAGTCTTCCCAAGCTCAACTGAAATAATCCATGTCCACGTTTCCACGTCTCTTTTTCACTCCCAATAACTTACAGAAGGGAGGAGTCTTACAAAAAGTAAAACTCTAAACTACAGGGAAATCATTACTTTTAAGGGTTGAAAATCCTTGGCCAAAGCCCTTTTTGGAAATATAAAAACACAGGTTCTGTTACCTCCCTTTACTTTCTCGCTTGGGGATCATGCTAGATTATCACAACTGTGTATTCCTAAATGATATTCGTTCTGCGTAAGTCTACTGGTTCTTCCATGGGAATAAAGCAAAAATTTAACATTCTTTCTGACCTGCTTCTCAGAAAGGAACCCAATTTTATTAGTATATAAGCAATATGTTCGGCTTCACCCACTGAAAAACGAGCCGCCCCTTTATCAACTGACCAACTCTAAAAGTGTTAAATAATGCTCCTACTAAGAGGTACACAAGTAAAGTGTTAAAAAAAAAAAAAAGGACAACTTTTGAGAATTAACTGGGAAGAATTTACTTTCCATTTCCATAAAGACCACAGTTTGGAATCAGAGAGATGAAATAATTTAAGTCATGCTTTACATGTATACTATGAGATGCTGTGATTTCAACCCCACCCCTCCCAAAATAAACAAGATCACAGCCGTCTGGTTCTCCCAATGAAATCCATGTAGCTTTGGCAAGGCAATTAAAAAATTACTCTTTGAGTACCCAAAATTGTTCCAAAAAATTACCTCCATCCGAAGTCCTACAAATGGCATATTTGTATCACACATAGCGACAAAATGAGCTAGAACTTTATTGAAGGCACACATTTCTCCTGATCGTTTGGTTTTCTTGGGTTCAACTGGACACATGTCATCAGACAACTAGAATTTAAGTAAAGAACACAAGTGGGTAAAAAAGTATGTGTGTAATTAGTTAAGGCAGTTGGACTACTATAACAAAAGTCAAAGTTAACCAAAACAGATGTTAATTCAGTCAACAAATATTTACTGAGCAAATACTTACCTAAATACTGGAAATTTAGTAGTAAATATTATGTATTTACCAAGCTGCCTTGTGGAAAATGGTGCATAATTATTAATTGAGAAGCATCTTCAAGAAAATGTAGACATTTGTTACCTAAACCTTGTAGCTGCCCAGACTCTTAAAAACCATACCTAACTTCTTTCCCATATTAAAAATGGTTAAGGAACACAGCAAAGTTAATACCCACGAATCTTGTGCTCATTTCTATCTGTGGTCATACCTTGCGCTTGGTACCGGATCTAGGCTGTTTCCCAGATTTTGTACGATAAACTGATTCCTGGATGTTTTCCTTGAACTGCTGCAGCAGGAGGGCCATGACAGGGCTGTCTTCACGATCTGCAGCATTCACAGACATGAAGTAGTACTTGTAGGACAGCTGTGTGGGTTTATTGGGAACCTCCAACATCTCCACAACCTAAAAAGGCCCAAGTCAGAAATGAGACTCAGATACAATAAGTGTTGGATATTTTCCTGCTTATATCAAGCAGGGCTCAGAATTTTAAATCTAAAGCAAATGACTTTTCCTTTAAACAAGGACAAATCAGTCATGATCTCAAAAAAAGCACTGCAATTAAATATGTCATCTGTTTTCTAAAAAATAGGTCAGACTAAAGAGCAATGATAAAAGTAATTTAATTAAACTAACAGCATTAGGTGTTCTTGATAGTCATACTTTAGCTTATAAACTGAAAATATTTTCTACCTATGTCCAGGGGGTCTGCTAGATTTTCTAGAATGACATCTATTTCAAACTGCCCTGCTGTCTCCCTTATCCATTAAACACCCTAAGCATTCCACTATCATGGCAGAGAAAAATGACAACTGCCTCTCATACTTGGAAGCACACAAAGATCAACCTTGATTTTTCAACCGAAATACACGGTCACTGTGAGGATGAGGGTAACAACATCAGGAGTAGTTAACACTGATCTAGAGCTTACTGTGTGCCAGGTACTGTCCTAAGTACTTGACAGATGTTAACACATTTAATTCTCCTAACAACTCGATGAAGTAGAGATTCTTATCTTCATTTTTCTGATGAGGAAACTGAGGCACAAAAAAGTTAGGTTAATTGCCCAAGGTCTCAGAGGTAAGAAGAGATAGACTCGTGCTTTGATCCTAGACATCTGGCTCCAGAGGCCTTGCTCTTACTACACCAGCTTACTATTTCCAAGGTCTACCTAAAATTTAAGAAAAGTCCCCTAAATACTTTAATGAGAAAAATAAACACCATTGGGCAAAGCCCTTAACCAACACACACCTTTCTGTCTCTCTTCCTTCCTCCCCTCTCCCTCAACTCCCTCTCCCCACATTCTCTTCAGGAAATTGGCCAACAGCTAAGCATCGCCGAGGCACCTGAGGAAATCGAAGAATTAAAAGTAAAATGGAACTTCACCAAAGAAGACACATGGATGGCAGATCAACACATGAAAAGAAATTCAACATCATCAGCCACCAGGGCAGCATAAATCAAGACTACAATAAGATACCACTACGTATCTATCAGAATGGCTAACTTTTTTTTTTTTTAATCGCAATACTAAGAGCTGATAAGAATGCAGAGCAAATGGAACTCTCATATACTGCTGGCAGGAATGCAAAATGGTCTGGCCACTTTGGAAAACAGCTTGGCAGTTTCTTATAAAGCTGAACATACACTTAAGTGTATGATCCAACAATCCCACTCTTACTTATCCAAAAGAAATGGAAATTTAAGTTCACAAAACAATCTATTTGCAAATGCTTATAGCAGCTTTATTCACAACTGCCCCAAAATGGAAACAACCAAGATGTCCTTCAATGGGACACTGGTTAAACAAACTGTGATACATCCATACCAAGGAACACTACTCAGCAATAAAAAAAAGATCTATTATATACACAATGATATGGATGAAAATCAAAGGCATTATACTGAGTGAAAGAAACTAGACTGGAAGACCAAACTAGAGAGACAGAAAGCAGGTCAGTGGTCACTAGATGAGAATGGGGTGAGGGTTTGATTATAGATGGGCAGCATGAGGGGACTCTGGGGGGTGATGGATCTGTTCTCTGTCCTGTTGAGATGGAGATTACAAAACCATATGCATTTATTAAATCTCAGACACAAAAAAGTCTGAATTTTTACTGTATATAAATTATATCTTAATAAAGCTGGCAAAAGTAAAATAGTAGAAAGACATTTAAAGGTAGTAAGGCTTTAGAAGATTCTGTTCTTAATGTCCACGGCAGTTTTTTCCACTATTATGAATCTATCATCCCTAAGTGAGAAATATGGAGGATGAATGGTAATGTACATTCAGTTTTGGTCTAAACCATGTGAAACAAATTATGGCTTTATAACAAATCACTAGTCACTGAAACTTAAAGCCTGGCTTTTTGTTGATACTAAATAAGGGTCAGAAAATAATAAATTATAATCATTTTATTTTGTGTATGACTGAGTATAAAAGATCTTTGTGTGTTCATAGGTTTATTATGCATATCATTTCACATGTAGACCAGGCAGCTCACGGAGAACTCAAACAGCAATCCTCTGTCACGTGCCAAATCTAGTCCCACAGCTGGTGTTTTAAAATTCAGAAAAAAGTGCAATTCACATCAATGACAAACTTTTTAGTCTACATAAGTTACACTAACTTAATATATATCAGGCTACACAGGGTTCCTTTTTAAGATAGTATCTTTTAAAAGTACAGGCTCACAACCTTAAAAAAAAATTCACTCCCACTACCTTCAACCAACAATTCTGAATTAAATTTTTCAAACACCTTAGAATCTTAGCCAAAAGTATCAACTTGGTGTACACAAAATTTTCTATAAGCAGTAAATATATTTATGAAATATATGAGTCCATATTTCAAATTCTTGCAAATTTTAACCAATTCAAAGATCTCAAAGAAACTTAACTTGAAACCACCTGTCAAGAATGAAAAAGGGATAAAGATTTTACTGTGCACTGAAAGGTACATGCAATCAATGAAATGGATATATATGTCTTCGAGCAATTAAGGACGAAAAAATAAAGCTACTCTAGCCAGCCATATTTAAAAGGCAGCATTATGCAAGTTAACATTTGATTAAAACCAAACAAGTTTATCTGACACCAAAGCATCTCCAAACTTTCACAGTAGTCACTTGCAAATTCTTTCTTATACAGATGCCTCAGTCCAAGCAGAAACTAGGCGTCACTATAGGAGATGCTAGGGTGAGGGATGGGGGCAAACCTTATATTCCCAACCCTCCTAATCATTATATAATTTCTTAGAGATATGATTTTCTGCTCTCCCCCATCCCTACCATCTCTCCCCCTTCTCCTGGGTTGAGAATCACTATACAAAAGTCAAATATCTAAAAAAATACATTTGCAAATTAAACTAAACAATAAATTATTCAAGATACTAATAGAATTACTGAACTCAATCACCCAAATCATCCCTTCACATACTTACAATGTAGTATTGTGGAAGACGGGTAAGTTTAATGAACAGCTTATTCTTAGAAAGGTTTCCAATAGGATGGGTTGAATAATTGGACAGCTGTAATGTTTCACTGCTTATTGTAGGCAGGTGTTTTATAGATTGTTTGCAACGCTGTTGTCCAAGCCAAAACCTTAATTTAAAAGAGATAATCCACACCACAAAATTATAAGACTTGTCTGATTAGCTATGTGCTACTGATTTATAAATAGACTATTAGAAGAGCACTAAGAAACCAATTAATTTGAAATTTAACTGAACTAGTAAAAGGACACATGACCATAATGATGAATCATTTCTCTAGTTTTGTACTGGGTTGTTAGTTTTTTATTTTTTTTTTTTGGACTGTTAGTTCTAATTCTAGTTTAAGGAGTTTAAACTGCAGTGTGAATGGTCTGATTAGTTATAAGACAGAACTAACTAGTATTAAGGCTGAGACATTGTATCAGTTTTTTACAGGAGATTAAAGATTTCCTATGGTTACAAGACAGCACAAGCTAGTCTCAACATCCTTTATAAAATGCCTGAAGTGTTTATAAAATAAAATAGAACAAGTAATAAATAAGTATGAAAGTATCTCATTTTTCTGGTATCATAGGAGACATGTAGTCCCAGTTTTTATACTATGCATGTAAAGTGACGGGAATCCCTAATAGGTGCCAATGTTAACTAACTTCTTCCACTCTTTCTCAGTTAAGCCTCCAGATTTCACTTTGATGCTTCTATATAGAACCCCTCTCATTCCTTTTATTTGCTTATCTATCCTTGACACTAGGACACCATGTAATTATGTGAAAAGGGGATAAAATGATTGGTACACTAACTCTCACCGATCCACAATGAGACAACTCAGAAAATAAAAATATGAATTTAGAAGCTTTTCACAGCAACACAACAATGCCTCAACATCCAAGCTTATGATCACTAGGCTCGCCTTGCTGAACAGGGCATAGAACAGTTCGGGTGCTGTTGCATTTGTGTGATGAGCTTCCTGTGGTACAAAATGTGTACCAGCTGTGTGCAGTAAAACAATGTTTAATATAGAGCATTTTAAGGGCAGTTTGTAAACTATTACCCAAAAATGTATCAAATCTGGAAACTTTTTTTTAACAATGAAAAACAAATTTAACTGCAACTTCAAAGGATCACTTGCTAGAACTGGCTATTCATAAAGGAACGAAGATAAATTTTCAAAATACACCAATACCTGCTTCATTTTGGATGATAGTCAAAAACGAATATCCTAAACTTGCTAAAATTGCTTTCAAATCTCTACTTCCAGTTGCGTCAACATACCTTTGTAAGACTGGTATCTCTACTATGTGTGTTATTTTAAAAAAAACATAGAAACAGTTAAAATATACCTTATCTTCCATGATTATCATCATCATCAATCCAATCTAGATTAGATCAGTTAAAAGAAACAAGTTCATTTATCACATTAAAAATTCTAAATATAAGATATTACAAATATATATAAATTATAAATAAAGAAATAATAAATACAAAATAATCTTTTCCAAGCATATATGGAATTGCTTTCCCACTTTTTTTTGTTATCACTTTGTGGAACAAAAAATTTGAGTGTAAGAGTAAACATCTATATGTACACTTTTCATTTGTTTGTTTGAAGGGGTTGACAATTGGGTTTATTCATTTATTTCTATTTGGAGGAGGTGCTGGGGATTGAACCTGGGACCTCATGCATGTCAAGCATGTGCTCTACCACTTGAGCTATACCCTCTCCCTTATATGTATACTTTCAATGAAAAATGTGTATTGATTTAAAAATTTTTTTACGTCGTTTGTTCTGATTTTATATATTGAAATGCAATTTTATGTCTCTTGACTCTAATGAAAAAAATTGGAGCTTTTGAACATGCTTTTTCATTTCTTTTATAAGACTTTGTTTTCATTGCATATTATGAAAAAAGTAATCACACGAACAGATGCCCAACATCACCAGTCATTAGGGAAATGTAAATTAAAACCACAGTGAGATACCTCATCACACTCACTAGAATGGCTATAGTTGAAGACAGTAACAAGCATTGACAAGGATGCAGAGAAATGGAAAACCTCATATACTGCTGACGTAACTGTCAAATGGCACAGCTACTCTGCAAACTAGTTTGGCAGCTTTTTTAGAAACTTAAACATAAGTTTATTGTATGATCCAGTGATTCCATTCCTAGTGGAATGAACATGTAAGTCCACATATACACTTGCACATGAATACTCATAGCAGCATTATTCATAAGAGTCAAAAGTGTAAACAATTCAAATGTCCAACAACTGATGAATGGATAAATAAAATGTGGCCTATCCCTACAATGGAATATTAGTCAGCCATAAAAAGGAATGGAGTACTAAAACACCTTACAACATGGATGAATCTCGAAACATTATGTTAAGTGAAAGAAGCCAGTCACAAAAGACCACATACTTTATGATTCCATTTACATGAAATGTTCAGAAAAGGAAAGTCTACAGAAACAGAAAGCAGATTCACAGTTGCCTGGGGCTGAGGCTGAGAATGGGGATTAGCTGTAAATGAGCATCTTTTTGAGGCAATAGAAATGTTCTAAGTGTTCTAAAACTGAATTGTGGTTATGGTTACAAAACTCAGTAAATTTACTGCAAGTCATCGAATTGTACACTTAAAACAGCTGAATTTTATACTATATAAATTACATTTCAATAAAATTATTAAAAAAAAAGTCCCATGACAATTATCGATGAACTGGTCATTCACCAAAGATCATCTGAGAGGCACTACTATAAATGACAACCAGGGGACCTTTCTTACAAATAATGTGAGTTTAAGTACAGACACACATTTGATAAGTTTAAGGCTTTGGGGACTTGACTTTCTCGTTTTAGGTTATATTTCTACCAGCAGGAACTGCCAAACAACCTCAAGTTATGCAAGATGTGAATTACTAAGTATTTAAACCTTGTTGGTTTAGCCAAAATGCACAAAATGATGCTAAATCACTAAAATTTTTATTGTTACCCAGAGTAACGACTATCATTTTTCATATACAAACTAAACAGCTATTCAAAAGAAGGCTCATAGCATATCATCTATCTATTAGCATTAAAAATCATGTCCTGTTAATGAAAAAATTACTTGATTATGTTGAATTCTCCAGCTATTTACAAAACCAAAACTGGCAAAAGGAGAAGGGGTAGACTAGATGATCACAAAAGCAACAGATCCCACTGAACAGTCTAGCCCTTCACCCCCAGTCCTCCACCCTGCCATTCGCCAGTTCGGTTTTAATCTGATATTTATTTTTATCCCTTGGAATTCTGTTGTATTGAGTTAAAAAGAGAGTCTGTTCGAGTTGCCATAATGGTACCTTTGTGTACCAGGATGGTAATGAAATCTTGAATTATCTCTAGCTCCATTTTCAATTTTATTTAACAGTGTGAAGCATTCAAAGGATTTTGAAACAAACTGAATGACAGTATTAAAGAAGCAGAAATGACTATTCTGAAAGTGTCAGCTGGTAGATTCATACCATGAAGATTATCCTGGATAAGAATAGATAAGACTCTATTGCAAAGGACATTAGCTACAGTAAAATTCATTGTGTAAGTGACTTGCAGGGTGCTTGTACAGGAGAAAACATGGCAAACAATGAAAGCTGAGTGTCATACCCTTCATACCTATATTTGCCCTAGAGGGGAATTTGATAGGAAGCACTGCCATCTTGGACCTATTCCAAGAGAATTTAGATTCTAAGTACCAAAAAGCGCTCAAGTTTCATGTCACAAACATTAAGGATAGTGACTAATCAAGAGTAATAATGGAGAAGAAAATATATGCTGTCAAAATAAGTTTCCATTTTCAGTCCTGAGCTTAACAGACAAGCTTACTTCAGTTGTTGAATCCAAGGAATGATCCGTTTCATATCATCATTCACAGACTTCTCCATGTCATCCAGTGTGGACTGGTCTATGGAATAAAGCACTTCATTACATGAGACACAAAATATCTAGGTAGCCCAAAATTTAAATGAAAATTATTGTTTCAGTCAGAAAGTAGTGTTATTTTTGAGTCAGAGGAAAACTAAACTAAATGCATATGAGGCATAAATGAACCTACTTTGTTTTCCCTCTTAAGAGTTATAGTTAAGATAATTAATAGCAAATGTACATTGGCAGGAAGAATACGTAACAAAGAATAAGTTCCCAAAACTCTTAGTCTAGTTAATTAATATTTTAAACTCATAAGGATTTCAAACTCATAGTATTACTAGACTTAGAACCTTAAAAATTGTAAAAACTATAAAACACCATTAAAATGTTTATTAAACACAAATGGTTTCTGGCATAAGGAAGAACTGTTGGCTGAAGATTAGCTTGCTAAATGTCACTTAGAATTTTTAATGATACTAGAAAATGCTGACAATAGAATGCTGAGCAAAAAGCAAAATATAAAATAATTCAACAAAAGAAAAACGTATAGACAAAATTAGAAGAGCATTGCTATGGATTGAACTGTATCCCCCCAAATTCATATGCTGAAGCCCTAACTCTTAATGTGAGTTACTAATGTGAGTTTACTATCACTAATGTTTAGAGGTGGAGACTCTGGGAGATAATCAGGTTTAGATGAGGTTATGAGGGTGGGGCCCTCATAAAAGATTAGTGCCCTTACAAAGAAGAGACACCAGAGAGCTTGCTCTCTTCCTATCATATGAGGACACAGCAAGAAGGCTGATGACTCTCCAAGCCAGGAAGAAAGCCCTCACCATAACCCAACCATGCTGGCAACCTGATCTCAGACTTCCAACCTCTAGAACTGTGAGAAAATAAATTTGTTGTTTAAGCCACCCACTCTGGTTCTTTGTTATGGCAGCCTGAGCTAAGACAAGCATACGTTCCCCTAAAAACAATGACTGCCAACAGGTAACTATTTATTGCTTCTTCTCTCGTTTTTACACGTTTAGATTTTTTACTTATGAGTATGTATCATGTTAATCATCAAGAAAGCAGTCAAATAAGAAGTTCTGAAGAACAATTGCCTAATGTGCCACTTATCACTTAGCCATCATAAATGTGATGTGATTCAAAGTAATGAGGCCACTTTTCCATGAGCAGTTCATAGAAAAATCTATCTTTATAGCTATAAAACATAGCCAGAAAGTCTTTTATTTTCATCTATACAGCTTAATATTAATTTCAAATGGCAAATGTGCAAATATATTCAGGAACACTGTTCCATTAGCAATACAAAAACATTGAGTTCCTAGTATTTCATCATTTCAGAGCACCAACTTGGTAACAGAACATGTGAGAAGTCAAACTTCAATTTCTACTATGTGTAAGCCAGAAAAAGAAAATTCTTTCCCCCAAGATTTTGCACCCCAAGTCATCTGAGATGTTTATACTGTCATAAATTTGTTTTTCAGCCATGAATGACATTAGAATCCCTTGTCATCTCCATGTCACCCAGCTATTAACAGTATATATTTAATCTAAAAAAAAGATCAGCCAACAACATTATTACTTTCACATAGTAATAGACAACACGAATGTACTTCATATTGCAAAGTTTAATTTCTGGTACAAGAGAATCTAAAGTAGAGTTAAAATGGGACCCAAGGAACAGACATCAGCCAGAGTCATTCCTTCCATATCTACTTTCTACATATGGTTTATACCACCCCGCCCAATACTTCAGGGTAAAAAATATTTATTCTGCTTTTGTTAAAAATATTTTTCCTTACACTGTGATTATATCATTTAGTAACTTACCAAGTCCATAAAGCATCAACTGGAACATTCCAGAATGCAAATCTACAAAAATGTGTAGACACTCTGAATTACCACAGGGCTCCAAGATGGGAACAACAAGAGCTGGAAGTGCAGTCTCTATGAAAGCTGAACAGTTAAGAGTTATGTTACATTTCTATCTGAATATTTTTCCCAAAAATCATATATAGATTTCTCAGTGAGTAGAAACAAATCAAATACTGAATGATCCGGAATGCTGGAGGAAAAACTTAATTTTGCTAAACTGGAATAGTACTATTATGTCAATTAGTAGCTCAAAATGACAAATGTAATCTACCAGGTGACTTGAAACAAACATACCCATCTCAAATACTACAGCAAAAAACAAAACAAAACAAAACAAAAAAAACCCCAAGATTCCCTTAAAAAAAGGTTAAAATAACTACTGAAAATTTAATCTCATCAGCTGAGCTGAGGTCTACTTTTACTGTCACTAAGTAGCTATTAATAAGCTAATTTTAATGATTTTTTTTTGATATAATGGAAAGAAAATTAGTTGTTTGGTAAATAGAGTAAATTTCACTTATGGTCTAAATATTTTTAATGCCATTCTTCATAAAGAGAGGTTTTCTGGCAATTAGGGTCTGTGTAGTTTTAAACTATTTGAGAACTTACTGAACATTACTGATTATATAGGAAAAAATATTTCAAGTTATTTATGTACTTCACTTTCAAGTCAAGATGAAATAAGAACAGAGGCCACTACTAAACACAAATTCCCAAAGCTGCCAATATATTCGTTCCAGAGTTTCACAGTATTTCCACCAGGCCCAATTAATTTTCCCCTTAATCCCACAAGCTGGCATAAGAAAGCCCAGTAAAGGAGCAAAGCATTGAGAGCACACCATATGCCGATCAGACTGAGGGGTGGTAAAGGGGTCTGCTCTTTGGGCTACCACATTCCTCTAAAGCTACAGCACAGAAGAAAGGCAGGCAGTGTGCAGAGTGGTAATGTAGGCCCAGCCTTTCACCAGGTGTGACTTTTCTGTGCTAATTTGCTACACAAGCACAATGACATCTTCTTGTCCATGTCTTGGGTCCTTAGGAAGAAGCAGTGACAAGCTTGTAAAGGTGCTTTAAAAAGTAAAGTGCTCAATAATGTACATTATCTGTATTCCTCTATGAACCAAAGAAACAAACCAAAACCTCTTGTTATGATTTGCAATAATTAAAATGGGTGACGTTACTGCTGGTACTGTCTATACAAACAAATTAATAACGTAAGAAGATTGCAGGAAGTATATTTAATCAGATGAAAACGAACTGCTTTCAAGTATATCAAATACATATTTGCATACAAATGTTTAACATGTAGGTCCAGCAGAACTTTCACCTAAAACAAACAAAAATACAGAACAAAAGGGCACAAATAGGAATTTCTTTTACAATATTTTATCATTCAGGCCAGTGTGACAAATCAGTTCAAAACATGTTTTGCTGAATTTATTATGTTAATAAAAAGTGCTTACAGATTTGAAGCAAGGGTTGCTGACTTTTAAAACATATTTGTACTGTTTTAATCCCTAATGGGATAGGAATGTATTCTTTAAAGCAAAACTAATTTTAAAGTGTAGCAATAGAGTAAAACTAATTCTGACAACTGGGATAACAATCATAATTTCAATCTAATTAACAAAACTGAATGTTTTTGAAAAGATAGAGCATCAAAAAAGAACATAGAGAAGACAGTTCAAAAGATAGGAAATACTTTGATGAGTATCTCTGAACATATTTTATGGCCACCAATGTCCACATTTTTCTTTACAGAAAATAAAATACATAAGGACCTAAGCATTTAAAGGCAAGAGGTTTTAATGAAGTGCATCCAGAATGAGGAACTTGTGAAGGGAGAATTAAAGGCCATGCAAGATGACCGGGCTGCACACTCCTTTTTTTGCAGCAGCAGGAATATATACACATCTCCTCTTTTATTTCTCCCTATCTGTTTACTGAGGACAAGCTGAGAAATGGACCAACAGACAGTAATAAAAAGTGGGAAGACTGAACAGAAGCAACTAAGCCCAATTAGGAATGGCTGTACATGGTTCACAGCTTCCAAACTGACCTCAAGACCCCAAATCCGGCATGGACAGCACAACACGAGGGAGAGCACGAGGGCTTCCTAGAGTCAGGCAATGCTACGAAGGGGCCACAGGGCAAGTTACCTTTAGTGCCTTGCACTGCCTTTTTTGAACTTCTCTCCAAGAGTCCTGCCTCCTCTCCCGAGACATTCCCATTCCCATCTCGCACCTTCAAGAAACCACACACTGCCCTCCGGGCTGTCCAAAACCTGCTGTGTGCTGTCTGTGTGCACTCCCCTAGCCCTCCCTTGGAATGTGCCATTCTCCCAGCTATGCATTTCCCTGGCTTATTCCAGTGAGGAGTTGGAATAAATGCCAGCTGATTAAGGGTGGTTACACTAAGGGATTCCCAGAACAGGCCCTGGTCCCAGCAAAGGAACTGACGAAAGCATGTCTTCCCCTCACAAAAGGGATCAAGGAAGACTACATGAAGACTATAAATGCATGAACATGAATTTAAAAAAACAGTTAAAGCATATGTCCTAAAAATGGTGGGTCAGCAGACCCTTTACCATAGCAGCTCTCATTTCCAGAACTGTTCTGATTAAAGCAGGACCAAGGGGCCCAACTCCACATTCAAGAACCTACCTCTCCTTCAAATCATAGTCTCCGAAGCACATTTCTCTAACACCGAGATCTCCCAGGGCTTGAAAACCACTACTGCAGCACACTCCCACTAGAGTTAGGGGTCAAGGAAGAGCCTGGACTAACATCCTCAAACTACACATGAGGAGAATAGGGCCCAAAGCATGTAAGTGACTTGTTCAAAAGCACAAGAGCAGCTGAACCCAGATCTTCTGGCTACTCAGCCAGTGACATCTCTACAAAATGCTCCTGAACAAAAATCTTTGCAACTTACGCAAACAGCACACAGAACTATTCCTATGTAAACACATGATTAAAGTCCATTTTTCAAAGCAATTTAAATATCCCGCAAGCAATCATACTGACTTTTTAAACTTACTAAGCCTTGTTTACAGATACTAAATTAAACCAGAGCCTAGCAAAAGATCACAAACTCCAATTTTCTATAATCCCAATGAAGTTTTAGAATTTTAACATATATTAAGACAAAAAATACTATGGGCCCAAAGTAATCAAGGCCAAAAACAGCTGGGGTAGGGATATAGTAAATATGTTCATTATGATACTCATTAAACTACATTCCGAGATTGAAAGTGCTTATTTTCTAAATGACAGAACGTCCCCTAAAGCTCTGAATAGACTAGGTAATTAGAAGATTTTTCACTGTGTGTACATCTGTATTTCTTATTTTGAACCCAGTTAATGTAGTAACAATTCAAAAAAATTTTTTAAAAGACATGGGATACATTTTGCTCCAAAGAGGACTATTTTATAAATATATTATAAATATTTGTAAAGCTGCCTTAACCTTAGAAGAAAAACTAAAAGATGTTCATATTAAAACGTGAAAAATATTTTCCATTTCAATAGGAAAAAAAGTTTTAAGAGAGTTGATATACATACATTTTAAAAATAAGGTCAAGCTAAAATAAAAAAGAAGAAAGTAAGGGGAAAATTAAGACAAGGTTGGTGGCTCACAGATTAAAATGCAGAAATGCCCAGCCTCTACAACAAAATCAGTACGTCAGAAAAAAAGTCATGTTAAGAAAGATGCTTCATAAAATAAAAGTAGATACCAATTTGAACAAAAGAAAGATAGAAATGCTAAATTTAAAAGAACTTACAGTTTTCATTGGCATTGAAGCCTCTAAGAATGGCCTTCAGTTCCTGGAGCTTCTGATGAGCTCGTGCATGGACGCTGTCAATCAGGAGTTTTTCTATTGACAAATGATCAATCTGCATAAACAAGAACAGAATTGTATGTGCAATTTAAACACATCTATTTTAAAAGCCTGAGAATAGATTATTATGCTCTAAGATATTTCCTTTTAGAATCACACTGATTAAGTGTTAACCAGTAAAAGAAAGCAAACTTAAAAGTTAAAAAAAAATAAACTTAAATGGTACTGATGGCTTAAAGACTACAAGTTAACATTCTGGCAGGTATAGATCTGATCTCTGATCAGTTATCGTACCGTTTAAATGCCAGATCTTAAAAAAATAAAATAGTGATCTGATCTAAATTACAAAAGTTGAAAGAACACTTTAAAAATTATACATTATAATATTAGATGTTAAAAAAGCAACAAATGCAAAAGCATAACATTCATTTAAAACAAGTTTCATAAAGAGTTTCTAGGAACAATTAGGTATTAAAGAATTCATGCTAAAAGTTGAAGTATAAATGGTAAGTTACATTATCTTCATTTAATCAAAGCAGTATTAAAATGTACTGACATCTTTTACCTTCATGGCTCTTTCTACTAATTTGGAATCAGAAACTGGCAAAGGAGGATCATGAAAAATCTGCAAAGGCTTGGAGACATCATTCTCATCAATTTTAATCGTAACTTTGTGAAAAGAGGCTATCCCTGTTTTTCTCCCAAGAACCTGTTGACTAAAGAGAAAAAAGAAATGTTAAGAATTATTTTCAACACAGTCTGTTAACTTCGGGAATAAAAGAGAGACAGGCCATTGTGCACCTTATCCAGAGACTAGAACATGGCAGGCCCTCACTGTTTGTTGAGGGACTATTAATATTGAAAAGACAGCTATTCTGTAACCCAAAACAATATGATTTACTACATTAAAAAAAAAACCACAGACACAGAATTAAAAAATAAAACACATGCACACCCACAAAAAACACCCAGAACAAAACAACCTGTCTTTAAATGGTGTCTATTCACCTCTGATTCCTTTACAGAAAATGGGAGTCAAGCAAAGTTCAACAGAGGGGGAAGAGAGGATTTTAAAACAACCTGATATTGATTTTCCCCAAAAACCTCCCCCAAAAGTTTTTAAAAGGTGCAATTCTAAATATAACACTGTGATAAGCAAAGATTTTTGAAAAAATGATACCCAACAATCTAAAGTAATGGTCTTTTAGCAATCTGGTACGAACCCAGAGTAATCTAATCTTTTAAGAATAGTAAGTTCTAGTACAAATAGATGTTTACATACTTAAAGCATGCCATGTTCTAAGAATGGTGTCAATTATGAATGTCCTATGTGGTTTATATACCATGGGACCTTACCATACAAAATCATGTTGTTAAGGGGTGCACAGCTACTGGTACATAGTGAATCAAATGTATGAGAGAAAAAGAGAAACAAAAAGAGTATTTACAGTCATAGCATGATTCCACCATCATCAGCTTTACTTACTTCCAAACTGAGAGGGAGAGGCACTTTCCTGCATGATACCTTTCCACCTGTACAAGGTCTCCCCACCGCTCTCGGATTAACATTAGAGTTTGGGAATGTAGCACTTCTAACTGAAGTGACAAGCAGAAAGAATCTGATGGATCTCGTTAAGCAAATCTAATATAATGTATTACTACAACAGCCAATGAAGTATAAGCAAACTTCATTTGACAAAAGTTCTAATCCACAAAAGTTTGCTATTTCTCCAATGACGTATGAAAAGTGTTGCAATTTGTGATATCATTTTAGAAAAATCTTTTATATTTATCTTTGAACCAATATAAACAAAACATAAGGTCCAGGTTGCCCCTTAATTCATCACAGTTTAGAGAATATGGATAGACCAAATAGAACTATTTTTTGTCTCCAAAAAGTACTATTTCTAACTCATCATTTAAAAATTTTACATGCAAAGTCAATAGTAAAATTTAAAACTTGGTTTATTATAGACATATCCCTATTCTTTACACTGGCCAGTTCCCTGGCCCCATTTCTTCCCAAAAAGGGGGAGGGGGAGATTTTAGGCTGCTATAGTTCAGGACTAGGGGCAAATGGAAACGTGCATATGTGTTGTGGGGGAGACAAATTCCTTACAAACACAGGGCTCAAATTTCAGAAGGATACGCAAGCAGTTGTACATGTCCTGGAGAGGTTTCTCATCAGCAAAGAGCCTAGACTGCACCAGTTGATGGATAAAGTTGATCTGCATACTATGAACCAAGGCTCGCCCATCTTCCATTGGCAGGAGAAAAGAAGGTAGTTAATCAGAAAAGTGTACAGATCATGTCACAGACCGACTAAGGAAGCGTATACTAACTAAAGGTGAGTTAAAAAAAAAAACTGAAATTATCTATGAAAACTAGAAAATATTACACTAGAGAAACACTGAAACTTTTGTGGTCAGTAGATAGTTATGATTACCACAAAATCTCCTTCAAATTATACGATAAACTGCTAAACACACTTATTATTCTGCAAGAATGTTTCAACAATATAAAAACACCAAGCATTTAAGTCAATACTTATAATTTAAATCAGTATTTATGATTTACCTCCTGTTTCCTTATCCTCAACTAGAATTTCTAGCTTGAGAAGACGCCATGGAACATCAGGGTCATCTCCCATCACAGTCAAGGTGGCTTCAAATTCTCCCTCAACTCGAAACTTCACCCGGCCATTTGCTTTTAGAAGAAGGAGAAGAAGAGGTCTACTTTGCTAGAAAGTAATCAGCTTCCTGCTAACCTAGAACTTTCAGTCTTGCTCATAAGAAATTTTAAATAGATTGAAGATTCTTTCATAGACATTCAAACAATTCAGTGGTTCCTATATAAACAGCAGCCAGCTTCCAGGTCATCAAGAAACCAAAGGCAACTCTTCTAACATCTTCTAACATCAATATTTTCTTGAGGCTCAACTCTAGGACCTAGTCTCTCCTTGAGCTTCAAGTGATCGCACCCACTCCCCAGCTTCAAATACCAGCACTGTATTTCCAGGTACTAAAGGGAAATGATATGGCACAAGTTACAGATTCAAACACCAACCAAAATTGTAGGTCAAGACTTCATAAGAATATTTTACAAAATAAAACCCAAAAAGGCATTTTAAAAATATTCTGACAAGTCAACTCTTAAAAAAAATTTCAGTTACATACCAACTGTAAGATTTGCTAACTGAGGAGGAAGATCTGTGGTTACAAGCCGATGTCTAAGAATCTGGTTCAGCTGGTGAAGTGTAGCTTGTTTCTCAATTTTGGTGATTGGGTCTGGAGGAATAATTTTATCCTACAAAAAAATTTGAGTAATTTAAAAATTATGTACAGAGACATAATTTTTACCTGCACCTGTCTTAACACAATATTTTCTTACTTTACCCAAGAGAATCTCAATGCTCATTTCTGCAGTCTACATCCAGTAATAGTGACTATTACTATCATGCATTTGAGTGCCGATGATTCCAGCAGTCACCCAGCTAAAATGGCAATGCAACATGATCTTCACGCTCCATTTATGAAACTAACTTTAACGTCACTAGATGACTTCCACCACTTCATAGAAGTATAAAATACAATAGCACCAAGTCAGTGAACAACTACCACCACAACAAATTTTAAAAAGCACTTCTAGAAAGCAACTAGCGTGCTGTATTTTCACATATGAAATAGATGGAAGTTACATCTGCACATCTGTCCACCCTCTCCTAAATAAATAACTCATTTTGATTGCTGCTCACATTTTGGCTCCAATTTATTTCAAAAAGCTCTCAAATTTTAACTACAAAGAAAAAAAGCAAACTACATGAAATATTTATTTTAAAAACACAAAACAGGTGAGGTGTTTTTGTGTTTTGCTTATTAGCTACTTATTAATATGGTAGAATCCAATGCCAAAGCCTTCAACTTTGGGGGGGGAGGGGACAGGTTGGGGAAGGAATGCACTTACCCTAATGCAGGTTGGCAGACGTGGGTAAGACCCAGTAGTCAGTACATCAATAGCATATGGGATGGCAAAACTAGGCAGGCGTGCATGGACTAGAGCATCTCTAGCTAACGAGGCCAGGCGATCAGCAGTGTCCACAAACAGGATGGCTTGCTGATCTAAGAAGCTTGAGATCATCTTTAAGGCAAAGGGTAAATGTGTTAAGCTTCCTTGCAAACTAGCTGCTTTTCACTTTACAAATACCTTTTGATTCCAAAGTAAACTTTGAGGAGAATTAGTATAGGTTTTCCCTATTTCAAAATATTTCATCAAAAAATTTCCTAGTAATTTGAGGAAAGAAGAAATATTTTAAAAACCAGTAATTTTATATCAATCAAAAAGTTTCCCAATTCATTTCTCCATCCTTAACATTACACATACATATAGTAAGTTAGGAAAAATAAATAGAATAAAATGTTTTTTACTCTTACAGACTTCTAGAGTTGAGTTGGCTGGTAATAAAATAGATAGAAAAGCATAGACTGCCTTGGTTTCTATTTTAATTCTGCAATTTACTAGCCCTATAACCTTGGGCAAGTTAGTTAATCCCTCTGTGCCTCAGTTTTTTTCAATATAAAATGGAGGTGATTTCCACTCTCTTATAAGGTTGTTCTGAGAATTGAAAGTTTATGCGTATGAAACCTTTAGAACAGTGCCCAGAACATAAAAAACACTCAGTAAACATTGTTTGTTAGGAGATCTAGGCCAACTTCATGCCCGGTACAGAAATCCTTTCCATCCCTTCTCTACTCAATACATTTCACAAGTGCACCTGAACTACTAGAGCTCATCATGGAGCTGAAAATTTTTCTCTGAAACTTTTATCCCCTACTTCTACTCTGGGACAATATTTAAAGTCTCTCATGTCCTTCAAACAGGGGAATTCTATCTTCAAGTTGAACATTCCAAGTCACTTACACCAGCCATCCCATCTCCAAATTCTTGACTCACCATCCCTGCTCCACTGCCTGGAAATGCTTGTTTATCAGTGATCAACTTAAAATGTGGTATCCAGAAGTAATACCAAATCGTGCACACACAATGCCCTACATTTTCTCAGTATTTCCACACTCATTTTATTATCTGATTTTCACAACTCTAGGAAACAGACAAAAACCAGATAATTACTACCACCTCAGAGATGAGAAAACTGAGGCTGAGATTAAGACACTTGCCCAAAGACAGTCAATAATCAGAGAAGGTGGAACCAAAAAATGGTTTTTTTCTAACTTTTCAGTTAGACCAGAATAGCCCAGTAGAAAAGCTACCTTCTATGACTAGTAAAATGGAGTGCTATCAACACTAACTTCTTAATAGCAGCCATGACACTACTAACACATAACAAGCTTGAAGTCAGCTAAAAGACCTTGATCTTTTGTGCATGAATTTCTATCAAGCAAGGTCCCCTTTCCCATCCTGAACCTAAAGCAAGACTGTAATCTGTCTGATTTTCACATATTTAAAACCATTTTGAATCCTGTTTCTCTCAACTTCTGTACTGGTTTTTACTCAGATTTAGGTCATCTGAAGTCTCCCTTCACTCAGGACACTGTAAAAATGCTTATTAGACCAAAGCCAAGGCCAAAGAATACTAAAAATTTCCCTCCAGGAAGAGATGCATCAACCCTAGTGTGGTGCTACAGTTTATCCAGCCCACATTGCTCCACCTTAAATGTGGGTAATTAATGAAATTCTAAACTACCTTGTTCAACTCAAAATACACTAGCTCCAGCTGTATTTGCTTGACTTAGAAATCAAATAAATAAAGATACAAATTAAGTTCTGAGTTACTTATTACTGAATCCATGTAAGTCCCTAATGATCATGTTTTTCCTTTTTAAAGCACTCACATAACAGCAGCTATTAATATGATTAATAATAATCTCCTTTAAAATTTAACTAAGCACCAAATAGACACTTCTCTAAGGAAAATACACAAATGGTCAAAGTCCATGAAAAGATGTTCATTAGTCATCAGAGAAATGCAAATAAAAAGCACAGTGAGGTACCACGTCACACCTACTAGGATGGCTAGAATCAAAATGTCAGACAGTAACAAGTGTCAGCACAGAGAAATTGGAACTCTTACACTGCTGATGGGAATGTAAAATGGTACAGCCATTCTGGAAAACAGCCTGGCAGGTCCTCAAATGATTAAATATAGAGTTACCATGTGACCCAGCCATTCCACTCCTAGATATAAACCCAAGAGGAATGCAAACATATGCCCAGAGAGAAACTTGTACATGAATGTTTATAGCAACAGTATTCAAAATAGCCCAAATCTGGAAACAACCTAAAAGTTCATTAACTGATAAATGGATAAATAAAATATGTAGATCCATACAATTCAGCTATAAAAATCAAGTACTGATATATGGCACAACATGGATGACCCTTTAAAACATTATGCTAAATAAAAGGAGCGAATCACAAAAGACATATTATGACTCCATTTATATGAAATGTTCAGAATAGGCATATCTATAGAGACAGCAAGGTTGCTCAGGGCTGGGGGGATACCTGGTGTGACAGCAAAAGGGTAAAGGCTTTCTTTTTAAGGTGATGAAAATGGTCTAAAATTGACTATGGTAATGGTTGCACATATCTGTGAATATACGAAAAACCACTGAATTGTACACTTTAAATGAGTAGATTGTATGGGGTGCGAATTACATCCCAAAGTTGCTTTTAAGAAAGCTCTAGGAGAGACATTTTTTCTTTTTCTTAGATAAAACATTATTCAGACTGTTTTATCATTAGTCAGAGTTCTATAAATCATGTATTTATACACTCAGCTAAACACATAATATGCCTGGCATGGCTAAAGAACATTATCTATTAAGAACCTCTAATGAGACTAGTTAAATAATCATTAGGTTGAGAATATAAGTGTCAAAATGTGAATAATCCTCTAATTCTCCAGCTGTTGGACTTTATTCCCGACAAAAACACATTTGTTCTACATTCACAAAACAAAAATACCAAAACTTTCTATAAGTTCAACATGAGACTTTATTCAGAGTGTGACTTACTGGAATAGCCAGTTCAAAAAACTAATAGAAGAATACTATGCTATGAATTAATGAAAGAGGAATACAATATGGCTCAATATCAAAACCAAGAGTTTTGGATTTTGCTTGATATATTTTGTCAAAGTACATACAGTTCAGGGGTATCAAACAGGTAATTTAAATACGCATGGTATAATTAGGGATTTAACACCAGATCTGAAAAATTGAACACTTTGATTTTACACATTTCAGTAATACCTAACCCTTCACTGAAAGTTTGAATATCTTTAAGAAAAGATTACCCCAAAGTAACTAATTATTGAAAAGAAACCTTAGGCTTTTCAAAAACATAATACCATACTTCTTCATTTCAGCCCAAATAGATTCATTAGACTTGGTATCCAAATTTCCAAAACAATGAAGTGAATTTTAAACTTTCTGGCAAATAAGCTTGGAATAGGCTTCCTTATTAATATTTCTAACAAAAATTATCCTCTGAATGATGCTTTACAGTGTACAAAAGACTTTCTGTCTATAAACTTCAATTTCCCAATCATATCAACAGACAACAGATAAATAAAAGGACTTATTCCCCCCCAGAGAAAACTCAATATATGGTACAAAATATCCTCCCCCTTTGATCAGTGTTATATAGAAGGATGATACCAGCTTACTCCTAGAGACAAAAGATCTGTGGCTAGAAATGTATCTTCTTTTAACTTGCAAAAAAATTATTAGTCTAGAATTTTAAATTCTCAACTTCTTCATAAGCTCTTTTTTCTTTTCACTTTAGCAATTTTCATATAAGCTTTATGTCCAATGATAAGGAAACCTAGTGAAACTGAGAATAGTAAATGCTACTTTTGGACTAAAATTGCAAAGATATTAGAAACTCATGTGCGGAAATGCAACTGTGTTGTAGATTTCTTTCTAAAGTGAAATTTTACCAAATATGCAAACTTCAATAGATTTGCAAATATAAAACTACTATAAAAATATTTTCAACTTAGCTTGTCAAGGTGCAAAAAATAAATTTATTATGGTACCTCTCTATACTGGGTAGCTGCTAATTTTAATTTATCCAGGAAGCCTAATAAAATTCATAAATGACTTAAATGTAATTTAACCAATGTAAGTTGTTTTTGTGCTTTTACCTATAAAGACTGATAAAACTTTTAAATATCATTACATAATTGAATGAAAAAAAAATTTGAACATCAATGTCAAGCTTATTTAGAGCATCTACCCACTTTCCCCCACTTTGCAAATATAATCGACAGTAGCTAGAAGCCTACTTGGCCTTATAGAGCTGGGCCTGGAGAACTGACCTCAGTTGAAGTGGATAAATGCTCTCATTATTTTAGAATTTTACTCATTTTATTAGAATTACTCTACCCCTTCCAATATGAACTCCATCCTCATTAGAAGTGACTGACCTCATCAGAAGTAAAACAGGAGGGAGTAATTTTGTGTCTTATCTGTTAACAACACACCATCCTCCCCAAGTTATGAACTCAAGGGGTAACACAAGATCTCTACTGATGTTTTTCCTCCTTAACCCTTCTTTAACATAGCTTAAAACTTTGGAGGGGGCGTATTTTAGCATCTGTGGTATATTTCACTACAGGTCACTCCTTTAAATTCAAAAGAATGACTCAACAGTCAAGACTATGAGCTTCTAAATGAGGGCAGGGACTATGCCTTATTCAAGTCTCCACACACCATACCCTATGCCATATGCTCAATAAAGGTTTGGAGAATGAATAGATAAATAAATAAAGGGACAGATAAATGCTATCACCAGCTTTGTGGCCTTGAAGAAGCCATTTAACTTCTAGGAACCTTATTTCCTCGTCTGTAAAATAAGAGAAGAATCCTGACTCTGCCATTTTGAAAAGGTTGTCAAGAATTAACAGGCAAAATTTAAGGGAGTACTTTGCAAACTCTAAGGAACCATACACATGGAAGCTGACCATTTTCCCCCTTTAGGTCCAGTCTCATATTTAATGTCTTCTACTGTAATGATGTCTCCAGATATGGCCTCTCTTTTTTTCTGACCAGGTATCCATAAACAAATGCTAATTTTCTATAGATATATACTATACATTACCATACAGAAATGCGATTACTCACATAAGTAACATCTCTCAAAACATATCAGCAGATGTAAGTTAAAGCTAAAATTAAAAACCATGCCTATTAAAAGTTAACATTCCAAAAGTTATTTTATATAAAATAAAAAATTTCACTCACCGCACATTTTTCCACTTTGCCAGCATTATTAGCCCATTTTACTAAAGCTAATAATCGAACAAAGAGTTGGCGTGTCCGGCTAGCAAACTGTACTATTTCTATTTTCCTTTAAAATAAAACAAAACAACTCTTAATGAACCAACATATTTGAAAGAATATTTCACAATTTATTTCATCTGAGCTAAAATATGAATCAATCTTTGCTTATAACCATTACAATGAAATGAACCACTTAAAATATGAATTACTGTCTGTCACATTTTGTATACCATCTGCATATGCTTTATTTTCTACCTCAGAGTAATAAATCCAATAGAATGCTTAAGCAACAAACTGCATTTTAAAATTAATTTTATATTGCAATAAAAGTTGTTTACTAAAGTATACTAAATTCACAAATATAAACTTACTATACAGAAGTTAACTGGGTTACAAAGGGGACCAAATTATGGTTTGAAATTGAAATTATGAATTATGAATGAGTAACCTTTTTGGTAAGAGAAAGGAAGTGAAACAGCTCTTTACCAAAGCTTGAAACTGTATTATTTCTACAAAAACAAGGGCCCATTTCCCATCTTGCAAGAGCATAATTTAAAAAACTTAATAAAGGGCTTAACTATGCAACTCCTTACCAAACTAATTTCAATGAGAAACTTAGATATTAAATTATCCAAACAAAGTTAAAGAAAGTAAGTTGAGTACTGAAAATAAAAGCTAGAAGGTCTATCCACATCTATTTTTATGCTATACCCAGTACAATGCTTTCCTCCCAATACTCATCAGTATTTTTATCATCTCCTCATAAAGCCTTAAGAGCTTTATAAAAAGCTTTATGTTGTCAATCAGTGTGTTAGCTAGACCTCTCGACTTCATGTCAGCTACACAACCGATAATCATACCTTTTATGGTTTACCTTAAGACACTAAAAAAAATATTCCACAGGCCAGGACTGATGACAGGCCCTAGCAAGACATCAACCTCCCTCCAAGTGGACTCTGACATATTGATCTTAGTACCGCTAGATCCAACCCACATCTCTGCATCTCACCAATAGCAACACCATGATGCAATGCACCAAAATGAACATTTTTGCTGAAGCAAAATCCTGACTGAAGACTACAAAATCTAGCTTCTACTGAGAGCATACGTAGCCCATAAACATCCCGAAAGCCTTCCTTAAGATTCAGCCGGCAATATGCTTATTGGTAGTATAGAGAGAAGAATCAAAGACACAGATACAACTATGATTCTTTGCCAGTGCCTGTGAAGGATCCTTAGAGATAAAACAAGCAGAGAGCATCACAGGTAAGACTGGGACGCAGCAGAAATGTTAAATGTACACTAAGATCTGGTAGTCGCCTCAGTGCTAAGAGCCTCGGTGCTGTCATTCTAACTCAGCAACAGCTTATGGAGGATGTCAGGCCTCTTCTCCTCTCCCAGAGCAAACATATTTGTATATTATTAATTCAGTCTGCCAGATGAGCTCGTCTACTGGAAAGGAGATGTCCCCCTTTGGAAACTATTTTAACATGTTTTTTTCTTGATACCACACTGTCTCAAGTGATAGGCAGCATGAATTGGTTTCCCAAGGTACAGTTTCCCTTCTTACCCCAGAGTGGACAGAGCAAATCCTGATTTTCATTTCCTTCCTTTAAAAGGGACCAGCCAAACCATAACACAGCTATGCTTCAATCATCTCTTTCACCTCTATCTTTTCAATCTATGTCTAATTCTAACAGAAAGGTCATGGGGGTGGGGGTGGGGTGGAGCTTAGTCACTAATAAATGCTAAAATCCACCCTAGTGACTTGGTATTTTAAAAAAAATCAAACAAGGAGCATAAATAGTGCTAAACATAAAGTCATGTGGCCTATATTTAGCCACAATTTAAATCTCCATCACCTGACTTCTTTGAAATCTTAATTGATCTTATTCCACTGGCCTATGGAAATACACTAGTGTTTAGTTATGTCTTATGCCCCAAACTCCAACTGAATCAAAATTCTCCCATCTATAGAACAGCAATAACAGTAGGCAAATGTCCATTCTCCAAAGATATCTAATAGTATCATCGTAGCAAATGGAAAATTAGTAGCCAGGTTTCTAAAGTCAGTCTCTTCCTCAGCTTTCTCCATTAAGTTCTGTATCTTCTACATCTTCCTAACCTCCTCAGGCACTTGACCTGGCTAGTGATTCAATAAAGATTTCTAGAACAGAAGGTCAAGAGCTGGTCTCATACCAAGAATCGTCAAGGATGAGGAAATTATACTTCCCAGGGCTCCTTAAACAAATGGGCTTACGTTTCCTATCCACAGCCCTATCACCCATACCTACACATACCTCATCCCACACTCTCACACACAGACAGCCAGAGATGTATCAAAACAGACACAGACTTAAGGTTTTTTTCATACTCACCTTTCCACATCAGATTTCCTTGGCAGTCTAAGAAGAAAAAAAAAGAAATTGACTAAATATATGCATACCTTCATCAAAATATAATGTTCTTTGACTCTATTAAATACCTCAGTATTTCAGAAAAACGAATAAACTACAGGTTTGTGTGGCTCCCTACTCTATTTTTTTGAGTTTCCAACAATACAGCTACAAAGGAAAAACTAACAAAGGAACATCACTCTCCATTCAAAGTGCTTCAAAAGATATTGCATGAACCTCAAACACTTAAAAAGCCTTATATTAGCACACTATATCATAGAGAGTCAGAGAAAATATTCTTTTAAGACCAAAATGGTCACGGATGCAAGGTACTACCTAGTCGCCAGCCTCCCTGTATTCCATGGAACCTTGCTTCCAAGCACTAATCCCTCCATGTTTTGTTATGGAAGCTAAACACACAAAAGGGCAGCATGAGCCAAGGGCTGTACAGTAATCATGATGTCGCCTGGTAGATGTAAATGATTACTTTTAAAAAGCTCCAGGAAGGTTTTGATGGCTCTTTTTTGCTAGTTCTCCAGAACTAGCCAGCAACCAGTGTCACGGTTTTCCTTGATAAACTACATCATTTAACGCTCTTGCATCCATCCATGCTTAGAAAGGTCCTGATCTGCTTTAAGCCTGAACTCTAAAGCCTCTCCTACATCTAATCAATTCTTGAAGAATACACACTGAGTGCTTAGACCCTCTTCTCCCACCCACATGCCACAGGTGCAGAAAAACTAAAACCACCTCCAGAGATTCAAGGTACAAGGAGAGGAAACTGTTAAAATGAGCTCTGGCTTATTGTTACCTACAATTCTTAGAGTAGACAGTGGGATGGAAGCTCAGGTTATGATCCAAGTGATAAAAGAAACTAGGTAGGGGCTGCAAGGGCCAGCGGATCAGAGAATGAAGCAGCAATTAAGGCCGCCTTATAAGACTGCAAGTACAAGCAGCTACTGGCAAGTTCCTACACATATGAAAGATCCAGAAAACACTCCTTGAGAAGCCACAACCCTTGTCCCCAAGGGAAGGAGAGAATGAGAACCACGGATACTTGTGTGTATGTGAGAGAAAGAGAGAAACTGAAGAACAGAGCCTTTGGGAGGGGGATCACTGTTTCAGCTGTTACCCACTGTCCCAGAGACCCTAAGAGGATCATCTCTTGTCAAAGGCTGTATCATTTCAGGGATAAAGGATAGGCTTTGCTGCCTGCATCCCTTTCCCCTCAATTCCTCCTAATCTATTTAAAATTCCTTTATGGATGACAAAGTCACCACTTGGGGCAAAAGCCCTAAAGTGCAAATCTTTGGAAGAAGTAAGTCCAGAACCCTTACTTACACCAAAGTGTGATAAGACAAGTTTACATGACTGAGATCCTGGCATTTTCTGATTGTAATTAAAAGAAGTTTTTAAAGAGTAAAATCTAAGTCTCTAAGAAGTTATGGCAGAATGTAAAGTCTAAGATGACAGCATGCGTGGTGGGGGGTAGGGTGGGGGCAGGGGGAGAAGGAAGTGAACAGGCAGAAGGAAAAAAATAGAAATCTGGGGCCAAAAACAAATAACCTAAAATCATCAACGGTGCCCTTTTTACTTTAAACAGTCCACAGACAAGCATCAAATGTGGCAGAAATAAGACTCAAAGTATACCGTGAACACTGGTTTTACATTAATACATTAAGCGGGACAGTTTCTACCTGGAACAAGGAAAAATACATGAATTAGGAACTTCCAAGGTAAATTCCCAAACCAATTTTGGTTACCATAAATCAAAAGAGAAAAGTTATTTTACATACCTATGTATCCAGAGCAACAGTGAATTTTCCCCTTACGTTCTCCATGGTCTACAATGACAATTGTCCTGACTATGTGCCAGTTATTGTTCTAAGCCCCAGAGAAAGCAGCAAACAACTCAGAATTTCTGTTCTCACAGAGCTTCCAGAGGGGAGGAGACTGACAATAAACTAAGGATGTTTGGCAGTGGTTAAGTGTTATAGAGAAAACCAAAGCAGTGAGTAAGAATGATAGGTTGAAGGGGCAGAGTACTTCTCATGGGTAATTACAAAAAAAAGTCTTTCTGATAAATTACACCTGAACAAAGATCTAAAGGAAATGTGAAAGCAAACCACACAGATTTCTAGAGGAAGAGCAAAGGCTCTAAGTTAGAGTGTGCCTGACCCTGTCAAGAAACATCCATAAAAGTAGCGTGGCTGAAACAGAATATGCAAGGAGGAGAATATGAGAAATGAAGTTAAAAGGGGTAAGGGAGAGAAGACACGTAATGTAGGACATTAAAGGTAGACCACAGTCTTGGTTTGCTCAAGATAGTCCCTGGTTATGCCTGTTGTTCCAACATTGTTATTAATAACATCACCTTTCATGCTCAGAAGTGTCCTGATTTGGACCACAAATTTTATGGTCACTCTCTATATAGGTGACTATAAAAAGTTTTTACTCTAAGTAGGATGAGGAACCAATGGAGAGTTGGGAGCAAAAAAGTTTTTAAAAGATCATCCTGGCTATTTTATGGAGGAAAATCTATAGACAGGCAAGGGTAGCAGTTGAGGTACCAGTTAGCCAACCACTGCAGTAACATAGACAAAGGGTTAGTACTTGATGGAAATGTTGAAAATCGGTCAGATCCTGAAGTCAGAGATGACAAGACTGGCTCATGTACTGAGTGTGGGACTGGAAGAAAAAGAAGCCAAGAATTACTTCAAAAGTTCTGGCCTAGGCATTGACAGGAAGAATGGAGACACTATTTAGTGAGACAGGAGAGTTTTGGGGGGGGGGGGGTTGAATGGAATCAGGAGTTTGGTTCTGGACTGGGGCCACTGAAATGCCCATTAGATACTTAGATGTAGGCATCTGGACATTGAGTCTGGAGTTCAGAGGAGAGGTCTGGGCTGGAGAATCATCATATAAAGGGTGAGGGCTAAAACTACATACTTATTTCTACAGCAATAAAATAAATGTTCCTCTCGTCATAACTAAGCACTAAAACAGAACAACACAATATAATTCAAAGAATTTCTATGGAAATGCTCTATGGAAAAATAAATCACACAAATTACACAACCACTGATAGTAGCAATTTTCAACATTTTTCCATAGCTATCCATAGGACAGGTGACCTTCACATACATGAAATTTTCTCATGCATACTTTTAAATTCTTATGAAATCCAACAGTAAATGGTGCGGAGAAGTATATTACCACAATAAACCCTAATCATGACAGCTATTTAAGTTTCTCATAAGACAGGGGTAAGCTTCTTTCTGTCCCATTCAATAAAGTACAGTACATCAAAATTCTGAGAATGATGTTTTACAGGAATAAGTGGAATCTAATATAATTCTTTTAGTCATCCGCAAACAAATATTTTAAAAGTCTCTGGCAACAAATTACTGTTGACACTTCACAGCCTAATACCTACATACTAGTGTATTTCAAATGAAAACACTGATCTGCAGTCTAGCAATAGATAAAAGATAAAAAACCAATCTAGATGAAAACTAGTAATTCTTACTTTTTCTGAAGCTGAATATAAAAATTTAAAACAGTAATTAGAGTATATATACCCCTAAATTTTATAGCGCCTTTTCTTACATACCCCAAATCATTACAGTGTATTCTGAGCCTTCTGAAGGGATTAACACCCTAATCATGTCCCAAGGCATTCCACTGGCAACTTGGTGATTTATAAACTCCCTTCATATCCCAAGAGACAGTAACAGTAGGCCAGTTACAAAAAACCTTTACTTACACTAAATGCGTTAACACTTCCGTCTCAAACGTTCCAGAAAAACACACAAACTTGGAATCCAAACATTTTTAATTATTTTATACACATCTCCTGAGCTCATACTTTGTCAGAAGCAATTACAGACTACATTTAAAATGTACTGTAAAAGGCTGTAAAACAATTTTCCATTTTTAGAATTTTTTTAAGGTCTAATAGTATATATTCCTAAACCCTAGTCTTCAGCTCTGAGCTAAAAAGCTTCCAGCCAAGAAACCAATAGGGTTCAACTGGCAAATCGAGCAAAAATCCCAAAGTTGGGCTTTTCAGGGAAGTCTAACATGCATAATTAACAAGCCTCGGTTGTTTCACCTCCAGAAAGACCCCAAATGCAAAGCTTCTCCTCCACCCCCGCCGAGCACCAAGAGTTCAGATATTCTAGACGAAGCAGCCCAGCGGAGAGGAGAAAGCAGCAGCCTCTTGGGGAGAAGGAGGTGCAAACCTCTCAGCCAGTTGGGCGGGAAGCGGGGGCTGGGGAGCAGGCATGGATTTCGCGGCACTTACAGGTCCGTCAGCACCATGAGCTCCGAGTAGGCCCGGTGCAGCAGAAATTCGATGAGGGTGCTCAGCCGGTAGCCAGGGCTAGCCGCGGCCGCAGCGGCCGCCGCCACGGCGGCTCCCGGAGGAGGAGGCGCCGGGGCTGACGCGGGGCCACCGCTGCCCCCGCCGCCGCCTCCGGGCGGGACCAGCTGGTGGTTCTCCAGCTGCACTGGGGCCATGGTGGCGCAGGGCCGGGCTTGGCGCAGCGGCACCAAATGCGGCCCTCGAGCCTCCCTCCCGGGCGCTCGGTCACCGCGCCGAAGTGGGCGCGGGCGGAGTCGCCGCCGCCTACAGCCGGGCCGCCTCTGAACAGGAAGCCGTGCGCCGGCGGCGGAGGCCCGCCCCCATGTAGCGACTAGCCCGCCGGCCCCAGGGACGGGAGGGAGGGGCGGGGGGAGGTGGGGAGGGCGGGGAAGAGGAGCGGCAGCCGCAGAGAAGCTGCGCCTCCGCAACCGGTCAGAGGCCGCTCCGCCAGGCAGCCGCAGCGTCCATGTTGACGGCCCAAAGCGGAAGTCGTTAGGCAGAACGGAAGGGGAACCAAAGGGGTACTTCCGACAGCAACTGCTGCCTTTTCTCCCGGCTGTTGGGCGCCAGGACGCTGGGGGGCGCGTGGGAGTGAGGCGGGGTCGGCGCGCGGGCAGGAAAAGCGGAAGCGGGGGCCGCGCGCCACCGGAAGTGGGTGTGAGGGCGGAGCCGGCGTCCTCACCGTGAACGTCAGCAGTTGCCCCGCCCTTGCCCTCGCCGCCCTTGCCCTCGCCTCCCTCCGGGGTTTAAAAAGCACCAATTTGCGCTGAGGTGTCGATCCGCGCTCTTCTGGTGGGTGCAACTTGGCCGAGGAGGCCTCTCCATCCCAGACAGATGTTCGTGATTTGTGGTTCTGGAATCACGAAGAAATTGTTGCGGCTGCGCGCTTGTGACGTCTCGCCTCCCACAGTCTGCCCATGCGCCTTTCGTGGGACAGAAGACGTTTCCGTCGTTTTTTTTTTTTTTTTTAAACTGTGGGAAAAGATGGGAGAAAGTATAATTGGCGGGTAGGAGCAGGGCCACTGGCAGAATAACTTCACTTTAATGGGCTTGGATATATGCTGAGCTCATTACCGACCCCCCCCCCCCAATCCCGTGAGTTCTACCACAGAACAGCCCTTAAATCCTTTATCGCTGATCTCACTTGGTTCTTGTCCCTGATCTTGAAGTAGTCGCCCTGTCTTCCAAGGACTTTCAGTTCATCTTCTAAGCCCTACCACCACTTCCCCCTCAAAATCCACGTTTAATATTTTGCTTCTTGCTTAAAGCGGTGATTCTCAACCTTGCATGCACGTTGGAATCATGGTGCCGGGGGTGGTGGGATGACGTGGGTGGCTTTGAAAAATACTTACGCTACCCACATAGATTAGGCTCTAATTGGTCTGGGCGTCAGGATTTTTAAAAGCTTCCTAGGTGATTCTAACGTGCAACTGTTTAAAAGCGTCAATTGCTGCGACCCTTTGCAAACATCTCTTTGCAGGTTCCTATTTGTAACTTACGCGCAAGAGATGCACTTCCTGTTCCCTAAGGTTAAAATACTCTCATTCATGTCCACTTGTGTAATTCTTAGTCATTCTTGAAGACCATTCATCTGTCTTCTAAAGGTGTAACCTTTGGAGTGTAATTAGTCACTTGTTCCCTCTTTTGTGATCCTAAAGCACATTTACACACACAATACCATCATAGTACTCTTCAAAAGGCATTAGGATTACTTGTACCCCCAACAGGTACAGTTACAGGAGGGCAGATAACCTTCCCTAAGATTCATCCCTATGCTGCTACCTCAGGTAACAAACACTTTCTTTTTTAAGTTAGCTAGAATCGTACCATTTCTTTTGCAATTGTTTTGATTTGTTTTATAGAAGGTTCTTCTTTCTTTTTGAAAACTACTGACTTCAGTTAAGCCCTGGTGGTCACATACACACAAAAGATAGGTGGTTGTACAAGACGGTCCTTAAGGTCTTTTCTGACACAGACTGAATTCAATGTGATGTTGATAAGATTTTAATTATGCCTTATTGCATATATTAAACACAGTTATACACCGTGTCTTTTGGAATTAATTATTTGGCAGTAAGGTTCTACCTAGAGTACAACCAACTTGCAAATAAAAGAAAAAAATAATGGGTGGATGAGGGTTGTTTTAGAAAAGAGAAATTTTCATCCACATCCATCAGGTTAGATTTTATTGAAATTTTTGTGAGTTTGAATAGATATCTTTAAAAATTAAAAAGTATTAGTTATTGAAAAGGATAGCCTAACAGAAAATAGGATTAAAATACAGGAATAGGACTGTAAGACGATGTGCTTGAATTGTTGAAGATCAGGGAGGTAATTTAAATGAAAGCTCCTGAAAGAGGCAATAGCCCCCTCCCAATCTATAGCCAACGGATAGTATAGCCAATAGGCAAATATAGGAACTGCTAATAGAAGAAATGAGTAAGGAAGGAGAGAAAATGTTAGTATGTTTGGCTGAGTTACTAAAGGAATGGCTCATATCCAAACCACTTTTGGAAATAGTGTAATTTGTCATTTTAACCTACCGTACAATGTTTGCCATTGCAGTACAAGTACCTAATTCTTTCATTCACACTTTTCTTAATTAATCTTTTTTTTGGCAGGGAGGAGGTAATTAGGTTTATTCATCTATTTATTTAATGGAGGTACTGGGGCTTGAACCCAGGACACCGAGCATGCTAAGTATACTCTCTACCACTGAGCTATGCTCTCCCTCATCGCACTTTTCAATTGTTCCTCTATTTGGTCATCACCAGATTCTATCACACCTCAGATAGTTTTAGAATTAGCAGCGTGATATTTCCTCAGCTCTTAAATCAACATAAACACTTCAGATCTTTCATGAATTCAATCTGATTTTAATAAAAGGAACAGATTGATTGCAAAACATAGAGAAAAAAGAATATTTCCTTTTAAGCCATTTTGGTGGAAAAAGGAAATTTTGATACATACAGGGGTGATTCTTGAACAACGGAAGTGTTAGGGGCACAGACCCTCTTCGCAGTCAAAAATCCATGTATAATTTATAGTTGGCCCTTTGTAACTGGAATTCCTCTGTATCTGTGGTTCCACGTGGCAGAGTCAATCAACCTCAAATTGTGTAGTACTGTAGTATTTATTGAAAAAAAATCCATGTATAAATGGACCCATGCAGTTCAAACCCATGTTGTTCAAGGGTCAACTGTAGTTTCATTTTGAAACATACAGCTGCCCCTCAGACCCAAAAGACTGGGAAAAGAATTGAAAAGTAATTTTTTCTTTCTTTTTAAAAAATAAGATATTACAATAAACCCCTCCAAAACAGAGAGCAAAAGCAGTAACTACATTCATTTAACAGATGCTCCATTTATAGTGAAGTTGAGGGAAGGAACTTGCAATACTGTGAGTTTGGTCTGACCAACCTAAAAGAAATGAGAACACTTTAATGGCTTTGCACATAGAAGAAAACCCAAACTTCTCAATGTGGCCTCTAAAAGCCATCATTAACAGAGTGGCCCTTGCCTGCTTCTCCACCTCCATGTCCGGACACTCTTTCCTTTGCTCACATCACTGTAACCTCACTGGGTCTAGTACATGCCATTTCCTAAGGTGTTAGGGCTTGGCCACTGTTCCAGATACCTGAAACACCTGTTTCCCAGCTCTTCACATGGCTGGCTTCTCTTCCTTCCAGCATCAGCTTTAATAGGAAAATCCTCAGAGAGGCCCCCCCTGACTATATGCGATTAGGCAGGTACAAGGAAGTTCATTGCAGCATTGTTTGTAGAAGCAAAACAAAACGAAACACCTTAACTGTCTCTCAGTAGGAGAGTTTATAAGTAAATTACCTAACTCTTCAACTGAATGAATTAGATCTACATGAATACATCTTAAAAACAATATGGAATGAAAACAAGCAATCTTTTTTTTTTTATACCAGTCCTATTTTTAAAGCACACAAAATACTCTGTAATTTAATATATTGCAGACAAAGTGAAAATGTAAATAAGGATGATAGACAACACCTTCAGGATAGTTGTTAACTTTTTTAGGGAGGGGTCAGGGATGAGGTGATGCTTTATTGGTTATTAGCTATTAGTTATATCAAATGAGTTTTTCAAAGAACAACCGGGAGGAAATGTGACAATATTAATGTATGTTTTAAATCTGGGGATAGAGATATGATTGTTACTATATTTTGTACTTTTCAGTAGTTTTGAAATATTTTGTAATTTATAGAAGTTTCACATGTTTCTATTAGTATTACTTACACAAGCTACCGGAACAAACACACTCCAAAATCTCAGTGACTTAACACAATATTTCTTGTGCTCACAAAGTTCAGTAAATATGTACCTGATGGAGAGGTTCTTCTCTAAGTAAAAGAGAGATACAGGCTGTTTTCATCTTGGGAAGCCATCGTTCTAACCCAGAGATTTTTTTTTAAAATGTCCATCCACATTCCATTAGCCAGAATTAGTCACATGGCTTATTTAAAGGCCAGGAAGCTGGGAAGTACAGTCTTCCTGTGTGCCTAGGAAAAAAATGAAATGGTTTGGTGAACAAATAATATTGTCATTACCACAATATTAAGGTAGTCTTCTTTTTTTTTCTTAGAGCACAGCCTCTGAAATCAGATCACTTAGATTAAAATCCTAGTTCAACCACTGACGCTCTGAATGCTCTCTAGGAAGTTACTTTATTTCTCTGGGTTTTTCGGTTTCCTCATCTGTAATAATAGTATTTACCTCAGAGGATGATTGTGAAGAATAAATAATTTTTTTAATTGAAGTATAGTTGATTTCCAATGTTTCAGATGCGTAGCAAAATGATTCAGTTATACATATATATTCTTTTCAGATTCTTTTCCATTATAGTTTATTTCAAGATATCGAACTTAGTTCCCTATGCTATACAATAGATCCTTGTTTATTTTATATATAGTAGTGTGTGTATGTTAATCCCAAATTTCAAATTTATTCTTAATAACATTTGCAAAGGGCTTAAAACAGTGCGTGACCTATAAATATTGACTATAATCATCATTATCATCACCTAGGAGCAATAATGCTTGTATTTGTTTTTTCACCTAATAATCTATGAACTTTCTGTCTTCTCTTGCCCTCATGTGGCTCTCTCTCTGATATCCCCCAGCACCTAGCAGAGTGCCTAGCTATCTGTCTTTAATCAGTGAATGGAACAGGTATATTCCTTCATCTATACATGGTAGTTTTATTTATATTGCATTAACTTATTGGGGATTAAGGTTAACTTACATATATTTACATGTGAAATGAAGTGTCTAGGATTTCTTTTGAAATAGTTCAGAAAAAAAGTTGGGGGAGGTAGATGAAATAAGAGTGCAGAATGTTGACAATTGTTAAAGTTGATGATGGACACATGGCAGATCATTATACTCTGTTCTTTCTCATCTTTTCTGTATGTGTGAGAATATACATGATAACAAAATTTGAAAATTGAGTCTGGGTCATCAACTAAAGGCCCAGGTTTTTTTAATAAATAGCAGTTAATATAGATCTACTCAATCTTTCAGATTTTAAAAACATTTTTGTAATTTATAGAGTGTTTAAAACATTAAGAAAACAAAACTACAAGGAAACTTGAACTAGAACTCCTTATGAAAGAGATGAAAATGTCAAACATTTTAATAATTTTGGTTTCAGGCCTTGAATAAGAATGTTTCCAAGGAGCTCTCAAAATATACAAATTTATAATCTTCAAAATTTCTAGCTATGCTAAAATTCGGTATCTATTTTTCACCCCACACAATTACCTTTTAAAAATTTTGTGGTGAGAACATTTAAGATCTACTGTCTTAGCAACTTTAAAATATACAATACTTGTTAACTATTGTCATTATGCTGTATACTAGATCCCCAGAATTTATTCATCTTATTACTGGAAATTTGCACCATTTAACCACCATCTCCAATTTTCCCCACTCCCAGCCCCTGGCAACTGCCAATCTACTCTTTGTTTCTGTGAATTTGGATTTTTTGATTCCACATAAAAGTGAGATCGTACAGTATTTGTCTTTCTATGTCAGATTTATTTGACTTAGCATAATGCCCTCAAGGTTTTATCCATGCTGTCATAAATAATGGGGATTACTTTTTATGGCTGAATGGTATTCCCGTGTGTGCGTGTGTACCTATTTCACATTTTCTTTATCCATTTATCCATCCATAGGCACTTAGGTTGTTTCCAGGTCTTGGCTCTTGTGAATAATGCTAAACATAGGGGTGCAGATACCTCTTTGTAAACTTCGATATCTTAAATAAATGATTTCTAATGGGTGAATAAAGGAAGAAGAAGAGGGATATTATTAGAAATAAAGAGAAGGGGAAGGAGCTCACAATGAATACAATTATTATATTCCTCATTAAAAGATAAAAATCTCATCTTGCCTTGTCCTACCTTTGTTAGGGAAGAACCCCCAACCTCTGGATTGCAAGGAGTAAACCTGGCTTCTACAGTTGCCGACAGTAGATCACGTGATCAGAGTAAGATTCAGAACAGCAACAGCAGGGGCACCAGCATGGTAGCTCTGGTTCTCGTGCCCCCAAGTTCCACGGAGTGATTCATTGGGCCCAGGTGGAGACTCTGTGTGCAGTGAGTTGCATCACAGCTGAGGAATCCAGGGTCAAGGGCTCAATGCCTTAATTCCTATCAGGCATACTGAAATAAGGTTACACTGGTGCACATACAAGGAGGTAGCTGAGGTGTCAGACACATCTAAGCAGTCCAGCTTTCCTGAGGGTGTCAGACAGAGCTGAATAGTCCCGCTATTGTGAGGGTGTCCAGCACAGCAGAATAGTTTTGCTCTGGCCACGCCCATGAGTTCTGTTTTCCTAGCATTCAGATGGGATGACAAATCCAGCAGCAAGGTTACGTTGCCAGTTGCAGCCACTGCCTGAGTCAGGTGGACCGTGTGATTGTTTTGCAATGCTGCAGCGCTGGATCTAGGGGACAAAGAAAGCATCAGAGATTCCCATCCCCAAACTTCCTAGGGAATGAAGGTCTTCCTTCTTCAGGTACCAGGGTTATTAGTCTCTTTCCATGGCCACGTAGTTCATTTGTTCTAAGTCAGTAGCCACTCTTTCTCCCTAGATAGCCAAAGGTTGCTCTGGAGAAGGGGCTACAGTGGCCCCTAAAGGTGTGGCCACAATATCTTCACCTGTGGGACAGGCTTGCTTCCCCCTTGACTATACCATTTTCATGAAATAAGAAGACTGGTGTGTGTTTCCCTTCCTTAATTTTGTCTTAGAGTGCAGTCTTTGCCTGGTTTGGGGTACCCATCTTTATCCTGGGCATTTTGGGGCTGAGCTTCATCACAGTCTACAACAGAGGGCCTCCAAGTACTCAAACAAAGAGAATGGAGTCTTTCTGCCACTTGGGACAGGGAGGGTGCAGGTTGAAGTATCTTTTCAGCCATTCTCTGAAGTGAGAAGCTTATCATGAGGGCTGTCATTCTATCCATTTATAGTCATTCTGGAGCACCTACAGCACTCGGGCTTTGAATAGCTTCTTCCATGGTATTCCATGGAGTTTTTAATCAGTCTCGGGGAAGTCTTCCTGGGTTGGCCATAACATAGTCATTGGAACAGAAATCCAAAGTAGCAAGGCTTGTTGAGGGCATAATTCTGTCCCAAATGAAGAGTCTACATAGTAGCTGGAGACATCCTAGCTGCTGCCATTCATCCTGCCTCTCTCATCATGCAGACACACCAGCCAGCTCTTCAACAGCTCCCCAGTCCATCAGTCAAAGCCATCCCAAGTGTCCCTTACCGCAGTGAGTCAATACAAATGGATTTTGTCAGGCCATAGATTTGTCCCTGGTGATCTTAGGTTGATTAGGCTAAGGTAATATGGAGTGTCTACCAAAATATGACCGAGACCCTCACTGCCATGGACCGGGACCTCTGACTCGGTAATCATGTGCTTATCTGCAGCCCCTTACATCTCATCTACCGGAGGCATCTCTGTCCCTGATTACCTAGGTTTTACGCTGAATCTGGATTCTGATGATTTCTTTGGCCCTTTGGTGTCAGATGTGTTGTTTTTCTGGGATTTTAGAGTTCTGATCAGACTTTGGTGTCCTCTGGTGAAATTTGGCTTTTAACACCCTCTTCTGTTGTCTGCATGTCCACCATCGTGTGTGTTGTTTGTCTGAGAACTTATGAGAAATTGACTTCGGAAGAGATCTTTGTAAATATTCTGCCTTCCGGGAGGCCGCTGATTCTGCCAGTTGGCAGTCAAGGTGACTTAACATTAGAGTTAAGGGCCCAGGTCATTTGTAAGTGATATTTTCATGTCTGACCAAGTGTCAGCCAATTTCTCACAGCTCTGTTTGCTAACAACTTGTACTAACTTCTGGCATAACTTCACTGAGGACAATTTGGAATTGTAGTGGCCACTTTGGGCATCTTTGTCATGAATAAGATTGTTCATCTGAGAAGTGCTTTAGGACAAAAAGGGGGAAAAAACTCATGAGGAGACTGGCTTGTCTAAAAGAGAGATACCATGTTAATGGTCTTCCATATGAGTATTAATAAGTACTGGCTTTTTGATGGTATGACTTGACAAAATTATCAAGGCTCTAAGTTATTGTTTAAAACACCTCTAATGACACTATCGTGGGTGTGTGCATATGACTATATGTCAGAATGAGTGTTAGCTTTTACAGTGATAATTTCATTCTAAAACCTGTTCCTTCTGGCATTTTACATTTTTTTCTTTTCATCACTTGGGCAATTTTAAAGATAATTGATCAGAAAAATCATTCTGTAATTATGTGCATATTGTAGGAACATCTAGTACAAGATAAATAGTCACAAATGTCTATGAGAAAGAAAAAATATAACAAACTGTGTTTCACTTTAAAAATATATGACAAGTAATTTAAATAATAGCCTTTGTTACTGAAGACTGTCTTCTCCTGGTTTAATCTATTAAAATGAATGCAAGCCAGTGTTCTAGTTTATATAAAACTAAGGCCAAACTTCTCATGATTTAGACTTCCTAAATTTCCTATATTGGTCTTATGGATCAAATAAGTTTTCATTGTTTCCACAAAATGTTAAAGATTACAAAATATAAAATGATGTTTCACTAAATGAAAATTTAATGACAGATGTCTTTTAAAAGAGTTTGAGCTTATAAATGTCTTATGATTCTACAGATCATAAGGGCTTAATGTGTTAGTTAAAATTGTAATTCCCAGATCTTTAATTAACACTTGTTAAGGTTTTAAATATTAGGTTGAATTCATTGGTAAATAATCATTGGATACTTGGACAATTTCTAAGTACAAAAATATATAAAACGTTGGTCACTAAACATAGTTTCAATTTACTCTTATTCTTATATATTATAAAACTGTTGAAAGTTAACAGAATGTTTCAGTGCTTTGAATGATGTTATGTGCTTATTTTCCACCTTAAAATTTAGAAATATAATCTAAAAAGTATATTCAGGGCAAATTAGCTAGATGGTTCCTGGCTTCCTCTCTAGTGGTTTTCTCTGGGTCTAGAGAAAACAAAAGTTGGCTAGGTAGATTAAAGGACATAATAAAAGTGATTAAGGCTATACACAGTATAATAATTACATGAAATACAAATATGTGTAGAAGAAAATGTTTTTCTGATAACAGATTTGCCTGTTGCTTAAGGAAATTATTACTTTGTTAAAATAGTAGTTGCAATGTAATATGTATTTTATTTAATATGGTAACACTAATTTTATCTTAAAGTTAAAATCTTTACTTTTATTGCCTATTTACATCCCTTTATATTTACATCCAAACACATTCATATAAAAGTATATTATGGAATGATGTCAATGAAAATTGTGGCATAGGGAACTCCAGGGCTGCATCCCTCCACAGAAGCAACAAATGAGCTGCCAAAAACTATCATTATCAGCTTTCGCACAACTCAAGAATTTGGTCAAGCACTTATAACAACCAGAGGAAGGCTTGGTGAAGACAAAAGCTGCTGCATTGTGGGAAAAAAGCACAGTGGCATTTTAAATTGCTCACCTACAATCCCCCATACCCCAGACTGACAGCAGCCGTAAGGACAGCAGCCCACACTCCTGCATAGGTTGCCAGTGCCTAAGGGAGCAATGTGGACCTTGGTCTCAAATAATTATGGTTGTGCGTTTAGACTTGTCTGGCAGCCCCTGTCAAGGATCTGCACAAGGCTCACCTTTGTTTTGCTCAACTCGAGCATTTCCCGGCCTGGGACAGCTTCCCAAACAGCTTTTGCCAAAAGCATTTAAAGGTCCAAGTACTGGCAGTAGCAGCCTTGGACAAGGGATGACAGTCAGGACAATAAATAGTCAGACCATAAAGCCTGGGAAGGAAGACATTGGGAAAGGAGGTACATGGGGGAATAAGGACTTTTAAAAGCTCCACCCGAGAATCAAGAAGGCCACATGCGTGCCAGGGGTGGATGCATGCTCAAAAAAAGTCCTGAGAAGACGCTAAGCTCTCACCTCTGGCTTGCCTTCAGGCTCTGTGCAAGCTGGATGTGAAGGCTACAGTCGAGTTATAAATAGCTCGGCTAAGCACTGAAGGAGTGCCCTGACACTGAGCCAGCCTGCAAAGACTGGGAGAGGGTTTTCTTTTTCTTTTTTTCTCTCTCCTCCTCCTTCTCCTCTCCAGATGTTTAAGGAAACTCTGTCAAAACACTATCTGACCACAAAGCTAACAGAACAGACTTAGGTGGCCACATGTGACAAAGAATAGACTTTACAAAAACAGTTTAGAAAAGTCACCAAGCAAGCAAACAACAATATAGATCAATGGGATAGAGTTGAGAGTTTAGAAATAAACTCGTGTATCTATGGCCAATTGATTTTTGATGAGATTGCCAAGACCATTCAGTGGGGAAAAGAATTGTCTCTTCAGTAAATCGTGCTGGAACAACTAGATATCCAGATGCAAAAGAATGAACTTGTTAAGAGGTACAAATTACTATGTATAAAATAAATAACCAACAAAGATACATAGTACAACACATAGCCAATATTTTATAATAACTATAAATGGAATATAACCTTTAAAAATTGCGAATCACTGTTATACACCTGAAGTTTACATAATATTGTACATCAACTATACCTCAATAAAAAAAGAATGAAATTGAACCTTTTGCTCATACCATATACCAAAATGAACTCAAAAATGGATCAAAGTCCTAAATGTAAAAGCTAAAGCTATAAAACTCTTAGAAGAAAACATAGGGGTAAAACTTTATGGTCTTAGATTTGGCAATGGATTCTTAGATATGACATGAAAAGCATAAGCAATAAAAGAAAAAGTAGATAAGTTGAACTTCATAAAAAGAAGAAAGTTCTGTGCATCAAAGGAAACTATCAAGATATTGAAAATACAACTTACAGATAGGAGAAACTATTTGTGACTCATAAATCTTTTAAGTGTCTAGTATCCAGAATATATATAGAACTCTTACAATTCAACAAAAGACAAACAACACAATTTTTAAATGTGCAAAGGTTTGAATAGACATTTCTCTAAAGAAGATATACAGATGGCCAATAAGCACAAGAAAAGATGCTCAACATCATTAATCATTGGGAAAGTGCAAGTCAAATGATTTGAAAGTGTACAATTCACAGTGAGATACCATTTCACACTTAGCAAGATGGCTGTTATTAAAAAACAGAAAATAACAAGTGTTGATGAGGACATGGAGAGATCAGAGCCTTTATAAATTGATGGTGGGAATGTAAAATGGTACAGCTGCTGTGGAAAACAGTTCAGTTGGTGGTCAAAAGTTGAATGTATAATTAGTATATAACAGCAATTCCACTTGTACATGGATACTTAAAAGAATTGAAAACAGGTATACAAACAAATACTTGTACACGAATGTTCATAGCAGCTCTGTTCCTAATAGCTGAAAGATGGACACAATCCAAATGCCCATCAATTGATGAACAGATAAACAAAATGTGGTAAATCCATACAATGGAATGTTATTGAGCCATGAAAAGGAAAAAAGAACTGATGTATGTTACAGCATGGATGAACCTCAAAAATATGATCAGTGAAAGAAGCCAGACACAAAAGGTCACATATTGTATGCTTCCATTTATATGAAATACCCAGCATAGGTAAATCCATAGAGACAGAAAGTAGATTAGTGATTGCCAGGGTCTGGGGGGAGGGGAGAGTGAGGAGCGACTGCTTAATAGGTACCAGGTTTCCTTTTGTGGTGATGAAAATGTTTCAGAACTAGATAGAGGTAATGGTTGAACAACATTGTGAATGTACTGCACGCCATTGAATTGTACACTTTAAAGTAGTTCATTTTATGTAATACGAATTTTAGTTTAACCTGTTATGAAAGTATATTATGAGTAATTTTTAAAAAGTCTATAAATGGTAAAAAAAAAAATGGGTATATTCAATCTTGATAGATTTATTTTTTTTAAAAAGGCATATAAGTATCTTGCTGCAAATTAGTACATGGACTTTACATAAAAAGAGAAAAATTAGATTTGAGTTTTCTTTCTGTAAAACAGCCAACTAATTCTCTGCCTAGATAACAGAGGTTTCTATTATGACCTATTTAAAAATCATCAGACATATTTTGCTAAGACTAAAAATATTCTTTTTATTCTTTGTACTTCTTGCAAACTCTTGAATAATTTCAACAAAAGTTTCTTATTTTTAAATCCTAAAAATCACTGTTAATTATTACTGTGGTTTAAAAATATGTATATTTTTTATATAAAACTGTATCTTGGGTTTAAAAATTATGACTTACGTTAAGGTCTTCTGTCTCCTGACAGTTCTTGACTTTGTCTTTCCCTTATCAGATCCTACATATGAAGTAATAAAACAGTTAAGAAGTCTTTTATGCCTAAACTATCTTTGGATTTCCTGAAATGGCCTCACAAAAAAGAAGGCTATTAGAAATGGATTTGGTTCTGCATTCTCCATATTTAAGGAACTCAAAACTATTGTGAGAATGCTTTTGTTTCCCAAAGTTATGATTGCTGGGAAGGGGTGGGGGACATGGAGGTGGAGGAGATCAACGAATCAGAAAAGTTCAGTCTTCTTAGGTTACTTATGTGTAAGTTAAATAGAGTAAATACATTCTCAATGATTGTGTACTTTTCAGGTTAAAGCAAATATCCTCATATCCTCTGGTACAAAAATCTATAAAGTGAATTTCTTTCTAGGTTTCACTATCCTTGTCAATCAGGGACAATCCTGGTAAACTAAGATGTGAACCAAAAGGTGCTGGAAGTTTGTCACTGATCCCACTGTTCATAATATGTTCTTACTCTCAGGGTAATTTTGACTATATCCTTATAAATTAATTGTGTTATTTCCCAAGAGAGGATCCCACTCCTTTCCATTCCGCTAGTGCTGATTAACATAATGCATTAGCCAGAAGTGTTCAGTCATATTACCAAGGCAGAGATAAACTGACTAATTTTTAAACCAGCATTAGCGGCAAAACTTTAAAGATACAGCCAAGGATGTTTTTGGTGCATGTCCTACCTGCCGATGCTATAATTTTGTGAAAACTTTGTAGGTGGGGTAGAAACCGGACCCAAAGCCTCCAGCCTCCGTTAAAAACTTCCAAATGTGTTTCGTTTAGTTGCCCTTGGCCATGAGATAGAAATATGTTTGGCCATTATGTATCTATTTTTGAGGACCATCAAAGCTTATCAAAAAGTCACAACTTTAACAATAGCAAAAAAGTTGCTTGGCTTTGTTGTTTTCTACTTGGGAAATCTTGATTTTCTCTGTACTGATGGTGACACTCCCTTCTCTAGAACTGTTGCCAAACATCTTTGTGAGATACTACATCTTACTCAAAACCTCCATTGCCCATATTGCCTCCGGTCTTATATTCAATGGGTATGAGAAGCGTTTTCACTACATCCTCTAAAACAGTGGTTCTCAACCAGGGGCTATTCCTCCAGCCCCAATCCAGGGGACATTTGGCAATGTCTGGAGACATTTTTGGTTGTCACAACTGGGGGTAGGGGTGCTACTGCCATTGAAGGGGTAGAAGTCAGGGATGCTGCTACATTCTACAGTGCACAGAACAGCACCCTTCTCCCAACAAAGGATTATGAGCACAAAATGTCAGTAGTGCTAAGTTTGAGAAAACTTGCTCTAAAACAAAGTCTTTACAGTGTAAAATCTAGAGACTTTGTCTTCTGAAAAAAGACATCGAAGAAAGACTTCCCTCCAAATTTGATGAGGACAATACCAGGTAACTAACACAATAATGATACTCCAGGATATTGATTCTTGGACCCATGTCTCTCATTTAAAGAGATATAAGCCACCCTTAAATCACTGAAAGACTGTATCAGCTGGAGACCTCAAACTAAAGATTCTTCTAAGTCCTTCAGAAGCAGATGACAGCATGAAGTAGACAGCTTTTGCCCAAGATCCATAGCACAAGATAGTTTTTTTCCTTCTTTGTCAGTTTAAGGTTTAGGTTATTGGCTTCTTTAAGTATGTATAGAGCCTATTCTTAATATTGCTCTTTGAAGCCTTAATCACTCCTTGGTATAGATCCTACATCTGGCTATGATTTGCTCATAATTTGGCTAAAACATACAATTAAACCAACTGTTGAGTTTGTACTCACTTTCTACCCAATTTCCTTTGGTATGGATTTCTTGTGATAAACCAGTTGGTTTCCTAGGTAATTAAACTCAATACTAAGTGACCTTATAGGTGACAAAGACATTTCTTTTAAAAATTAGGTAACTTAGCTAATACTGCCATATCTGGCTCCGTGGACTCTTCAGATTGGGGATAAGATCTGTTGTCTTAATTTGGACACCTTCTAAGTTACTAGTATTCTTCAAACCTTCTCTTAGTATTTATCTGTGTTACAGTGTTCAAATGCGTGGTCTTCAGAGTCTTAAATGCTATTACCCAGGTACTGTCATGTAAACTGACTCACCAGTTCACCTGACAGTGAAAGAAATGAGAAGGGTTGACTAATCCAATTGCCCAATCAGCCTTCCAATCAGTGGAACTCAGACCGTGGTGCAGGTCTGGATTTCACAAAAGAATGTCCTATGGATTGAATTTTATAGCCCTTGGACAAAAGAAGGGACTGCGAAAGTAAAATTTAGCTCAGAGTGAGAAAGTAGAAATCTGCCCAGGCATTCATTAGGCTTGAATAATACACAGATAAAGTCACCTGCACAATTAACAGGAAATGATACTTCTCTCAAACACATGCTGCAGGTATAAAATGTCATAATAACCACCTTCTTTGGGTGAATGCTGCTGCTATAGTCACTGAGAAAGTTTGTTCTCTAAAATCATAGGCTATTAGAAACTTTGCTTTTTGAAATTACATCTTCAGGAATAAAACATCGCACTCTTGCCTGGAGGATCTAAGTCACTCTGACCTAGAGAAGCAGCTGAAATTTCTACCCTGTGTGCAAATTTTCAGATAGTGGCTCTGGATTCAATACTCCCCATATATCCTAATCCAGGGGTTCACTTTGCAGCTTAGAGCTTACGTTGAACTCTTGTCACACAGCCTTGCTTTGAGCTTACCAAAACACTGCTTCATTTAAACTTCACCAGAACTCCACCCTTTCCCCAAATTCCATAATGAATCTACCTTTTCCTTCATTTGATGAGATGCCCCATAGTTCCTCTTGTGTCATCTCCCTCATCACAGTGGGTCAATGAATCTGATTTTGCTACACTAAAAATTTGTCCTTGGTAGTCTGGGTGGGCTAACCCAGAGTAAATCTCCTACTTCCAAAGAGCCATAAAAGTAGACAAGAAGAGTTGATAAATCAGAAGAAAGCATTTTATTACAGAATAGAACACAGTAGGTGCATCAGCATGGTGGTACCTGTTCCTATGCCCCAAGTCTCATGAGGCGATGAGCCAGGCTACACACATAGTGGATTGTGTTGCTATCCAGGGCCAAAGGCTCAGTACATTTTCTAGCAAGCATCAAACAAGCTAGACCCCTTTTCCCGGGAGTCCCCTTTTCCCAGAATAGTCATATTTTGGTCATCTTGACCAATTTAATTGCATACATGACTCGAAAGAATACTCAGTAGAAACTATGCAGTATCAGGGGATGGTTAGGACGTCGTGTGGTACACTTAGCAAGGCCATGCAAGGATGCTTGAGACCCATGATAGACTACCTCTTCCACAAACCAATGGAAAGATTTGTATAGAATTCATTTTTACTTCAGAAAAAATTTAGCCCATTACTTGTAGAGATTTTCGAACATGATAGAATGAACCAAAAAGGAAGGAAACTCCCACTTCTAAGCTAAAAGCAAAGTGGAGAGAGAAAACAATGCTCCTCAAGGACGTGTGAATCATAACTTCGGTTTGTATTTGATTGATGAAGGCTGCCAAAATTACTTCCTCTGAATGTAATCAAGACTGTTGAATTAGGTTCTATGGAGAGAGAGATCGCAGTATAGCAACATGTTCACTAAACCAAGGGGCAGATTGCCAAATATTATGAGGATGTCAATTCTTCAGTAATTTCATGTATATATGTTTTCTTAATTTTTCAGAGTTTTATATTTTTGCCAGCCCAAACAACCGGAAATGTATTTGTTGTATTGGACCCTAGGCTATACTGAATCCAAACTATTTGACTCGGAGGGCCACTGAGATACAAAACTACACATGGATGAATCTATACCTTGAAATCTGATGTTGGGGTGAACACTTATCATCCCCTGGAATCATTATATAACAGTTTTTCACTACAGAAAAGTTCGACTATGTTGCCTTATATTTGGAAGCAAAATAACAGTTCTGTCATGCTGAATTTCCAGTATCAGTCAGTTACTTCCTCTTTATGGATGTAGCATTCAATTATTCTGATGTTGTAGATCATTATTTAATGTCAAAGCATTTCTCTTTGACGACAGAACACTTTTCCAGAGAGAACAAAAAATAAATAGGTTTAGGAGACCATGCAGAAAGCTGCATTCATGAATAGTGGCACTGAACACTAAGCCCATCTGTCTCGGGTATGTGGTTGTCCCAGCTCATTTACAGACTCTCCCAGCTCTAGACTGGCCTCGGCCAAACACTAGATTAGGTTTCAAAATCATTAGGACTGTGGGCACTGGATCTGAGAAAAATAGGATAAATGAAACGCTGCCTGAGTAAAAACTAGTTGTACTTAATTTTTAAAAAATTCTCAAAACTATCTCCTGTTGTATCAGCTAGAAATGATTTTGATTGCAAGAACAGACAATATGGCTAACAGTGGACAGGAGTTCATTTCTCTCACATAATGGGGGTGACTGGAGATTTGTGGTGGCTGGGGAATTGGTTCAATGTCTCAACTGTATCAGGATCCTGTGCTCTGTAACTTTATGGTTCCTTGATGGTTGCTGCACCTCCAGACATGGCATGAAGTAAAGAAAAAGAAATGGTCCCAGGATATTTGTCTTGTTCATTATATAAAGCAAAACTCTCCCAGAAGCCCTCTGACAGATTTCTGCGTATAGTCCCTTAGTCAGAAACTGAAAATCATGGCCACTGCTGGCTATGAGGGAGACTGGGAAGCCAAGGCTTTCTGTAGCCTCTAGAATGGAGACCTGGCCAGAGCAAGAGCAGATGGGAACAGACATGGGGTCAGCGTGTCAACACGTGTGAAACACATGTAACTTCTATGCTGTTCAGTTCTAGTGAATGGGACACAAGGTAGCAGAATGAAGGAAGAAATCAAAGCAGTTCTTTCTGTCAGGAGTCCATGATCTCGTTTCATTTATTTCGCCAAAATACAAATCAAAGCCACTGTTCAAGCTTTATTTACTAAGATTTTCTTTAGTATACTGTATGATCTGACCCAATTTAACTTCCTGCCCACATGCATTTGCTCATGCTGTTAGCTCAGCCTGAATGGATCTCTTCCCATTTCTACGTAGTAAATGTTTCATTTCTTCTTCCCAACCTGGCTCAAATACTATCTCTCCCATGAAGTGTTCCTTAATCTCCCCAACTGGAAATTATCTGTGAGCTCCCAAAATACATGAGTATCGTCGAAAATAACAAGAGCTGAAAAAGAACCTGAAAAAAGACTATATACATATATAACTGAATCACTGTGCTGTACATCAGAAACCAACACAACATTGGAAATCAGCTACACAATAAAAATAAAAATAGCAAGAGCTTAAATGCTTAAGATAAGACTTTTCAATCTTCACAACCACCCAATGAAGTAGGTACTATTGTTATTCCCATTCTACGGTGTTGAAACCGAAGTTTAGATGAAATAATTTGGTCAATCGCACACAGTTTGTAAGGGCTAGAGTGAAGATTCAAGCCCCACTCAATCCAATGCCCAAATCCATTCTCTTTACACCACGTCATATTACTTTCTCTGTATACCCACTGACTGTAAGAGGGTAAATTAAGGTAGAAATGTCTTATTCATCTCTAACTAGCCTCCCCTCCCAATTCACCCACTGCTTTGGAATTTAGAGGTGCTCAAAATGTTATTAAATAGGTAAAGCCTCTGGGAATATGGCAGCAAAATAGGAATGTAAGAAGGAGATTAGAAATCAGCCTGTCTGGGTTCAAATCATGACTTACTTGAGCAAGTTATTTATCTACCCTATACCACAATTTCCTTACCAGTATAATAGGAATAATGACTCTTCCTCTGTCTTACTGAGATATTTTATTAGGCTTAAGTGAAATATTACATATAAAGTACTTAAAAGAGTGTTTGCCACAAAGTAACTGCTCGATAACTGTTAACTATTATTTCTTTTTCCAATAGCCTTTTTTCAAACTGAGATTAAAGACGCTAAGAATAGAGGAACCTATTTTCAGATGGGCCTCCCTAACATTATGAAACAACAAACAGAATGACTCAGGAAATTTTTTGCTTCATATAGTTGCTCCCATTACATGATTTAAATTTATTTTTCATAAACATGTAGCAACAATAAATATCTACATCTTTTTCTCTAATTCCACACCCTACCCCAACAAAACAGGAATCTTAACAGGCATTCAGTTTTCTTTTCTACCTTCTTCTACCTTTTCATATTGAGATCACCTGGGAATTGGGTTAGACTGTTCATTTTTTTCTCTTATGCAGCAATATTTACTTAGGTTTGTTTCCTTTTTTCTTCCTTCTTGGCTCATTTTCATTTTACCATATTCAAATATTTGCCAATTCAAAGAATTCTTTCAAAAACAGTTTACCTATCCATAGACACTGAGAAACCATGAAGTTGTCAGGGTCTGGGAAAAACAGTTCAGAGGTGCTAAACAAGCATGTTTCATTTAGCTCTTGAAGCTGAATGCTAGGGAGGCTGTGTAGAAAATTCTGCGATCAAAATGATTGTCCCTCAAAACTTTCAGGATATTGCCTTAGAGCATCCATTGTTACCAATTCTGTTCTCATCATTTGATGGGTAACCAGTTTATTTTTCCTCTAAGTGTTTTTAGGATTTTCTTTCATTATAAGATCTAAATTTTCACCATAATGTATCTAGGTAGACGATTTTGTTAAAAAAAAAAATCTATCTGTGCCCTTGGTGGGACCTTGCATCCTGAAGACTAATATCTTTCCTGAGCGCTTATATTTCATTTATTATTCCTTCATTCCCTCCCTGTTACTATCTCTGTTTTATCCAGGAAGAATCACTATCATGTGCACGTTTAAACTTGTGGATCTATCTTCCATGTCTCTAGATGTGTCTCTTATACTTCTCATTTCTTTGCCTTGGTGTACTGTGTTCTGGAAGAATCTCTTGGCTCAACTTCATCTGTATTTAAGGCTGAAATTAAGCCAGTATACCCTATTAGGGCACTCTGTTCTGAGTGTTACTAGTCAAGTGTATATTCTGACTGTTTGATCCCTGTGCCATTCTAGTCAGCAAATATTTTTAATATCACTCCTGGATGTGTTTGTTATTCTTTTTAGCCCATCTCTTGAGTTTTTCATTTCAGTGATCATGTATTTCATTTCTAAAAACCCTAGTTATCTTTTTTCCCTCATGCACTTTCCCCTAGAATATCTCTGGATGTACTATACTTAATTTTAAAGTCTTCTTTGGTTTGTCATTTGGGAAGTGGCTAACTTATTTTCATGGTTTTGCTTGGTCCTGTGCTAATATTTCTTTGAGGTACTTTATTATTCTGTCCACGGATTTTTGTTTCATGTAATTAATTTGGCATTGCTAGCAATGGAGGGGTTCTAAAGAGGTTTCAGTTCTCTGAATTAATCTGTAATATCATTCTTTCAGTATTAAGGTGTATAAGTATTTTTTGCATGGACATTCTTATGGCTATATAATTACCTGCCACATAGGAGTGGGGCCTCCTTTATGAGCAGGTGATGCTATATGGAAAGCCTTGAAGGAAGCCTTGAGTCTCCCTGAAAAATCAAAATCCCACGGATATGCCTCTTCTGGGTCTGAAGTCCAAATTTATACTCCCACAAGGTTTGCTAATCCCAACCTATAAAATCAATGTAAAAAAATTGGTCCCAGTCCAGTCATACTTCCTTAAGAACCTGATGTGCTAATTATTAGTTTGCTGCCTCTCAGTTCTAAATCTACCTTTCTTGGCCCTGGTCTGTGATGCTGAACCTTATAAGCACGTCTCCTTTGCTGGAGAGTGTAATGTTAAGCTTTGTCAAGTGAGGGTGCTGGAGGAACAGTGCAAAGCACAGCAGAGACCAGAGCTACTCTTTCCCATCTGGTGGGGTTTTTTTTTTTTTTTTTTCCCCCTTCTTGAATCTATGGTGCAACTGTCCGTGGTGTGCAGGAGACCGAGTGGTGCTCACCATTCAGCAATTTTCACCGGAATCCCAGCAGGTGGCATCCTTGCCAACAGCGTACAGGAGACCCAGTGACACACACCCTCAGTGAGTTTCCCTGGCACCCAAACAGGCAGCTGCCCACTCTCCAGCCCTAGCTCACTATCCTCAGCTCACCAGTACCTTGGTCAGCAGCTACTTGATCAGCAGTCGTGGCCTTCCAGTTGTGGACCAGCTCTAATCTGTTGCACCTCAGAGGATTTTCCCACCATCCAGTGGGCTGCAACCTAGTCTCTCTGAGAAAGTCTGAGTCTCAGCCTAGGGATGGGCGAAAGGGCAGTGCTCTTTTAAGTTTTTCTATCCTTGGATCCTTTCCCTCAACTCTAGAGATAGTAACTGCTCCCTGCAATGCTATTCCTGTGTTCTTCAAAGCTCTCTCTTATCCATTTACTAATCACCTTTAACTTTAGTAATTCTTTGTATTAATTATATTCAAATTACTAGTGTGCCTTCTGTCTCCTCTCCTAATTGACACACCTGGCAAAAGTAAGTACCAAGAGCCCCAGTCATATTGGATACACATAGAAAAAAAAAAAAAAAAAGAAACCCCACTGCTGTTGAACTTATAATAAAAAATTATAAAACCTCATAAGGAAACAACGTACCATAAGCAGAAATCAGCAGACATAATAAATGGAGGATTAGAGCCCCTCAAAATAGACATAATAAGATAAAATTTGAAAGAGAATATAAGATCAGTATATTTTAGATCCTTAGAAACCTAAAAGAAGGATCAAAACACTAAGAAAAGAACAAGACTCTATGAAAAAAGAACAGATAGATTAGGAAAAATAACCATAGAAAGATAAAGACAAAAAAATACAGGTACTGAAAAACAGTTTCAGGGATGAATTAAAAAGCAAATTAGACACAGATAAAAAGAGAATAAATGAACTATGGAACAGATTCAAGGAAATGTTCCAGAATTTTGTGACCCAGTGACACAAAGATTGAAAATATTTAAAGAAGTTTAAGAGACCTGGAAGATAAAATGTGTAAGACCCAGAGAAGTGTTCATAGTATGCTACCTTTTGAGTAAAAAAGAGGAAAATAAGACTGTGTATTTATATCTTATTATATTTCCATAAAAAACTCAAACGGTACATCAAAAATGATAAAAAGTAGTATATCTGTGTGAATGTGCTTGTGGTGAGGGAAATAGGAGATGTGGGCAAGGGTAGGACTGAGATTTTTTATTACTATATACATTTTATTTACTTTTTTATCCTCAAGCTAACACCTCACTTTATTCTTTTCTAGTTTTATTGTGATATAATTGACATCTAGCATTCTGCAAGCTTACAGTGTACAGCATAATGATTTGACTTATATATTGTGAAATAATTATCACAAGAAGTTTAGTGGACATCCATCATCTCATATAGATCCCCCAAAAAAGAAAAGAAAAAATGGGTTTTTTTCCCTTATGATGAGAACTCTTAGGACCTACTCACTTAATAATTTTGAAATTACTATACAGCAGTATTAAATATAGTCATCACGCTGTACATTACATCCATAGTACTGAAGTATACATTTTATATTGGTTTAATTTAAAAACCATGTGTGTTACTTTAGGTCTTCTGAGAAGTAGGAGTCAAGATGGAATTGGATATACAAGAGACTGATTGGAGGAAATGCCTGTGCATGTGAAAGGGGAGGGAGCCCCAGAAGGTGGGAAGAGTTTTCAGACCACAATGCAGGTCTGAGCCCCGGCCAAAAGGGACGGTTGCGTAGGCAGATCTTAAGACTGCAGTGCAGTTCTAAGAAGGGTTCAGCCAGGCTGGTGAGGAGTCCTCAAGCTAAAGTAGCCCATCAGAGGAGTCACATGTCTTGCAGCAATGGGTCTGCCTTAGTATCTTTGCTGTGCTTAGTCACTGACTGAGAGCAGCCTGGGTGAAGTGTGGCCTTGGTGGCCTCCATGCTGATGCGGGGGCGGATTCAGAGTGCAGCAGCTGAGGCCATCTGTCAATTACACTCCCATAGCAAGTGATCTGAGTGGCATATTTTCAAAGCTGCCAACCCATGTGATTAAATTTTGTATTCACAGAAGGACAAAATAAAGACATTTTCAGACAAAGATGGAAGGAGCTTATCACTCACAGACTGTCACCCTAAGAACCTCTGAAGGATTCATTTTGGAAAGAAATATTTTGAATCCTGAAGGACAGTGTAGGATGCATCTTTATTCAGGATTATAAACAAATCTTCTCTGAGGAAGGGAAGGAAAGGCCCCTAAATACATCACCTTGGAATGTAAGCAAATGTCACTTAGGGAGACATATCTCTAAATCTCTAGCTTCCAAGGCCTTTGCTGTTCAAACATGTTCTTTGCTCAGAAGACCTAACTGCAGAACTGTGAAATATCCAGTGGAGAATTGTCTCTTGACACCCAATTTGTCGATTTCTGCAAAAAAAAAAAAAAAGTGTGCTAGAATTTTGGTAGGGATTGTGTTAATCCACAGATCAATTTGGGGAGAATTTCCATATTAATAATAGAGTCCTCCAATCCAACAGATGTTTCTCCATTTATTTAGATCTTCTTCAATTTCCTTCATCAGTGTTTAAAATTTTCAGTGTACATGTACTTATTTTGTTAAATTTATCCCAAAGTATTTTTAGTATTTTTAATTCTATTGTGAATGAAATTGCTTTCTTCTTCCTTTTTTTTTTGAAATATAGTTGATGTGCAATATTATGTTAGTTTTAGGTGAATGGAAGTTTTCTTAATTTCACTTTGGATTGTTTATTGCTTGTAAATAGTAATACAATTGATTTTCATATACTGATTTTGTCTTGTGATTTTGCTGAACTTATTTATTACTTATAATAGTTTTTTTGTATGTGAATTCCTTAGGATTTTATACATATAGGATCATGTCATCCACAAATAAAGACAGTTTTACTTATTCCTTTGTAATCTGGATACCTTTTATTTTTCTTGCCTGATTGCACTGGCCAGAACTCCAGTAGAGCATGGAAGTGGCAACAGTGAAGTGGCAAGAGTAGATATCCTTGCTTTTTTCTAAATCTTAAGAGGAAACATCCAGTCTTTTATTATTAAGTATGACGTTAACTGCAGGTTTTTTGTACACGTCCTTATCAGATTGAGGAATTTCCCTTTATTCGAGGTTTGTTGAGTTTGTATTATGAACGTCAAATGCCTTTTTTCCTGTATCTATTGAGATGATCAGGTGGTTTCTGTCCTTTATTCTGTTGTTTACTTTAAGGTGAATTTAATTTTTCTGAACTTTTAGAGAGGAGATATGGATTTATAACTTTATGTCTAGAGCTCTCTCCTGCTGTTTTTGTGAAGTGTCCAAAACCACAGTGGCTTAATTTCTACGATCTCCAGTCTCCATTTCTCTCCTTTACTTTTTCTGGACTGGTTCTTTCCTTTGTCTCTATTGTCACTATCCTGTTCAATTTAGATTCAGTAGTAGATCTCCTCAGTGTGGATCTTTATCCTCAAAGAATGCTTTGGCTGGTTAGTTCCAAGAGCTCATAAGTTTCAGTCGGGCTGTTTTAGCCCTCTTAGACCTTACTGTAGATCCACGGTACTCACTTGCCTTTGGAATGTTACACCCTTCACAGTTTAACTCCTGCCCTTATGTTGGCTCTGCGAGCTTTCAGTGAGTACCTGTTGGTTATATCGTTGTTCTCAGGTCAGTGAGAGGCCCTATTGTTTCCCTGTGCTTCCTTCTGTACATAAGCTGATACTGTAGGTATTGTAGCTGTCACTAGTTTGGCCCTACTTCCCCATATTTTTTTTCAGGGTGGGGGAGAATTTATCATCTAGTTTTGTTGCACAAATAGCTCCTGTTTAAAAAGAAAGCTAGCAGCTGAATAACTGAAAAGTAAAAATGGGAAACCAAAGAACAAAAGTGAAGTATGTCAACTCCTGGGACCAGGTCTGTGACAGGTGTGTGTGTGTGTGTGTGTGTGTGTGTGTTATATAATCCCTTTTATTGGACCACATCTTCTGTGCATCAGGTGGCAGAAATAATTGGGAATGGACAGGGAATAAACAACAGAAAAAAGTGACACTCTTCACCTCTGCTACTTCAACTTGCTAATTTCTTTTTTAACAATTAAGTGAAAATTAAGTTACAGTAGGGAGTGTGGAATTATATTTTATACAAATAGTTCTGAGTGGAGAAGAAAGGCAATTAATGAACTGGTAGTTTTGTGTTGCAATAGATGTAATTCGAATCCTTCAAATAAGGATGTTTGAGGTTTTTATCGTGGTGGGATAATGAGAACTGTTATTATAGTATATTCTCTGTTCAAGGAAGGAGACCTTCAGACTGAATTTTACTCTCAACTGCCATCAGAAGACAAGTAAAATAAGCAAAGATTCATGACCTAACTGCAAGTGATTACTCAACAAAGTCCAACAAATTTGAAGTCAGTGAGAGTAATCTCAAGGCTCTAGGTAGATAACTTTTAAACCAAATAACCAAATAACCATGCCTTTATACCATAAGATGATTTATACATATATAGATATAAATGTCTAGATTCAAGTTTAAAAATAAACACTTTAAAATCTGGCATGCTATGTGATTAGAATTCTCAGTGACTAAAACAGGGACTTTCCATTTTTAAAAAGGAAAGTGTTTCAATGGGATATTTCAAACCCACCTCCACACACGCTATTCTTATCCCAAGAATTTTATTTCAGTCATTGTGCAACATTTTGAATTTCTCCACAAATAACTTTGTACTTTTGTCTTTTATTCCCCAAATGCTTAAAATCATGCATTTTAAACCTTAAAAATTCCCTAGTTTACTCAGTAATTTATGATGCCAGAGTTTGGAAATGTCACTCTGATTCATTAGCTGAGAATAAATTTTCAAAAAATTATTTTTAAGAATTACAAAAACCAAAAAGGTAAAGATTAACAAGAAGCATTTATCTTGAATATTGAGCCTTCATAAAAAAAAGGAGGGGATATACTTCTCTGGTAATATTTTATTGAGAAGCCATAGAAGGAAACACACATACTTGCAAATATTTTTCAGGTACACACATTCAAAAGCAAACCTTAATTTCAGAATCAATCTAGTTTCCAACATTTTCCCAACTGCCTAGTCTATTCCAATTTGCTGCCATAATAATTGGTTATGCTTGAAAATTATAGGAAGAATAATTAAAGGTTTTACTCAGGAAAATCAAAAATACATTGCAGAGTGATGCTGTCCAAGTAATTTGAAAATTCAACTTAAAATTAATGGGCAAAGTGCCTCATTAAACATCATCAAGCAATTCTGATTTTTGAGGAACACAGATGCTAGTTCCAGAAGCCTCCCCTGCTTTCTCCTTCATCTTACCAACATAATTGATATGTGTTGTCAATGGAGAAAGATTTACAGTAAGCGGAGCCGGATGAATAAAACTGGATGTCTAATAATATCTGTATCTAAGAAATAATTTATTTCACTTAAGCCTGTTCAAAATTGAGCTAACACTGAAAAAGAGATTAAGGTAAAAGATGAAAGATCTCCCCAATTTTTTAGGGCAGGTAGCCGGAGAAGAAGATGAATGACAAAAGAAAGAAAAGCAATCACAAAGAAATTGCTGAGAGAAGAAAGAACACATACCTAAGAATAAAACAACAAAATCCTGGCTCTCTAAGAGCTACCGTCTGAAGAAGAAGGGGGAGCCCACATTCACAACTCTTATAAATACATTTGCATGGGACCTGACAATGTTGTCTTTCATTATTCAGAGTTATAACTATTGATAGAGTCAAAGTATTGTGACTGAAGGATATGGAAGGAATAGCTTGTAGAAAATATTTGCCCAGTGACCAGCATTATAGTTCTTAAAGCATAAATGTCAGCCAACAGTTCCCTGTTGAAACACATTTAATTAGAGTAGGCAACATATTTCATTGAAAACATTTTTTGAGCCCCTATAATGTGCCGGGGATGATTCTATACACTGAGACTAATGAGAAAACGAAACATAAAAATTCGTGCCTTCAGAAGATTATATTCTGGTGGGGAAAATAGATAAAAACAGGAAATAAGTAAAGTTATAGATATACATATAAAATATAGATTCAAAAAGAGCTAAGTGCTAAAGAGAAAAAAAAAAATGAAGCCAGGAAGGGGGATAAGATGTCTTGGGTGGGGGTAATGGTGGTGGTGTGGAGATGAATAAGAAGCTGACATTAAATAATATCTAAAGGAAGTGAAGGTATCTGGGAAAAGAGAATTCCAGGCAGTGGGAAAAAGCAAATGCCAAGACATTGAGACAGGAGCTTGTCTGATGTGTTGGATGAATTACAAGACCAGTGTGGCCAGAGCAAAGTGAGGGAAGGGAAGAGAAATAAGAGATAAGGTCACCTCCGAGAGTTGCAACTTTTTTCCTTGTGATGAGAATTTTTAAGACCTGCTATCTCAGCAACTTTCAAACATACAATACAGCAGTCTGAACCATAGTCACCATGTTGTACATTACATCTCTAGAGCTTCCTTATCTTATAACTGGAAGTCTGTACCCTTTTACCACCTTCATCCAACGCATCCACCCCTCATCCCCTGCCTCTAGCAACCACATATCTGATCTCTGTTTCTGTGAGTTTGGTTTTTTAAATTCCACATACGAGTGAGAGCATACAGTATATGATATATAGTATACACAGAACTGATTCCTGAGGTCTGACCAAGTGAATCAATGATGGATATTAGCAAAATCCATTGTGGTCATCATTTTGTGATATATACCTTAAATTTACACAATGTGAATTATATCTCAATAAAACTGGAAAAAAAATAATGGCAACACCAAGTGTGGGTGAGGATATGGAGAAACTGGATCTCTCCTACATTGCTGGTAGAATGTAAAATGGTACAGCTCTTCTGGAAAACAGTTTTGTAGTTCCTTTAAAAATGAAACATACACTTCCAACATGGCCCAGCAATCACACTTCTGGGTATTTATCCCAGAGAAACAAAAACTTATGCCCACACAAAAACCTGTATATGACTGTTCACAGCAGTTTTATTTGTAACAGCTCAAAATTGGATACAGCCCAGATGTCTTTCACAGGTGATGTTTAGTAACTTTGGTACACCCTGTGCCATGGTATACTGCTCAGCAATAAAAAGAAGTGACTATTCATTACTAGATATAAAATAGATAAAAAAAAATAAGGACCTAGTATAGCACAGGGAACTATATTCAATTTCTTGTAATATCATATAATGGAAAAGAATCTGTAAAGAAAAAAATATATATGTATGTATATGTATAACTGAATCACTTTGCTGTACAACTGAAACTAACATTGTAAGTCAACTCTACTTCCATAATAGCTTGGATGAATCCTAAGGGCATTATACTGAGTGAACAAAAGCCAATTTCAAAAGCTCACATACTTTGTGATTCTATTCAAATAATATTGTCTAGTGACAAAATTATAGAGCTAGAGAACAAATTAGTGGTTGCTGAGGTTGGAGTTGGTGGGGGGCGAGGGGAAGAGGTGGGTGTGACTATAAAGGGGTAGCAAAAGGGAGTTCTTTCCAGTGATGGAAATGTTCTGTATCTTGATTGCAGTGGTGGTTACACAAATCTGCACACGGAATAAAGGCACACAGAACTACACACACATTGTACAGATGTCAGTTTACTGGTTTTGATATGGTTCCCCATTTAGAGAAGATATTAACTATTGGGGGGAAAATGAGTGAAAAGTACCTGGGATCTCTCTGTACTATCACTGCAATTTCCTGTGAATCTGTAATTATTTCAAAATATAAACTTGAAAAATGTAATTTAAACCCTAGCAAAAATAAAACTTTATTGAAAGACACTGAAGACTCAAAGAGAGAGAAAGAGGTCGGAGAGGTAATTGAGGGCAGTACATGACCCACCCTTCGTGAGGTGTTGGAACTTGACTCTGAGTGAGCTGAAAAGATGGAAGTTTCAGAGGTGTGGTATCAAATTTATGCTTTATCAGGATCACTCTGACTGCTCTGCTGAGAACGGAATGACTCAAGAGAGGGCTTCCTTTTAAGAACAGAGAAATAACAACTTCTTTGCAGGCACACTGATGGAACAGTCCAGTAGAGAGGGGGGAAATTGATGATGCAAGAAAAAGAGAGGGGAGAATTAGAACTTATCAGCAACTTAGCAAAGGTAGCTAACCAGTCACCTTAAGCAATCCAAATGTATCAAACATATTATATAATTTACCTACTTATTATACTTATTGTCTGTGGTCTGTCACCCCCCAACTAGAATGCAAACTCTTCCAGGGGCAGGGACTTTTGTTTGCTTATGTATGCCAAGCAAGTAATAGGTGCTCAATAAATTTTTGATGCATGAACATATTCTTACAGGTGTAAAGAGAAAAAAGGGTCTGCCACATAAGCATAAATACTTGGTTTGGAGTATGGGCAGCACTTGGGGAAGATGGAGAGAAATGGTGCCTAAAGACACACAGAGATGAGGGAGGGTGTAGCTCAAGTGGTAGAGTGCAAGCTTAGCATACACAAGGTCCTGGGTTCAATCCCCAGTACCTCCTCTAAAAATCAATAAATCAGTAAACTTAGTTACCTCACCCCACCAAAAAATTAGCAACAACAAAAAAGAAACACAGAGAGAAATACCTAGCCAGCCATGGATGTGACTCCATCCTGCAGGGACACAGAAATAACACTGTGCTTTTATGCTTCATGCTTTGTGCTTAGTTTTAAAATCCTTTTGTATCCAGAGTAAAATGTAGGGAAATATTTTCACTCTCTATCACATGATCACCAGAAGCACGCATTTGATAAATATAGTTTGAATGACTACACTCTTTTTCAAAGGGCTCACGAGGCCAGTGATTCTGGTATGAGGCCATATAAATTTCCTAAAGCATTCCCAGCCCTGAGGTACACACATCCACCACTGTGAGAATCACTGCTGAAGATTAAATATTTTTATTTTCTTAAAGACTATTTTTAGGGAAGCATTAAAAATTGATTCATTTGGCCAGACCACAGAAATCAGTGCTCGCTGTTTTTTTAAATACAATATGCTGAGTATTCTCTCTGACAGTAACCAAGGCCTGTGGAAAAAAGGGTTTCTGCTGTGGTACAGTGACCCTCTTGTCCAGAGTATTCAAATAAGTGTTAGATTCTCTTCTCTAGTTTGGAAAAGTTAAGAAAGGGCATATTCTCTGGAACACAAGTTATAATTTCTGACACTTACAAGGGCACCTTATTCATAAACAATTCAGCGTGAATTGCTATTTGAAGACTGAAACTCACATACTGCTTTGAGCTTAAGTGTTCTTTGCTTAGCTAATAGACTGGACATTATTGTAAGTGATAAATCCATTTATCTCTCTGTAATAGAGAATAAACAACACGTGCCTTTCCTGTCCTCAAAGAAACAGTTGTCATCCTCATAACCTAGTAAGTTACAAGTGAATTTATTATCTCATTCACACAAGGATGCCATTTAATTTGAAGGAATGACTACAGTAAACAATTTTATAAGTAGAATAGACAGAAACCATATCTTTAAAAAGATTTCTTGATCTCCATATTTTAAGGCAAAGTCAATCTTCGATCTCATGTGGCCGAGATGAACTGAACTGATCTGATAGGTTACTGTTTTTTCCTTAATTAACATACAATATTATTGACATTTTTGTGTGCATACACTTGTATGAATTTTAACACATCTATATTGCTGTGTAACCACCACCATGGTTAGGACACAGAACAATTACATTATATACACTCCACCCCAGATTCCCTTGGGCTATCTCGTTGCAGCAGGGTTGGCAAACTACAACCAAGTCAAAGCTGGCTTGTGGCCTGTTTCTTAGGGACAGAAGCTAAGAATGGTTTTTACATTTTGTTTAGTTTTTTTTTTTATTGAAGTATAGTCAGTTTACAATGTTGTTTCAGTTTCTGGTGTATAGCATAATGTTTCAGTCATACATGCACATACATATATCCCTTTTCATATTCTTTTTCATTATAGGTTACTACAAGATATTGAATATAGTTCCCTGGGCTATACAGTAGAAACTTGTTTATCTATCTCATCTATAGTAGTTAGTATCTGCAAATCTCAAACTCCCAATTTATCCCTTCCCACCCCCTTTCCCCTCGGTAACCATAAGTTTGTTTACTATGTCTGCGAGTCTGTTTCTGTTTTGTAGATAAGTTCTTTTGCATCTTATTTTATTTTTTTTAGATTCTACCTATGAGTGATATCATATGGTATTCTTCTTTCTCTTTCTGGCTTACTTCACTTACATTTTTAGAGCACTGCAAAAAGAACAAAAGTAACACACAAAAATAAAGAATATGCAACAGAGACCACATGTGGCCCAGAGAGCCTAAAATGTTTACTATCTGTCCCTCTGCATTTTTACAGTCATGCCCTTGCCCCGCCCATAACCCCTGGAAACCACTAATCTTTGTCACTATAGTTTGTCTTTGAAAAATGTCATACAAATGGGATCATACAGTGTGTAGCCTTTTGAGAATTTGGAGCACAACACCTTTGAGATTCAACCATGTTGTTGCATTTGTCAGTAGTTCTTTCCTTTTTATTGCTGAGTAGTATTCTATTGTATGGCTATACTACCATTTGTTTATTCTTTCACCTGTTGAGGGGCATTTGGGTTGTTTCCTGTTTTTGGCATTTATGAACAGAGCTGTTATGAACATTTATATTTAGATTTTTGGGTGAATATGTTTTCACTTCTCTAGGGAAATACCTAGGCGTGTGATTGCTGGGTCATATGGTAAGTGTGTGTTTAAATTTATAAAAAAAACAAACTGCCAAACTGTTTTTCAGAGTGGCTGTACCAGTTTGCATTCCAAATAGTAATGTATGAGAGTTCCAGCTGGCTGTGCATCCTTGTCAGCAGTTGGCATTGTCAATATTTTTTATTGTAGCCATTCTAATAAGTAGATAGTGCTATTTCCATGTGGTTTTAATTTGCATTTCCCTAATGACTAATGATGTTGAACATCTTGTTATGTGCTTATTTGCCATCCCTGTATCCTCTTTGGTGAAGTGTTGGTTCAAGTTTTTTGGCATTAAAAAAAAAAACTTTTTTATTATAAAATGACTAAATTCACAGGATATTGCAAAGATAGTAGAGTGAGGTCCCATGTACACTTCACCGAGTTTGCCCCAATGTTTGTATCTTAGTACCAAAACCAGCAATTGACATTGGAATGATGTGTGTGTATAGTTCTACTCCATGTTGTCATTTGTGGAGATTCGTATAAACACCACTGCAAGCAAGAGGCAGAGCTGCTCCATCACCACAAATATCTCCCTTGTGCTTTATAGTCAGCCACGCACCCCCTCTCAAACATCCCTAACTCCTGGAAACTAGTCATTTGTTTTCCATCTCTACACTTTTGTCACATTGAGAATGCTATATAAATTGAATCATATAATATGTGACAGGTTGAGGTTCACTTTTGTCACTCAGCATGATACTCTCAAGATCCATCCAAGTTGTTGCACGTATCAAGAGGTCATTGCTTTTTATTGCAGAGAAATTATTCCATGGTATAGATGTACCACTGTTTGTTCACTATTCAACCACTGAGGAACATTTTGGTTGTTTCAATTTTTTGGCTATTGCAAATAATGTTGCTCTGATCATTTATGTACGAGTTTGTGTGGGCATAAATTTTCATACGTCTGGGATAAATGCCCAGGAGTGTGATTGCTGGATTGTATTTTAAGATTTTGCTCGTTTTAAAAATTGGGCTGTTTGTTTTCTTATCGTGTAGTTTTGAGAGTTTTATACCTACTGGATACAAGTCCTTTTTTTCAATGGATCATCTTTTTGGTGTCATGTTTAAAGAATCGTTGTCTAGCCATTGATAATGATAATTTCTCCAACTTTTCATTCTAAAAGGTTTACAGTTTTATGTTTTACATTTAGATATGGGATCCATTTTGAATTAATTTTGGGATAAGGTGTGAGACTTAGATCCAGGTTCACTTTTTTTTTTTGCATGGGGATGTCCAATTGTTTTAATACAATTTGTTGAATAGTCTGTTCTTCCTCCATTGAATTGCCAAACTGATACACGCTACAATATGAATGAACCTTGAAAACATTCAAGAAAGAAGCCAGTCATAGAAGACCACATACTGTGTTCATTCCATTTATATGAAATGTTGAGAATAGGCAAATCTATAGAGACAGAAAGTAGAGTAGTGGTTGCCTAGGGCCGGTGGGTTTAGGAGGAAATGAGTGACTGCTCATAGTTACAGGGTTTCTTTTTGAGGGGACAACGTTCTAAAATTGATTATGGTGATAGTTACAGAACTTTGTTAATATTACTAAAAATATTGAATTGTACACTCCAAATGAACAGTATGGTATGTGAATGACATTTCAATAAAGCTGTTATAAAATTTTTTTTGAAGAAGAATATTTGTGAAATCAAGTAATGACAGCATAGCAACAAGCAAAAATTGAGGATAACTGAGTAAGAAGTAAGTAATTTCAGACAATTTTAGAACAGAGCAATAGTAAGAGTTGCTAAGAAAGTTATTTTGAGTTTATGGAGTGTTTGATGAGTTTTGAACATAAATTTCTTTAAAATGACTCAAGCCTGTCATTCATAGAGTGCTGGTAGGAGTGTAAGCTGACATAACCTTTATTGAAAGCAACCTGTCAAGGTGTATCAAGAGGTTTTTAATTTTAAACTCTAACAATCTTTTACCCAGTAATTCCACTTTGAGGAATTTATTATCCTAAGAAAATAACTTAAAATACATTCAAAGATTTATGAAAAAAGGTAATGCTAAAAATTTAGAGGTAATCAAAGAGAACATGGTTAAGTACAACCATGCAATGACTATTGAACAGTCATCAAAACGTCTTTTTTCAACAGCAAGGTCCTACTGTAGAGCACAGGGAACTATATTCAATACCTTGTAGTAGCCTATAATGAAAAAAAATATAAAAAGGAATATATGTGTATAACTGAATCACTATGCTGTACACCAGAAATTAACACAACATTGTAAATCAACTATACTTCAATAAAATTTTTTTAAAAATCCTTCTTCTAACACCTTTATTAAGGTGTAATTTTTTGAGGTGTAATTGATATATGAGAAACTGCATTTATTTAAAGTATACAATTTGATAACTTTTGAGATATATATGTTCATTAAAATATCACCATAAAACCAGGGGAAGGGAGGTGGGAAGGGATAAGTTTGGGAGTTTGAGATTTGCAAATGTTAGCCACTATATATAAAAATAGATTAAAAAAACAAATTTCTTCTGTATAGCACAGGGAACTATATTCAATATCTTGTAGTAACCTTTAATGAAAAAGAATATGAAAATAAATATATGTATATATATGCATGACTGGGACATTGTGCTGTACACCAGAAATTGACACATTGTAACTGACTATACTTCAAATAAAAAAAAAAAAGTAAAACAAAAAGGTTATTTATAAAATATTTATCACTGTAATAGGATAATGAACATCATCACTCCCAAAAGTTTCTTCATCCCCCTCCCTCTTGCTCCTCACCAACCACCACCATCTGCTGGGCAATCACTGATCTGTTTTCTGACACTATAGACTTGTTTGCATTTTCTAGAATTATATATAAGTGGAATTATACTGCTGTGTACTTTTGGTCTGAGTTATTTCACTTGGAATGATTATTTTTGGACTCATCTGTATTGTGTGTATCAATAGTTCATTCCTTTTTAATTGTGAGTGTAACCCATTCTATGGGTATACCATTTATTTATTCATTCACCCATTGATGGATATTTGGGTGGTTGTTTCAGTTCTTGGCCAGTAAATGAAGCTGCCATGAAAATGCATATACAAGTCTTTGTATCGACATATGCTTTCATTTCCCCTGGATAAATACCTAAAAGTGGAAGAGCTGGATCATATGGTAGGTGTACGTACCACTTGTTAAGGAACTTCCAAATTGTTTTCCAAAGCGGCTGTACATTTTATATTCCAATAAGCAGTATACACAAATTACAGTTCTTTCATATCCATATCAACTCTAGGCACAGTCAGTCTTAATTTTAGCCATTTAAAAAGGTGTAAGGTAGTGTTTCATTGTGGCTTTAATTTCCGTTTCTCAAATAACTAATGATTTTAAACATTTTTTCATGTGCTTATTTGCCATCCATATATCTTCTTTGGTGAAGCATCTGTACAAATCTTTTGCTCACTTTTATTTATAGAATTGTTGGTTTTCTTATTATTGAGCTTTGAGACTTCTTTATATATTTTCAATACAAGCCCTTTATGAGATATATGATTTACAAATATTTTCTCCCAATGTGTAGCTCATCTTTTCATTCTCTTAACGGTATCTTTTGAAGAGAAGTTTTACATTTTGATGAAATCCAATTCATCTTTTTTTTTTTTTCATAGATCAAACTTTTGGTGCTGTTTCAAGGAAATTTTTGCATGACTCAAGGCTGCAGTTTTCTCTTACATTTTCTTCGGGAAGTTAAAAAAAATTTTACATATAGGTCATTCATCTATTTTGAATCCATTTTTGTTGTGAGGTATAGAATCAAATATATATATTTTTTGCATATGGATAACTAGTTGTTTCAGCACAATTTGTTGAAAAGACTATCCTTTCTCCACTGAATTGTTTTTTGTCAAAAATCAGTTGTCCACATATGTGTAGATTTATTTCTGGACCCTAATCCATTCCTTTAATCTAATCGGCTATCTTGATGTCAGTCCCACAGTGTCTTGATTACTGTAGCTTTATAAGTTTTTGTAATCAATTTGTTTTAATCTTCTCATTTTGTTCCTCTTTTTCAAAGTTATTTTGGCTATTCTAGGTCCTTTGCACTTCTATGTGAAATTTAGGACAATCTTGTCAGTTTCTACCAAAAAGTCTGCTAGAATTTTGATTGGGACTGCATTTAATCTATAGACCAATTTGGGGAGAATTGACATAATCATAATAATAATAAGTGTTACGACGTATGAATACAGTACATCTATTTAGGTCTTGTTTAATTTCAGCAATGCTTTGTAGTTTTTAGCATACATATTTTTCCACATCTTTCCTTATATTTACTGCTAAGTTTTAACTATTTTTGATGCTATTCTAAATAGTATTTTAAAATTTTAACTTATGATTGTTTGTTAATGGTATTTAAAAATATAATTGATTTTTGCATATTGATCCAAACTTCCATTCCTGGGACAAACCTCACTTGGTCATGACACATTATCCCTTAATATACTGTTGGATTCAATTTGCTAAAATTTAATTTAGAATTTTTGTGTCTATGTTCATGAGGGATATTCATCTTTAATTTTCTCTTCTTGCAATGTCCTTATTAGGTTTTGGTATCAAGGTAGTGCAAGCCTTATAGAATGAGTTGGGAAGTATTCCTTTCTCCAGTTTTTTGTAAGAGTTGCAAAGAATCAATATTATTTCTTCCTTAAATATTTCATAGAATTCACCAGTGGAGACATCCAGGCCTGGTATTTTCTTTGCAGGAAAGTTTTTTTTAACTGAAAATTCCATTTATCTAATATAGCACTTTTTAAATTTTCAATTTTTTTTTTTAGCAAACTCAAGAAATTCCATTTTATTGCTCTCAAAGTACCAGCTTTGGGTTTCATTTATTTTCTTTATCATTTTTCTGTTGTCCATTTCATTGATTTCTGTTCTGATCTTGATTATTTCTTTTCTTCTGCTTAATTTGTGTTTAATTTGCTCTACCACTTTCTTAAGGTAGAAGCTAATGTAAATGATTTGAGCCCTTTCTTATTTTCTAATATAAGTATTTAGTGCTATAAAGTTTCCTCTAGGTACTGTTTTAGTGGCATCCCACAATTTTGTTAGGTTGTGTTTTCATTTTCATTCAATTCAAGATACTAATTTTCCTTTTGATTTCTTCTTTGACCTGTGGGTTATTTAGATGTGTGTTATTTAGTTTTCAAATGTTTATGGATTTTTCAGATGTTTCTGTTCTTGATTTTTAATTTAAATTCCATTGTGCTTACAGAACATGTTCTATTTGACTTAGATCCTTTTAAATTTATTGAGACTCATTTTATAGCTTATAATATGGTCTCTCTTGGTCAACGTTCCATATGCAATTGAGAAGAATGTATATTCTGCTGTTGTTAGAAGGCATGTTCTATAAATGTCAACTAGGTCAAACTGGTTGATTGAGTTGTTCAAGTTTTCTATAGCTTTACAGATTTTTCTTTTTGCTTTCTCTATCAATTATTTAGCAGGGGTATTGAAATAAACTATAATTGTGAATTTGTCTGCTTCTCCCTTCAGTTCTCTCAGATTTTGCCTCATACATATTTGGAAACTCTGTTATTAGGCACATGAATGTTTCAGATCATGTCCTGGTGAATTGACTCCTTTATCAGTATAAAATGATCTTCTTTATCCCTGATGGTTTTCTCTGCTCTTTATCCCTGATGGATTTCCCTGATGGAAATCTACTTTGTCTGATATTAATCTAGCTGCTCAAAATTTCTTCTGATTAATGTTAGTACGATATTTCTTTTTTCATCATTTTACTTTTAACCTACTTGTGTTTTTATATTTAAAGTGCATTTCTTAACTCATACCCTTATGAGAAAAAAACCTACCAATCAGAATACAATGAGTATGTACAATTCCTTTGCCTATAGCCTTGTAGTTTCCAGTAAAAGCATCATCTTCCAAATTCACATTAATCAACTTTTTTTTGTTTTGCATACATTAGAGTTCACCTTTGAAATATACATTTCTATAGATTCTATACATTTCAGATGCAGAGTTGTAACTGAGCAGAACCCTATTGTCATCATTGGTGACCATCTGATATCCATAGCTATGTTTGTAACTGCTTAACTGTATAATGGTTTAAAGGATTTTTCTCATGCTCTTGCTGACCAGGGTTAGGCTGGAGAGGAGGGAGGCTTGGGTGGTCTGCCCAACACCCTCATGGTGCTGTGTGAGGGGACCATGCTCAGTGCCCTGCTTTTGTCCCCAGTGCCCTTCTCTTGACCCTGACACCTCAGAAATGGCAATTGGGTATTTTGTGCATCTTGTTGTTCATAACTTGCCCCAATTGTTCATGTCTGCAGTTGTTTTCGACCGCCTTGTGGTTTCCTTGTATCCTGTTGTTTGAGCTGCAGGCCTCAGCCTGCAGCAGAGGGTGCCAGACCTCAGCCTGCTTAAAAGGCTAAAAGCATTTATCAACCTGACTTTAAACTGCACAAGTTTTTTTTCTCCAGAGCTCTTTTCCATAGACCCCCTTCCTATGCATTCTTTGTTCTAGGTATGAGAATATTAAGAGTCCCAAATCTAGAGGTGAACTTCATACCCAGCAGAGGGAAGGGGACTGCTGCATTTGCAAAAACAACTTTACAAAAATTTGTTACCCTGTATATAATCTCTATGGAAACTAGCTCTTCCCCTTGAACTCTTGAATTTTTACTATAAAACCCCCTGCCTTCTCTCCCCAGGAGGCTCACAGTCTTAGAGGCATTAGCCCACTTTGACCTCCTTTGCCTGGTGAAGAAATAAAGCTGCCTTTTCTACTTCATCAAAAACTCTTTCCTCAAGTCTCAATTTGGTAAGCAGAGTACAGAGGCCGTGTTTCGGCAACAGAGTCATGGATCTATTACCCCAGTACCATACAGAACAATCCATTCACCTTAAAAGCTCCCCTGTGCATCTTCTTTATAGTCAACAAGTCAAGTCTTCCCAGCCCTCAGCAACCACTAATTTGTTTTTTGTCCCTATCATTTTGCCTTTCCTATAGTCACATGAATGGGATTATACAATATATACAATGTGTAGCCTTTTTGCTTGCCTTCTTTCATTTAGTAAAATGCACTTAAGATTCATCAATGTTGATGAATGAATCAATAGCTCATTCCTTTTTATTGCTGAATAGTATCCCTATGTTTGTTTATCCTTTCCCATGATAAAAGACAACCTCATTGCTTCCAGTTGTTAGCCATTAAGAATAAAGCTGCTATAAACTTTTGTGTATAGTATTTTGTGTGGATATAATCTTTCAAATCACTTTACATGTATACTAGGGCTAAGTGAATAAGTAAATGCGTGATGGATGGTATGCCCAGGTTTCTCACTGTCAGAGAGGAAAGTGAAAGATAATCAAGAAAGGAAAGCAGCAATGAAGTATATGATACCGGGTTAGAGACTGAGACGTAAGTATGAACTTACGTTTACCTTAATACAAATATGAATAGAGACATAAGTCACTTTAGATATGTGTGTATATGTAGGTTAGTATACATACATGTATTACTTATCTCTGTTCATTGAGAGGGCCTAGAAGCAATGCCATCCAATAGCAACAAGCACATCCAGACCTTAATTTCTGCTATAAAAGAAATCAGGAATCCTTAGAGAAATAGCTGATTTTACGACCAGGACACAGAGCATCTTACAGTATTAGAAAATAAGGAAGTGTTCAAAAAACCAAAAAAGATGAGAGTATGTCAAAGTGACACATGAGCAAGCCTGAAAGTGCTACCATTGGCCAAAGCCAGAACAAACTGAGTGTCCTTTACAATTTCATTTTATGTCCTTTTTTCCCTTATTAGCTGTAACCCTTTATTTTGTTATTTTAGTGGTTGCTTTTGCGCTTACACTATACATCTTTAATTTGTCATAGTAAAACGTCTAGTAATATTATACCACTTAATGCATAGTTTAAGAACCCTGCAATAGTGTGTTTCCGTTTCTCCCCTCCTGGACATTCTGCTGTTTATCATGTACTTTGTTTTTGCATGTATTATAAAACCCACACTACATTTTAAATTATTTCTGTTTATACAGTCAATATCTTTTAAAGATATTTAAAGAATAAGGAAAATATTAGATATTTACTATGTCGTTATTATTTCCAATGCTCTTCCTTTCTTTGTGTAGATCTACATTTCCTTTGGTAGCATTTTTCTTCTGCCTAAAGGATTTCCTTTAACATTTCTTATAGTTATGGTCTGCTGGTGATAAATTCTTTCACTTTTTGTAAGTCTGGAAAAGTATTCTTTTGTCTTTGTTTTTGGAAAATGTTTTTTCTGGGTATAGAATCTTAGGCTGATTCTTTTTTCCCTTTCAGTACTTTAAGGATGTTGTCCCATTGTATCTTGCTTGCATTGTTTCTGATGGTAAATATACTATCATACTTTTGTTCCATAGAGCATTCAATCAGGAAGGTAAAATCTTGAGCAGAGTAGATCTTCATAGGCACAGGCAAAAGCTGTTGTCCACAGGCAGAATTTCTTCTCCGTTTAAGGGAAGCCTCAGCTCTGCTTTTAAGATTTTCCAACTCCTATTATAATGGCTCACTACTTCAAGCAAGTGCTAAAGATTAAGCTAACAAAAGGGTGTGTCTTACTAGCATAAAGAGGAGATATCCTTTTATACCCTTGAATTCTGGCAGCAGAAGTGGCCAACTACAAAATTAAGGGTCACTTATATGAGGTTTCTTTCTCCTTGCCCTAGTATTAATTCACCTTTTTTATTCAATACATCTTCTGGACTATTCCTCTTCCTTAGTCAGAATTTTAATAACTATGTATTTTAAGTGAAAGATGACCATTGTTTTAGATAACTGAGTGATGAAAAGGAACCAGCAAAGTTAACTTTAAAAGTAGCAGGGCCAATATAATAAGTATCTGGACTTATACTTACAAATGAGAAAGCACTCACAGAACTCGGATTTTTTTGTTGAGATCTTCCCTTACAGATAAGAGTGAGCAAGTGACTAAGTTTTGGCTAATGAGATGTAGGCAGAAGTTTTGGGTGAGGATTCTGGGAAAGCTCATTTAAAAAGGAGTTGACTCACCTGGAAAGTGCTCTTCTGCCCCTTTCCTCTTCTCTTTTCCTCTTTCTTCCAGCTTGGAATGCAGACACAATGGCTAGAGTTGCAGTGGCCATCTTGCAACCATGAAGCAAACTTTCAGGTGGAAACTGTATGTTTAGAAGGGCAAAGCAGCAAGATAGGAGTAACCTGGGACTTGGATGACTTCATTGGTCTGTCAGGCCACTGCTGGATTGCCTACCTCTTCCTAAAAAAAAAAAAGAAAAATAGCCTTCTGATTTATTTCAGCCATCCTTATTGAGTGTCTGTTACTAACAGATGAACACAATTCCTAAATGATGGATTCACATCCACGTGGTAGGCAGTATCTTCTCCCCAATACTTTTCTTCAGATGAGACCAGTGTGACCCTGATATGGAATACTTTCGACCACTAAGTTAGGGTTGTGTCTCAGTCTGTCTTACTCTCCACTTCCAAACATTATGCCTGACAAATAGTATGTGCTCAGTAAAAATTTATTGACCAATCAGGGGCCTGGCTTAGTCTGGATCCATAACTCTCAGACTCCAGTCTCCAGTTTGGTTAGATTAGCCATGTTCTAGAGTCATTGTGGTTCCTGCTTGAAAACAGCAAACAAACCTTGCCTCACTTTCAAGGTAGCAGAGTCTAAAACAATCACAAGGGTTTTTAAAATAGTAAAGGACCATTGAAAACAGGAGATCAGGACAATTCCTAAAATGAAAAAAGGCAGGTGATGATGGAGGTACAAGAAGAGATTCCAGGTCCATGTTTATTTCCTAATCCAGCTCACTGTGGTGCACGTTGTGTCTTTTGTTCATCTCTCCTGCCCTTTGGAGTACAAATGCTCATCCACTTAACTTTTGTAAAACTATGATTTAAAGTAAAGTGACCTACATAAATAAGTAATTATCACAGATTAATAAATAATAAGCAAAGGAAGGAGGAAGAAATATACATACATGCTCACGGGTGACAAACATAGAAAATCAACAGTGGCATTCTGCCAGGTCACCAGGACAGGGGAAAACCATGAGGGAAGAGAGAGGAGTCAGTTCAGAATATGCCCAGAAATGGTCCATGTAAATATTAGAGGAAGGAAGCTTTGGAAGCAGTTTAAGCTATAGGGTGAACCTCTCATACATCTTTTTCTTGTGACACAGGGTCAAGAGTTTATGATCCTAACATTATTATACAGCTTTAAAAAAGCAGGAAATCCTGATACTTGTGACAACATGGGTGAACCTGGAGGACATTATAATAAGCAGAATAAGCCAAACACAGAAAGACAAATACTGCATGATCTCACTTATATGAGGAGTCTAAAATAGTCACACCTAAATATGTACAATTTTTATCAATTATACCTCAGTAAAGTCCCCTGTGCTATACAGTATGAACTTGTTGTCTATCTATTTTATATATATTAGTTAGTATCTGCAAATCTCAAACTCCCAATTTATCCCTTCCCACCCCCTTCCCCCTCTGGTAACCGGAAGTTTGTTTTCTATGTCTGTGAGTCTGTTTCTGTTTTGTAAATAAGTTCATTTGCCTTTTTTTTTAAGATTCCACATGTAAGTGATATCATATGGTATTTTTCTTACTCTTTCTGGCTTACTTCACTTAGAATGACATTCTCCAGGGCCATCCATGTTGCTGCAAATGGTATTATTTTATTCTTTTTATGGCCGAGTAGTATTCCATTGTATAAACATGCCACAGCTTCCTTATCCAGTCATCTGTCGATGGACATCTAGGTTGTTTCCATGTCTTGGCTATTGTAAATAGTGCTGCTATGAACACTGGGGTGCCTGTAGTTTTTTGAATTAAAGTTCCCACTGGATATATGCCCAGGAGTAGGATTGCTAGAGTATATGGCAAGTCTATTTTTAGTCTTTTGAGGAATCTCCATACTGTTTTCCATAATGGCAGCACCAAACTACATTCCTACCAACAGTGTAGGAAGGTTCCCCTTTCTCCACATCCTCCTCCAGCATTTATCATTTGTGGGCTTTTGAATGATGGCCATTCTGACTGGTGTGAGGTGATACCTCATTGTAGTTTTGATTTGCATTTCTCTAGTAATTAGTGATATTGAGCTTTTTTTCATGTGCTTATTGGCCATTTCTATGTCTTCTTTGGAGAATTGCTTGTTTAGGTCTTCTGCCCATTTTTATATTGGGTTATTTGTTTTCTTGTTATTAATCTGTATGAGCTGTTTATATAGTCTGGCAATTAAGCCCTTGTCAGTCTCATATTTTGCAAATATATTCTCCCATTCCATAGGTTGAGTTTTTGTTTTGCTTATGGTTTCCTTTGCTGGAATTAATTAATTTTTTAAAAAGATGGCAGAGTAGGAGGACACTGAGCTTACCACCCTCCATCAACACATCAAAAATACATATACATGTGGAGTAATTCTCACTGAAAACAAACTGGAAACTAAAAGAGACTCTTCTACAACCAAGGCCATTAAGAAAGATCCACACAGAGTTGGGCAGGAAGGGAAGAGAGTCAATCAGGTCGGGACCCATGCCAATAGGAGACACAGAAACGAAGGGTATATCATGGGCTTGGAGACCCTCCCTGGGGAATGATGGGTTCAAACCACATATTAGGCACCTAGGAATTTGAGCTCCCTTGGCTGATTTGAAAACCAGTGGGACTTACAGAAGGGCTGTAAGAAACAGACTCTGCTCCTGAGGAACATGTACACAAACTTTCTTGCTCCCGAAACAAGGTGGAGGAAGCAGATTGAAACTGCCTGGGATTCTGGCCAGTTTCCTGTGACCATCACAGCATGTGCCCTGGACCCTCTAGCACTGGCACAGCTGTCCACTAGGGCCAAGGCTGCATTTACCAATGAGATTGCACACTTGGGGGGACAGAGCCAGCTCGGACCTGACACTGCATCTGAACATGGCCAGAGCGGCCATTACTGCTGTAAGCAGATAGGGTAGGGGATCCCCAGAGACAGAGAACCAGGTATGGCTTTCTTGACTTAAAGAAGCCATTTTTGGTCGAAGCCATTTTTGGTCTAAGCATTTTGTGATCTAAGCCTGGTCACAATGCTTGCCTTTGAACAGGTCTCAGTAACTAATAGTCTTAAGGAAACAAAAGAATGCAGAAACATTGCCTATTATAGGGCAAGCGAAATAACAACAGCAAGGGTAATATATCAGTTGTAAAGACTCCCAGTTCTGTTTCAATGGTAAAGATTAACCTGAAGCGCTCAACCACCAGATCAACTGGAACTTAGGGGATGGTGATGTTGACCTTTTCTGATCCTCGTGACTTCAGTCAATTAAAGCTTGGATTCTGTCAACCATTCAAGCACCTTCATGAATATGCATGCACCCTTAGCTTCCCCTATTTACCCTTCTGAGAAACACTGCTTTGGGAAAGGTCCCTTGTGCTCTCCTTACTTGTTGCAAGTAACAATAGCTCCTTCCTCCTCTCAGTCCTTGGCTTGGTTGTGTCTTTTGGTTCAACATTCACCAAGAGGTGAACCCAGTTTTTGGGTAACACTGGCAGAGGCAGTGGATTGGGAGTTGTCTCAAGCACTGACTAGTATGCTGAGACCATCCTAGCCTGGGTCCCAACCCACACCTGCTGCCCACTCTGGCCTCTCTTGCTTCAGGGCTGCTCTCCCCTGGGGCAAAAGTGCCATTGCTGGGAGTGCGGAGAGTGCACACATAGAGAGAAAGGAATCAGCTCAGATCCAACCCTCAGGGCTTCTTCTCCAGCACCCTGGGGCCCAATCTCACCCCCAATGGGTCAGTGATGGTCACTGAGCATAGGAGAAGCCCCAGCTCACACCTGGCTCTGGCTCAAGCCCTTCCATCTCCAGCCCTACCTCTCACCAAGGTGACAGCTGCCAGCACACCCTGGGGGAAGATTGACCTGTGCTCATGTCAGATTCAGCTCTCCTGCCAAAGGTACCAGGCACATGCAGACTGCAAAGGGACATTTCCACACAAGGACACTCATTCAAGACTCCACACAAGGACACTCATTCAAGACTGGGATAGGTGACTATTTTACCTAATTTCGTAGAGACAGAGAAAGCTTTAAAAAATGAGAAGACAGAGGAATTTGCTTCAAATGAAAGAACAAGAAAAAAAATCCCTGAAAAAAAGCAACTAATGAAATAGATAAACAATTTATCACATAAAGAGTTCAGAGCATTAATAAGAAGAATGCTAATTGAACTTGGAAAAAGAACAGATGAACACAGTGAGAATTTTAACAAGGAACTAAAAAATACTTTAAAAAGAACCAGTTAGAGTTAAAGAATGCAATACTGAATGTACTTGATGAAGTTATGGCTGAAAACTTCCTAACCTGAAGAAGGAAACATATATTCAGGTATAGGAAGCACAGAAAGTCCCAAACAAGAAGAACCCAAAGAGACCCATACCAAGACATATCATAATTAAAATGGCAAAATTAAAGATAAAGAGAGAATTCCAAAGGCAGCAAGAGAAAAAGAGTCACATTCAAGGGAATCCCTCCAAAGCTATCAGCACACTTTTCTGCAGAAACTTTGCAGGCCAGAAGGGAGTGGCATGATACATTTAAAGTGCTGAAAGGGAAAAATCTGCAACATAGGTTACTCCATACAACAAACTTATTCAGAACTGAAGGATAGATAAAGAACTTCTCAGACAAGCAAAAACTAAACGAATTCATCAACACTAAGCCGAACCAAAAGAAGTGTTAAAAGGTTTTCTTTAAGTGGAAAAGAAAAGGTTGTAGCAAGAAGTAAGAATTTATGAGAAGGGAAAACTCCAACTTGTAAAGGCAAGGTTGTGGATCCACCACTTGATAAATTAGCATGAAGATTAAGAGACAAAAATCGTAAAATTTGCCACAAGGGTTGAAGCCAGAAAAGAAAGAAAATTCCAAGGTACAGTGTTCCAGGGTATAGTTCAAGCAGGAAGAGGTACTTTTCCAATGTATTCTTAGTTTCCCCACCTCCCACCATCCAGTTAGTTAACCTTGTCAGCTTGGCTACTGTAGTAGATGCTATCAAGCCCCACACATACTGCCCTTTTTCCACTCCGGATGTCACTACGGACACTCCCAAGGCACACTGATGACTTTCTGCATCTCTGTGCTTTCTAAATGAAAAAGCACGTTGAAAATGTCTGGGAATTAACAATACCAGGGCAATCTTTGGGATTTCAGCTAACTCCAGCTTCCTTGCCCTCACCAGGGCGGTTCTGAGGTATGTTACACTCAGTGTCAGAGGGGCTCCAGCTGGATTGAGCCCCAGTTGCCTGCTCATTGACATATCTTTTATTGGCTTCCCTCCTCTCCTTATCTCACTTCCCCTCTCTCTCACTGTGCTTCCTGGGGTCACCTCCCAAATAAACTACTTGTCTCCAAATCTTTGTCTCAGGGTCCACTTTTGGAGGAATCTAAACGGCAAACACAAAGAAACTTGATTGTCTACCACACTAGCTTATATCTCTAAAGGCCAGAACTCACAACTTCTGCCTAGACCAGTGCTTCTCCCTCACCCTAAGACATCAAGATCAGTCAGGAAGTATGTAAAAAAAAATGGAAATTTGTGAACAATTTTCTTTATTAGCTATAATTTCTGGTAAATTCAAGGTTACTTTGCAAATGGTGCTGTTCTCTGTCATTGAGGTTAGCTAGGAGTTTGGGCAGCTCACTAGGAATTGGTCCCACCTGTGCCACCCATCCTCTGTGTTTCGGTGGAGAAATTCTTAGGCACATTTTCAGAGAGAAAAAAATGTTTTTCTTGAAGGGTCTGTACTCAGTCTTTCAATAAGTATTCATTAAGTGCTTATTAAGTGCCAGAATATCATATTAAAGACACTGGATATCATATTGAAGATATTAAGATTTTTATATGGGCAGTTCATAATTACGATGCTTAAATTTAAAAACTTTAGTGGGATTTATATAGTTAATTATGCTCTTTAAATGGGCTGAAGAAGAAATAGTGACTGTGTTGGTTGTGCAGATACTGTAAGTTGGCTCACTTAACGCCAATTCCATTGTTGGTGTTTCAGGCTTAATTTTCCCAAGGGGTGTTTGTGTATTTTTACTAGTGACATTGTCCTGGCTGCACTATTTCTGAGTCTTACCCAATCCCTTTCTGCTTAAACTAGCTAGAATGAAATTGTTGTCTATAACTAAGAATCTTGATTGAGAAAATTGTAAGCATCAGGCTAGTAAAAAAAAAGGTTCCTGAAGACACACTGGTCTGGGCAAGAGGCATCTGGGTGAAAGTATGAGAGGGGCACAGAGTGTGGATTTTTGTGTCTCACATTAATGCCCACCACAGAGTGTCCATTATGTGCATGGGATGATTGATGTTGTGGATGTCACCAGCCTCTTTCCTTGGCCACTCTAGTGTCTTTGAACAGAGTAATCATGGTGGCAGTGCTGGGGGCTCTACATGGGCCCAACAACATGGACTCCCTTTTACTACGGCCAGTTTAACTATTGCCACTGCTGAATGCCCAATCTTCCAGCAGCAGAAACCAATGTTGTACCCTCAAAATGGACCATTGCTAAGGGAGATTAGGCAGCCAATAGTATATGCTGTCAAACTTTGGAATTTTTGTCAATCTTGTAGGTGAGAAATGCTATCTCTGTACAGTTTTAATTTGCATTTCTCTTACTATGAGTGAAGTTGAATGCCTTTTTGAATGTTTAAGGGCCATTTTCATTTCATTTTCTGTGAATTATCTGTGCATACATCTTACCAGTTTTTCTATTAGGTTTTGTTCTTTTCTTCTCGATCTTAAGCTCATTATGTATTAAAGATGTTTACCCCTTGATTATGATGTAAGTTGTAAATATTTTTCCTAATTTGTCATTTGTCTTTTCACTTTTCTTATGTTTTTTCCTGCCATACAAAACTTTTTTTTTACTTTTATTTGATCAAATTTATCTTTTTTCTTATTGCTTCTAAAATTTGAGTCACAGTTAGGAAAGTTTTCCCACTCCCAGGCTGTAAGGGAATTCACCCGTATTTTCTCTGATTACTTGTACAGTTTGATTTTTCACACTGAGAATTTTTATCTATCTGGAATTTATCCAGTGTAGGGAATAAGTCAAATTTTAACTTTTCCCATATGGCTATTCAGTTGTTCCAATGCCACTTATTAGAAAGTGTTTCTTTTCCCATGATTGAGATAAGCCTTCATCAGATACTAAATATCCATGTGCACATGAGCCTCTTTCTGGCTTCTTAATATTCTTTTCCATTTGTCCATTCGTGTGCTGATACCATGGTGCTTTAATTATAAAAACTTTTTAATATGTTTTCATATTTGTTAGAGCTAGCTCTCCTACATTGCTTTTATTTTTTAAAGGATATCTAATCCTGCTTGTTTATTCTTCTAAATGAACTTTATAATCAACATTTCTGGCTGTATGAAAAAAGAAAAAGACTGATGAAATTATATTGCGGTCACGTTGAATTTATAGATTAGTTTTTAAAGAACTGACATCTTCATGCTGCTATGTTTTCCTATCAAAGAACAGGTTATGTCTTTCTACCTATTCAGATATTTTAGGAGTGTTTTATAGTTTCTTCATAAAGATTTTTCACATTCCTCAACATGTTTATGCCCAGGCACTTTATTTTCTTTCATTTTGCTATTGTAATGGTGTCATCGCTTCCATTTTTTCTTCTAACTGGTTATTGGTTATACAGATAAAGGCTTTTGATTTCTGCATGTTAATTTAATAGCCTGATATTTAAATGAATTTTCTTCTTTGTGGTAGTATTTTCATTTACTCTTTTGGGTTTTTCAGATATATAATAATATCAGCTGTAAAAAAAGATAACATTTACCTCTTCCTTTCTAATTATTATGCCTCTACTTGATTTTTCCTGTCTAGCTGTATTGGCTAATACCTTCAATGGAATGTTTAAAACTAGTGGAGACAATAGGCCTCCTTGTCTTGGTCCTCAATTTAGCATGAAAGCCTTTATCATTTCCTTATTCAGTAAGATGCTGTAAAATGTAAGATGTTTGGAGAAAATGTATGTGAGTATGTGTGTGTGTGTGTATACATATAAAATATATATAATCATATTAAGGAAATATCCATCAAGTCTTATTTTAGCCAGATTCATCAAGGAAAAAAGGGAGAGACCCCAAGTCAATAAAATCATAAATGAAATAGGAAGTTACAACCAACATCACAGAAATACTACAGAATAAGAGACTACTATGAACAACTATATGCCAATGAAATGGACAACCTAGAAGAAATGGACAAATTCTTAGAAAGGTGTAATCCCAAGACTGAACCAGGAAGAAATAATGAACAAACCAATTACCAGTAATGAAGCTGAATCAGCAACTAAAACACTCCCTACAAACAAAAGTCCAGGACCAGATGGCTTCACAGGTAAATTCTTCCAAATATTTAGAGAAGAGTTAGTGCCTATCCTTCTGAAACTATTCCAAAAAATTGCAGAGGAAGGACCACTTCCAAACTCATTCTATGAGGCCACCATTACCCTGATACCAAAACCAGACAAAGACATCACACAAAAAAGAAAATTATAGGCCAATGTCCCTGATGAACATAGATGCAAAAATCCTCCACAAAATACTAGCACACTGAATCCAACAATATACTAAAAGGAGCATTCACCATGATCAATTAGGATTTACCCCAGGGATGCAAAGAATTTTTCAATATCCTCTAATCAACCAATATGATACATCATATCAACAAATACTGATCAAATTCAACATCCATCTATGATAAAAACTCTCCAGAAAGCTGGCATAGAGGAAATATACCTCAACATAATAAAGGCCATATATGACAACCCCACAGCTAACATCGTACTCAATGGTGAAAAACTGAAAGCATTTCCTCTAAGATCAGGAACAAGACAAGGATGCCCACTCTCACCACTTTTACTCACCATAATCTTGGAAGTCCTAGCCACAGCAACCAGAGAAGAAAAACAAATAAAAGAATCCAGATTGGAAAGGAAAATGTAAAACCATCACTGTTTGCAGATGACGTGATACCATACATAGAAAATCCTAAAGATGCCACCAGGAAACTCTAGAGCTTACCAATGTATTCAGTAAAGTTGCAAGATACAAAATTAATATACAGAAATCTGCTGTATTTCTATACACTAACAACAAACTATCAGAAAGAGAAATTAAGGAAACAATCCCATTTACCATGAGATCAAAAAGAATAAAATACCTAGGAATAAACCTACCTAATGAGACAAAAGACCTGTACTCTGAAAACTACAAGATGCTGATGAAAGAAACGGAAGATGACACAAACAGATGGAAAGATATACTATGTTCTTGGATTGGAAGAATCAGTATTGTTAAAATTACCATACTACCCAAGGCAATCTGCAGATTCAGTGCAATCCCCATCAAAATACCAGTGGCATTTTTTGCAGAACTAGAACAAAATATTTTAACATTTATATGGAAACACAAAAGACTGCTAATAGCCAAAACAATTTTGAGAAAGAAGAACAGAGCTGGAGGAATTATGCTCCCAGGCTTCAGACAATACTACACAGCTACAGTAATCAAAACAGTATGGCACTGACACAAAAACAGACACACAGCTCAACAGAACAAAATAGAGAGCCCAGAAATAAACCCACACACTTATGGTCAATTAATCTACGACAAAGGAGGCAAGAATATACAATGGAGAAAAGACAGTCTCTTCAATAAGTGGTGCTGGGAAAACTGGACAGCTGCATGTAAAAGAGTGAAATGAGAACATTCTCTAACACCTTATACGAAAATAAATGCAAAATGGATTAAAGACCTAAACGTAAGACTAGATACTATAAAACTCCTAGAGGAAAACATAGGCAGAGCACTCTCTGACATAAATCATGGTAATATTATTGATCATTTTTAACATAACTGTCAACTCTTAAATTTATAAGTGGAAAAAAAATGAGTCACATTCTCTAAAAAAGTCTGTTAAGTAAAATATGACACATAATCATAGTACCATCATAGGCAAGTGTTCCAGAATGTCTATCCTACGAAGTGTAGAATCCAAGGAGAGGGGTGCCATGTGAGCCAAACACTGATTCAAAATGCTCTAGGATGAGGGGCCGGGGGAGTACAGTGGCAGTACAGTGGCTCTCTGAATGAAAAAAGACCCAGGTTAGAGTCCTGACTCTGCAACTCACTTTGTGATCTTGGACAAGTTTCTCAGCCTCTTAGTGCCTCCATTTCCATTTATGTAAATTGGGATAATGATAGTAGCTATTTTAAGGATTGTTGTGTTCAGTGATCACCCTAGAAGATTTAGTTCAGGACTTGGCACATAATAAATGCTCGTTAAAAAGTAGCTATTATCATTAAGTCTCCAAATGGAGAAGTAAACATAATAAATGCCATGAAGGGTCTCTGGAGGAGGAGGGGCACTTAAGCTGTTTCCTTGAAAGCTGTTTAGGGTTTGAATAGACAGAAGGTTGAGGAAGAAAAAGAGGACTTTCCAGGTAGGAGGGAAAAGATCGTTAAAATTTAAAAGGTCATCCCAAAACAGTAGTTGATTTTACTTTGTATTTTTTAAAAAGGTCCAACTGCCCTTTTTTCCAACTGCCTTTTAAAAGCATCATTATTTCAAATTTGATTTGTTTCCTCATCACATTGTGCAGAACACTGGAATATGAATGGCATGTTTTATTATACATATTAGAGCAAAACATTTTGAATTAAATAATTCCATGCTATCTTTAAGGCCCCCACTGATCCATCCTTTATCGTTTTTTTGTCTAGTTGCTATTTTGCATTTTAATTTGACCTTGCCTTTTATTTATTTGCACCTATTACCAGAATGCTTTTTTAAACTAAATATTTTGTGGTGTTTCCTATTCGGTATTTGATGAATGTTTATTACTGTAATTTGATGTTCAGAAAAATGTACCACATCCTACATCAATCATTACATTCCATTATCCATGGAGTCTAAACCATTTCACAGTCATTAAGAGAATATGTTATTTGGGAATTAAATCAATGGAAAGAAGGGGAAAGGGCATCCAAAGGTGGTGAGGAGAGAAGGGAAAAGCAGTGGGGCTTATGTAGAGCACACATTTCCCTGCAAGGAAGAAAACATAAAATTCTCAGGCTTTCCCTTCCTCTATCTCCCAGTCCACTAAATGTAGTACAAACTTGCAGTAAAGTCTCTTCCAGACTTGGGTGCGGAATGTGGTGGGTGGTTGAGTAAACATCTATGGAATATATTGTCTTAGGCTGTGTTATCTAAGAAGAAGATCCCCCCCGCAAGTCAAGAATATGAGTGCCAGTTGTTTATTTGGGAGGTAAACCTAGAAAACACCAGTGGGGGAATGGGGACATGAGACAGGAAGGGGAAGGAAGCCAATAAAGGGTATATTATTGCCAAGAAGTTATCAGGGTCATTCATTCCCTTAAAATATTACAAAATAATAAAAATGCTTACTGGAGAAATTCCAGAAAAAATATAGAGTGACATAAATGTCAAGAAATGTGAAGGGTCTGAGATTTTGCCCTACTTACAAACTAAGTTAGCCTGCCACAGATTCATACTCATAGATGCTGACAGAAGGCAGGAGACTCCTGGGTTGGGGGCAAGGGAATGGGTCACCTGTGGCACAGCAGGCAGTCTCCGTGCCTCACAGGGCAAAGGAGAATGGCCCAGGCAGATGGTGCACATATAGTATTTATCACCAAGTTCCTGTCCCTCACTGACCGGGGCTGCTCCTGGTGGCATTAACTCTGGCACGTCTGGCCCACCGATCATTCCACCACACCCAGTTCCCAGAGTCGGTCCTCATCAAAATGTGGAGTTGACTTTGATCGCCATCCTCTCCTTCTCCAAACATTCCCTAAGGCGACTCTGTCTCCATCTTCCCAGGAGAAGATGGGTCCATGTCTTCGTGTGTCTTGGTCTCTTCTTTTTATTCTCAGTGAAGTCTGCCTTTGTAAACTCTTCAGCTGTCGTAGGGAGGAAATGACTGGGAGCAGTCATTTTAATTGGAACTGGGATGGATGTTTTAAAGCTAAAGATAAAAACACCCTATCTGGGGAGACTTCAGACATCAGATGACATATGGAGGAGGCTACGAGATGGAGGGAAAATGCCCACTTCACTTAAGCTGGGATTTCCTGGATGATCCTCAGGTGGCCCCGGAAGGTCAATGCCCTGCTCTGAGTGCAGCCTCTCAGGCCTTGGGAAGAAGAGCCCTTTGACCTTCTGGAGCCTCCTACTAGTCCCTCTGACTCAGCTCTGTACTAAATCACTTTGATTTGGGGGGGCCCAACAATCTTTCTGCATTTATATTTTGTCCATTTTCCTCTTCCTCTTCTCCCTAAATGATAGATCACTGGACTGAAAACAAAATTCACTTGTTTCAGATAGCTGGGTCACAGAGTGACCAAAATACAAAGGCTTCATTCTTCCTTCATCCCAGAACACTCTAGTGAGAAGCCCTGACCCCCTTCTCCCATAGTTCCCAGCCAGCGAGATCAGAGGATAGACAGCTCAGTGTAGCGTATAGATTTGTGATCAGTTAGTACCACCCTCCAGGCCAGGGGGCATCATGGGGTAGGAGGGATCTCAAGTCCCTAAGAAACAAACAGAACCCCTTGGGGCTTGACTCCACACGTTTGAACTCAGTGTCTTTCCACTTGTGCTGAGGTCTATCTGAATTTCAATTCCCCCATCTTTCTCCAGGTTCCCTCCGGGCAAAATATCTCCCAATGCCTTTTTATATTCAGGAGATAATCATTTAGGGCACTTACACCCTGCTCTTACTATTATTGTGATTGTATCCTGTGACTGTTCAGGAAAGATACGGTGGTTTCAGAAATATGTCTTCAACGTACAGCATTTGTTTTTCCATCTGGCATTATTTATCTGTGGACATTTCTATTCATTTCTTCTAGGCTGTCAGAGGTCAAGTCTTAGGTATCTTTATATCCCAGGCAGTACAGTGCTCTGAACTCAGAAAGGGCCTAATTAACATTCATTTTTTTCAATTCGCATTTTTCAAATGAGGTTTTAGAGAGCTTTTTAAAAGAGCATCATCCTAAGGCTAGTGTATCCATCGATTTCTGGTCAAGAACATATGAACTACTCTAGATGTTTCAAGCAGAGAGGGCTTTAATGCAGGGAACTGGTTGCAAAGGTGTTGGAAGGGTTAAAGGAGTAAAAGGGGTGGGTGTGACTCAGAGACAAGGAAACTGCTGCTATTCTGTGGGGAGAGGGTTTTGGACAGATATCACCCAGAGATTGGAGCTCACAAGCCCACATTTACAGTTGCTGTTACCTGGACCACCACTATCGTGGCTACTCCACAAACAGAATGGCATCTACCTTCTTACTGTCTTCTAATCTGATGTGACTGCCTCCTGTTGTCAGAACCCAATCAGAATCCAGCTGGCAAGGGAGTCTGGGAAATGTAGTTTGTAGGCTTCTAGCTCTGGTGGTATAACAGGGACAGTAAGCATAAAGCTGAAGGTCAACAGATAGCATCTGGGATAGATGATTGGGCCGGTGCTGATTTCACAGCACCCCCTGCAGTAGAAAAAGTCTTCAGGAGAGGAGTTAATCCCCATAGAAGAATTTTGCAGCAGTCCCACCTCTGGGTCTGAGGAAGGAAGCGCCTCGCTGCTGTCAGCCCTGATTCTCTCGGAATAGCAGAGGCAGAATTCCCTAGCCCAAACAATCATGTCAGTGATGCCTCCCTGACATGAGAGCCTGGGACTCTAGGTGAGTTGTCATCTCTTTCTTCAGAGGTTAATTACTTCAACTAAAAGACAGAAAAAATAGTGACAGATAAGAACACAGCAGGTGTAGCCACCCCAACCTATTGAGAGTATATGTTTGAACCATTTAGGAATTGGGACCATAATGGTCTTTAACTTTGCCCCCGTTCTACCATCTCTGAGATGGAGAAGCTTGACATTTATTGAGTGAATCTAGAATGTAGAGAAATCCAGGGCTGATCCCACACAAGGGCTTTCCTTGATACTGCTTACATGGACATGGCTTTATGGAATCAAAGCTCTCTTGCCAAGGTTGGGGCAGGGAAAGCAAAACTAAGTACAGTCCCCCTGGCATTGCAAGCAGAGGTGGTTTTTCCTTTCTGCCCCTGCCTGCCGCCCTAGCCGTAACCACAGCCTGTAAAACCCAAAGAGATCATGGCAGGGGTGGAGAAATATGTGACTAAGACAGCCCTTATTTGTCTTTGGCACAAACCACCTTTGAAGTAAATGAATGAGAAGAGATCTGAATGCCCCCAACCATAAATTTCCCACTCCAGCTTGCCACAAAAGAAAAAAAGATGCATAAATTTGCTTGTTAGTGTCTTTAGTCTACCTGGAATTAATTGTTGTGTGTGTTACAAGATAGCAGTCTAATTTCTTTTTTTTTTTCTTTTTACACACAGATATCCAATTGTCTCAAACCATTTATTGAAAAGTACATCCTTTCTCACTGATCTGGAATACTACCTCTGCTATATATCATGTCCATGATTGTGTAGATCTATTTCTATTCTGTTACATTGGTCCCTGTCTGACTGTGTAGAGACCTAGAATCCTCAGCTCAAAATGTGACATGAGAGAAATAAATTTTGCTTTTTAAGCCTCTAAATTTTAGGGACTCTGTTACAGCAGCTAGGTCTTCCTTAACTAATACAGGAGCTGGTACCATGGAAGTGGAGCACTGCTGTAACAAAAACTGAAAATTTTCAGCATTTGCTTAATGCCTAGGCAGCAGATGATGAAAAAATAAATAGTTCAGGCTAGAAAGCTGGGGACCCCAAGACAACTGGTACAACTGCAACCTATGTTAACTTGGAAGGCACACCATCTACCCACCAAGCCGGTAGCTCTAGGGCAAAAGCCAGAATGCCAATGTCTAGTCGTTTCTCTTTGCTGCTTTAGCAAGGTATTACAAGAAAAAGATGAACTCAGGCAAGAAACAGCCGGTTTGCATGCAGAGGTGGAAGGGAACAGAGAGAATCATATTAAAACCCTCAAAAGCCTCACAGGATTGGAAAATCCAACTGCTCCTGGACCCAAGAGATCTGTCTCTTAATCAAAGTTTATTTAAAGACTCAGCAAGACCTCTGTGTCAAACATTAAGACAAACAATGGACCCAGCAGGGAGGCAAGGATCAGATTACGGTCAGCATCCCTCCTCTCATCGAATTGATTGTTCCAGATAGCAACAGGTTAGCATACATTAAGAGATGAGAGGCACAGAGACAATGAGGAAGTAAAGAGTAAAGCAGGCCTAAGAATTATGTCCAGCAAGTTACTTTGGTTGTAGATACTGACATGTGAAAGTGACTGGAAGCAAACTAAATAGACACTTACTTTCATATTTCATCAATCTTTTTTTTTTTCCTTTCAATTTTATTGAGATGCAGTAGTCCCTTTGTATCTACAGGGATTGATTCCAGGACTCCTGTGGCTATCAAAATCTGTGGATGCTCAAGTCCCTTCTGTAAAATGGTATAGTATTTGCATATAACCTCTGCACATCCCATATACTTTAAATCATCTCTAAATTACTTATAATACTGAATACAATGTAAATGCTATGTAAATAGCTGCCTGCTTGCAGCAAATTCAAGTTTTGCTTTTTAGAACTTTCTGGAATTGTTTCCTGAATATTTTTGATCCTCAGTTGAATTCACGCATGTGGAATCCATGGATGTGGAACTCGTGGATACAGAGGGCTGACTGTATACAGGCACATCTCATTTTAACGTGCTCCACTTTATTGTGCTTTGCAGATATTGCATTCTTTACAAATTGAAGGTTCGTGGCAACCCTGCATCGAGCAAATCTATTGGCACCATTTTTCCAACAACAGTTGCTCACTTTGCTTCTCTGTGGTAATTCTCGCAATATTTCAAAGCCTTTCATTATTATTGTATTTGTTATGGTGATCTGTGATCAGTGATCTTTGCTATTGTTTTCAAGTGCCACGAACTATGCCCATATATGAAGGTGAATTTAATAAATGTTATATGCATTCTGACTGTTCTACTGACTGTTCATTCCTTGTCTCTTTCCCTGTCCTCAAGCATCTCTATTTCCTGAGACACAACAATATTGAAATTAGACCAATTAATAACCCTACAATATCCTCTAAGTGTTCAAGTGAAAGGAAGAGTCACATGTGTCTCACGTTAAATCAAAAGCTAGAAATGATGAAGCTTAGTGAATAAGGCATGTCAAAAGCTGAGACAGGCTGAAAGCTAGGCCTCTTGTACCAAACTGTTAGACAAGCTGTGACTGCAAAAGAAAAGTTCTTGTAGGAAATTAAAAGTGCTACTCAATTGAACACACAAGAGATAAGAACACAAAAGAGCCTTATTGCTGACATGGAGAAAGTTGTAGTGGTCTGGAAAGATCAAACCAGCCACAACATTCCCTTAAGCCAAAGTCTAATCCAGAGCAAGGTCCTAACTCTCCTCAGGTCTGTGAAGGTGAGAGGGGTGAGGAAGCTGCAGAAGAAAGGTGTGCAGAGGTTGGTTCATGAGGTTTAAGGAAAGAAGTCATCTCTGGAACATCAAAGTGCAAGGGGAAGCAGCAAGTGCTGATGCCGAAGCTGCAGCAAGTTATCCAGAAGATGTAGGTCAGATCATTAATGAACAGATTTTCAGTGTAGACAAAAACAGCCTTCTATTGGAAGAAGATTCCATCTAGGACTTTCATAGCTGGAGAGAAGTCAATACCTGGCTTCAAAGGACAAGCTGACTCTCTTGTGAAGCGCTAATACAGACCGTGACTTGAAGCTGAAGCCAATACTGAAGATGTGACTGAAATGCTGCAATCTCATGATAAAACTAACAGATGAGGAGTTGTTTCTTATGGATGAGAAAAGAAAGTGGTTTCTAGAAATGTCATCTACTCCTGGTGGAGATGCTGTGAAAATTATTGAAATAACAACAAAGTATTTAGGATACTATGTAAATTTAGTTGACAAAGCATTGGCAAGATTTAAAAGGATTGACTCCAATTTTGAAAGGAGTTCTACAATGGGTAAAATGCTATCAAACAACTTTGCATGCTACAGGGAAATTGCTCATGAAAGGAAGAATCAATCAATGTGACAAACTTCACTGTCATCTGATTTGAAGAAATTGCCACAGTCACCTCAACCTTCATCAACTACCACCCCGATCGGTCAGCAGCCATCAACATAGAGGCAAGACCCTCCACCAGCAAAAAGATTACAACTTGCTGAAGGCTCAGATGGTTTGCATTTTATAGCAATAAAGTATTTTAAATTAAGGTATGTACATTTTTTTAGACATAATGTTATTGCACACTTGGTAAACAATAATATAATGTAAACATAGCTTTTATATGCACTGGGAAATGAAAAAATTCGTGTCACTTGCTTTATTGTAGTGGTCTGGAACTGAAACTTCAATAACTACAAAGTATGACTGTGTAAGTTTAAAGTGTACAGCAGAGTGATTTGACTTTTATATATTGTGAGATGATTACCACAACAGGTTTAGTTAACAGTCATCATCTCATATAGATAAAAAGAAAAGAAAAGAAAGAAAAAAACTTTCTTCCTTGTGATGAGAATTTATAGGATTTAGTCTCTTAGCAACTTTCAAATATACCATACAGCAGTGTTAACTATAGTCATTATGTTGTACATTACATCCTCAGTACTTATTTATCTTAGAACTGGAGGTTTGTATCTTTTGACCACCTTCATCCAATTTTCCCATCCTCTACCCCCTGCCTCTGATAACCACAAATGTGATGTCTTTTTCTATGCGTTTGGGGGGGGGGGTTGTTTTGTTTTTTAGATTCCACACATAAGTGAAATCATGCAGTATTTTTCTTCTTTGTCTGACTTATTTCACTTAGTATAATGCCCTCAATGTCCATCCATGTTGTAACAAATAGCAGGATTTCCTTCTTTTTATGGCCAAGTAATATACCATTGTGTGTGTGTGTGTGTGTGTGTGTGTGTGTGTGTGTGTATGTATATACACACACACACACACACATATATATATATACACACACCATATCTTCTTTATCTATTCATCTGTTGACAGACACTTAAGTTGTTCCTACATCTTGGCTATTGTAAGTAATGCTGCAATGAACATGGAGGTATGGATATCTCTTTGATTCATTAATCTAAGACATGCTTTTTCTTTTGACACTTTATCATTCTAGAAATCGGGAGTGTCTTACAATTGACACTTACAATACCTGCTTGTCAAACATCTGTTCTGATGTATTTGTAATTGTTGAAACATGCAGGAATTTAGCCATAGTAATTCATATTGCCATCAGTTTGGTTGGGTTATATGCACTATTGATATTATATCTGTTAAGTTTCGTTGCCATCTAAAACATTTTCAAAATATTATACCATTATTTGGGATTGAAATTAAAAGTTATTGCATCCGCAAAAGGTGCAGAGCAGCAAGGCATAAATTAATGAAGGTTCAAATTCTTCTGTTAGGATCAAGAAGTACCAGCAGCAAGACTTGCAAAATAGGTGCCAATGATTTGGGAAACCCCAGCAACAATATTAGAGTGTTAACTAATGCAGCATCATCAATTTCCTAGATGACACAAAGGATGGTAATATTTGGGAAAACTTACAACAGCAAGAACCAGGTTGTGAAAATGGTATAGCTCCCAAGAAGAGGATTTCCCCAACTTCCTCTTCATATGTGATCATGAGGAATAATGGACAAAGAAGAAACTCCCAAAGAGCAAGCTCAGGCTCCTTAGAGGACAATGAACATGGGCATTTTCCCCATCAGTAGAATCAAGGTAGTCAAGATAGTCAAGGAATTTAATCTACTGTCCGGGGTGGGAGTCTTTCCGTTACTCGCTATGTGGGCATAACAATCACTATCGACCAATGACTACTGGTGTTTCTAATTTGTCCTTTTTCCAAATAAGAGTTTCATTATAGTTATCTTCTTCCCATATCACCACTGGATATTGGGTAGGGAGGAAGCAGATAATACATACACAGACCATTGGGAGCCACACTCATTAAATTCCATTCTCTCTTCTTCCATAACAATAAAGCCATGGCTATGTTGTGGCAGCCTGGCCTGGGACTACATTTCCCAGTCTTCCTTGCAGCAAAAGGAAGCCATGGTTATACGACAAAGATTTCACCAATGGAATGTGAGTAGAAATGATATAACTTCAGCTTCCCTTACCTAAATGAAATTCCTTGGCCCTGGGATTCTTCTCTTTCTGCTAGCTGGAAAAGTAACTAGAGTGACCTTAGAAGGCATGGGTTGAAGATAGCAGAGTATCCTACCAGCCTGAACCTTGGGATCATGATATAAGGAAGAATTCAACTTCTTTAAGTTCCTGGTGTTGGGAATCTTTGTTACAGCACATAGCCTTTAACCATAACTAATACACATAACTTAGAACTGTTTAAATGTACAATGAAAAATATTAGATAACTTCCAAATGTGTGAAAAGGTAAGTAGTTTTGTTCTGTTTTAGTTTCTTTTACGGGATTCCAAGCAAAAAACTTAGACTCCTGGGATTGGTCATACTTGATGGTCCCTGTTCCTTCACCTTCTAGTCTAACTCATCATTCTTGATCCCTTCTTCTCCAGAAAGAGGGGATGAAGGTTCCAAAGAGGCACCCACTCTACCCTCTACAATCTTTAGATATATATCAAATGTCTTCCCCAACCACAGTTTCTTCTAAAGGGACCTACCCTTCAGCTCCTGTTGAGAAAGCTGCCCCACATTTTGTCCCGTGTGACTCAGTGCAACCCTCTGCCCCATCCCTGTCATGGTCACAACTGACCAAGCCAGGATAGGCACCTGACCAATGAGCCAATCCATGGACAGGCCAGGAACCTCCGATGTAGCCTGGCCCCAAACACCAAACTGGCTCTATCATATTACTTCTTTTTAGAAGATACGCAACAAATGACAGAGAAAGCTGAAGATGAGCTTATGTCTAGAGAGAGGCCATGAATTAGTGCTCAGACCATTCAGGACAGAAAAATTGCAGAGAAGCCAAAACTGTGCATTGGCAGAAGCTAAGAAGTAGGAAAGAGCTATATAGAATAGAGGAAAGAAGTAAACCGCAGAGGCCACTTCTGTTTCACATATGGTGTGCCATTTGTCCTAGTTATCTTAAGAACTCTCAACTACAAACACCTAGGAGTTCTGGCTCAGATCAAACAAATATCCTTTAAAATGCACAGCTGAGGTTAAAATAATTAAATCTGGGAAGGGAAGGAGGAATAAAGAGAAAGCCAAAACCAACGTGGTAAGCTTGCACTGATGATGAATTTATTGTTCTTAGCAAACAAGAATCATGGCAGAGATGAGAGATAAAGACCTCCTTCTTTATAACTCAATAAAAAAAATGTTAAAAAAAATAAAGAGCTCCTTCAGTGAAAAGATGGACTATTATTCTACCCACCAACAAAGGGACATCATGAAGACACTTGTCAATCTAGGCCTGACAATTATTGGGGCTCCCAAGTGGGACCTACATCAGCTGGGGAACTCAGATTAAATGTCGCCAGTGTGGCCTCCCAGACATCTGGTACACCTTAGGCTCCCAATTGTTTGAATAACTGAGTCTAGTCCTCATTTTGGGGAAGGCACTCTGAGGGTAGTTATCCAATCTGTTCTATTTGTCCAGGCCACCAGTCGAAAGACATTTGTCCACCCTGTGGAATGAGTCATGGCTTTGAAAATGAGGTTGGGGAAAGAGATCTGAAGTGCTGATAGGTGTTTTGTGTGAAAGTGTAGCAGCTAGGGCTCTCTCTGCTGTTTCTGATAGACTTCTCAGTAAGATTAAGGGCAATGGTGATCAAATTATGGTCAGAGCTGTCTGGCAGAGAACGAAAGACCCAGCAGTCTGTTCAGTTATAAACTGTGCAAGCAAATCGGCTATGGAGAGCCACACCAGGGCATTTTCCTTTATGAGAAAGGCTCCAGGGATGGTTCTAAAAGACAAAAGGTCATTAGTGTCCCTCCCTCCTCTGTTCATCTTGGCATCTAAGGTGCTCCCTCCCCAGGCACTGGTGTTGTACTCCACAAAATTGGTGTGGCTCATTTCAGCAGCTATAAATTCGCCTTTTTTCAATCATCTGTTACTCATATCCAGACCTTTTGTCCACAAGGGTCAGGTGCAAGAGGAACAAGGGTTTTGTTTTGTTTTTTTAAATAAAACTTAGACCCATTATGTCCCCGACTTTGGCCCACGTGGGTCATTGTAGGAAGACTCAGTGAGCAGTATACTCAGCCAAGCAGTCATTATCCTTACCATCTAGCCCACGGTAGTATAACAGAGAATCCAGATGGCTGAATCAGAGGTAAGTTTCGATCCTCCTGACCCTTTTTGGACTAAGCTGCCACCCTGGGAATATATCAACCAGGCTGACTTGGGGTTACCATTAGGGAAAGAATGAAGCATCATGCCTAGAAATGATCAGGATGGAGTCCTCAATTTTCAAAATAGGTTTCTGCTAACCCCATGTCTTTTGTCCTTGGCTACCTAGGAAGTAGCTGAAAAGGGATGATAATTTTGGGGGGGAAACTGCATTCAGTGACCAAACTGCCCTACTCAGGTGTACAGACCAGGAGGAGGTGAGGGAAATAGAGTCAGAAATCTTTTAAAGTTGATTTTTGAGGAGGCTGGTCAAAACCCACAACACCAGATGCCTGTGGATGGTAGGAGCATGGGAGGATTATTGAATACCTTGACAATCACCCCATTGTGTGTGGCTTTTTCCACAAAAGGGGCATTATTGTCAGCCTGCAAATGGTCTGCGAGGCTGATCACATGACACAGATTAGCTTCAAGGACCACAGTGATTTGTTTGGACTCAGCTGATCAGACTGAAACAACAGGACAGTAACCTGAAAAAGTGTCAACAGCAATGAGGCCCCACTGATAGGCCTGAGAGGGGGTCCAAAGTCCAAGGTAGTCAATATTCCAGGACCGGTTGGAGTCAATGACTCATGTGATGTGGCTTCCCTAATTATGAGACAAATGGGTCCAGCTTTTGGCAAGAGTCACAAGACTGGCATGAGTGGCACCTCTGCAGTAGAAGCATACGATTCATTTGTACCCAATCTGTGGGGTGGATGTGTTGCCATGTCTCATCTATGCTGCAGTGGTGATCATCTGAGCAGTGCAGGCTTGATTAGCAGTTTGATTTTCAGATGGTCTCGTCAGAGAACTGGCCTTTCCATGGGCATTGTCATGAGTGACCCAGATGGTTTAATCAGGAGTCATGATTTGTTTCCACAGTATGTGGCCACAAAGAGGGATGTTTTTAATCTATTGTTTTCCAAGACCAAGCAACTAGGCCATTGGCAACAGCCAAGGAGTCAGTGAAAATAAAACAAGGTTCATCAAAGGGAGTATTGGTCAGAGCTATGAGAATGGCCTGGAGTTCTGCCCACTAAGGGGTGCCGTGTTCATGTTTGGTTCTACATAGCTGGTGGTGAGGTTGAACAGCTACAGCATCCCCGGGGACACCACTGGGTTTCAGTTTGAACCATCAGTGAACCAGGCCCAGGCATTAGAGGGGGGACTTCTGTGAATCAAGGGTCCCATTAGCTCTGTTTCAGGCAACATAGTGGGGGATACATTATTTCCCAAAGGGACAGCTGTCACTTTTTCACGTAAAGTTGAGATGCTGCTTGGGCCAGGCCAGCTGCTTTTTGAATAAACAATTTCCTTTTGATAGTGAAGCTTATTGGGCCCATCCCACGTTGTTAAGTCATTGCATTCGAGCTGAACTACCTTCAAATGGCAATATTAAGTGGGAGAGGCACCAGACCTCCATGGGTCAAGCGTTCTGTTTTGACAAGAGCCCAGGAGTAAGCTAACAACTGCTTTTCCAAGGGTTATTTCTAGCAGCCGTGTCAGGGAGTCACGTGATTAGTCTAGAACCCCAAGGGACATTTCTTTTTTTTTTTTTAACACCTTTATTGTGGTATGGTTCCTATACAGTAAATGATACATATTTCAAATGTACAATCTGATGAATTTTAATAGATGTACACACCAATGAAACCACTACCACAATCAAGACAGCTAACATTTCCATCTCTCCCCAAGGGGCATTTCTGAGTGGAGGTTGCCTCCCTTTGCCAGAAACTTTAACCATCTGTCATGATAATTAAATTTATGGGGCCCTAAAGGTAAAAAGCTAAGCCATAGCTTGTAGGGCGGCTTCAAACATGGTCTGTTGGTATAAGCCCCACTCAAAGGATGCTGATTAGCAGGTTAGCTGATAAAAGAGTAAGCCACACACTGTCTCCAATACCCAAAGAGGCCAATAAGGTGCTGGCCTTCCTGTTTGGCTTGGAAGGCCAAAGAGACAGCCGTGTTTTCATGACCACCACAGGGATTGAGTGTTATAAATCCACTCACTTAGTCCCAAGAAACTTTGCTTGGTGAGCAGGCCCCTGAATTTTGTCAGGTTTATCAGCTCTTCCTCCTGGCTACCTCCACAACATGATAGCACCGCCATCAAGGTCACTGAGACTGAGGCTTTTGACCTGCCAACAAGGCATCATCCATATAGTGAAAGCTTGGAAGGGTAGAGAAACTCATGCTAAATCCTGACTCACCAACTCATGGCAAATGGCAGGGCAGCTTAGTTACCCCTAGAGGATACTATAAACATATATTGGAGGCCTTGCTACCTGAACTCAAACTGACCTTGATCCTCAGATGTCAGTAAGATGGCACAGAAGGCGTCAGTGATGTCAAAAACTGCATACCACCTGTCATCAGCCTGTGCACTGGATTCAGTTGCAGTCACAATGTCTGGAATAGCCAGGGCTATGGGAGTAATCATTGAAATCGGTTGGTAATAATCTGCTCTAAGCCTTTAGCTCCTGTTAGTCTTCTTCACTGGTCATTGAGGGCTGTCATTTTGAAATATTGCATCACTTACCACCTTTGATGCCTTTAAGTCTTTAATCAAGGCTGTGATT